>NW_024870694.1:11272500-11880000 GCF_019054845.1 Dipodomys spectabilis | reverse complement strand
TGGTGCTCAAACGGCCTTTCATCATATTGAGTTTGATAACTTGTTCAGGATTTAAACAGGCTTTAAGAAAAGCTTAGTAATCATTGCTCTCCCTAAAATATGCATATTTCTTTGACAGATGAAGGAAGTAAAATCCTCCCCTCTCCTAGAGCTTAGTAAGGGCTGGATAATCATTGATTATGGTGATTGTTAAAGGGATCCAGATCTCCAATACCTTTCATCTTGGCTCTCATTCTTTGGTTACTGTCTTTCAGCATGTGTATTGGGGAGTATGGAGGAACGGAAATTAACTCTCTTCAAAATCCACTTTTAAGCCAGGTGTTGGTGGCTCAGGTCTGTAATCCTAGCTACTCAGGAGGCTGAGATCTGAGGGTCTCCGTTCAAAGCCAGCCCTGTCAGGAAAGCCTGTGAGACTCTTATCTCCAATAAACCACCAGCCTTGTCTCAAGTGATAGAGCGCTGGCCTTGAGCTGAAGAATGCAGGGACAGTGCCCAGGCCCAGAGTTCAAGCCCTGCAACCAACAAAAAAATGAAGAACAAACAAACAAACAAAAACAGTTTTAGGCCAGGTGCGGGTGGTTCATGCCTGTAATCCTAGCTACTCAGGAGGCTTAAATCTGAAGATCATGGTTCAAAGTCAGCCCAGGCAAGAAAGTCCATGAGACTCATCTCCAATTAACTAGCAAAAGCAGTTAGTAGAGCTGTGGTTTAAGAGTAGAGTACTAGCCTTGAGTAATAAAAGCTCAGTGACAGTGCCCAGACTCTGAGTTCAAGTCCCAAGACACACACACACACACACACACACACACACATACACACTTTTAGTCACATCTGATACACTTTGATAATGTATTAATTCACTTAGTCTTTACTGCAGGCTTTCTGGGTGGGCTTAGGGATTCATAAAGGTTAGGTAATATGCTGTGTAATATGCAGAAAATAGGCAGCTTAACTAACATACATGTGTGTGTGTGTGTCTGTGTGTGTTTGTGTGTCTGTGTCTGTGTGTTTCGGTACTATGAATTGAACTCAAGGCTTGGGTAGTGTCCCTTAGCTTATTTGTTCAAGGTTGGTACTCTACCACTGGGGTCACAGCTCTGTTTCTGTCTTTTGGTGGTTAACTGGAGATAACAGTGTCTCAGACTTTCCTGCCTGGACTGGCTTCAAGCTGTGATTCTCTGATCTCAGCTTCCTGGGTAGTGAGGATTGCAGGCGTGAGCCACTGTCATCCAGCTACAGCCACAAAGACTCTTGTCACACCTTCTGCAGGTGGATGGGCAGGGAAGATGACTGCACAGTTTGTTCCCTAGCCTCTCTGCAGTATAAGCAGATATTTTGCACTCAGCGGGTCATCAGAGAAAGGGGCTCAGTTGCTCTCTTGGCCTCCTAAGCTGCCTGATGGCTTTCTCAGTTGGGACAGAGGCCCACTCTTACTGGGTGGAAGACATGTTAGTTGGCATCTCTGCACCAAGGCTCTAGGGTTCTAGAGCTTTGCATATAAGCAGCTTTGCATATAAAGCCAGACTTCACTTCCAAAATCCTCAGTGTGATGGTTCACTGTGGATGAAGAGGCGAGAGGTTGGAGACCAGCTGGGACCATGATTATAGGAACTAGTTTGTGAGGAGTGGAGGCAGGATGATAAGATCAAGGGAGATGTTTGTGCGACAGCAAGATCATTTGATGTTCTTGAGTAATATCCACTTCCCTCAGACCCAGCCAGCTACTGGTACCTCAGGGATCATGATATGGCCTTTGCTGGAGAAATGAGATAAAGGCAAACATAGGAAATGTCATCCGATCCTCCTGTCTTTTGCTTTCCTTCTTAATACTTGAGATCCAATCTGCTGCCCACATTCACTGTACCATGAGTACATTCCTGCTTCCTGAAAAGTCCATGAAGATGAGGAACTTACTACCCACTCTTAGCCTACCTGACCAAGTCAGTCACCTTCCTATTCTAGGAGCTTTCACAGGCATAGGATCAAGTACCAACTAACCAGATGACACAGTTTGACTCTTTTCTAGGTTCTTTTGAAGTAAGGAGGTCAGGTCTGGCCAGCGCCATATTGGCCACATGGTGGATGGTAGGGTCTGGCATCTTGTCTTCATGCTGGGAGAAGGAAACCAGCCCCTCCTACAACCACCCTCAATCACCTGCCTCCCAGGTAATGGCCATGCCTGGACCCCTGGAGGGAGGGGCAGGCACTTACTGATAGATAACTGAATCTGTCAGTCTAGTGCCAGGGACTAGGAATTTCCTGAGGATCTGCCTCCTGCGCTGACCTCTTTAGGCACGGACCAGTCTAGCTGTTGGACTCCATGCCACGTGTGTCTCCATGATCGTGTCCTTTGTCCTGTCTCCTGTCTCGTCTCCAGTCATCATGGCATCTCAATTCAGCTCTCCATTGGAGCTGAATTGGCTTCTTAGTATTGCTTTTATTATTTCTTTCCTCTTTAGCATGTTTCCTAGCTGGGTTATGTGTATTTGCATGCTGCAGGCCTTTGTAACAACTGGCGGCCTGCAGCCTGTTAACTGTATAATAAAGACACCAATATTCTATATTTTAAAATGTAGCTTCTGGGATGATTTACCTTTCAACACTTTGTGACCACCTACAACCCATACTGCACCATCTGTTTTAGCCACATCACAATTCTATTTCCTTGACTAGTGTCTACCCTTTCCCCTCTCCAACCCTCTGTACTTTTTTCTGTTCAGTACTTGGGTTTGAATTCAGGGCTTGTATTTGCTAGGCAAATGCTTTACTACTTGAGCCATTCCAGCCATTATTGCTTTAGTTCCTTCTCCCTCCCCTAGTGGGCCTGGACTGCTATCCTCCTATTTATACTTCTCCCATAGCTAGGGTGACAGTAAAGTGTTACCCTGCCCAGCTTTTTATTGGATGAGATAGGATCTTGTGCACACACAGTGAGGCTGGCCTGGACCACCGTCCTGTTTATCCTGTTTATATGTCCTATATAGCTGAAATCACACATGTGAACCACTGCATCTGGTTCTCTACCATTTTGTCTGCTGGAATGTCTGCTCTCTTACATCCTAGGCCTCCATTCAACTTTTCCTCTTCCCTCAAAGTACGACCTCAGTGGTTAAGACCACAAAGCAAAGCTGATATAGTATACTTTCCCTTACAAGACAACCAGGGACCCCGAATAGATATTGGGGATGATAATGTGGCTTTAAATTTGGTTCTAGTTTAGCATGATGTGGGATTAAGCTCTATGGAGAGGCCTGCAGGACTCCTCTTCACCTCCCCCCACCCCCGCCCTGCTTCTGTATGTAACTCTTCCCACAGCCAGGGCTCGTGCCACCCCTCAGAAGAACGGGGCAGTGGCTGCTGAGTCACACAGGTCATTGTGGTTCTGCCAGGAATGGAGCTGTGTCTCCTGGCGTTTTTCCAGTTGCCCTTGTGTCAGACTGCTGTGACCATGCTGGAACACAGCCTTCCCACTGTGCTCCACAGTGAGATCCTTCAACGCATTCAGACACCATTTATTCATGTCAGCGTTTGCTCCCACCTGGTCCCATTCCCTTTCACCCCAGCGCTTATGATCACCGTACCAAAGTAATGTTGTGCTTGAATTTGACACTTCCCAGTGTGTCCTCAGGCTTTGCAGGCTTCTCATTTTCTCCCGCACACCAGCTCTTTCATATGCAAACTCTGCTTCAGCACACGCTTTGCCAGGCTGCAGGGAGTCCTGTTACCTAGAGCTTTGTTTGTTCTTGCAAAACCAGTTATCTCCCAGCCACCTGGCTCACCCAGCAGGCCACTGCATAGCTGCAGAGAGTGGCTACAGAGTGGAAGGCAGGTGTTGGCTGGTCATGTGCCTGTGGCACAAGTCCTCAGCAGATGCATGGCATTCCTGAGCTGAGCCAGGTCTCACAGCAGGGGCGCTGCTAAGATCCACACACAACAGCTATTTGTTAGTTGAACTCATGTCATCTGTTGATGGTTGAACTGAGGAAAAGAGAGGACAGGAAACAGGATCTGAAGGCTCCTCCAATTCTCACCCCCATTTTAAGTCTGGTTTTGCTAAATAGCCTAGGTTGGCTTCCAACTCATGATCCTTATATCTTAACTTCCCAAGTGCTTGGCTTACAGGTATGTGCCACCACATCCAGTCCAATGTCCTTCAGTCAAATAATACAGGTGTTATATTTACAAAGCAGGGGCCATCTTTGAAATTCTGATCTTCAGAACAAACCGTGCATGTTTAGGTCAATCTATAGGACCCAGAGTCATAGTTCCATCCTGACCAGCCAAGCTCAGTGACAGCTCTCAGTTATCTCAACAGCTTCAGCTCCTGCCACAGATGTCACTGTAGTTTGATCTTGCTCAATCCTGATAAGTGCCTGACCTTAGGCTCTGAGCTGACGCACTGACTGCTGAAGATAGAAATCATCAGGGGGTCAAGTCCATGGGCCTCTGTGAGGCCCTGTGCACCTGGGATCTGAGGATCTCCATATTGTCTCTGTTCATTTCAAGATTCACATCTTCAGGGTCCCACTGTTGGGAAAAGGCACAAAGGATACCATCATGAAACAGACCCTTCCCATCTATCACAATCCCCAAATCCCAGTCCTGGTCCCAATGATCCAAGCACACACAAGACAGGAAGCCGGTCTGCTTACCTTCACAAGGATTTCTTTTCTATTCTTTTCTTGTGTATGTGTGTGCTGATACTGGGGCTTGAGCTCAGGGCCTGGTTGCTCTCCTTTAGCTTTTTCTCTGAAGGCTAGCATTCTACTACTTGAACCACAGTTCTACTTCTCTTCTGGTCATTAGTTGGAGATAAGGTTTCACAGACTTTGCTGCCCAGGCTGGCTTTGAATTAGAATCCTCCATCTCAGCCTACTGATTTTTTTGTTTTTTGTTTTTTAGGTCCGGTCGTGGGGCCTGAACTCTGGGCCTGGTCACTGTCCCTCAGCTCTTCAGCTCAAGGCTAGCACTCTACCACTTGAGCCATAGCACCACTTCCAGCTTTTTTTCTTTTTGCTTATGAGGAATCGAACCCAGGGCCCCAGGCATGCAAGGCAAGCGCTCTATCACTGAGCTACCTTCCCAGCCCCCAGCCTCCTGTTGTTTGTTTGTTTTTTTGCCAATCCTGGTGCTTGTACTAGGCCTGGGTACTGTCCTTGAGCTTCTTGTGTTCAAGGCTAGTGCTCTACCACTTGATTCACATGCCACTTCCGGCATTTTCTGTTTATGTGGTACTGAGGAATTGAACCCTTGTGCATGCTAGGCAAGCATTACCACCAAGCCATATTCCCCACCCTATTTTTGTTTTTGATATTCCTGGAGCTTGAACTATGTGCCTGGATGCTGTCTCTGAGCTCCTTTTGACTGAAGGCTAGCCCACTACCAGTTGAATCATAGCACCATGTCCAGCTTTTTCTGTGATTAATTGGAGATAAGAGTCAGAGATTTTCCTGCCTGGGCTGGCTTTGAACTGCGATCCTCAGCTCTCAGCCTCCTGAGTAGCTAGGATTATAGGCATGCACCACCAGCACATGTGTTTTTTTTTTTTTTTTTTGGACTTCAGAGTTTTACTCTGTAGCTGGAATGAGTGAGGGAATTTTAGGTATGCCCCACTACAACAGACTTTGATATTGTAGTCTTCTTTTGTGTGCATGTGGGGAGGGGGGAGAGGGGGATAGGGGGCCGGGGGAGGGCAGAACCAGAGCTTGAACACAAGGGTGGAGCTTTTGCTCGGCTTGCCTGGCTGGCACTCTACTACTTGAGCCACATCTCCAGTCCTGGCCAGTTTTCCTAGTACCTGAGGTAAGTATAGCTCTAAGGCAGGGAATTAATAAACAGTCATCCTCAACAGAATAGCCCCACTTCCCCTTCCCACTCTGCTTCCCGCCCCTTTTCCACTGTCCCCTGCTTTCAGCAAACCCTTATCCGGTCAGGCTGAGTCACATTCCCATCATCCTCCAAATTCCTAATGACTAATTCAGTCCTGGGTGAGACTATGTCTACCCTGTGGCCCAGGGAAGGAGTCCTATCTTGATCCTGCAGCCCAGTGAGTTCCCCTCCTCTTTCTGTTTCCACCTACACACCAACAGCCCTGGCCTTTTTTCTTTTCTTTTCTTTTCTTTTTTTGTCGGTCATGGGGCCTAAACTCTGGGTACTGTCCCTGAGCTCTTCAGCTCAAGGCTAGTGCTCTACTACTTGAACCACAGCACCACTTCTAGCTTATTCTACTTATGTGGTGCTGAGGAATCAAATCTAGGGCCTCATGCATGCAAGGCAAGCACTCTACCACTGAGCCACCTTCTCAGCCCCAGCCCTGGGCCTTTATTGGCCATCTGCCTTATCGAAGATGATAAACTCCTAAGGAGCAGGGTGCAGATCTGTCCATAACCCCCAGAGGGTGTTCTTACATTGTGGCTCCGTGGACTTAAACACTTAAACCCAATCCAGGTGGTGGGCACTGCCAATGGTGGGTTCATCATCCTGACCCATAAATATAGCAAGTAGAATTTGCAGAGGTAGGTATGATGGGTGAAAATAAATGTATGCATAGCATTGATGCAGCTGTTTGCCAAGTTATCCTGCCCTTCTTTTGTGTGTGTGTATGTGTGTGTGTATGCGTGCACATGCACACGTGTGCACACACACCAGTACTGGGGCTTGAACTCAGGGCCTAGTTGCTGTCCCTTCCCTTTTTTGCTCAAGGCTGCTGCTCTACTACTTGAGCCACAGCTCTACTTCTGGCTTTTGCTGGTTAATTGAATATAAAATTTTCATGGACTTTCCTGCCCTGGCTGGCTTTGAACCTCCAATTCAGATCTCAACTTCCTGAGTAACTAGGATTACAGGACTGAATCACTGGCACCTGGCTCCTTGTGCCCTTCTAAGATGATACTATAGAGAACCATGTGCTTGGGGCTATTTAGAAGTCCGAGCTACAGAGGCTAAGTGGGAGCAGGTCCTCCAGCCACTAGCTTGCTTTCTCTTCTCTGGGCCTTGGTTTCACTGTGTGTTATCTGTGTGGTTGAATCAGCAACTAGATATTATGGTCTCTTCGATTTCTGAGATTCTGTGACTGAGGATGCTGAATTGTCAAGTCATATTTGACACTGTCCAGTGACCCAGATACAAGAAGCAATGGTGATAAAGGATATGTCAGCCTGGGCAGGATAATCTCTTTGGGCAAGATCACAGACCTAGGCATGAACATGCACTCAGAACTCTGCCAGCTGCCCAGACTTAAGCTGAGCCAGGAGCCTTGGAGCCTCAGGTAAGGTCTTCAAGGCTCCCTGAGAATGTTTGTTATGTTGGCTATAAACAGTTTGGTTTGAAAAAAGAACCTCAAGTGATTTACTGTTAAGAATGGAATCAAGGGGGCTGGGAAGGTGGCTCAGTGGTAGAGCGCTTGCCTTGCATGCATGAGGCCCTGGGTTCGATTCCTCAGCACCACATAAGCAAAAATAAAAAAAAGCCGGAAGTGGCGCTGTGGCTCAAATGGTAGAGCGCTAGCCTTGAGCTGAAGAGCTGAGGGACAGGCCCAGAGTTCAGGCCCCACGACTGGACCTCCCCCCCCCCCCCAAAAAAAAAAAAAACGGAATCAAATTCTACTACTTGGTGACTTAAAAACTTACTGTATTAAAAAAGATCCTTAAAACCAGATATGGGTGGCTCACACCTGTAATCTACCTACTCAGTAAGCTATGAGATCTGAGGCTCATAGTTCAAAGCCAGCCTGGAAAGAAAGGACTATCAGACGATGACCTCTTCTTCTTCCTCCTCCTCTTCTTCTTCCTCTTCCTCCTCCTCCTCTTCCTCCTCTTCTTCCTCTTCTTCATTTTTCTCCTCCTCTTCCTCTTCCTTCTCTTCCTCCTCTTCCTCCTCCAGTCCTGGGGCTTGAACTCAGGGCCTGGGCACTGTCCCTGAACTTCTCTTTACTCAAGGCTAGCACTCTACCACCTGAGCCATAGAACTACTTCTGGCTTTTTCTGAGTAGTTTATTGGAGATAAGAGTCTCACAGACTTTCCTTCCTGGGCTGCCTTCCCACCATGACCCTCAGATCTCAGCCTCCTGAGTACCTAAGATTATAGGTGTGAGCCACTGGCAGTTATCTGTGAGCTTCTAATATCCAATTAAACACCCAAAAGCCAGAAGTGGATCCGTGGCTCAAGTGGTACAGTGAAAAAGTTCAAAGGACAGTACCCAGGCCTTGAGTTCAAGCCCCAGTACTGGCACTAATAACTAAATAAACAACATAAAACACTAAATGATCCCTGCATCTCCAGCGACTCTGCAACCATGGGACCAAGCCGATTTAGTTCATGTAGTTCAGCTCTCAGTACCTAACTGGGATTAGGCCAACCTCCTGGTGCCCACTTCTCAGTTGTGGTCACAGACCTGGATGAGTCCTTTAACCAAACTCTTTGCTGATATTATCCAAGATTCCAAGTAAAACAGCTCCCCGGCCCCTCAGCCTCTGACCCAGCTGCCTAAAGCAGTAGGTACCTGTTCTTTTCTCTGACTAGACTAGGTGCTCTTCTGGTGTTTCTCCCCACCCCCTCGGTATGGGGCTTGAACTCAGGGCCTGGATACTGTCCTTGAGCTTTTGGGGCTCAAGACTAGCATTCTACCACGTTGAGCCCCAGCTCTACTCTGGTTTTCTGGAAGCTAATTGGAGATAAGGGTCTCATGGACTTTCCTGCCTGGGCTGGCTTGGAATCATGATCCTCAGAGTAGTTCCTAAGGATGATAGGCGTGAGCTGCCAGTGCCCTGCACAGTGTGCCCTTCTGAAGCTGCAGTCTAGACCAGAGATCTCAGAATGTGCCTGGACCAAGTACAGCAGCAGACCCCTGTTTGCTGGTAATGGAGTCTGATGCTCAGGTCCCCACAGTCCTGGCTTGTTGGCAGCTCCCTTGCTGCCTCTCAGATGTTCTGATGGTTGATAACCATTATTTCAACTCCATCAATAGCTACTTAAGAGGTATTCGTGCTAATCCTGATATATTTAACTGCCTGCTAACTCAAACAACTGCCATTTTGCTCAGGTGAACTCTTTAAAGTAGATTAAGTCGTAGAAAATATTAAAATCTCTCTCTCCCACTCCCCAGATAGTACTGGAGTTTGAGCTTGAACTCAAGGCTATGTGCTTGCTAGTAGGTACTCTTATTACCTGAGCCATATTCCTAGCACTTTGTGTGCTTTAGTTATTTTTCAGGTAGGGTTTTGAGTTTTTTTACCCCTGGCCAGCCTTGGATCATGATTCTCCTACCTATCTATGACTTTTCATGTGCTGAGACTACATACTCAACCCAACCCACCACACCTAAGATGGGGTCTTGGTTTGCCTAGGCTGGTCTTAAACCTCCAATCCTCACGAGCTCAGCTTCCAGAGTAGTTGAGACTACAGGTATAAGCCACCACACTAAACTTGTTTTTTGTCTTTTGAGATAGGGTCTATGCTATATAGCCCAGGTTGCTCCCAGACACATAATCCTCTCTCAGCAAGATTGTAATCCTGTAATTGTCTGCAAACTTGGGATTACAGACATGTGCCACCATGCACATGCACATGCCTCATCTCTGGCTTCTAAATCTGCAGAACATTATTTTATTTTATTTTATTTTATTTTTGGGTCCAGTCGTGGGGCCTGAACTCTGGGCCTGGGCGCTGTCCCTCAGCTCTTCAGCTCAAGACTAGCGCTCTACCACTTGAGCCACAGCACCACTTCCAGCTTTTTTCTTTTTGCTTATGTGGTGCTGAGGAATCGAACCCAGGGCCTCAGGCATGCAAGGCAAGCGCTCTACCACTGAGCCACCTTCCCAGCCCCAGAACATTATTTTCAAGATTGGGGATCTGATACAGGCCCTTATGTATGCTAGGCAAATGCTGAACTTCTGTGCCACATCCCCAGCCCAAATAACTTTATATCAAGGGGCTGAGAATGTGACTTAATGGTAGAGTGCTTGCCTAGAATGCTTGAAGCCATTGGTTCGATTCCTCAGTACCACATAAACAGAAAAGGCTGGAAGTGATGCTGTGGCTCAAGTGGTAGAGTGCTAGCCATGAGCAAAAGAAGCTCAGGGACAGTGCCCAGGACCTGAGTTGCAGCCCCAGGACTGGCAAATTAATAATAATAATAATAGTAACAATAACAACAACAACAACAACAACAAAACACCTTTATGTCAAGCCTAGGCACAATGATGCTTGCTTGTAATGTCAACACTCAAGAGATTAAAGCAGGAGGCCCTACAGTTCAAGGGTACTCTGGGCTACATAGTAAGACACAGCATTTAAAAAAAAAAAAGAGCAAAAAGAGATGTACTCATTACTTATGTAAACACAGTCCCTCTGTACATCACCTTTATGGTAACAATAAAAAAAATTTTTAAAAAGGCACAGCAACAGAGTCTCCATAACGAACACATGGCTGGAAAGCAGGCATAATAAAATCAATTTGCGACATCAGAAGCAGTCCCGGGGGATGACCGGTACTGGGCTGTCAAAACATGCGCTCTCTTGTTCCCAGGGGCTGGGGTGGTGTGGAGACCGCAACCAGCTGCCCCAGGCCTAAGAAAAACAACATATGGGACTTTATCATAACAGCCACACCCAGTACTGCACTGGTGACCTGCAGCTACTCCGCCGGCTCACAGATCCTGTTCCAAATCACGTTTCTTCACTGGGTATGCATCCTCCCTGAGTCTCTCCTTGATTGGATTTATCATGAATAGCCCCAAAGCAGAAAGAACTTGGAAGTAAGGTTGCTGAAATCCCACCCATCCTCATCACTGCATCTCCGTTTTGCTTCCTTCTCTTATGTGGTGCTGGGGATGGAGCCTAGGGTCTCACCTATGCTAGGCAGGTGCTTTCCCACAGAGCTACACCTTTGGCCTGCATGCTATTTATTTAATTTATAACGGAATTCAGAGTCCTAAGCTCCCTCAGATTGCTTACTCACCACTGGCACTTTACCACTTGAGCCACACCTGTAGCCTGGCTTTTTGTTGGTTATTTTTGGAGATGGAATCTCACAGATTTTTCTGCCTGGGTTGGCTTCCAACCACAATCTCCTGGATCTCAGCCTCCTGAGTAGCTAGGATTACAATTGTGAGCCACAAGCACTGGACTCCATTCTCATTTTCACTAAAGGAGGTTTTAACAACACCAACAATAAAAAAAAAAAAAAAAAATAGAAACTAAAATCAAGGCATAAAAGTCCCTCCTGAAAAAGAGATAGCACAATTGTTCATACCTGCTCCAAGTTTAGGGCTTCCCAATACTTCTGCTGTAGGATAAAAAGAGAGACAGGGAAAAAATGTTGGACAGATTTTTTGCCACCATCACAGGGCAGTGCCCGGTGCCAGCTTGTCTGCTCAGTGAGCCAGGAGACAAAGCCTCATATGGTTGGGGACAAAGGGAAAGCTGATGGCATCAAGCAGTAAGGCAGCAGTGATCAGCAGTGACAATTTAGTTAAATGATCAACAGAATTACCATGATAGTTATGAAGGGCTTCAGATCCAGGGAAAAATAACTACATAGAGTTAAAAGTTACTATTATTAGAAATTACTATTATTAATGGTAATAATAACAATAATAAATTACCCAATTATTAACCACTTAGCTGAGATGATTCCATGGGAACCCATAAAACCAAGAAAGAGATACACATAAAATCCCCACTTGAAATATGAGGTGTTTGCCACTGGCCAAGACTCATTTTTCCTTAGCATTTGCTACATGCTTGGTCCCACTCCAAACCTCAAGTATGCCTGACTCAGGTTCTTGGAGGGCGGACACCAGTGTCTGTTCTCATTCTTCCAGTGCTTGCTTGCTTCTGTGGTGCCTGGGAGACATGTATTTCTGACACAAGAGCTAGGAATCTATGGGTGTCTATCAGGTTGGTTTGTGAATGCCTGGTCTGTTCAACAGACTTGTGCCAAGATGAACTGTCCACAGGACCTGGGCTGTTGAAATTGAAGTATTTGTTGTGTTCAAACTACGTACTATGTACATTCTCCAGACCCAGGCTTCTTATTACATAGAAACAAAGCCCCTACTGCTCAGCATTTTCCTTTCTTCCTTCCTTCCTTCCTTCCTTCCTTCCTTCCTTCCTTCCTTCCTTCCTTCCTTCCTTCCTTCCTTCCTCCCTCCCTCCCTCCCTTCCTTCCTTCCTTCCTTCCTTCCTTCCTTCCTTCCTTCCTTCCTTCCTCCCTCCCTTCCTTCCCTACTTCCTTCCTTCTGTCCTCTTTTTTCTTGCTCTCTCTCTCTCTCTCTCTTTCTCTTTCTCTCTCTCTCACCAGTCCTAGAACATGAACTCAAAACTTTTTGCTCAAGGCTAGCTCTCTGTCACTTGAGCCACAGCCACTTCTTGGTAGTTTACTGGAGAATAAGAGTCTCACTGACTTGCCTGCCTGACCTGGGATCCTCAGATCTTAGCTTCCTGAGTAGCTAGGGTTACAGCAGTGAGCCACCAGCACTCAGCTCAATTTTCATGTTAGACAATGAACACGGGTTTGAACTCTTCTGGGCCTTACACTTACTAGGCAGACATTCTGCCTCTTGAATCAGTCCCGTAACCTTTTTTTTTTGGTCAATTGTGGGGATTGAACTCTGGGCTTGGGTGCTGTCCCTGTGCTCTTCAACTCAAGGTGAATGCTCTACCATTTGAGCCACAGAGCCACTTCCTGTTTTCTAGTGGTTTATCGGAGATTAGAGTCTCACAGCCTTTCCTGCATGGGCTGGCTTTGAACTGTGATTCTCAGATCTCAGACTCCTGAGTAGCTAGGATTACAGGCATGAGCCACCAGCACCCAGCTCCCAGCTCCCAGTCCTATAACCTTTTTATGTTGGTTATTTTCAACATAAAACATTTATGCCCATGCTGGCCTGGCCTTTGATCCTTCTGCTTCTGCTTCTCAGCATTGCTGGGGTTTCAGGTGCACTCACCATTGTGTCTAGCCATTGGGCTTCCCCTGTAGTTTGGGAGAATAGACACGTATTACCACCCTCAGTCATTGGTGGAGAATAGGTCTCACAAACTTTTATGCCCAGGCTGGCCTCAAATCATAATTCTCCAATCTCTGCCTTCCGAATAGCTAGAACTGAGGGCTTCCGTCACTGCAACTTTTTTTTCCCCTTGAACTCAGGACCTTAAGTTCATTCAGCTTGTGCCACTACTTGGGCCATGCCACCAGCTCTACTTTTCTGCTGGTTATATGGAGATGAAGTCTCATAGATTTGTCTTCCCAGGCAGGTTTCAAACTCTGCTCCTCCAGTTATTAGTCTCTTGCATAGCTAGGATTACAGGCATGAGCCACCGGCACCTGGCTTAAACAACTTTTAAACTATGAAATCTTCAATTGTACACAAACAGTAAAACAATAATAGAATGATAACTGACAGCTCTATCCTGTTTATTTCATTTGGCTTCCCAATCATTTTATTTGGTATAGTATTTTAGATTTCTTTTTTTTTTGGGGGGGGAGGGGGGTGTCTGATTGTGAGGCCTGAACTCTAGGCCTGGGCGCTGTCCCTGAGCTCTTCAGCTCAAGGCTAGCACTCTACCACTTGAGCCACAGTGCCACTTCCGGCTTTTTTTCTTATGTGGTGCTGAGGAATCGAACCCAGGGCCTCAGGCATGCAAGGCATGCACTCTACCACCTTCCCAGCCCCTTGGTATAGTTTTTTAAAGTAAATAATTTCATTTATAAATATTTCAGAATGCACCTCTTAGATAAGAACTCTTCAAAAAGTCCCAAGCATAGTGCCATGTTAAATCTCACAAAAATCAGTGCTAATTCTTTTTTTTGTTGTTGTTGTTGGTCGTGAGGCCTGAACTCTGGGCCTGGGCGCTGTCCCTTGGCTCTTCAGCTCAAGGCTAGCACTCTACCACTAGAGTCATAGCTCCACTTCCGGCTTTTTCTGCTTCTGTAGTGCTGAGGAATCGAACCCAGGGCCTCATGTATGCAAGGCAAGTGCTCTACCACTGAGCCACCTTCCCAGCCCATCAGTGCTAATTCTTTAACATTCATCCTGTGTATGTGTGTCTATGTATATGCATGGGTGTGCGAAGGATAGAGCCCAGAGCCTCATGCATGCTAAGCATGAGTTCTGCCACTGAACTATACCCCCAGCTAGCATTTGTTCTGGAGTGCCATCTCAATGGAGGAAAATAAGTTAGAGGGAAAAAAAAGATTAATTGGGGGAGATACAAGTTACTAAAATAGTGGTTCCACACACATTGCAAAAAAAAAAAATGGAAATGCACATTATTAAAGCAGGGGTTAGATTTCCATTACAAATGTAAAGGAAATAAAAAGTTTAATAAATGCTAGTCTTCACTTTTCTTTCATCATCATCATCATCATCATCGTGTGTGTGTACTGGTACTGGGGCTTGAACTCAGGGCTTTGTGCACTTGCTTAGCTTTTTCCTCTTAAAGCTGGTACTTTACCAGCTGATCCACAACTTCACTTCCAGCGTTTCCACATTAATTGGAAATCATCATCGCACAGACTTTTCTGCTTACATTAGCTTTGAAGTGCAATCCTCAAATCTCAGCCTCCTGAGTAGCTGGGATTATAGGCATGAGCCACTGGCACCTGTCAGCCCTTCACTTTTCTTGAAAGATAATAGATATTCAGCAAACTGGAAATGGAAATTTATGGCTAGTATACATTTGTTTCTTTAAACAATGTTACCAATTGTGATGTGGTATCCTGGATTGCATCATAGAAAAGAGAAAGAACATGGATTTTTAAAAAAGGAATGAAGTTCAAATAAATCCTGCCATTTAGTTGATAGCAATGTGCCAATGCTAATGTTTTGATAAATGTAACATGTTATATAAGGTGTGAGCACAGGAAAGCTGGGCAAAGAGGCAGGAATTCAGAATTACCCATGAAAACTTTCTACATATGGAACATTATTCTCCAAGTCAAAAGTTTATTTAAAGCTAAGCAAACAAACCAACAAACAAGTAGGCTAAAGTGTGCCCCAGCTGAACTGAACCCTTGAAACAAACTTTCCAATTCTGCAGCAGCACAGGCAGCCTCAAATGAAAGAAGAGTGCCCTCTGGTGGAGAAAGTAGTCAACAAGTTACTCTTGTTTTGTTTTTAAATTTTTTCAAGTTACTCTTGTTTTCTTTGTTTTTAAATTTTTATCTAGGATTGTACAATAAAGGATAAAGTAGGGAGAAATGGAAAAACAGAAGCACTTCCTGATTCCTATGTAGGAAATGGAAGTTCAAAACTCAAAATGAGAGTTTCTATCTGTAGCCTTTATACTCTGGGGACTTGTAGAAAACACCTTCATCTTACATAATGGTTCTGGGTGGGTAAGATGGGTGGAGAAGTGGTCTAGGCCCACTCAAAACACAGGGACAATAGGTGCTTTTAGGACTTCCTTTGCCAGGCCTGCCTTTTAATTCTCTCTTTACCCATTGTAAAAAGTTTACAGCTACTTTTGCCAGCCCCTCCCTCTTGGTTTGTATTCTGTAATACAAAGTAATAGTAAACTACCATTCCCAGCTTATAGTTTGGGATGAAAGTCTTGTTAACTTTTTGCCTGAGCTGATTCTCAGCCTAATCTTCTCAATTCTTGCTTCTCCAGTAGCTGGAATTGCAAGTATGTTGCCTAGCCCCCTATATTACTGTTAAAAACTGAAGAGAGAAAAAAGCTACAGGATCTCCTGCTCATAAACTAAATAATCAATATTAAGCTTCACAATTCTCCTTGGCCTGTGGGCGTGAGTCTATAATGAGAGGTTATCTCTACAAGGCCCTGGTAACCTGTGTTGTCCCCAGTGAGTGTGGTTTATGGTGTGAGTAGAAAGTCTGTGCCAGGGGAGAGTGGGGCTAAGGAAGCTGAGCTTCTAAAAGCTATTCCCTTTTATTTTTTATTTTTGTCAGAAGTGGGACCTGAACTCTTGGCCTGGCGCTGTCCCTCAGCTCTTCAGCTCAAGGCTAGCGCTCTACCACTTGAGCCACAGTGCCACTTCCAATTTTTTCTGCTTATGTGGTGCTGAGGAAATGAACCCTGGGCTTCGTGCATGCAAGGCAAGCGCTCTACCACTGAGCCACCTTCCCAGCCCCCATTCCCTTTTAATGTGTGCCAAAGTATTCATTTCCACCTGCTTAATTTAAAAAGGTGATCTTGGGTCCCTAGAGTTAACAAATTTCATACAACAGACTCCTAAAAGAGGAGAGAATGGACAGTCAGGGAAGCACCAGTGCACAAGGTCTGCAAAACTGAGAAAGATCTCAAACCATGAGGCAGGTTGCTGATGTTTTCTAGGCTGCTGTGCACTCATGACCTAATCTGGGGGTGGAGAGAGATGGAAGGAGAGGGGGTGGGGAGAGAGAGCAAGAGACAGCGGAAGAGAGAGTGGATATATAGCCAGACACTCTTGTTTCCACTGCGCAAATGTTCCTCCCCTTTCCCTGCCAGTCTCACCCATGCCACTCTACTCCCCTCTTCTCACTGAGCGTGCCCTGTGTGGTGAGGTCCTTTCCCCAGTGTTCATTACTCCCCCCCCCCGGCCTTGGTGCTTAGCCATGACTGTGGCTTCAGGCTGCCCAGCATAGGCTTTGGTGCATGTTCTAAAACTGGATCTTGTCTTTCCTTTTTCTCTTTCCTTTTCTTCCCTCCCTCCCTCCCTCCTTCCCTCCCTCCTTCCTTCCTTCCTTCCTTCCCTCCCTCCCTCCCTCCTTTCTTCCCTCTTTTCCTTCCTTCCTTCCTTCCTTCCTCCCTTTCTCCCTTTCTCTCTCCCTTTCTCTCTCTTTCTTTCTTTCTTTCTTATTTCTTTTTTTTTTTTGGGGGGGGGGGTCCGGTCGTGGAGCCTGAACTCTGGGCCTGGGCGCTGTCCCTCAGCTCTTCAGCTCAAGGCTAGCGCTCTACCATTTGAGCCACAGTGCCACTTCCGGCTTTTTTTCTTTTTGCTTATGTGGTGCTGAGGAATCGAACCCAGGGCCTCATGCATGCAAGGCAAGCGCTCTACCACTGAGCCACCTTCCCAGCCCCTTTCTTATTTCTTTCTCTCTGCCAGTCCTGGCACTTGAACTCAGAGCCTGGGCCCTGTCTGAGCTTTGTTTGAGCAACACTAGCACAATACTACTTGAGCCACAGCTCCACACTTCCAGCTTTTTGGTGGTTAACTGAAGATAAGAGTCTCATAGGTTTTTCTACCATGGCTGGCTTCTAGCCCTGATCCTCAGATATCGGCCTCCAGAGCAGCTAGTGAGGCCTACATTTCTACACATAACACGAATGACCCAGGAATACAATCTCCAGGATAGTGTTCTCAACTATGTCAATGATTCAGGGACAAAGCCAACACTGCCACACCCTTCCCTCCCCAGACCAGAGGCCAACCGTGGAGGGCAGGTGAAGCAGGGTGCTCTGGCACTCCAGAAGAAGGGAGCCACTGACCCTGGGGGGTTATGGGTGACCTCACAGAGCAAGTGCCATAAGGGGGAGGATCTGGCCATGCAAATGTGAGCAAAGTGAACTCTGGGAGGAAAGGCCCAGAGGCCTAGGGACAAGGAAGAGCCCACAGTCAAACCATAGTGCCAGGTGAGACTGGCAAGCTGGTAAGCATCTGGAACATCACTCTAAGGTCTATGGACTTTATCCCACCATAAATGGCTCTGAGTTTATTTCAGGGCCTAGAACAAGTTTGACAAATTTGGGGACACACAATAAGTAACTGATATTTTTGCTAAATAAGGCCATTACAAAAACAACCAAACCTAAACCAAAATCTCAACACCACTTTTTGTTGTTGTTGTTGCCAATACCAGGATTGAACTCAGGGACTCAAGCTTGTTCAGCTGGCTTGCTCAACTAGGACTCTACCACTTGAATCATTCCCTTACCCTAGCCTTTTGCTGGTTAGTTGGAGGTAAAATGAGTCTCAGGATTTGTCAGCTCAGGCTGTATTTGAGCCTCCTGAGTAGCTAGGATTATAGGCATGAGCCATCAGCACCCAGTCAACTCCACTACTTATTACCGTCATTTCATTTCATAAAAGAGCATTTAACACATGCAAAAAAAAGTTAGAAGGACACACACACACACACACACACACACACAAACACACATATGCACACTAAAACCGGCACCCTCCTGCCAAAACACACTCAACTACTTCATCATCCTCCATTTTCCTCAGACAAGTAGAAACTTTCTCATCAAATGGGAGCTGGGATGGAGAGCCACAGGACAGTCATACTTGAGTGACGCCTGCTGTGCCTCCAAGATGCCACCTGCCAATCTATGGTGACTGCCATAGGCCACCACTGGCACCACAGGGCAGAGCTGGGGGGTCCTTAGGATGAAGAAGTGCTCCCATGGTCAAATGGGTTGGAGGACCTGGAAATCTTAAACTTTATTTCTCATGCATTTACTTCTCTAGGACTTGAATGAGCAAGTGGCTCATGATGGCTGGATCCTGACAACACATCTTCTCCTTACCAGGCTGACCATGCCAGCACTTAGTCCTGCCCTAGTTTGGGAGGTCCTTGAGCAAAGGGTGGGACCCACCTACAGGTTCATTCATGATACAGCAGGCATGAGGCAAGCAAGGCAGGATGACAGAGGTGCCATACAAGGCCAGGCCACTCCCCCTCACCCCCCCACCCCCACCCTGCAAGTGTTGGTGAATAACACAGCCATGCACCCGCTCGCCAGGGGGGTGGTGTACCTCCAGGTCGGAGCTGATGGAGGAGACCTCAGAGGAGCTGCTGGAGGACACTCGGGCCCGGATGACCTGGACGGGAGGGTACGAAGGAGGCTCCTGCAGGGACGCATCGCCTGCAATCATCTGTCCATCACCTGGCAACCTGGTGGCGCTGCAGCTTGCCTGCAGGGGGTGTGGAAAAGAGAAAACAGGGACACTTGGTGCTTCTGAAGAGCCAAAGCATTCCCTTGCTTCAGGATCCAAGGGAATAAGAGGTGGGCAGGGCAGGGCCTGGCTGATGTCCTGGTCCCTTGTTCTCCAGAGTGGCCAGTGCCTTGGTTGCCATGTACCCTTCCAGACATTCTACACACTTTCTTAAGTGCACATACATGTATTTGCCTCTATTTCTGGGAATGATGGTATAGTCTTCATTATTTTACACTCTGTGTGTGTATGTGTGTGTGTATACGTGTGCATGTGTGTGTGTATGTGTTGTACGGAGGCTTGAGTTCATGGCCTCTTGCTCTTTTGGCTTTTTGGTCATGACTCTTGCCTCCACTTTCAGCTTTTTGCTGGTTAACTGGAAATAAGAGCCATAAGAATTGTCTAAGCTGGGTGCCAGTGGCTTATGCATGTAATCCTAACCACTCAGGAGGCCAAGATCTGAGGATTGTGGTTTCCAGCCTAGGCAGGAAAGTCCATGAGATTCTTCTCTCCAATTAACCACCAGAAAACCGGAAGTGGTGTTGTGACTCAAAGTGGTAGAGTACCAGTCTTGAGCTGAAGACCTAAGGGAGAGCACCTAGGCCCAGAGTTCAAACCCCATGATAAAAGAAATTAAAAATAAATAAATAAAAATGGGGGCTGGGAAGGTGGCTCAGTGGTAGAGCGCTTGCTTTGCATGCATGAGGCCCTGGGTTCGATTCCTCAGCACCACATAAGCAAAAAAGAAAAAAGCCGGAAGTGGTGCTGTGGCTCAAGTGGTAGAGTGCTAGCCTTGAGCTGAGGGACAGCACCCAGGCCCAGAGTTCAGGCCCCACAACCGGACCTCCCCACAAAAAAATTGTCTGCTCTGTGGCTTTGAGCCTTGATCCTCAGATCTCAGCCTCTTGAACCAACCAGGATTACAGGTGTGAGCCACTGGCACCTACTCTCTTACACCCCTATTTTCACCTAACAATATTGCCTTAGAGGGGTTCTATGTCAGAAGTTTGGGAGGCATGGGTTAGCATAGCCCATTTAACCATTATAGCCTTCTGATGGATGCTTGGGGTGTTTCCCACCTTCCTTACTGCAATCAGTACTGACCACACTACAGTACAGCAAACACCCGGAGATCTCAAGAGTACAGGCAAAACTGAAGGATCCAAGGGGATGTGCATTTTAATGTGGAAAACACATGTCCCACTGAGGCTTTGCCAGCTCATGCCAGCACATGGACGCTGGGCGGTATGGGAGGACAATGAACATGGAGCACCTGTCTGTCTGTCTGCCTGTCTTGCTTCCCACAGCACTCACAGGTGCTTCCTCAAAGATCAGTGATGCTCCACCAGCTGGACTTTTGCAAGATGGTAGGTTTTCCACCGACCTGCCATACAGGTGTCTCTCTCTGCTTTCTGGATGGGATTCTTCCACTAAAGCGCTCTGCAGTCTCAGAAGGAAATTTGTCCTCTCTGAATCTCCATCTCCTAACCTATCGAAAGGGGTGGCCTAGCCCTTCAACGGGTGTCATGGGGCTGTGACGTGGACACACAGGAAGAGTGGCTACATGTGCTGGGTCTCAATCGCGCAGGCCTGGTCCTCAGCATACTCAGTGCTCTGTCCAGTCCATGTGAGTCTGGAGGAAGACTACAAAGGAACAAGGCAGCTTCCAGAAGCAACCTAGAAGCACAAATGTGGCCCTGATGCCCTCTGCAGAAGGTTCTGTGGACAGGGAGGCAGGTGCTCTTATAACAGCAAAGAGAGAATCCTATAGTCTCCCTGGGGGAACTGCCACACTCCAGTCAACAGCTGAGTGGACTTTTCAATGTCCCTAGCAAGGATGATGCCTCCCTGGGGTCCCACATCACTAGCAGATGCTCCCCTGCTCCTTTTGGAGTCTCCTTAGGACCAGCAATGTCAGCAGGTACCTCTGCGCTCTCCTCACCAAACAGAATGGCCAACGAGTCACCAGTGGTCTCAAACATGCCCATTAAAGAAGGAAAAGAGAGCAATAATACTAGCTAAGGGAGCAGGTACAGTGGAGCAGAAGGCACTGTTCTATTTTTTTCTTTCTGTGCTATTACTGGGGCTTGAAATCAGGGTCTTCCTCCTCTCCTTTCCTTTCCCTTTCCTTTTCCCTTTCCCTTTCCTTTCTTGTTAGTCATTCAGCTTGAACTCCTAGCTACACAGAAGGCTCAGATCTGAGAATTGTGGTTCAAAGCCAGCCCAGGTAGGAAAGCACACAAGACTCTCTATCTCCAATTATCTACCAAAAACCCAAAAATGGAGCTTTTGATCAAGTGGTAGAGTGCTAGCCTTGAGCAAAAAAGCTCAGAAACAGCATTTAGACCCGAAGTTCAAGCCCCAGGACCAACACACACACACAAACACACACACACACACACACACACACACACACACGTCTCAGGACCAACACACACACACACACACACACACACACACACACACACACACACACCAGTCTAAGTTTTCTGCCTAGACTTTGAACTACAATTTCAGATTCCAGCCTTCTCCTGAGTAGCTAGGATTAGTGGTGTTGGGTCAGGTCCTAGACAGGCATAGTTTGAAGCCTATTGCTGTGGGATCTTGGGCAAGTTACTTAACTTCCCTGTACCTCAGACTTTTTGTTGTTGTTGTTGTTGTTGGTCATGGGGCTTGAACACTGGGCTTGGATGTTGTCCTTGTGCTCTTCAGCTCAAGGCGAGCGCTCTATTGCTTGAGCCACAGCACCACTTCTGGTTTTCTAGTGGTTTATTGGAGATAAGAGTCTCACGGACTTTCTTGCCCAAGTGGGCTTTGAACCGAGATCCTCAGATCTAGCCTCCTGGATAGCTAGGATGACAGGCATGAGCCAACGGCACCCAGCTGTTGTTTGTTTTTTAGTGCTGGGGATCAAATTCAGTACCTTGCACGTGACAAGCAAGCATTCTACTATTAAAACGACATTCCCAGCCCCTCTTGTTTGTTTGTTTGTTTTGAGACAGGTTCTTGGTACCGTGTCCAGGCCAGTCCCAAACTCCTGGGTTCAAGCAATCTTCCTGCCTCAGACTCGTGAGGCAAGCATCTCTGGGACTATGGCATATACTACCACTCTTGGTATTGTGCCTTAAGTTAAAATGACAATTATTAGGGCTGGAGTGTGGCTCAAGTCTACAGCACCTGCTTAGCCAGTCTAGCAGGCAAGTTTATGAGGCTCTTATCTCCAATTAACCGGCAAAAAGCAGGAAGTAGAGCTGTGCCTCAAGTGGAAGAGTGCCAGCCTTGAGCAAAAAAAAAAGCTCAGCGACAGCACCCAGGCCCTGAGTTCAAGCCCCATACCTGCACACACACACACACACACACACACAGACAAATATACATATAAAAACAAATCTGTATACAGAACTTAGACTGGTACTCCAGCCCATTATAATAAACACCAAGAAAGCATTGGCTGTTGCTCAGAGCCATTACTATTAGGTCTGTTTAGTCTGGCAAGTAGCCCTCAGAAAGCAGGCTGCCACAGAGTGCTGTCGCTAGAGCTGAGGAAGGTGGCTACCGTCCAGGGTGGGAAGGCAGTAGGCTCCAGGCTCCCTGTCTGCCAGATAACTCTTGCCCCCTGGTGGACACAAAAGGAAGAGCATGGGTAGGAGCTCAGACTTGGTGAGATTTGGGGCTCTTGAGAGAATGAGGTAGAACATGTACTTCCTTCAGGTCGGTTCCCCAGCAAAAGCCCACCCAAAGCCCACCCAACAGTGATGTACAATTGCTGTGAAAGTAACCATAACCAACCCTACTTGCCCTCCCTCTCTTCCATCTCCTCCCCAGCCCTTCTTTCCTCTCTTTACTTCCTCTTCCATCCTTCCCCCTTTCCCTCCCTTCCTTTTTCCCTCCCTTGCTGTACTAAGGATCCAACCCAAGGCCTCATACATGCTAGGTAAGCACTCTCCCATTAAGTTCCATCCCAGCATCCCATCCTAGAAGCTTCTGAAAGTTCTTTTTCAATAGTTCCAAGATGGAAAATGGTCTATTGCCACCCTTCAGGAATCTGCTACTAAAATTCTGTTTCCTCCAGCTCCCTCCACCCCGCAAGTTCCATGGGCACAGTGGGCTCCTCACAGTAAAGGCATGCCCTCTCTGGGAACTTCCCAGAGAAGTCATGCCCAACATCCAAGGAAACATCAACAGCAAAGAGGAAGGCCCCAGCTCCTCTGAGCGTCCCCTGGGCAGCTGGACAGGGACCACCTCAGTGAGCAACATGCTCAGATTGTACCTTCACAGAGGGCTTGTGACTCCCAGAAGAATTCAGACAGGAGACAAAGGGCACAAGGCTCCAAGATGGACAGCAAGGGGTTCACACCTGTAATCCTAGCTACTCAGATCTGAGGATAGTGGCTCAAAAACAGCCCAGGCAGGAAAGTCTGTAAGACTCTTATCCCCAGTTGACCACCAAAAAGACAGAAGTGGAAGCTGTGGCTCACATGGTAGAGCACTAGCCTTGGGAGAAAAGAAAAGAAAGAACAGAAAAGAAAAGAAAAACCTAAGAGCATGAGGCCCTGAGTTCAAGCCTAAGTGCTGGCATGTGCATACATGTGTGTATGCACACCATACACACACACACTCAAGATGGACAGCACACAGAAATATGACTGTACTAAGTGCTTTAAGACATTGTTCCTCAGCTATGAGGGAGGGGGTGGGAACCCAGCAAGGAAGCTATTTCTCCCTGGGGGCCTTTGGGGTGGGTAACAACTGTTGCAGTTTGAGAGCTCCGATCCATAGGCAGAGGGGTAGAGAACCCCTGTGCAGCAGGAAGGGAGAGACACAGGGCAGAGAATGGAGGGGGGGGGGTCGGCGGTACACAGCACGCAATGTGGGCACAGCAGGAAGGGATCGGGGCTGGGCCTAAGGGTGTTGGAGTCTCTGTAAGATTAGCCAGAAGTCTATTTATTTATTTATTGATACTGGTACTGGGACTTGAACTCAGATCCTGGACATTGTCTTTTAGAGTTTTGGGTTTTTTTGGGGGGGGGGTCCAGTCATGGGGCCTGAACTCTGGGCCTGGGCGCTGTCCCTCAGCTCTTCAGCTCAAGGCTAGCACTCTACCACTTGAGCCACAGCGCCACTTCCGGCTTTTTTCTTTTTGCTTATGTGGTGCTGAGGAATCGAACCCAGGGCCTCATGCATGCAAGGCAAGCGCTCTACCGCTGAGCCACCTTCCCAGCCCAGATATTATGTTCATTTGTCAAAACACCTTCTAGCTGTTAGTGCAGGTGGAGAGGTGGGACAAGGGTGGCAGAGAAGATGAGCCACACGGCTACTGGCCTTCATATGTTTTTTTTAAAAAATTCATTTAGTTACACAAAGGGGTGTATATCAATTTATAAGTGCAACAATTTATAAGGATAACAATACATCTTGACACATATTTTAGGGGAGCATTTATAGGACCCACATGCGGGCTGGATGGCATGGGAATGCAGCAGGAGAGGAGACAGGAAGGAGAAATCTGGGTTGAATTGATGTGTGGACAGGGCATTGTGAACCATAGCAAGGAGGATGGGTGAGAAGAGGGACTGGGCAGGGAAAACCAGAGGTCTGTGTTGGATGTGGTAAGTATGAGGCACCATATGGTACCACAGAATAGGCAGCCAGAGAGCTGAGACTGGAACTGAGGAGAAGCAGGGTGCAGCTGTACACACTGGGGACCTTCATG
This sequence comes from Dipodomys spectabilis, assembly GCF_019054845.1. Taxonomy (NCBI): domain Eukaryota; kingdom Metazoa; phylum Chordata; class Mammalia; order Rodentia; family Heteromyidae; genus Dipodomys; species Dipodomys spectabilis. Next base: position 11,855,404 of record NW_024870694.1, on the reverse strand, counting down.
CACCAGCATGTAGAGCCATGGGACTGGGGTCCCCAAGGACACACAAGAGAAGGGGATACTCCTGGACACTTCTAAGGATGGCAGAAGCACCAGGAGCTTGGGGACAGAGGTTAGAAGTCAATGGCCAAATGAGCAAGCCTCAATCAGAGCAGAAATGACTGTGGGTACAGCAATCTGACAAGAACAATCTCCGGCTGGGAATGTGACTCAAGTGGTAGATGCTAGCCCTAAGCAAAAGAAGCTCAGGGACAGTGTCCAGGCCTGAGTTCAAGCCCTAGGATTGGCAAAAAAATAAAATACAATAAACATAATACAACACAACAAAACAAAAAAACGAAAGAAAGAAAAAGAAGAGAATAATCTCTGGGGAAATGGGCTGAGGCGTGAACTTGTTGTCGCCCATTTCCCTGTCCTTTCCTTCCTGAAGAGCCAGAGTGGGCCAAGCCCCAGGAGTCATGTGGGCCCGGCCCGTCCACTTCCGGGCTTCGGGCCCATCGGCACACAGACAGACTCCTATTCCTCACTGACCCTAGTCCACTCTCCTCTCCTGTGCACCGATGATGGAATTCACACCTGGTCTTGAGTCTAGCACTGAAGCCTCCAGGATCCACTGCCCTTGGGGGTTGCCAGGTTTTTGGCCCATCTAAGTAATCTGACTGCTGCACCCTCTCTCCTCCCACACTCTGGGAGAGAACCAGGATGCGCAACCTCAAGAATGTCTCTTAGGCATATGGGCCATTTCGAATACAGGCAAGTGAAAGGCAGCAGAAGCAGGAGAAGCTGTTCCTACCCCAACTGCCTAAACGTAGAGCAAAATCATCCTTTGGCTTTCAGAGCCTCATAGTCACCCAAATCCTCAGAAGCTCAAGCCCCTTGTATAAAATGGTGTAGGCCCAGGTGCTGATGACTCATGCCTGTAATCCTAGCTACTCAGGAGGCTGGGACTGAGCATAGTAGTTCAAAGTCAGTCTAAGGAAGGAAGTTTGTGAGACTCTGATCTCCAGTTAACCATCCAAAAGTCAGAAGTGGAGCTGTGGTTCCACTTGAGCAAACAAGCTCAGGGACAGTTCCTAGGCCCTGAGTTCAAACCTCCATATTGGCACAAGAAAAAAAGGTATAGAATTTACATATAGCTATGCTTTGAATCAATGCTAGATTTTTATAATGCCTAATTCAGAATACACACTGTGTAAATTGTTCTAATTATATATTATATATTTTTAAAGGATAACGACAAAAATTCTGGATATTTACAGTACATAAGCAAACTTCTGCAGAGTCCATGAATTTTAGGGCCAAGTTATATAAATTTTCTCTTGCGTAAGGAAAACCCAATTTTATGCAGGAAATTTCTAGTGTCCAGCAGGAAGAGAGCTACTTTCAGTGACAACATGTGCACCCCTACTTTCCCTCTGCTCCCCTTCTGTAAGATGCCTGTCCCCACAAGTTCTAATCCTTTCTCTTGTGTTTAGCCTAGGACAGAGAGACCTCCCTCATCTGGCTACTGTTTTCTTTTTTTATTTTTTATTTTTTGGTCCGGTCATGGGGCCTGAACTCTGGGCCTGGGCGCTGTCCCTCAGCTCTTCAGCTCAAGGCTAGCGCTCTACCACTTGAGCCACAGCGCCACTTCCGGCTTTTTTCTTTTTGCTTATGTGGTGCTGAGGAATCGAACCCAGGGCCTCATGTATGCAAGGCAAGCGCTCTACCACTGAACCACCTTCCCAGCCCCGTGGCTACTGTTTTCTTTGTGAACTTTCATGCATAAGCAACTAAGTTGTTGTTTATTCTTGTAATTCTTATCAAGTTGACTCATGATCCTCAACCGCTGTAGCAAAGAGGGTGAAGGGAAACCATTTTCCTCTCCTACGTGCCCTCCATGACAGGCCCACACAGCTCTTTACACGGTCCCCCCCATCACAATAGTATCACCTCCTTCAGGAAGCCTTCCAGGACTGTGGCCCACCCTTCTGGACACCTAATTGTGGCCCATGGACCCTCACCTGCTGTACAGGTTCGATGGTGAGCTCCATGTAACGACTGATTGCTGTCATTGTCCTCAGAGACTTGCAGTGGGACAGGGTGGTGAGTGGCACCCAATCTGAATTCTTTTGAGAGGAGACAGGAAGACAGAAAGGAGACATCTGAAAGGCAAGAGGCATGTTCTAAAAACAAGCTCCCATTTTATTCGAAAGAACCCTTAGGGCATTTTAGTCTTTTTTTTTTCTTCCTATTTTTAAGGCAGACCTCACATTCTGCTTCTTTTTTTTTTTTTTTTTTTGTCGGTTGTGGGGCTTGAACTCTGGGCCTGGGCGCTGTCCCTCAGCTCTTCAGCTCAAGGCGAGCGCTCTACCACTTGAGCCACAGTGCCACTTCCGGTTTTTTTTTTCTGGTGGTTTATTGGAGATAGGAGTCTCACGGTCTCTCCTGCCCGGGCTGGCTTTGAACCGCGATCCTCAGATCTCAGCCTCCTGAGTAGCTAGGATTACAGGCGTGAACCACCAGCGCCCGGCACATTCTGCTTCTTATAAGGAGTGTCTTAGCGCTCTTCTTTTAAAGCCAATGGTCCCCAAACTCTGCAGCCCAAGAGAACCAGCTGGGAACTGGGGTTTGAATTCAGAGTCTCAGGCCTCATGAGGGCTGAGTAGGTACTTTACTGCTGAGCCATGCTTCCAGCCTTTTTAAAATTTTTTTTTTTGGGTCCAGTTGTGGGACCTGAACTCTGGGCCTGTGTGCTGTCCCTCAGCTCTTCAGCTCAAGGCTAGCGCTCTACACTTGAGCCACAGCTCCACTTCCGGCTTTTTTCTTCTGCTTATGTGGTGCTGAGGAATCGAACCCAGGGCCTCATGCATGCAAGGCAAGCACTCTACCGCTGAGCCACCTTCCCAGCCCCCACCTCCAGCCTTTTTTGTACTGGTTATTTTTAAGGTAAAGACTTGCTTCCTGCTAAGCCTCCTTTAGGCTTCCTATGATAGCTGAGATGACAGTCATTGGCCACTATGAACAGCTTTATTTCCACTGAGATGGAGTCTCATAGACCTTTCTGCTTGAGCTGGCCTGGAACCACAATCCTCCCAATCTCAGCCTCCCAGATAGCTTGGGATGAGACTTTTATCTCTAATTAACCAGCAAAGAGCAGGAAGTGAAGCTGTGACTCAACTGGAAGAGCCCAGACCCTGAGTTCAAGCACTAGTACTGGTGAGTGTGATGCATGCACATGTATACACACACACACACACACACACACACACACACACACACAGCATGGAGGGACTTTCAAGGTTCCCAAGTCCCAGACTTGGTGCAGGGCCCTTGCCTCTGTCCACCCCACCCAGGAAACACTGGAAAGACCTTGTCCTCACTGCTGGCCTCTTGGTGGTCGTCCTCTTTCTCTGCACAGGTCAGGAGGGCTTGGGTGTCGGGGCCCTCTCTGGTTTCTGTGGTAAATCCAAAGGCCCTTCTCATCTTGCTCTTCATCACACATGAAAGGAAAATAATCTGAGACATGGAAGTTAAGGTATAGAAAATAGAGACCTGCCAGTGGCCTGCTGCTACCCTTCCCATTCTACCCTCCCTAGAACTCCTGGTGTCCTGACCATCTAGGCTCTCATACCTCCACGGGCTTATCCTGCCTTGGTCTACCCCAGATAGACTCAGCTTATCTGAGGACAAGGCCAGGCCTGACTGCATTCCTGTCTCTTGTAAATACTTGTTGTAAACATCCTCCTGAAGGATGTGGCTTACAGAGACAGGACAAGTACTTGTGGGATAGTGTCCTCCCAAACTCATACCCACCTGGAACCTCAGAATGTGACCTTATTTGGAAGTAGAGTCTTTGTTGATGTAAGTAGCCATCGAGGAACAGAATAAGCCCTGTGTCTAATGATTCAGACCTGGTCCCATGGCTCAAGTTAGCTACTAATCCTAGCTACTCAGGAATCTGAGATCTGAGGGATGAGGTTCAAAGTCACTTTGGGCAGTATAGCATGTGAATCTTCTATCTCCAGTTAACCACTAAAAAGCTGGTAGTGGAGCTGGCTCAACGGTAGAGTTGAAAAAACTAAGAGACAACTCGCAGGCCTGAGTTCAAGACCCAGTACTAGCACAAGAAGGAGGAGGAGGAGGAGGAGGAGGAGGAAGAGGAGGAGGAGGAGGAGGAGGAGGAGGAAGAGGAGGAGGAGGAGGAGGAGGAGGAGGAGGAGGAGGAGGAGGAGGAGGAGGAGGAGAAGGAGAAGAGGAGGAGGAGGAGGAGGAGAAGAAGAAGAGGAAGAAGAAGAGGAAGAAGAAGAGGAAGAAGAAGAGGAAGAAGAAGAGGAAGAAGAAGAAGAAGAAGAAGAAGAAGAAGAAGAAGAAGAAGAAGAAGAAGAAGAAGAAGAAGAAGAGGAGGAGGAAGAGGAGGAGGAGGAGGAGGAGGGATAAGGGGAGAGGTGGAAAGGGGGAGGAAGGGAGGGGAGATGGGGAGGAGATGTATAGGCATACACTTGTAATTTCATATAACTTGGAGGTGGAGGTAGGAAGATCAAGGTCTGAGATGATGAAAAATAGCTCAAGGAAAAAGCTTAGGGGAAGTAGAGCTGGGGCTCAAGTGGTAGAGCAGTAACCTTTAGTTAAAAAAAAAAAAAAAAGCTTAGGGATAGGGCTGGGAAGGTGGCTCAGTGGTAGAGCGCTTGCCTCGCATGCATCAGGCTCTGGGTTCAATTCCTCAGCACCACATAAGCAGAAAAAAGCCAGAAGTGGTGCTGTGGTTCAAGTGGTAGAGCGCTAGCCTTGAGCTGAAGAGCCAAGGGACAGTGCCGAGGCCCAGAGTTCAGCCCCCATGACTGATTAAAAAAAAAAAAGCTTAGGGACAGCATCCAGACTCCAAGTTCAAGCCCCATCACACACACACACACACACACACACACACACACACTTACTTTCTCTCTCTCTCTCTCTCTTTCTCTCTCTCTCTCTCTCTCACACACACACAAGGCTTGGGCTGGGTGCTGGTGGCTCACACCTGTAGTCCTAGCTACTCAGGAGGATGATATCTGAGGATCACGGATCAAGGCCAGACCAGGTAGGAAAGTCCATGAGACTCTTATCTCCAATTAACCACCAGAAAACTGGAAGTGGAGCTGTGGTTCAAAGAATGCTAGCCTTGAGCAGAAAAGCTCAGGGACAGAACCTTGGCCCTGAGTTCATGCTCTACCACTAACAACAACAAAAAAGCTTGGAGGTGTTGGCTCAAGTGATGAATACCTACCTAGCAAGTGTGAGGTCCTGAGTTCAAATGCCAGTACCATCACCAAGAGTAGAAGCACGAGAAAGAGGAACTGCCATATAGAGATATACAAAAAGAAGACCATATAAAAGACAGAAGATAGAAACAGAAGCTCAAATTATGAGGCCACAAGTTAAGGAATACTTGGAGCCACCAGTAGCCAGAAGAAGGTTAGGATAGATTCTTCCCAAAAACCTAGCATGTGCCCTGCCTTGATCTCAGACCTCCAGACTATTCATACCCACCCACCATAGCCCTTCCCACTGCCAGCACCTCTAATAACCACCTGCAGTGCACTGCCAAGGCTTGGTTGCCCTTGCCAAACTCATGCAAGGTCATCCGTGTGGCACCTCAGGAAGCAGCAAGGAGCCATGAGGCAGCCACTGACCATCAGCAGCACTGGTCAGCTTTCACCTGTTTCTCCACCACAGGATCCAGTGCCAGAAAGCAGAGGAGGAAGGCAGGAAGGACCCTGCATGGCAGGTCAGCATGCAGATACCTCTTCCAGCCCTGAGAGAAAGTTAAGGCAGAGAGACAGGGAGAGAACTGACCCAGGTCTCTGACTCCAAGGCCTGGAACCTTCCCACTCTTCTTTGTTGTTTCAGAGAGCTCCAGCCTAAAGAATAATCATTGTAAATAATGGTATTGGTGGCTGCCTGCCACAGGCTTCACACCATCCCTAAGTGCTGGGCCAGATACTGCCTATACAGAGCGACAAAGGACATGGCAGGGTGCGGCTGGGACCCAGGCAGTCCGGCCTCCCCCAGCCTCCAGCCTGGGGTGGATACAGTGAGGTCCAGCGAAGCCCTTCCAAGGGAAGTCAGGAACCAGGGCGTGGCCCGTAGCAGGTACTCAGGCTCCCGGTCATGGGCTACAATGGCTGAGGCATAGAGGAGGCCAGCCAGAGCCGACAGGAACCGCGTCCACAGGTGGATGAAGGGGAGTGACTTCCCCTGGCACTAGGCAGAAAGAGAAGGGGCTTGGCAGGAGGAAAGTAGGTTTGGGGGCCCAGGCTCCTCAGTGGCACAGTATGTGGGGTAGCAAGCCCCGTATCCAGGGCCACTCCCCAAGGGTGTTGTTTTTGTTACACATCTCACTTTTGGTCAAGCTGCACCTTTGCCTGGCAAACTCCTATTCATCTTTCAAAAATCTACCTTAAACCTTGGGTCCAGAAGCCTATTCTTATCATTTGCCCACTATGGAGAGCGACTAACTCTCATCTGGGCTCAATCATACCTAATACATCTCTCCAACACATTGCCTTTTGCTCAGCTGGATTCTGCTTTTGCTGGGCCCTAAGACCTATAAATCGTAAACTACTTAGGAGGCTGAGATCTGCGGATCTCACTTCAAAGCCAGACTGCTGGAAGACAAATCAGGGAGACTCTTAACTCCAATTAACCACCTCCCCAAAAAGCTGGAAGTGGAAGTGTGGCTCAACTGATAGAGGCCAACCTTGAGTGAGAAAGCCAAGCAGAGACTCTGAGTTCATACCCCAGTACTACACCAAGAAAACAAAACAAAGGACAACAAAAAACAAAACACTCCTTGCTCTCTACATATTCAGAGAGCTCCTGAGAACAGGCAGACCCTGGCATCTCAGTGCCCAACTTCTGATACAAGGCAGGGTCTCTAAGACCCTAGCTGGGAAAAGTAGTGAGGGGATCTGAATTATGCCCAGCCCTTCTCTTGCTGGGACCAATAATTCTAAACCAGGTCAAAAAGGAAAGATCAGGAAAATGACAGAATATTCTGGCAATTCTGAAGCCAAGGTGACAATTCTGGAGAACAAGGAATGGGCTTATGGGTTTAAAAATAAGAAACATATGCAATACTTATCTATTTTAGAGGTACAAAATCATTATATATGCATTTATATGTGTATACACAAAACTATACATTAATTACATGAAGTCACATAATTTATATATACAAATATAAAATGTGTATATTTTAGATTGTTCCTTAGCTGATTATATTTAAAAATAGTCAGACCTTGGCTAAGGAATGGAGGAAAAAACTAAAAAAAAAAAAAGGCATGTGATGTGTGATTTTCTCCTATTTTTTTTTAGCTCAAAGAATCCTCAGGAATGTAACATTATATTCTGCACCTGAACTTCTCTCTCTCTCTCTCTCTCTCTCTGCATGTGTGTGTGTGTGTGTATGTGTGTGTGTGTGTGTGTGTGTGTGTGTGTGTGTGTGTGTGTGCGCGCCAGCACTGGGACTTGAACTCAGGTTCTCATGCTTGTGCTCAGCTTTTTCACTCATGGCTGGTGCTCTACCACTGTATAGCCACACTGTCTTTTTGTTGGTTAACTGTATATAACAAGCTTCAGGATTTGCCTACCTGGATTGGCTTTGAACCTTGGTTTTGACATCTCAGATTTGGCTACTTTTATTCCCAAGCAGATGGCAGGTGGCCACTATCTGCTTAAAGGCAGTGAACAGAGACAATCATAGTTTGGGTTTATGCGCAGAGCCAGAGTAAAGTGGAGAGCCCATGGCTCATCCACCAGAGATGGGCCCTGGGCCCTGTCCCAGAGGCTGAGAGTAGAGATGAACCCCTCTCCCTTGGGCCCTTTCTACCCAGCACAGGGCACAGCTCAGTTTGGCCAGAGATCCAGAACTCCAGCTTGGCTGACTACAACCAGCCTTAGGGAACTAACCTTGGTGGCCAGGCACTGTTCTGGCTCCCTCAAAGGCTTCCCTATCCAAATCCCTCCTTGGACACACAGGTTCAGGGTTCTCTGATCCCTTGCTTAGTCTGGAGACAGGACTCCTGTGGCTAAGACCCAGGTTTGGGCCCTTTCTGTGTTCACACAAGTCATCACTAGCCACTTGCCTTCCCTGGGCCTCCTACTCAGCCATGATGTTCCTAGTCCAGGGGTTCTTCTTATGCTAAACAGTGGGCCATTTCATCTCTTGCTGTCAGGGCTGGTGCTGCTCCTGTCAGTGAGACGGGGCTAAGGTGGTGGAGTCATCTACAGAGATTACCTGGCAGCACAGCCACTATGCATGCCTCATTGGTTGCTGTTGTTCAGGCACTGTCCTGTGCCCCCTTAAGAGCCCAGACTGCCCTTCCCTCACCTGCCCCACCTTCCCTTTTGAGCCTCCAGGACAGCTGCCACCACCTGCAGCCTAGCAGTGTGATTTCTCCTCTGGCTCCCTTGAATAGCATATGGAGCTCAAATCCCTTCTCTCCCTCTTCTGAAATCTCAAACACCTACTTCTCCCTTTCTTACATCATTGACATCTTGTCGACACATCTGCCTAATCCATGATGCTGTGAGCTCCCCCAAGGGGCAACTCACCTCTCTAGCCCAACAGGATTGGCCAACAGGGCTTTCCTCATCCCAGACATGCCAATCAGAGCCCAGTAGCTGACTGTGTCTGGTCTCTACACCCTTCTCAATCTCTAGTGGCACCCTTGTTTGTCCCCTTCTTCCCCACCCCCACTCCCAGTGCTTTTCCTGGTAGGAAATAGGGAAGAATGCACAGGCCTTCCCTGAAGACCTATCACAGGCCTCAGGTCCCACTGGCTGAGCCGCGGGCTCTCCACATGCACCCCTTGCCCTGGTCACTGTGGCTCCTCAGAAAAATCGAAGTCCACATATGCATGTATACATAGTACACAGAGCCTCTAGAATATTCCTGGTGCCCTAAGACCTGCCACCGTCCCAACTCCCTTTGCTCCACCCCGCCCTCCCCCCGACCCCAGCCTCACAATTCTGGAGAGTGGGGGGATGCGAGATGCCCAGGAACCGAGGGCAGCAATACCGCCCAGCAGGTAACCGAAGACTTCAGTGTTGTCCTGCAAGAATAGATGACACACTGTCAGCATTCTGAGGGCCAGAAATCCCTATCCCCCTCCGCCAGTCCACCCAAGGCACTGCCCAGGACCAACCCACACCCTCCCTGGGGTGGCTCAGCCTTACCTGCAGCAATTTCCCCAACAGCCTCCGCTGTGAGCCTCGAACAGGGGTTGAAATCTTGGGCACAGAAGCCCAGAGAGCCCAGCTTGAGCCCAGGCTCAGCGGCAGAGTCAGGACAAACACAGTGGCCCTGAGCCGCCTCCTCTTTCTCTCCCGGGTGTCCTGCCCTGCAAGAGACACCAAACAGACATATCACTGGCCCATGTGTTCACCCAGCTTGTCATGGTTCTGCTCTGTGTGGCTAGGGAATGGGGCCTGTCCTTGAGAGTCCTAATCTAGGAGAAGCTCTAGTGTCAGCACACAGGCTTTTGATAGCAGATAAAGTCCTCTCAGCCCAGGAAGATGAACAGAGCCAACTGGGTAGATGGGGAGGCAAAGCCTCTGGAAGAAGAGAATAACTCAAGGGCTTGCAGAGGGCAGGGAAACTACCGTACAACCATCTGGGCCCAGGGGTAGGGTTAGCACCAGCTCTTCGCAGACAGGTGTCTGGCCAGTTCTAGGCCCCAGGAGCCACATGGGCCAGTGATATGTCTGTGCCACAACACCTCCCCTGTGAGCAGGACAAACAGCAGTGAGCAGTAGTTTTTCATGTTGCCTTGGGTGCTAGTGGCTCATGCCTATAATCCTAGCTATTCAGTAGGCTGAGATCTGAGGATCCCAGTTTGAAGCTCCCCATTACCATTCCCCCCCACCCTTCTCCACCCCCAGCTGGGGCAGAAAAGTCCAAGGGACTCTTACCTCCAATAAACAGTACAAAGCTGAAAGTAGACGTGTGGCTTAAGTGGTAGAGTATCAGCCTTGACTGAAAAAACTAAGCAAGAGCATGAGGCCATGAGTTCAAGCTCCAGTAAAACACACACACACACACACACACACACACACTTTTTTGTGCAGATCTAGGACCATTTTCTAGGAGCGCCCACTGACAACATGTTACAGTACCATTGACACAAGCATTCCCTCTTTTGGACAAGGGTCCAAGCACACTGATGCCTGTTTTCAGGGGCCTCCAGTCCCACATACTCAGAGCTCCTCACCCCTCCTGTCACTTCCTGCTCCTGTTCTGTTATGGATGGTCCACACCTGTGGATGGTATCCTTGCTTGGCCACTCAGATTTGCATGCTGAGATCTCTCCACTCATCTCCAGATCATGCGCCATTGCTCCTCTTGGCATGAGCCTGTGCTATTCTGCTCACCTGGAATGCCTGCTGTGTGCCCAGTCCCAGTACTTTCCTGATATCTGAAGTCCATGGCTTCCCTGGCTGACCACACCTGCCCAAAGCTCTAGTAACTATTTAGGGCCTTCACTTTCTCATGTGGCTGGAGTTGGGGTCTTTTTTCAGTTTGCCTGTGCCTGGAAGGGACCCAGCTCAGGATATGACAAGGAGCTGACACTTAGCATCCCGATGAATGCATGGATGAATGAGACCAGGAATGGATGGCCACATACTCACCCGAGTTAGATTTGGATCTGCAGACTGGGAAGAGAATGAACAGAAAGCTCACTAAGTCAACAGCTGCCAGGTAGGCACCAGTGAAAACCTGGGAACAAATAGAAATAGAGTTTTGACATTCAAGCATCTTTTTCTAGAACCTCAGCACCTCACCTTCAGGATCCCCTCTTCCACATGAGCAACACTGGTTTAGTACTGCCATCTGTAAGCCACACCTCCTGCCTGCCCCCTGCCCTGAGAAAGGTCTCTTTGAAGAGGGGATGGAGTGCCCAAATGGTTCATCCCATTTGCAAAGATGCCTGTCAGAACAGATGGAGGCAGGAGTCCAGCCCTTTGCTTCTTATTTCACATTCTTTCTATTGCATGGGTAGTCTTCGCTGTGTAAATATGGCTCAGCCACTGAATCTGTGCCTCAGTTTCCTCATCTGTAAAACAATGGGTCTTTAGTGTCAAGGATGTAGGCAAGTATTCAATAAACACTAGCTATGACTTTTGGACTTGAGTGTATTCTCGTTCTATCTCATCAGGTACCAAGAAATGGGATGCCCTCCTCCTGTTTGGGTGTTTTGAGACAGAGTTTTGCTATGTAGCCTGGGCTGGCTTTAAGCAGAGATCCTCAGATTTTAGCCTCCTGAGAGATCTTATTGTTGAAGGTGACTTTGAATACGCTTTACAGAAAGTGACCAATGAGTCGTGTGGGGTAGGGAGCAAGAATATTGAGGAGGGGGGAACAGAAATGACAGAACAGACACTCTGAAGGTAAACTCTGCCTTACATAATGATGAAATAGAGAAGCCACTGTGGCTGCAGCAGAGAAAGGACAGTCACACCCGTGTTGGACTGGCCCCAAGGGTCACACAAACCTGGATGGCAAGCTGTCTGGCCAGAATCGCCCCGATGGTATCACACAGACTACTCAGGAGACAGCATGCAGAACACAGTGCTGACTGGCTTTGTCCAGATTTCTTTGCACATCTCAGGTAAAGAAGCCTGGGTAATAGAAGCATGGATATAACACAGAAGCTGTGAATCTGGGGACACACCAAAACAGATACCTTTAAAAAGGCACTTGTGGCTTTATGTTCCAAGGAAGCACATTCTTCCCCAAGCCTGGAGCAGGTGTCTCCCAGCTTATTTTATAGATAGAGAAGAAATGGTCAGAAGAATCCCAAGCCACTGGCCTAGAAGCCCCTGGCAGAGGCAGGGAAGCAGCAGCATCCTCTACTGATGACTGACTCTCCCCAAATCGATCAGTGCAATGACTGATCTCTCTATTTGACTCACTAGCCATCAGGTTTGGTTGTCTAAAAGACAATCATGAGGGTTCCAACAGTAGCACTTCAGCCAATGGCAGAGCCAGCAGCCAACGTTAAAAAGGTCAATTGTGCCAGGCTCATACCTGTAATGTTATTTCTTGGAAGGAGGAGATTGGTAAGATTGAGACTGGGGGCCAGTCTAGGCCCCATCTCAACAATAACACGTGGCATGCATCTGTCATCTCAGCTACATGGGAGGATGTAGGTAGAAGGATCTCAGCGTCAACCCCAGGCAAAACCGTCAGTACCATTTCCTTGTAATTTTTTTATTTATTTTTATTTTTTATTTTATTATATTTTTTTGTCGGTCGTGGGGCTTGAACTCTGGGCCTGGGCACTGTCCCTCAGCTCTTCAGCTCAAGGCGAGCGCTCTACCACTTGAGCTACAGCGCCACTTCCAGTTTTCTGGTGGTTTATTGGAGTTAGGAGTCTCACGGTCTTTCCTGCCCGGGCTGGCTTTGAACCGCGATCCTCAGATCTCAGCCTCCTGAGTAGCTAGGATTACAGGCATGAGCCACCAGCGCCCGGCTTCCTTGTAATTTTTTTAAATTATCTGTAAGTAGTTGTACAAAGGAGTTTCAACTCAACATGTCAGTTTCGGAGTAGATGCATCTTGGTCAACGTCACCCCTTCCGTCATTCTTCCCCATCTCTCCTAAGCCCACTTGTACCCTCAAGTGGCTCCATTTTCACATATGTTCATTGAATATAATGATTGTAACTACCCACTCAGTACCAGCATTTGAACGCAGGTCCCTGCACTCAGCTTGCTTGCTCTGATAGCATTCTACCACTTAAACCACACTTGCAGCTCAGATTATTGCTGGTTAATTGGAGATGAAGACTCACAGACCTTTCTGCCTAGGCTGGCTTCAAACCACGGTCCTCTGATCTTATACTCCTGACCTTATACTCTTATACACAGCGCCTTGCTGTGTTTCTCACAGCTCCTTGCTGTGTTTCTTCAGAAACACTGAGGCAGGACAGCAGTTGAGGTTTCATTTCCATTAACCAGAAGGTGGTACTCACTCCACATCATTAGATTCTGAATGTCACCCCTTGGGAAAAGGTTTGGTAATAGAAGGCTGTTGGGTTCCTAAGCATTTTCTGACCTGCTCAGTCTAGGCCTTCAAAGCTCACAGTGGGATCATTAACCATTAATCAAAGTTCTGGGCTCCTAAAACCAATCCAAAACCAAAAGAATGACAACTTTAACTTAGAGACCATCAAAGTTAGACCCAAATAAGCAATACTTTATGTCAGCCCTCCCACATGAGCAAGGAGAAAACTGAGTTTTAGACTGGTAAGGTGAGTTGAAAGCAGGTCTTCTGGCTTCACACTGAAGGCTTTGTTCTGGGCCTTCGTGCTCTCAATAAACTTCCCAGATCTCAGAGGACAGAGATCCTGGTCCACCTTAGCCCACCCAGGTAGCCACCGCTTGGAAGTGTGATAGATGGATATTCAGGAAGTTTGGCAGAGGCTCTGCTCTTAGACCAGCCAACCTGGCACCCTTAGGAGTCCCCTGACCTCTCATGCTTTGGTTTCCAGGTGGCTGAAAAACAGAGGTGATAATGTGCACAGTGGGGGCTGGGAAGGTGGCTCAGTGGTAGAGCGCTTGCCTTGCATGCATGAGGCCTGGGTTCGATTTCTCAGCACCACATAAGCAGAAAAAGCCAGAAGTGGCACTGTGGCTCAAGTGGTAGAGCACTAGTCTTTAGCTGAAGAGCTGAGGGACAGCGCCCCAGGCCCCACAGTTCAGGCCCCACGACCACAAAAACAAAAAAACAAATGTGCACAGTGCTCTTTTAGTTTCCAACTTCTGACCTGGAGAGCTTTCAGCCCTGAAGTTCTGCCCCTGCATAACAGGGCCTAGAGTTTCCATCTGGACATGTCACTTCGGGAGTTTATTTAACTTCTCAATAACTGGAGGCTCCTTCCCTGTACATGTGAAGACCTCACAGGCCTGTGGCAGGGATCTGGGTAAGTGAATAAATACACTACTTGTCCGAAGTGTCATTTTAATGTATTCCAGTTCCTGGGCATTAGGGCTGCAGACTGCACTATGTCAAATCTGAGGGGAATAGTCAATGTGTAAGAAGAGGGGAATCGTACTGTCTCCGCTGCCTGGGAATACCTGGGTGGTACCATCTTGGGCATTGCTGCTGAATTTCTGTTCCTGGGAAAGGATTGCCCAAAACCTTTTGGAACCCAGGCTACAGAGACCAGGGTTTTGGCCACCAGAGTCCCAGCTAGGAGGTCTTTGGGTAAATCGAGGCCAGAAGCATGGAGAGACTTGACGTCTTCAAGGTTAGGGGGCAGAGCTAGAGCCATGGTTACGTTCAATGGGCACTTACTTTGGCAATATGCCTCCTGTAACACTCCCCTCCCTCTTACGCGATATTATCCTCATTTAAGCGAGGAGCAAAGGCTAATCACTTGCCCAGCTCACGCCACCAGCCAATAGAGCAGGGCTGACAACAGAGCCCAGTCCCGGCCGCATTCACTGCACCACCCTGCCTGGCGCTGCTGGCTCCGGGCCCGGCTCTCCCGTGCGTGGAATCCGGAAAGACGGATCCGACTTCGGTCTACAGAGAAACGCTAGATTTAACGCGAGGCTTGTGCACCGCAGGGCTCCTCTATGTCCTCCTCTCGTTTCCTCTGGGGCCAGCCCCTGCCCGACCTGTCCCCTGTCCCTCCCGCCCCGCGCCCCGCGCCCCCCGCCCCGCGCCCCGCGCCCCGGGTCCATTACAGCGCATGGGCGGCGATCCAGCAGCAGGAGGCGCAGATCCACAGGCCGAAGGAGATGCAGACCCGGTGGCGGGCGAAGCAGCGATCCAGGTAGTCCCAGTCCCCGAGCGCGGGGCCGGGCGCGGGGCTGGGCGCCTCCTCCATGGCACCGCTCGGCGCGCCCAGCCCGGCGCGAGCCGGAGCCTCCCGCACGGCGCCCCTGGTCCGGGCACAGCGCCCCGGGTCTCCACCGCAGGGGTGGCGCGCCCCCTCCGCTTCCCAGGCTCTGGGGGCGGCGGCGATCCTCGGGAAAAGTTTCCGGGACCGCACGGCTCCCCACCCTCACGCTATTGTCGGGGGTCGGTGGGGCGCAGGCCGCCCCCCAGCGGCGGAGCCCGGAGCCGCCGCCGCACAAAGGCTGCGCCCCCGCCCCGCGGCCCGCGGGGCCGATGCGGCGCGGGGGAGTCCGCGAGACCCTTGGCGGTCCCTGGGAGCGGGCAGCCGCCGGGCTCCCCCGAGGACACGCGCCTCGCCGGTCCCTGTAAGGAAGGGACGGTGTCCCGGCACCAAAGTCATCCCACTTCCAGAGCCAGACAGCGCGCACAGCGGCGCGGCCGAGGGCTGGGGCGTTGGGCGCCCAGGGGTGCGCAGTGCACAACAAGAATGAGAGACCAGGAAAGGGCGCAGAGGGGCCGGGGAGCGGGTCGTCCTTCTCGCCTCCCTCTTTTCTGAAGCTGCTACCCGGAGGGACGTCATCCCCGCCGAGAAGCGGGTTTTGGAACGCACCCACTCCCCAGCCAGCCACATTGCCACCCAAGTCAGCACACAAAGCCGGTGTTCTCAAAAACTTACCATATATTTAAAATTTTCCGTATTGAATTAAGTGTGCTTAAAATAGGGCATGGATATCATTTTGCTTTACAAATCTATCATCTGTCTGTCTATCAGCTTCATAGTCTGAGGAAATAGCTGTTCCGTAGAGCACTTGCACAGTAAGCAGGAGGCCCAGGACTCGACCCTCAGCATCACAAATTAATAAATAAATATTAAAAACCTGAGATACCATAAACATTTCCTGTTTAAAGTGAACTATTCTGTGAATACTTTCATCACTCCCGCACCGAGCCCCCAGGCATTAGTAGTTACACTCTATTTGTCCTCCACTCTCCCAGCCCTGGAAATCATGAATTTAACCTTCTGCTTCCATGACCGATTCTGTATGCATGGAATCATCCGGCAGGCGAACGATCTGTGACTGCTTCTTGCACTTAACATATTGCTTCTAAGATTTACCAAGCTTGCATTTTCTTCCTGTTATTTTTTTTCTTTCCCTCCCTCCCTCCCTCTTTCTCCTTCCTTCCTTTCCTTCCTTCCTTCCTTTCTTTCCCTCCTTCCCCCCTCTCTCTTTCTTGCTTTCTCTCTCCCCCAGTCCCCTCTTTGTTAGCTCTTGGACTTTTGAATTTGGCTTTGAACTTGCTAGGAAGGCACTCTACCACTTGCCATTCTCCAATTCTACTCCATTCTCTTTTATGACTAAATAATAATGTTTACTTATTTTTGCAAGGATTGAATTCAAGACCTGAGATTGACCTCAGAGCCTGCAATTACAAGGCTAGTACTGTTACTTAAGCAACACTTCCAGTCCCAGAAATGTTTTATAACAAAAATCACATTTTGGGGGGCTGGGAAGGTGGCTCAGTGGTAGAGCGCTTGCCTTGCATGCCTGAGGCCCTGGGTTCAATTCCTTAGCACCACATAAGCAAAAAGAAAAAAGCTGGAAGTGGCGCCGCGGCTCAGGGCACTAGCCTTGAGCTGAAGAGCTGAGGGACAACGCCTAGGCCGAGTTCAGACCCCACGACCGGACCCCCCCCAAAAAAAATCACATTTTGCTTATCCGTTTTTTCTGTAGTTTGTGTGCAGGTGTGTGTGTGTGTGTACTCACAATCTTTGGTTGGAGTCTCATGAAATTTTATGCTTAGGCTGGCATTGAACTTTGATACCGTAAAACTATACCTCCCAAGTAGCTAGGTTTGCAAGCTGAAGCAACACTTTGTGGCAGGTTTTTAAAAAAAAGTTATAACTGGAGAATGAAACTCTATACAGTGTTTCAGGTATTGCTCTGGTCTGAATGTTTGCACCTTGTGTTGGAAGCTCCTTACCAATTTGATGGCATCCGAAGATGGGCCTGTTAGAAGGTAACAAAGTCATGAGGATGGAGGGTGGAGGACACAGCAAGGACTTGACAGTTATGATCCAGAAAGCAGGCTCTTACCAGATACCAAAATCCTAGGGCCTTGGACCTCCCAGCTTCCAGAAACTGAGAAATCAATTAATGTGCTTTTTTTTTTTTTGGGTCTGGTCGTGGGGCCTGAACTCTGGGTCTGGGCGCTGTCCCTCAGCTCTTCAGCTCAAGGCTAGCGCTCTACCACTTGAGCCACAGCACCACTTCCGTTTTTTTTTCTTTTTGCTTATGTGGTGCTGAGGAATCAAACCCAGGGCCCCAGGCACGCAAGGCAAGCGCTCTACCACTGAGCCACCTTCCCAGGCCCACAATTAATGTGCTTTTGTTTTGTTTTTGTGTTGGAACTAGGGCTTGAACTCATGGTCTAGGCACTGTCCCTGAGCTTTTGTGCTAAGAGCTAGCACTCATTTAACCTCAGTTCCACTTCCTGCTTTTTTGCTGTTTAATTGGAGACACATGTCTGGACCCACAATCCTGAAATCTCAGCCTCCTGAGTAGCTTAGGGTTACAGGTATGAGCCACTAGCACCAGGTCTGAGAGTCTGATCTCAGCCTTTGTGGTCCCATCACCTTCTCCACTTGTGAGTGTCTAATCTCCCTTTGCCTCTGTGTTTTGTAGTGTCCCTCAGATAACCAGGATCATGTTCCATTTTGAGTTCCCTAACCTCATCACACTACAAAGATCCTTTTCCCACATAAATTAGCACCTAAGGGTTGCAGAGATTAGGAATCCATACATTAGGAAGCCTCTTGCACCATGTTCTCTAGTTTCCTGGAGGAGTCTTGTGGGAAGCACAGGGTTAGAGATGGAGGGGTGGAGTGGCTGCTGGCAGTCCGTGGTCATGATGATTTGAAGAAAAACGAGGTGAGTAGAATGTGGGCTGTGGGCTGACATTCTTTTTCTGCTCTTTGCAGATGTGATTGGGGCACAGTGCTGGGCCCTCTTGGCAAAACAGCAGCAGAGGTACTGCAGTACAGGGAGAAGAATCCAAATCCTGTGCAGAACACTTAGAACATGTATTCTAAACAACTCCTCCCCATGGGCTCCTTCCAGATTCTTCTAGCTCCTTTTCCCGGATCCTCAGAGGCCGGCAACTGACTGGGAGCTAAGGATCATGGGCTTTTGGCCACAGTTCAGTCCACAGAAAAGAAAACCTAGTAAGAGGACATAGTACTTGTCCTGCTGGGCAGTGGGCCACATCACTGCTCATAGCATTTCCTGTTGGCCAGGGCAGCTGCAGGGCCTCAGGCATTGTCCTTTGAAGAAGGGTTGGGCTAAACAACTTGCAAGGCCTGCAGGAGCTTTCTCTTCTGTAAGGCACCTTGCTGGGGCAGTTTCCTGCCCAGGTCTCACAATACATTACTTAAAGGGCTGTGTCCACTCTGCAAACAGAAATGATTAAAAAAACAAAAAGATTTTGTCCTTGCTCCCCTCCCCCTTATTTTGGTGTACTGGGGTTTGAACTCAAGGCCTTACACATACTAGGTTTGCTTTAGCACTTGAGCCACATTTCTACTTCTAGCTCTTTGCTCTTGGGGATTTGTCTGCCTGGGGTTGACATCTAATCTTGATCTTCAGATCTCAGCATCCTGAATAGGTACGAGTCACCAATGCCTGGCTGCTGCACATCTTAAAAATGTACGTTGCCAGTTGCTCACAGAATGTACAAAATTGTTTTCTCATCATGCAGGACAGTCCCTGGAGAGCAAAACCTTCCCTGCCCTGTGTCCTCTTCACCCTTATCTGGATACAGTGTGCCTAACATGCAGCAATTGGATATTAACAGGAAAACTTTTATTTTCTCACTTCAGATCTGTTAAAATAGAATATTACTTAATAGATTTCTAGCTTATAAGATTTCCAGTTTACTCCCATTAAAATACACGTGGCTATTGATTCCTAGCAAGGACATCCTTCTAATTTCCTGAAAGTAAACAGATGACTGATATATGGCAGGTTCTACATTAGAAGAGTGGTGTATTGCTCATAATAAAATGCTGGGAAGTGATAACGATAATAACTAATTCCTTTGTCTATAGTACAGACTGCAGTGAGGGTGGCAATCCTCAAAAGAAAATCAAGAGTGCTGAATGAAAGACATTCACGGTAGATGTAAAAATAAAAATGGCAAGGCAAAAATAGAAATCCCCCATCAGGATGGCCTGGTTTGAGTTCCTCAGACTCTAAGCAAGGACTTCTGTTCAGTCATTTTACTAGGGAGCCAACCCCAGGAAATTAAAGGGAGGCAGAAGAGGGATAAAGGGAAGAGAGAAAAATGATGGAGGCTTTAATGAGATGGTGTTGTTGTGGGCAGCTGGGGTTTACTTCTATTACTTCCATTGGGATCTTCTGTGGAACATGTAGAATGAACCCAGTGAGTTCTAACATGGAAGGCAATGTTCTCAGGGATTTTAAACACGACCCATGCCTGCCCCAAGCCCTGTGCAATTGAAGGGCTGTATTGACTCTGTGTTTTGTGTGTGTGTGTGTGTGGTTGAGAATAAATCCAAACAATGTGCTTAAAAGAATCCATCTAAAATTCCTGTTATATAATAAACATCCATGAAAGAAAAAAAAATTCCTGTTTTAGCAAATGAACATGATTAAAGGTACCCACTATGTGCAAATGGCAGTTTATTTACTTAAACCAATGAAAACATCAGTTAGTGGCAATTGAATGTTAATATCTTTTCAAAAACATTCCCCTGACTCACAAGTTGGTATGCATTTGTGTGCATGTTTACAGGAACAAAGCCACATGATTCATCTTTAGCCTCCAACAGGACTAGGTTTCTGGGGCTCTGTGGTGACAACTGTAGTCAAGGTTGGTATTTTGAGGAGCTGCCCAGGCTGGATGTCAACTGTGAGAAGCCACTGCGCTCCCCACGAGCACCTTGCATTCCAGGGCTATGGATGTGTTCCGCAGGAGACCAGCAGTCTGTCTTATCTGCACTGTGGAGGTGCTGTTTCTGCTGCTGCCCACGTTCACATGTCCAGGTGCTTGTAGAGTCTACGACTCTTTTCTTTTTTATTTTTGTTGCCATGTTTTTTCCAGGGCTTCCCAGCCCCATTCTCAGCGCTCACAGTAGCTGGAGTCACCAGGCCACTCCCAGGCTTATAACCCATCACTGCCTGGACTCCCTTGGTCAAAGCTCTGACATTCTCCTGGGAAACAAGAGGACATGACTTGAGATGCCAGCAGGCCACGTACGTGCTTTAAGGAATATGCACAGAACTGTCTATGAATTGCTTCAGGATGAACATGAGCGCTCAGTGGACTACCCTTTCCTGGAGGACAGGTCCTCTTTCTCTCCCCTCCCTTACATGTTAATTTTCCCACAGCTTGTCTTCAATTCATCTCTTTTCCCTCTACCCTTGACTACTTCATTTAAGTCCCCTGGTTTCAAAAGCCATCTTCGGTGATCTAGACTCAAAATACCAGCTGTTTTCTAGACAGCTCTTTTTTTTTTTTTTGGTCGGTCGTGGGGCCTGAACTCTGGGCCTGGGCGCTGTCCCTCAGCTCTTCAGCTCAAGGCTAGCACTCTACCACTTGAGCCATAGCGCCACTTCCGGCTTTCTTCTGCTTATGTGGTGCTGAGGAATCGAACCCAGGGCCTCATGCATGCAAAGCAAGCGCTCTACCGCTGAGCCACCTTCCCAGCCCCATAGACAGCTCTATCTTAATATCAAAATTCAAATTTTTCAACCCACATAAAACAATGACTCTAAAAAATATAAATTTAGTTAGTAAGAAAAAAATTAACCCAATATTAAGTGTAAAGCGATATCTCACAACTTTTGTATAATAGTAAAGTGTTAGTATTATACTATGGTCATAGTGATGGCCACACAACTCTGAAAATGTATTATCAGCTACTGAGAAGCTTGTTTTAGAAGGTGTGTATAGAGCTGTCAGTACAGGTACACACTTCTATTCCTAGCGCTTAGGCAGCTGAGGCAGGGAACAATTTGAGTTTTCATTTGAGACCAGCTGGGGGTATATAGAGAAACTGCCTCAGAAACCCAAAAAGGGTATGTGCATGTGCAAACTTAAATATTGTTTATAGTACATGAATATCTTACTTTTCACTATTACAAAGAACATGTGGGAATCAAAGTAATTTTAAAAACTCACTTGATGGAAAAAAGTCTTGTCAACTACATTTTCAATCTGCTTTGCTTTTTTATTTCTCCTGGGCTGCATTTTTATCTCCTCATCATTCATTCTACTCTCCAGGAGTCGCTGATGTTGATGCTGGAATGTCACAGGATCTCTTCCGGGAGGAGGATGACAGTACAGGAGTTTACCCTACAGAGACAACATGGAGGTGAGCAGTGCAGCCTAAGTGTCTAGTGTGTCATCACATGCTCAGGGAAGGCCCTCAGAGGAGACATGTCAGTCAGCGACATGCTGAGGGAGTGTCTGCTTTTCCTGATTTTTGTAATTTTCAAATTTTTATTGGCACACATTTGTTGTGCAAGGGAGTTTGACACTTCCATACATGTAAAGAGCAAGTCTCAATTACCCTCATCCCCTCTAGCAATCACTCAGCATTACCCTAGTCCCCCTTCTCCAAACATTTTCAGCAGATTTCATTGTTTTCTGTTTTTTTTTTTCTTTTTTTCCCAATCCGGGGGTTGAACTCAGGGCCTGGGCACTGTCCCTGAGCTTCTGCTCAAAGCTAGCACTCTACCACTTGGGCCATAGCACCACTTCTGGATTTTTCTGTTTATGTGGTACTGAGGAACTAAATCCAGGGCTTCATGAATGCTAGGCAAGCACTCTACCACTAAGCTACATTCCCAGCCCTTTTATTTTTTTTTGCTGTTGATGTTGTTGGTTGTGAGACTTGGAACTCAGGGCCTGGATGCTATTCCTGTGCCTTTGTGTTCAAGGCAGCTCTGTACCACTTGAGCCATAGCACCACTTCCAGTTTTTGAGTGGTTAATTGGAGATAAGAGTCTCACGGGGACTTTCCCACCTGGGCTGGCTTCAAACTGGGATCCTCAGATCTCAGCCTCCTGAGTAGCTAGGATTACAGGTATGAGTCACTGGTGCCTCACTTTTTTTTTTTTTTTGTCGGCCATGGGGCTTGAACTCTGGGCCTGAGCGCTGTCCCTCAGCTCTTCAGCTCAAGGCTAGTGCTTTACCACTTGAGCGCCACTTCCGGTTTTCTGGTGGTTTATTGGAGATAAGAGTTTCACAGACTTTCCTGTCTGGGCTGGCTTTGAACCTGGATCTCAGTCAGGCGTGAGCCACTGGTACCGGGCTTCACTTTTTATACATGCAAACTAATTATAATATTTATCTCATTAATCCTTGTTAGGTCTCCCACCTCCCACTGAGGCTGTTTACTATTCTATAATCTACTTTTGCTTAAAAAGTATGTACTTACAGCAACATTTGTTTTTTGATTAAGCTTAATTTTGGCTCACTGAATAAAAAGACTCAGACACTAACACACTAATGTTGACCCTTCAAGTGTTCTAGGGACCTAACTCTTTCCAAGGCCCAAGATGAGACGAGATCTTTCTTCTCTGGGCTCCTTTAACTTTGTTTGCATTTCTGCTAAGTGTTCTTTGGTGCACTTCAGTGATTACATTTATGGCAATTATGACCGTACTAATGGGCATAAATCAAAGTAGTTCCTATAGGGCTAAGAGTGGGGATGAATGCTGTCATTCCAGCAACTGAGAGATCTTAAGTGCAAGGTCAGCCTGGGCTATGTAATGAGATGCTGTCCCAAAAGACTGTCTAGATGCTTTTTGTTGTTGTTGTTATTCTGATACCAGGGCTTTGGGCTCTTGCTTGGCTTTTTCATTTAAGGCTGGCACTCTAGAATTTGAGCCACAGCTCCACTTTCAGCTTTCTGGTAGTTACCTGAAGAGTCCCTCTGATTTATCTGCCCAGGCTGACTTTGAACTTTGATTCTCAAGATCTCAGCCTCTTCAGTAGCTAGGATGACAAGTGTGAGTCACTGTAGCTGTGATGTAAGCTTATCTTTGTATCTCCCACAGTTAAAAATAAAAGGTAAATGAATAAATGATTTTCCATATAAATAGTGCTAACTCCTGTTTTTCTCAACTGAAATCAAAATAGTAATGGCTGCTCACTTTGACTGTTATGTTCCAAGAAGTCTCATGTGACTTTGAGGAAGGAATAAAGCCAAATCCCCACAACTGTTTATTCCTTAGGAAACTATAAAGCTGGTATTTAGGAAGACCTAAGCTAGATATGTAACAACTCTTCGGGGTTTATTATGTACACAAAACAGGAAGTGGCACTGTGGTAGAGTGCTCACTTTGAGCTGAAGAGCTCAGGGACACCGCCCAGGCCCAGAGTTCAAGCCCTACAACCAATAAAAACAACAACAACAAAAATCATGAGCTTGGTATTACTAAACATAAACATAGGACCATGTGTTTACATATTTCCCATAATTTCATGAGCTAGGTACTGTGACTCTCCATTTTACTCATGAGGAGACCCAAAATAGCACAGGCTCGTCATTTGCAAAATAACAATATCATCAACCTTTGAATTGTACTTTATTTTATTTGGGGTGTTATGGACTGAACTCAAGGCCTGTACATGCCATAGAGTACACTCCCAGTGACTTGCTATTATTATTATTACTGCTAGATAAGCCTAGGAAGAAAGGCATATAAATAGCTATATTGTAAGGAAATTATGGTAATATACTTAAAATGGAAAAAAGCAAAAGGCTGTAGGAGACAGGATAATCAAATGCATAAATCAGTAACTCAGTAATTACAGGTGTTCAGAAATGTTCATCTTTCCTTTCCTAATATTCTATCAGTCCTTTCTTCATGATGCTGATTTAACTATCCCAGTTATAATCCCATCTCAATAAAAAGAATCCTCCACAGGTGGCCAACAGGCGAAAAAAATAAAAAATAAAAAGAATCCTCTTAGAACTTGACAGGTTGTTTTAGCTAAGAACACAGAATTGGGAAAAGAAAACATGCTTATTCAAGCGAGTAATAATAAAGAAGATCCACTCACTTTGACATAATCCTTTAGGATATAGCGTGCAGATCGAGGCTGGTCTGGCTGTCCATGTGCTGTCATGAATCCTCGCATACCTGCAAAAGTAATGAATTGTGCAAAACTTCAATCAGAAGATTATAGGCCATATGCTGGGGGGTTCACGCCTGTAATCTTAAGCTACTCAAGAGGCTGAGATCTGAGGATCACAGTTCAAAGCCCTCATCAACCTTGGCTCTGAAGATCCAACTAAACTAGGATTGTTCCAGTGACCTGTCCCTGATTCTTTGCATTTTGGCTTAATGAGACCAAAGGATTTGTACTTGGCATTTGTTCTACTGACCAAGTTAAATGCTAATTATATTCATAAGAATAAGAATGTTGTATTTCCCGAGGCTGGGAAGGTGGCTCAGTGGTAGAGTGCTTGACTTGCATGCCTGAGGCCCTGGGTTCGATTCCTCAGCACCACATAAGCAAAAAGAAAAAATCCAGAAGTGGCGCTGTGGCTCAAGTGGTAGAGCGCTAGCCTTGAGCTGAAGAGCTGAGGGACAGCGCCCAGGCCCAGAGTTCAGGCCTCATGACCGGACCCACCCACCCCCCCCAAAAAAATCAAAGAACTATTAGAAAAAAAGAAAATAAAATTACCATTACTGAAAGCACAGCAAATGAAATACCTAACACAACTTAATACTTGAATAAAATTAACTTGTAATATCTCTCAAAAAAAAATGTTGTATTTCCCATTATAAGAGCTGATTTTACAACGAGCAATGGGTAGATACAACACAGGTGAATTTTGTCATGACTGTGCTGAGTAAGAGAAGTGAACAAGAGATTCCACCACATGGTTTCAACAACTCAAGCCTCCAGGAAGGAAAGGACTGTGGTGGCCTGCAGCATACCCTAGCTGTGGAGCCAGCAAGGATACAGGCAGTTTTGGAAGTAAGGGTATGTGTGTGCATGCATGGGGTGTCACACTGTAATAAGGGTCTCCATGGTAGAGTGCTTGCCTTGCATGCATGAGGCTCTGGATTCGATTCCTCAGCACCACATAAGCAGAAAAAAGCTGGAAGTGGTGCTGTGGCTCAAGTGGTAGGGCACTAGCCTTGAGCTAAAGAGCCGAGGGACAGTGCCCCGGCCCAGAGTTCAGGCCCCATGACCAACCAAAAAAAAAAAAAAATATATATATAAATGCTAAATAACCCCTCTGTACAGTATTTTTACAATAAAAAGCATGTTAAAAAAAAGAAAAAATAATATAGGAAGACAATTTTATCACTGGGTGACGGTAAAGGCCTTCCCAAGTAAAACACCAAATGGAAAAGGTTTATTAAGATTATTTTATTTATTTATTTTTTGGGTCCAGTCGTGGGGCCTGAACTCTGGGCCTGGGCGCTGTCCCTCAGCTCTTCAGCTCAAGGCTAGCGCTCTACCACTTGAGCCACAGCACCACTTCCGGCTTTTTTCTTTTTGCTTATGTGGTGCTGAGGAATCGAACCCAGGGCCTCATGCATGCAAGACAAGCGTTCTACCACTGAGCTACTTTTCCAGCCCCTTATTAAGATTATTAACATTGTCAGGCACTGGTGGCTCACAACTGTAATCCTAGCTACTCAGGAGGCTGAAGTCTGAGGATCCCACTTTGAAGCCAGCCCAGGCAGCAAAGTTCGTTCGTGAGACTCTTTTCTCCAATAAACTACTCAGAAAAAGCTGGAAGTGACATATACCTTACCATTTTGGGCATGACCCCAGATCAAAAAATAGCATTTATATTATTATTACAAAATAAAATAGCTCAGGAGTATACAACACATGTTTACCCTGGGTTTAAAACAAGATACCCTACCTCCAAACTTACTATTTATGTTAACTACATTTGTTTTTCATGTTTTAAAATAACATACAACTCACATCCATAAGCTGTTAATAGTTCTTCTGAGGTTGGAGGTCGATGAGGATCTTCGTCTTCTCTAGGTTTTATGATACTAATACCATAGGTAGCTTCTAAAACACGTCTTGGAATGTTCTGGCAAACGTAAACTCATCAAGGAATCCATTCTCTTGAACTGACTCACTACCTCCCCATGACATCTGAACCATGCTGCTAAAAACATCATTAAGTCATTGTGAGTCCCCATTCTCCACCAAACTGGGTTTGAATTCAAGGCCTTACATTCACTCTCTCAGCTTACTCACTTGGCTATTACTCTATTACTTGAGCCATGTCTCTAGCCTGGCTTCTTGCTGGTTATTGGTGATGGAGTCTCTCAGACTCTTCTGCCTACACTGGCTTCAAATCTCAATCTTCCAGATCTCAGTCTTCCGAGTAGCTAGGTTTACAGGCATGAGCCACTGGCATCTGGCTTCCAAATGATTTCTTAAATAATAAAAACATCTCTTGATCTTCACAATCAAGGATAAATAGTAAGGTTCTATCTTGTAGCAGGTTCACACAGAGCTACCATGTACTGCACAGAATGATGCTCCTTCAAAGACAGGCCCTGCATGGTTTAGGCCTATTACCCTCACGGCACCTAACTATGTCTGCCTTATAGGAAGTAGTACTTAATACATGTCTGATTATTTACAGGACTTTTTTTTCTTGCCAGTCCTGGGGCTTGAACTCACGGCGTAGGCACTGTCCCTGAGCTTCTTTTCACTTAAGGCTAGTGTTCTACCACTTGAGCCACTGTGCAACTTCTGGACTTTTCTGTTTATCTGGTACTTAGGAATCGAACCCAGGGCTTCATGCATGCTAGGCAAGCACTCTACCATTAAGCCACATTCCCAACCAATTTACAGAACTTTTTAGAACAGAAAAGCACGAACATCTGTGGCTCCTGTTAATGAAAGTAACAAAACCACCTATCATATTATTATTTAAAAATTAAACTTTTAAGTCATGATACCAGTTTCTTTCTTCACACAGAGGAAAGCAGAGTTTGTAGTGCATCCTTCAGTGCACGTCACACACTTTTAGGCATATAGGTACCTCTCAGTACAAGGCATCATGTTTTGTGAGGCAAAACTTTTCCAAAAATGGTGTATGCATATGTACACATATACATGACATATACAATAGAACTTCAATATTCTGAGATTTATCCAGGCTGCTACATGTAGAAGTAGTGCATTATTTTAAACAGTCATTTAGTATTTCCTTTTAGTAATATTGTTTAGCCTGGATAAACTAATTCCTACTCACCAATTTTTACAGAAAAATAAACAAAAACCCCCCAAAACATACTGGGAGTAAACAACAAGCCACGAAGGATCGTGTCAAGTGATGTGTGGGTTCTAGAATTTTACCTTCTTCATAAGCCAACAGGCTAGTATGCTAGTTTCAGAGTTTTATGTCTTCTATAAGCATACGCACAAAACAGTATGACTGTTTACTTCCAAGTAGGCTAAAATCTTAGATGTTGCCAAGGCTCTAACAGGTCTACCTTGAGTGCTTCTTCATCTAGAATAACCAGGCACTACTACCTCTATGCTTCAGCTAAGAGTCCTAATCTAGCTGTCAGGTACTAGTTTTCTGTGTCAGGTTCCTCAGGTATAAGAAATTGGGGATGATAGCAATGCCTTCCTCATGGGTTTTTTTTTTTTTTTTTTTTGGTTGGTCGTGGGGCTTGAACTCTGGGCTTGGGCACTGTCCCTGCACTCTTCAGCTCAAGGCGAGCGCTCTACCACCAGTAGTTTTCTGGTGGTTTATTGGAGATAAGAGTCTCACGGACTTTCCTGCCTGGGCTGGCTTTGAACCGTGATCCTCAGATCTCAGCCTCCTGAGTAGCTAGGATTACAGGCATGAGCCACTGGTGCCTGGGTTATTTTTAAGCATTAAATATTACTGAGTAAATGCTGGAAAAGTACACAAGCAATCTATACGCATTAATTATAATAAGTAAATACAATCAACTGTAAGGTTAGCATTATATAAAGGGGAAATTATTTAAAGGTTAGCAAGTTTTCCAATGTCACTCTAAAGTCAAATGGCACTCATGGTGGCTCATGCCTATAATCCTAGCTAGTCAGGAGGCTGAGCTCTGAGGATCATGGTTCAAAGTCAGCTGGGGCAAGAAAGTCCATAAGACTTATCTCTAATTAATTATCAAAAAGCCATAAGTGGAGCTGGGTTTCAAGTGGTAGAGTATTAGGCCTTGAGTAGAAAAGATAAGAGGCAATACTAGGTCCTGAGTTCAAGCATCAGTACCTAATGACAGTATTATACAGGTTTGCAACTTAGGGAAGAGAATGTGAAGCTTTCCCACTTACAGAAACTATACTGCCGAAGTCAAGAGACAGTTCAAATTAAAAAAATCCTGATGATAAGCTCATTATAAGTTTGTGCAGGTCACAAGAATTTTGAGATTCCATATTGGTAAATTATCAGTACTGGCCAGGTGCTGATGGCTCATGCCTGTAATCCTAGCTACTCGGGAGATTAAGATATGAGGATCATGGTTCAAAGTCACCTGGGGCAGGAAAGTCAGTGCATGACACTTTTATCTCCAATTAAGTATCAACAGACCGGAAGTGGAGCTATGGCTTAAGCAGAAAACTCAGGGACAGCACCCAGGTCCTGAGTTCAAGCCCTAGGACCAGCATAAAAAAGTACTATCAGTAATGAGTAATGCATAAAATGCTGTTGAATCCTAATACACACGCAACCCCTGGTGTTTGAAAAACAGAAAGGATATCAGTGATACAGGTGGGACATGATCTCTCATCTGGTCAATAGGGAGGATTCCGTTGCATGTCATCTCAGCCTTGGTGGACACGAAGGACGGCATCACCAGGCCTGGGCAGTCACATAAGCAGAGGCCAGGCTCCACATAGAGAGTCTGAAAGGCAAGTGAGATGCTTCTGGTGGGCATATGGTGGAGGAAGAGGATCAGCATGAGTGGCCAAGACCTGTAGAAATACCTGAAAGTGCTTGGTGTGACCAGGTGTGGCAGATACAGATACTTTCTTGTTGCCCATGATGGTGTTGATGGTTGAACTCTTACCAACATTAGGGTAGCCCACCTAGAAGAGAATCCGAAGTTACCAAATAGTTCTAGTTCAGTTTTGGAAGCCCCAGACAATACATTTGTGGTGGCAAGCTTAGCATAAGCATTTGGTTCTTGGGAACATTTGAAATAGATGCTCTGAGTTTACTGAACTTGTTTGGTGGGGATGTCCTCAATTAGCCTTACATCCAGTGATGAGTGAGGGAAGGAAAGCTGCTTACTATTTTTTTTTTTTTTTGGGTCCAGTCGTGGGGCCTGAACTCTGGGCCTGGGAGCTGTCCCTCAGCTCTTCAGCTTAAGGCTAGCGCTCTACCACTTGAGCCACAGAGCCACTTCTGGGTTTTTTCTTTTTGCTTATGTGGTGCTGAGGAATCGAACCCAGGGCCTAATGCATGCAAGGCAAGCGCTCTACCACTGAGCCACCTTCCCAGCCCTGGATGGAAAGTCTTTATAAAAGTATGCTTGACATTTCCTTAGTTAATAAGGTGGGTGACCCAGAGCCATGCTGCATCCTCCTGTGTGAGGAAACATCTACACAGGTCTTCTGATTTCCTCTGAAATTAGGTAGGCATAGGTAGGATGTGGTCTACTTCCTACTTGCCATACGGTGCTAGGTAATGGAACTGTTTGTTACAATGTGCCTCAGAAAAATGTTGGGATTCCTTTCCCAGGAGAGAATTGGCCTTGTCAGCCCCACTGGCAGTAAGCTCCCTTTGCTCTACCAAAAAAAAAAAAGAAAGAAAGAAAGAAAGAAAAAAAGTTGGGATTCGCTCTACTGTGCATCATGAACACTTGTCATGTAAGCTGGCAAGATCATAGGGCACCAAGAACACTGAAACATATGTGCAGATAACATGAAAACTCTCCCGTTCTAGTCCCTTGGTAACTGACATGGAAGGCAGAACTAAACTGGAAGGAGATCAGAGAATATCAACACAGACAAGTATGTACGCAATACAAGCCCTGAAGAAGTTTGTTCCTTGCAGTGGGCTTTGCTCACCACACTGCCTCATTCCTTGAAGCCAGTGGGCAGCAAGAAGATAATCTCTTTGAAGAGCAGGGGGTTATTTTTGGTGCTGGTACTGTGGTTTAACCTCAAGACCTGAGAGGTGTTCCTTAGGTGTCCCGTTACTCAAAGCTAGCATTCTACCAGTTGAGCTATAGCTCTACTGGCTTTTTGGTGGTTAGTTGTGAGTAGAAGTCTCATCAGAGTTTGAACTCGGAACCTTGGGCTTGCTAGGCAAGCACTCTACAACTTAAGCCACACCCCAAACCTTTATTTGCTAGGGTCTCACTTTTGCCCAGAGCTGGCTTCAGACCACAAGCTTCCTACCTTCAACCTTTTGTGTAGCTGCAATGACAGCTATGTACCACATCTGGCTTACTAGTTGGGGGGAGGGGGAGTCACACTGATTTTTTTTTTTTTTTTTTGCCTTAGCGGGAATTGAAGCGCAATCCTCCCTAGCTCCACCTCCTGAGTAGCTGAGATTACAGGCATAAGTAACTGCACCCAGCCCAGAATGTTCCTAATGATGCCAGGAGTCTGACTGCTCTCTGAGGTGACTGGGTAGCTAACAAAGGATAGTGAAAAAGGGCCTCAAGTAGTACACACTTTGTAGTGCATTTCATCTTACCAATCCAACAGTAAGTTGACCATCTTTCACCTTCTTCCCAGTGTGTAGCTGTTTAAAGAGTTCTAGTAATTCCTGCTTTGATACCAGATGGCTAAAGTTGTGCATCTGTCTCCTTGGTGGGGTCTTGTTTCCCTGAGCCTCAGAGTCCACAGTGCTGTCCTCAGCACAGGGCTCCTCATCAGGGTTGCTGTCCTCTTCTGAACATGTCTGCCAGTCCTCCTCATCCTCTCCCTCTTCTAGACAGTCTTGATATTCACTGTCGTCTTCATCACTAGGGGAGGGAGAACCACAGCCTGGGAGATGGTGGGTTTCACTGGTTGAAATTTCATTCCCATCCAAGCTGGAGCTTTCAGACTCAGCTGCACTGGCTTCTTCAGCATCTCTGTGTGCTTGTTCCTCAAGAAATCACAGCAGACATTCACTTTTCCTTTTAGCAAAATATTTGGTGAAAACACTCAATGTAGCTATGGAAGATGGATAGAGGACAGAAAAGGTTATGCTGAATGACCGAAAAGGGTGACCATGAGAAGGAAATAAAGTAAGCTGTTCAGTACAAGGACACAGAGCCAAACCATCTCAGCGCTGTCCTTGTAAGCAGCACACCTCCAATCTGCCCTTCATAATTTTTTCCCTTTTGGTACCAGGGATAGAGCCCAGGGCCTGCACATGTTAGGTGAGCAGTCTACCTTTGAGCCCTAATCCCAATCCTGTTACGCTTTTACAATTGCTTTTAGCAAACCAAAAAGCACCACCATGGAGCACAGATCCCAGTGTGTGAAACAGAGGAGCATTAAAACTCCACACCAGATGTGGTAAGTATTTACCTAGGAAGACTTTCTTAGAAAAGAGAAAGGCAACACTCACTACTACTCCTGAGTTCTTAATTCATGTGAATCTCTACAGCTGACCAAACAAAAATGGGGAAGTTTATAGTGTCACAATTTTGTTTTGGGACCAAGTCTCATCATGTGCCCAGTTTGGCACTGACTTCTCAATCCTGCCTCAGCCTCCAGAGTTGGGATTACAGGTGTGGCACCATCACACCCTATTCAGTCTCACTAATTCTTAACAACAAAGATAAAACAGATGAGATACAAACATCAAGAAAGTAAGTGCGACTTCATGATTATACCTGCAATCCAAGAAGAAATCTCCTTACAAAAGAACCAGAAATTTTACGACAAATTAGCAATTAGTATAAAGAAGTCAGTGTATCCTCATTGTGAGCTTTTCTGAATAACTTCAAGTATAAAAGAAGCTGTAAGTCAGGCATCGGTGGTTCACATCTGTAATTCTAGTTTCTCAGGGGGCTAAGATTTAAGGAATGTGGTTCAAAGCTAGCCTAGCCAGGAAAGTCTGTGAGACTCTTATCTCCAATAAACTACTCAAAAAAGCTGGAAGTGACACTGATTCAAATGGTAGAGTGCTAGCCTTGAGTAAAAAGAGGCTCAGGGACAGCACCCAGGCCCTGAGTTTAAGTCCCAGGACAGGCAAAAAAAAAAAAAAAAAAAGCAATAAAAATAAGAATGAGAGATGAACATGAATATTTAGTAGAAACATGGTTATGGTTTATGGTTAGAAGCAGTTCAACTGAATAAAAATTCTAACAACAAAGGATTTTGCAGTAGTTAAAAGTTAAACATAAAAAAAGAAAGTCAAGCCTTTGAGGACATTGCAATTTAACAGCTAACCAAGAGAAACAGGTATCTGACTAAAAAAGCTACATATTTGAAAACAAGGAAGTGGTCAACAACTGTAGAGGAAGAAATAATTCTTACATAGGCAAAGAAACAATAAACATGAAGCTATTTTTAGTAAGCTTATGCTTGATAGCTAGATATGGTTGTATGTATGAAATCACAATCTGAGAAATCACAGAGAACATTATATATTCCAAAAAGAAGCAAATGATGCCTTCTATAAGGAAGAAAAAAGTATCTTCCATAAGCCAACCACCATTAACAAGAGACTGACACTCAGCTGGGGAGCCTAAGTATAAGACAGCAACTGGAGGCAACCAGGGCACTCTAGGGAACCATTTCCTCATGGAGTCTGCCAGTTGGCCAAGGATATAGGAATGGATCCTTTTTCCACTGACAGGGTTGTTGGCTTAGTTTATAGGACAGAACAATGAGGTATACAAATTTATTTCAACACATTGGTTGTAGTACTGGGGTTTGAAATCAAGGCCTCAAGCTCTTGCTCAGCCTTTAGCCTTTTCCTTCATGGCGGTGTGCTACCAGTTGCCCCAAGCTTTTGCTGGTTAACTGGAGATAGGAGTCTCAGATTTGTCTGCCTGGGATGGCTTTGAACCACCACCTCAGAGTTGTCTTCTTAGCAGTCAGGATTATGGGGTGAACCACCAGGGCCAATCCTTTAAACACTTCTTTAAGACATTAACTTCCAGGATTATCTTTAAACAAAAGAAACAATGGTTAAGATGGCAAACTGCTGCCCTACTGCCCGAGGACAGTAAATACCTATATTACTGCTGAGACCATTAAATGACTACAATGATATGTATTTACAGCAACGGTGTCTGCTAGAGAATAAAGTTTTATTTTTATTGGCTAGTTTTTGTTTCTTTTTGCGAATATATTTATATGGCCTCAGGGTGTCTCCAAGTCCACAAAAAGTCCAAGATCTCCTATCTCTGGTTCAGTGTTCAACAATATTATTAGTGATTTAGAAGAAAATATAGAACGTCTGCACATAAAAAGCACAGATAACTCAGTGCAAGGAGAGAAAAACCAATTTACATAAAAAAAACTCTATTTGGGTCCCAATTCATTAATTTTACTATCCCAAGTTGAAATAAAAACAAAAAACACAAACTTCTCTACAAGTAAAAATAGAATGTAGTCTGCTAATAAGCTTTCGTTTTTAAGTATTTGAAGGATTTGTTTTTTCTTGCTTAAATGAGACAACAGAGATGAATGGGGATGAATTAACAGAAGGTCTGAATTAATTGGAATATCATGTTTGCTAGAAATTTCAATCTCCAGGGAAGCCCCAGGCAAACAATACTAGTTGTAATGTATTCAAGTAGGAACTGCCAATTTTAATCACAATCCTGACACAAACAGTCACTAAAGATGAGAGTACTGGAAACGATGTCTGTGAGGAATTTGACAGCAGAAAATGTAGTCTGGTAAAAGAGGGTGCCATGAGGACAAAAGACAAGTTTTCAACTCAAAGATCCTATGGGGCACTAAGTTAGCCTCACCGAAGAGAACTTTCTGAATTGAGAGATAAGTAACAGTGAGTTACTTGGCCTTAAGGGCTTTGTCACTTAAATCAATCACAGAGAGCTAGTGTGTGTGTGTGTGTGTGTGTGTGTGTGTGTGTGTGTGTGTGTGTGTGTGTGTGTGTGTGTGTGTGTGTGTGTGTGTGTGTGTCTTTCTGAATTGAGAGATAAGTAACAGTGTGTGTGTGTGTGTGTGTATGTGTGTGTGTGTGTGTGTGTCTTTCTGAATTGAGAGATAAGTAACAGTGAGTTACTTGGCCTTAAGGGCTTTGTCACTTAAATCAATCACAGAGAGCTACCGTGTGTGTGTGTGTGTGTGTGTGTGTGTGTGTGTGTGTGTGTGTGTGTGTGTGTGTGTGTCTGTCTGTCTTTCTGAATTGAGAGATAAGTAACAGTGAGTTACTTGGCCTTAAGGGCTTTGTCACTTAAATCAATCACAGAGAGCTACCGTGTGTGTGTGTGTGTGTGTGTGTGTGTGTGTGTGTGTGTGTGTGTGTGTGTGTGTGTGTGTGTGTGTGTGTGTGTGTGTGTGTGTGTGTGTGTCTGTCTTTCTGAATTGAGAGATAAGTAACAGTGAGTTACTTGGCCTTAAGGGCTTTGTCACTTAAATCAATCACAGAGAGCTACCCTGTGTGTGTGTGTGTGTGTGTGTGTGTGTGTGTGTGTGTGTGTGTGTGTCTGTCTGTCTGTCTGTCTGTCTGTCTGTCTGTCTGTCTGTCTATCTGTCTGTCTGTCTCTTTGCCATGCTGGCTGGAAAGCCAAGGCCTTGTGCATGCTAGCAAAGCCCTCTATCACTGATTCATATCCCTTGCCCAAAGCAGTCACAGACACAGAAAGGTACTGTAAGTGTCTGACAGAGAAGCGGTGGAATAGAGTGAGCTGGAGTTTAGAGCTTATATTGCAAGTTCACACAGGGGAGGGTGCATGCACAGAATCTATCTAGGTACCTACTAAACAGTCAACTAATGTTCCATAGAGAATGGGAAAAAGGAAAGACGACAAAGAAAAAATTACTACTTTTGAGTCTTTTCTAGACCTAAGATTCATTCCATTACCAGTTTCTTTTCAAAACTCAAGCCATTTTGGTAGAATTTGGGTGAAAAGATA
Source organism: Dipodomys spectabilis (assembly GCF_019054845.1). Classification (NCBI taxonomy): domain Eukaryota; kingdom Metazoa; phylum Chordata; class Mammalia; order Rodentia; family Heteromyidae; genus Dipodomys; species Dipodomys spectabilis. The sequence goes on along the minus strand of NW_024870694.1, from coordinate 11,820,467 downwards.
AAGGACATAACATAGTATATATCTCAATGTAGAGATAGTTCCTTTGTATTAAAAAAAAGTAAAACTGGGTACTAGTGGCTCATAATCCTAGCTACTCAGTAGGCTGAGATCCAGAGAACCACACTTTGAAGCCAGCCCAAGCAGAAAAGTCTTTAAGGAATAACTCCATCTCCAAAAAATAAACAAACAACAAAAAGCTGGGCTAGAGATATGGCTTGTGACATAGAGCACCAGCCAAGTAGCTAGGAGGCCAAGTTCAAAAACCCTGGTATAAAAATAAGCCTAAACAGGTCACCACTTCCTTCTGTTATACCCTTTTGTTCTGATTTCTCTTAAAAGCAATAGAAGGTCATTCTGAAAGTTCCTGCAAAACTTCCTGCCCCTTCCCCCAAAGGTTAAAGTACCAGTCATAACATTAGGAAAGGACTACTTGAAGAAAAGAACTTTTCATAGTAATAGGACTTCTCCACTCACCAAAACAAATAAATAAACAACTGCAAACAAAACCAAAACTAATTCCCACAAATCTGCAGTAAGAAAAAAGAACACACAACTGAAGCACACTAATCAGAAATTAATCTTTTCTGAACCCCACCCTGAAAAAGCCCCCCAGAGGTACCTTGGAGGAAGCATTCAGTTCAATGGATTCTGCCAAAGCTGACCAGAAGATAATCTTCACATTTTCCTTCTCAAAGTATGTGGCCCAGGCACTGCGCTGCTCCTCAGTCAACAAGTCTGCTTTGTTTATCAGAATTATGTTCTCCTTATTGGCATCAATCTCTTTCACGTAACATTCCTAGGCAGGACAGACATTTAGAAGGTTCTCTTCCAACAAGCAAAAAATTAGGGAAATAACACTGATATCTCTAACAAACGTTTTTATTGCTCTCAGTTTTAATTTTTTTTTTTTTGTTTTTTTCTTTTTTGGTACTGGGGATCGAACCCAGGATGTTGCACTTGCTAGGCAAGCGCTTTGCCACTGAGCTACATCCCAGCCCTAATTTTTTTTTAATTTAAAGATTAAAACTCTTGGTACATTCTACTAATTAATCCTTTCAGTAAGCTTTGACAAGAGCTTTCATCATTAAGATTTCTGTTACTCATCAATTTAAAAATTATGTTCATCCTTACATGTAGTGTTATCCCAGTGGTGTTTTATAAACTTAGATCTTTTGTAAAACATCCATAGGAGTAATATGTAAGATGGGGAAGAAATAATGAGATAGACTAAAAACAAAGTGACTAAATAATCTAAAACGAGCTAAATGCTATTTAGATTGGTGCCTCTTGAAAAATTATAAATCAGCAAATGTGTATTAATAAAGTGGCCTGTAAACGAAAGTGTAGGAAGCCCATGCAAGTATTTGTGCCTTTCTGCAGATGGAAACAACTGTTGGAGAAAACATCTGTGTAAACAGTGTTATTATGTAAGCCTCTGACCTTGGAGAGGAAGCAGGCCTAGTTAAACAAAGCAAGAGAAGACAGAATGCTTGTCTATAGTTACTGCAGTAAGGGGTGCTGTTCTCCCCTCTACTCTGAAGTCAGAAATCAAATGTTACTTACCAAATCCTCACATCTAAACAGGAGAGGGTTTCGAGCATCTACTATCTGGACCACAATATCACTGGGGGGAAAAAGTGAGAGAATCCAGTGACTCTAAAGTAAATGAGATCAGTTAGCATATACCAAAGGTGACAGTGGCAAATACTCAAACACTAAGCTAGCACTTGACTTTTTAATGTACAATTATTCTCAGTTAATATACAAGGAAATTGAGGCTTAGAGCAATTATATAAGCAGCCCAAAGTGTGGGAGTTATACAGGGACCCAGCTGGTCTAGACCAGAGGTCATGCTCTTAATTGTAACATATACAGTCTAGAAGTATCCTGATGTCATGTTACTAATAAAACTTCCTTTATAGCTTCTATTACCCCCTTTTTGTGTGGTGAAAGATTACAAATACCTCAATGCAAAGTAAGTCTACTAAGTGTTCATTATCCAGCCTTCATTCACTAAGGCCTCAAAAGAAAATTAACAAATCACTGGCTGACAGCTGTCACTACAGATGCCAGTATCTTATTCAAACTAGGACTGTCAATAAAGAGCAATGATGCCTAGCAAACAGTTTGGAGAATGTTTAAATGGCAAAAACACAAGGCAGCAAAGCATCAGCTTAAGATGCCACATTGAAGCACAAATGATGAGCCCAATTTCTTCCATCACACCCTAGAATAAGATCATGCTGCAACAATGGCACCCACCCCTAGAGTCCCTTACAAGGCCCACCTGTGATAGTCACTGGAAAGACAGAAACTGGTGTCTCACCACCCTGTAGCAGTCTCCTCAAATGCTAAGAATCCTGACTGGGCTAACCAATCTTTTCCTGAGGTAATTCTTTGCAGCTATACTCAACACCAAGGATCAAGGTTACCACTGAGGGTAGGGTTACCAATGTTCAAAGCACATTTTCTTCAACATGGTTAAAATTCTAGCATAATCTTATGATTCAGAGGAACTCAGAGTTGCTAATTTTTTTCAACACCCAAATCTCTTACGGGGGTGGGGGAATGGGCTTCTGGGGCATGCCTGGGGCCCTCTCTGCACTGCTTCATGAATCTATGTGTCATCCTTGAGCAGGGAGCCAGGCTAATCTTGTCTGTATCATTCCAATTTCAGTATACGTGCTGCTGAAGGAAGCACAAGTTGCTAATCTTTAAAAATATGTAATTTTATTGTTATTATTAAGGTGCTGAATAGAGAGGTTACCATTTTACAATACAGGTAATGAGTACATGTCTTTTTCGGACAATGCCACCCTTTCCTTTGCTCTCCCCCAGTGTATACTATGATCACATCTGCTCACCCTTCTTCCCTCCCTTTCGGCTGCACTCTCTGTGCCCTGTCCCCAAGAAGCAGAACAAGAAAAAAACCACAACCACCACCAAACCACCAACATATATAACCCATGTTCAGAGTTACTAATTTTTGGATGAATGGTTTTTAAGTTCTCTAAATTAAGCTGGTCCAATATTTCCTTTAGGGCAATATCTCACTTTCAAACAGAATTAAGCTGAATGACTACAAAAAAAAAATCAAGAGGGCTGGGAAGATGGCTCAGTGGTAGAGCACTTGCCTTGTATGCCTGAGGCCCTGGGTTCGATTCCTCAGCACCACATAAGCAAAAAGAAAAAAGCCGGAAGTGGCGTTGTGGCTCAAGTGGTAGAGCACTAGCCTTGAGCTGAAGAGCTGAGGGACAGTGCCCAGGCCCAGAGTTCAGGCCCCACGACCGGACCCAAAAAAAAAAAAAAAATCAAGAAAGCTGGATAGGCCAGAATCACAAGGTCCACAAACACTATGTCTATCAACCAAATATGCAGAAGGAAGTCAACAGCTTTAAAACACCAGTAAGAAAAGACATTTCAGGAGGGCACTGGTGACTCATGCCTGTAATCCTAGCTACTCAGCAAGTTGAGATCTGAGGATCATTTTTGAAGGCAGCCTGGACAGGAAAGTCCATGAGACTCTTCTCCAATTAGTCACAGAAAAAGCTGGAAGTGGTGCTGTGGCTCAAGTGGTAGAGCTCTAGCCTTAAACAAAAAGGAGCTCGAGGACAGCACCTAGGCCCAGAGTTTAAGCCTCAGGAATGGCAAAAAAGAAAAAATAAAAAAAAAAAAGAAAGGACATTTCAGACTAGTTTGTTTCACATGCTGGTTTAGGATACCAAGTGCCACTGCGTAACAGAAAACATTCTGGCAACTTAATATTAGTGCTTGATTTCATTGGATTACCCTGTTCTGCCACCAGGGCCTCAGCACTTTCCTGCATTTCAATGACATGTGACACATCGTATCTTTTCTGATAACTATACTGAAATTAAAGAGGCAGATGGCTTAGACAGCCTGTTAGCAAACAGGAGACATCTGGTATAGAGAAGTAACCAATAAATATTTCCTGTTAAAGATATGGAAGTAGTCAATTTATTAATATTTTCATGTAACTCTATCCCCACGTGATTAAAACTATATTCCTTGAATTAGAAACATATTCTGTTTAAAAACTGTTATTTAAAAAAGAGATGTGTAATAAAAATTACAGCACAAGTAATATTGCAATCTAATTGAAGCTAGAGGTTTCAACAAGTACAGACTGACTCTGGGGAAGTCAGTTCTAATTTAGAGGCATAAAAAATGTATAAAGGGGGGTCTTTAATTCTCATTTCCTGCATGGGGAGCAGGAAATATTTCTCTTTTTGTTTCTTCCTACATGAATCCTGTTATACCAAAATAAATCCTTGTTTATAACTTTTACCTTACTATCCTTTTTTGTGAGACATCTTGAAATGTTTTTCATAAGTGGATCTCATGAGATTTTGCATGGAAACTGGGAAGCAGAGGGAAGCCCTCTTCCATGCTAGAAATTGAGGAGTCTAAGTCAGGAGCTGCATCTTACAAGGTATGGAAGGTGTGTAGCTTTGGAATGTTTCCCTAATTCTCTGTTAGCCATGGTAGAACCTTTCTGTCTCCTTTCCCAGATTCAATATCAGAGGAAGGACAACCAACGCAGGGATGGATAAGGAGAAAGGAGGAAGGAAGAAGTTTACTCATTCCTCCTCCTTCATTCCCTATACTAATTAATGAGATTTAGTACTGTCACAAAAGCACCATAGAGCTCTGCTTTCTTTTCCTTGTATTTCCTTTCTCTCATTTTCTCTCCGTATCCTTTCTCCTCTCACTCCTTTTTTGATGGTACTGAGGTTTGAACTCAGCGCCAGGACAGTTGTCCCTTAGCTTTTTCACTCCACTTCAGCTTTTTGCTGGCTAACTGAAGAGTCCCATGGACTTTCCCTGCCTCGCTGGCTTTGCACCAAGATTCTCAGCCATCGGTTAGTTAGGATTATAGCTGTGAACAACCAGTGCTGGCAGGAATAAGATTTTAAACTCCTAATGAATCTAGCTGCTTCTGTTCTAAGAACTTAAGAAAAATAGGTTTTATCTGAAATGCAAATACAAATGTGACAGCATCTAATAGTTTTAAAAAGTAAGCCATATAGTGCTGGTAGCTCACGCCTGTAATCCTAGCTACTCAGGAGGCTGAGATCTGAGGACAGCGGTTCAAAGCCAGCCCGGGCAGAAAAGTCCATGAGACTCTTTTTTTTTTTTTTTTGTCGGTCGTGGGGCTTGAACTCTGGGCTTGGGTGCTGTCCCTGTGCTCTTCAGCTCAAGGCGAGTGCTCTACCGCTTGAGCCACAGCGCCACTTATGGTTTTCTAGTGGTTTATTGGAATAAGAGTCTCATGGACTTTGCTGCCCAGGCTGTCTTTGAACCGTGATCCTCAGATCTCAGCCTCCTAAGTAGCTAGGAATACAGGTGTGAGCCACCAGCACCCACTCCATGAGACTCTTATCTCCAATAAGCCACTCAGAAAACCAGAAGTGGTGCAGTGGCTCAAGTGTAGAGCACTAGCCTTGAGCTGAAGAGCTGAGGGATAACATTTATGCCCAGAGTTCAAGTCCTGTGACTGACAAAAAAAAAAAAAGTAAACCATAGTTGTAGATGTTCTAAGAAGCCAGAGATTCAAATCCTATAGAATCCAGACATTTCCAGCTAAATTTTGAATTGTTTCTTTGAGGCACTAATATCAAGAAGGGCTTTCTTTTCTTTTCTTTTTTGCCAGTCCTGGGGCTTGAACTCAGGGCCTGGGTGCTGTCCCTGAGCTTCTTTTACTCAAGTCTAGCACTCTACCACTTGAGCCACAACACCACTTCTGGCTTTTTCTGTGTACGTGGTATTGAGGAATTGAACCCAGGGCTTCATGCATGCTAGGCAAGCACTCTACCACTAAGCCACATTCCCAGTCCAGGGCTTTCTTTTTTTAGGGTCAGAAGTTAGTTCCCCTGGAGTTAAAAATTGGCCTAGACAATTTTACCTTTTGTAAAGGCCCAGAATCCTATAGGTGCCGGAGTAAGACTCCACACTTTAAAGTGAAGGACCTTCATTCCTTCAATGAGAGTCTTGTAGTTGCAATTGGCTTAGTATCTGACACACTATATCGAGCTAGAGAAATGAGTGTTTTATTAGTATTGTTCCTTGCAAAAATAAAACTGATTTTGATATTTTAAGATAATTACATATCACTAATTTAGATATCTCCAGCATGGTAAAGATTTTTTGCTAAGAGCTAAAGCCATCTAGGATGTTTCCTCTTTCCCTTTTTTTTTTTTTTTCAAAAAAGGGTGTTCCAACTTAAGATTCTCATCTTCAGGCCTTTTTTCTTGATTCTTCCTAGCCAAAGGCCAGGCTACATTACAATCTTCTTAAGGTTATTGGAATCAAAGCTGTCTTGGTACCTTAACATAGAGCTGATGTGGATTAATTCCTCCACCCTTTATCTGAGGGAAAGACACAAAGAATAACTTCAGGGAGAGGTGTGGAACCTCTATTACTAAGCTGGTTCTGGGAATCTGGATGGGATCCTGGCACAGAATGCCTATTTCCTCTGTGCATGTGCTTCTGTCTGGTTAGTTGGCCTGGAGATTTAGGGGCAAAACCCCCTATAGAGAAATTTTAGCTGCAAACTGACTATAAACTAATCAGACTCAATGCCCTGTCCCCAAGAGGGACAGGCCAGTCTGGGTCCTGGGGTAGCTGCAGACAGCTACCTATTTCTTCCCCTGGTCCTGAAGTGTTCACAATAGGCCCAAAGCAAGACTTAACAGTAAAAAGAGTTTAAACTCTTAAGAGTTTAACCTCTTAAAAAAACTTAAGAGGTTAGTGTTAGGTGGAACATATCCAGAAATATTGGGACAGAGTTAAGGTTGGAAGTGGAGCTGTGGCTCAAGTGGTAGAGTACTAGCCTTGAAAGAAAAAGTCAAGGGACACCATCCAGGCTTAGTTCAAGTCCCAGTACTGACACATGCCCACCAATTCCCCCAAAAACAAAAACAACAAAAACAGAACAAAACAAAAAAACCCAAACAACAACAACAACAAAATTACCCACAGAGATAAAAAATGTTTCTTACATGGATAGTTAAAAGGAGCTATAAAGGAACCATAAAACAGTAAGGAATTGAACAGTCTATAGATTAAATACACTGAATATACTTGCCATCCACAAAAATATCACACTAGGTTGGTAGCTCTAATAAAAGATGGCAACCTGTATCCATCTTTCTTCTATTTGAAATATAATGGTTAGGTCACAGCTACCCTTTATGGACAAGGTTTACTTTTTTTGTTGTTGTTGTTGGTCATGGGGCCTGAATTCTTCTTCCTTCAGCTCAAGGCTAGTGCGCTACGACTTGAGCCACAGCACCACTTCCAGCTTTTTCTGCTTATGTGGTGCTGAGGAATCGAGCCCAGGGCTTCATGCATGCAAGGCAAGCATTCTACCACTGAGCCACCTTCCCAGCCCCAAGGTGTTACTTTTAACACTCAGTGACTCCTGGAGGAGTCACTCATAGTGACTCATAGGACTAGGATTTTTGAGCCAGTACTGGGAATTGAACTCAGGGGCCTCATATTCTTGCTCAGCTTTTTTTTTTTTTTTTGTCGGTCGCGGGGCTTGAACTCTGGGCCTGGGTGCTGTCCCTCAGCTCTTCAGCTCAAGGCGAGCGCTCTACCACTTGAGCTACAGCGCCACTTCCGGTTTTCTGGTGGTTTATTGGAGATAGGAGTCTCACGGTCTCTCCTGCCCGGGCTGGCTTTGAACCGCGATCCTCAGATCTCAGCCTCCTGAGTAGCTAGGATTACAGGCGTGAGCCACCAGCGCCCGGCATCTTGCTCAGCTTTTTCTGCTCACAAGTGGGACTTCATCACATGAGCCATGCCTCCAGTTTCGGCTTTCTGCTGGTTAATTGTAATTGGAGATTACAGTCTCTTGGATTTGTGTGCCCAGGTTGGCACAAAAAAGTAAGAACAAGGGGCTGGGAAGGTGGCTCAGTGGTAGAGCGCATGCCTTGCATGCCAGAGGCCCTGGGTTCGATTCCTCAGCACCACATAAGCAAAAAGAAAAAAGCTGGAAGTGGCGCTGTGGCTCAAGTGGTAGAGTGCTAGCCTTGAGCTGAAGAGCTGAGGGACAGCGCCCAGGCCCAGAGTTCAGGCCCATGACCGGACCCAAAAAAACCCCAAACAAACAAAAAAGTAAGAACAAAAACAAACAAAAAAAAACCCCACCAAAAACCTAGACACATTAAGCCAGTAAGAAACAAGCCTGGTCATGCTGCAGAGCCCGAGCAAGCTCAGAATCAGCAGACTCAGCTTCACCTAAGCACAAGTGAGGCACAGGACTGAAATATGAGTAGTGAGCTCCATACTGGCTCAGCTGCTCCATTCTGCCATGCAATCACAACCCACCTAACATTTCCCATTCCTCCACCCCAACAGCAGAGGGTGGATTTATTATGGAGAATAAGAACCTAAGAGGCTTTACAACTGAGACCTCAGGCACTGGACAAGATGGAGAAGAGAACAGGGATTAAACATAAGCTTCCCTACTACACTTGGAAGATGCTCAGCTCCCACTCTGCTTGCGCCATTCCCAAGAGGTCATTCTTTGCTTTAAAAATCTGACTGGCCCTGCAAATACTAATATATTGCATTCCAACCAAATATAACTGATGCCTACCCAGCCTCCCAATAGAAAGGTTCACCAGTTGGCAAACTCCACCCAAATGGACAGGCTTGCCAATTATTATTAAATGAACCAACAAACATCACTCAATATTTGAGGAAGTCTCTTAAACCAGAGAATAAATAGAAAAGGAATAGAGCACCTACACAACCTAGGAAGTACAAAAAAATGTGAAACAAGAGGAAAACTAAGTATGTAGGTGGGCCTTCTCTCACAGGGAGGAGTGTGGTGCTGAGCACGGTGCCATTCTTCTTGGAAACAAGACAGGCTGCCAGCAGCTGCTGAGTCCACTGGGCTGGGCAGAACTCCCAGGAGAGCGACACTGGGCTGCCAAGCTCCACTCAAGCCAAATAGTAAGAGGGCCTAAACGAAACCTGCAATCACAGCAAGCTTTTCTCATTGTCACCCTGTTGCTGATAACCCCACATTCCAGCCCAACAGCTCTCCCCCTGTTTCTGGAGAACAGGGAAGTGTGCTGCCTGTGAAAAAACTGCCTGAGACATATCTCACCTCCTAAAATTCACCTCCTTTAAGGTGAGCAATCCAATGGTTTTAAGTAGACTGACAAATTTGCGCAACCCTCACCACTATCTAATTCCAGAACATTTTTTTTATCATCCTTAAAAGAAACATTAAGTTATCTTACAAGTTTAATTCAAGACCTGTCTTCTTGCTAAGTGTTAAGTGTGATGTTTTCCTGAGAATCCCAACTAAAACATCCTGTTTCCTAATGTTCTTATTTAATAAGTACATTTTATGGATTTCAAAGAATTCAGCCTGAAAGTTCCTTATTAAGAAGTATCATTTTTTTTTCTTCTTTGTGGTTCTGGGATTTGAATTCAAAGCCTCAAACATACTAAGTAGATACCTGACCTCTTGAGTTAAACCCCTAATCCTTTTGGCTTATTTTTCAAGTAGGGTTTTACATTTTTGCCCAGGACCAACTTTGAATCTCAATGCTCCTGATTCTGCCTCTGGTGTAGATGGAATTACAGATAGGAACCATTGCACCTGGCAAAAAGCATAATTTTAAAGGTCCCCAGCACTCAGGAAGCAAAGGCAGAGAGATTTCAAGTTTGAGGATTGTGTGGGCCAACTTCCTTTTTGAAAGAATTATTTAAATATAAGGAAAATAGCTCAGAACTCTTTGAGGGAAAAGAAAAAGATCTTCTAATTACATCAAAGAAATGAGATTAAGAGAGCTGATCAGCTTCTAACAATCAGAATTCTGTGTTACATGGAAAAGAACAAAAATATCCTATTTTCAATTTATCAAAATAATTTGAGATTACAAATGTGTGCCAACATTCCAGGCTTATCCTCTCCAATTAAAACAAACACACAAAACAACAAAAACTATCCAGGTGTTATGGTACTGGCCTGTAATTTCAGTACTTTACAGAGTCAGATGGAAGACATTTGAAAGTTGGAGGCCAGTTTATAATACATAGCAAGTTCAAAGGTACATAGTAAGACCCTGTTTAAAAATAAAATTTCAATTGCCCTTTTTTTTTTGGGTCTGGTCGTGGGCCTGAACTCTGGGCCTGGGTGCTGTCCCTCAGCTCTTCAGCTCAAGGCTAGCGCTCTACCACTTCAGCCACAGCACCACTTCCAGCTTTTTTCTTTTTTTTGCTAATGTGGTGCTGAGGAATCGAACCTAGGGCCTCATGCATGCAAGGCATGCACTCTACTACTGAGCCACCTTCCCAGCCCCTCAATTGCCCTTTTTTCTACAATGACACAGTACACTGCATTCTTACCTGCAATATAGCAGGAACCACACTGTTTTTCATTTTTAGTAGGAATTGTGCCCAGGGATTGTGCCCCCAGTGCCCAGAACTTTGATTAGTAGACAGCTAAATCCCATCCACTCCCCCAATTAACACCCACAATCTTTATAGGCAAGAATCTACATGTGTGTCAGAATTTACCTCATAGAAAACATTCACTATTCTCACTAACTTGTCAACACACTCATGTTTTAATAACAAAACATTGTTTTAACTTTTTGGTACTGGAAATATTCTACTATTAAGTTATAACTCCAGAACATAAACCACAGTATTTTAAAGGAAATATAGTGTGTGTGTATGTATGTGTGTGTATGTATGTGTGTGTGTATGTATGTGTTGTACCTTTTTGTGGTGAACTGGAGAGTCTTATGGACTTTTCATGCCTGGGCTTGCTTGAAACCACAATCCTCAGATCTCAGCCTCCTGAGTGGCTAGGATTACAGGTATGAACCATTAGCACCTAGCTCATATTTTAAAAAAATTATTCAGTAGCATTTTATGTAACTTAACACTACTCCCTCATCGATTCAGAATCCATGCATGAATATCAACATTCAAATACAATACCAATATCCAGGAATGCCTGTAATCCCAGCTCTTAGGAGGCCAAGGTAGGAGGATCTTAGGTTTGAGAGCAGCCTGGACTATATATTGAGTTTGAGGCCTGGGCTACATACTGAGACCCTGAATCAACAGAATAAAAAAAGAAAGACTTGGAAGGATTTAAATGTGAGCAGAAGATTTCTGTGTGTTTTCTTTCCTTCAGGATAAATCTAATCCTAGCACGTCATTTTGTGTAATGGATATTTCACAAAAGATAGAGTTACTCACCTTCTCTCAATGACCCTCCAGAGCTGGCGCCAAAAGTCCAAGTTGCGTTCAAATGGAGTCAGCATCAACTTTTGTTCCTCTTCTAGCCTGGCTTTAGAATGAGAAGTTTATATCTTTGCCAAAAAAAAAAAAAAAGCATAAATGCTCTAATTCATTGTATTAAAAATAGTGTCAATTCTCTCACACACATATAGTGCTGGGATCAAACCAAGGGCTTTACAAACATACTAGATGAGCAATCTACCACTGAGTTGCACACCCCCAGCCCTTTCATATACTGAGTCTACATAAAAATAAAATGTATTCATATCATTCTCCACCAAGATCAAATATTCTTTTTTTTTTTTTTTTTGGGGGGGGGGGGGGTCGGGTTGCGGGGCCTGAACTCTGGGCCTGGGCGCTGTCCCTCAGCTCTTCAGCTCAAGGCTAGTGCTCTACCACTTGAGCCATAGCGCCACTTTCAGCTTTTTTTTCCTTTTTGCTTATGTGGTGTGAGGCATCGAACCCAGGGCCTCATGCATGCAAGGCAAGTGCTCTACCACTGAGCCATCTTCCCAGCCCCTCTAGGCAAATTCTTAAAGTCAAATACTCACCGGACAAGTTGACGCCTCCATTTCAGGAAGTTATCTTTCTCTGCCTGTTTGAGTTCTTCTGGACTAGTTTTTTTGTCCCAATTTGGTCTGAAATAAGCATAGAAGGAGAAAATGCCATATATAAGGAGAATTTGGATAAAATAATGGTAACAGAGAAAAGGACGCAGGAAAAATGTGAACAGCAGCTTTAAAATTTCCTATTCAGTGGTTCTGTATACCTTTTAATACCCTAAACTTTTGTTCAACTCACCTCCTGGGTATACACAAGAACTGCCTGTTCTCCTCGTGGAGTTTCTTAATTCTCTGACTTTCCTCGAAAGACAGCAGTCCAGTTCTAGCCTCAGGGAGCACAAACTTAATGTTAAGCTTCTCTGTTCACAGAAAAAGAAAAGTATTGTTATTTAAGAGGCAAAATAAAACATGAGTCATTTTTATAAACCTGGAAAACTATTAATATGAGAGCCTGAGATAGTATTTAATGTTACATACAGAATAATTTTAATCCAATGGGCTGGCAAGGAAGATTCCAATTAGAATAAGTGAACAACCATATTGCTGTAACTATTACACATGATGATAAACATTCACCCTTACTCACTGCCTCTCATGAATTACTTTAAAAAGCCTACATATATGAACTAGAGAGGCCTCTGTGCTCAGGTTCTAGTTCTCTAGATGTCTGGCCTTTCCCATTTCATCTCACACAGTACCACCTAGTCCCCATGGCAATGGTTACTCCCCTGGAGACAAGACCTTGGGGAAGCCAGCTAAGCTTCTTCTAAGATGCCCAGATGATCGAATATATTCAGCAACATTCCTTGTCCCCTTAGACAAAGACTGCAGCTTGTTACTCATCTCATCAGACTACAGTAGTACACAGAACCTTCCTAGTCCAGTAACCTGAATTACAGCGAACCCAGTCATGGTTCTGGCTCATGTTATCACCCTCAACAACAGTCAACTCATACCTCCTTCTTGCCCCTTACTTGGTGCTTCTTTACATTAACATCTTCCAGTGGTGATCTCCCATCCCTGTTCTGTTTTGTCCAACTTCTGCACACACTCTGGTCCCTTGATCTCAGTCCATTGCCCACCATCTAGCTTCACTTCTTTCCCCATTTAGCCAAAAAGACACGAACATAATTCCATCACCTTCTAACTAAACCATCAAATTCCTTTTTTCACTACAGCGGCACTGTGTGCTTCCAACTTTCTATTCCTCATGTTGCTAGCAGTGAGTGTGCACTGTGGTAAGTATGACACAAGAGTGTAGTTATGTGCCATGCATATGTACCAGGCTCCAGTTAAGCACTCAGCACCTCCCACAGAATGAAAACTCTATTTGCTTGGCTTATTGTTCCCATTCCCTAAATGTTAACTGTTGCTCTTTACCAACTGTATTCCTTTTCTGCCCACTCCTTGAAGATAATCTTGCCATTATCTTATAAAGAGAAAAACTGGAGCTGTTGGGTCTGCACCTTCTCATTTTCACACCAGTGCATGTGTGTGCCCATCTGGCCTCAGAGAAGCTGTGTGCCTTCTCTTGCCTGATCTAATCTTTCCAGCTCTGCTTTTGATCCCATTCTATTCTCATTTCCTTCTAGATTAAAACTGTGCTCTTCACCCAACTACTTTATCTTTGAAAATTTAAGTCTTAATTATACAACCATGTAAATCTCCCTATTAAAAAAAATCCAACAGGGCTGGGAAGGTGGCTCAGTGGTAGAGCGCTTGCCTTGCATGCATGAGGCCCTGGATTCGATTCCTCAGCACCACATAAGCAAAAAGAAAAAAGCCAGAAGTGGCGTTGTTGCTCAAGTGGTAGAGTGCTAGCCTTGAGCTGAAGAGCTGAGGGCTAGCGCCCAGGCCCAGAGTTCAGGCCCCACGACCGGACCCCCCCCCCCAAAAAAATAAATAAATAAATAAATCCAACAATATTATAAACCTTCCCTTTGACCAACTTCTAATCTTTTCCTCACTTCTAAAAGTCTAGTTGCTGCTTTTGAGGTTGTCAATTTTATGTGTAGCCTTCTCAGTCTTTCTTCTAATATTCACAAATGTACATTAATTGGTCAGAATCACAGCTCGAGGGTAATTACTACTGTGGGATCAAACTAATTAACTTATTCTGCCAAACCAAATGTTGCCTTTTCAATCTCCCCTCATAACTTTATTAATCTTGATCACTCCCCCCCCAGCCTCTCTCTCTCTCTGCCATAAACATACACTAAAATGGTTTAAGCAAATACTACTACAGACATTTTTTTGGTGGTATTGGAGTTTGAACTCAGAGATTTGACATTAAGTAGGTGCTCCACTACTTCCTTTTGTCTCTAGTTAGCAAGATGAAAACGTGACCAGTTTCACATACACTCAGCAATAAACAACTTACCAGCTACAAACTCTGTCCCTGCAAGTTCTGCAGTTGCAAGAAAGTCATCAAGGGAGCTCTGCTCAGTCACTGACTGAAGATTAAGACGACCCCATTCATAGCCATCATTGAGTTCACTTGTGTGCAACTATAAACAAAATTCAGGGTGTAAAAGACAAAGGCACTCTTCTTCTGATATCCAAACAGGCTCTAAACTTCCTTTCTAAACCATTCTATGCATTTGAGGAGAATTTAGCAGCATCAGAATCTGTACTCATAATTATTTAAACGAGAACTTGCTTACCTCATAGTTCCTTTTATCATTAAATTTAATTTTCAGAATCTTTTGAAATAAATTGTCTTGTATTTCATCTTATAGTAAATTTCATAGTCTTACTAGTTATGAAACTGAGGCTTAGTTAGTTTTTTAATAATAGTTAACAAATTCCTTATAGTCACAAGCAAAGTGGTAGAAGTACAACCTGAAGCCAGGCTGACTACCAGCCAGTTGATAAAATGTTTTGACAGAGACTAAAGAAAGAAATACATTTAAAGCAGGGTGCAAGTGGTTCATGCCTATAATCCTAGTTACTCAGGAGTCTGAGACCTGGAGGACTGAAATTCAAAGACAACCTGGCAGAAAAGTCCTTGAGACTACAGCTACAATTAGTCAACAAAAGGCTGTACTGGAGGTGTGGCTCAAGTGGCAGAGCACCAGATACAAGTAGAAAAGTGAGCAAGACACACTCTCAATCACACACAAAAAGTTTAAAAAATATATTTTACATTGTGACCTAAAGATGTGTGATATACAACATAGTGATTCAAATGTGTAAGGACCAATGATCACAGTAAAATGGAAACAAAGGAATTTTAAGGCAAAGTTCTCTTATCACAGGTAACATAGGTATTTCTTATCCTAGCTTACTTTAGAAAATAAAATATCAGTTGTAAATAACTAAATTGATTTCTAGACACAACCCAGTTAAAAACACCATTCTCTTAGGGGAGGAACACAAAGGCACAATGCCTATGTGCCTCTGTTCATATAAAACAATATTTATTGAAATGAACTCCAGGAAATGGAAACAAGAGTTTTTTTCTTTGTTGTATTTTGTTTTGTTTTGTTTTGTCAGTCGCAGGGCCTGAACTCTGGGCCTGGGCGCTGTCCCTCAGCATTTCAGCTCAAGGCTAACACTCTACCACTTGAGCCACAGAAACACTTCCAGCTTTTTCTTCTTATGTGGTGCTGAGGAATAGAACCCAGGGCCTTATGCATGCAAGGCAAGCACTCTACCACTGAGCCACCTTCCCAACCCTCTTTGTTGTTATTTATTTATTTTTTGTCTTTTTGCTCAGTTATCTGTCTTTGGAAGAATAAGAGAGGGCACAGAAATTGAGGGACAGGGGCTGGGAAGGTGGCTCAGTGGTACAGCGCTTGCCTTGCATGCATGAAGCCCTGGGGTTCGATTCCTCAGCACCACATAAGCAAAAAGAAAAAAAAGCCGAAAGTGGTGCTGTGGCTCAAGTGGTAGAGCGCTAGCCTTGAGCTGAAGAGCTGAGGGACAGCACCTAGGCCCAGAGTTCAGGCCCCCCAACCGGACCCTCCCCAACCCCCCCAAAAAAAAGAAAGAAGTGGAGGGACAAAGGGTGAACAAATGCAGCAATGGTATTCACTAGACACTATGTTGAAAATAAATTATACAACTTGTGGGTGGGGACAAAAAGAAAAAACTGGAAGAGAGGGAGGGAAAGGGCGACAGTGTTCAAAAAGACATGTACTCTTTACCTGACCTATGTAACTGAAACCTCTGTGTACATCATCTTTATTAAAAAAACTAAAACAAAATACACCATCCTAAGCTATACTTAGTACAGGCACCAACAGACATGTATCAGCAAAACTTAAGGCTTAAAATTCAGTTCTTTAGAATAAATTTCCCAACTATTTCTTAAAAGCTACATTAATAACAAGCAGCTTAAAATCAGTGAGCATGATCAGTAGTCAAGTGTCTACAGTAATTCAGACTTGATAAATATTGTTAAGCACTGTGTGTTTATTCTGCAGACCATATGGGCAAAGCCACAATGGGGGAGGGGGGGGAATGACTGTGGCACATGGGGAGTAACACCAGTGAGCACTGCACATGTTCTCCAACTTGTGGAATAAATGGTGAACATGGTGTCTGGAATGACAAACACAAGTCAAACTTTACCAACTCTTGTGTGTCCTGGTCCTGGGACCTGAATTCAGGGACTGGGTGCTCTCCTTGAGCTTTGATGCTCAAGGCTAGCGTTCTACCACTTGAGCCACAAATCCACTTCTGGCTTTTTGCTGGTTTACTGGAGATATGTCTTATGAACTTTCCTATCCAGGCTAGCTTTGAACTGTGATAACTCAGATTTCAGTTTATAATCAGGATTATGAGCTGCTGGTACCCAGTTTTTACACTCTTTTCAAGGGTTCAATTATAATTTTCCCTAGGCCCAGAGAACTATTATGGTGTGTTGCACCACAGAAATGAAGACTCCTCTTAGCTAAAGCACTAGAAGGAAAAATAAAGGAAGCAGGAATTTCAATTATTTTCTGGTGGCAATCAGCAGGTTACGGAGAACCAAATTTTGTAACAAATCAATAGTAAAAAAGTTTTGTCTCTTTCCTGCTGAGAACCTTCCAAGCACTGCCCTGGCTTCTAAAGCAAAAATCAAACGAATTCAAGACATGCTGGCTTTCAAGATAACTCACATCCTCATCCCAGCTTCCTCCTCACAATTGAGCTCTGCTTTCAAGCCTCTCTGTTCGGTGCCTTACTCTCACTTGGAAGACATGATTCCCAACCTGGCAGGAATTTCCTTCAAATCCTTGTTAGGGCATCACTTCTGGAAAATTTCTCTGTGGTGCGTGCGTGCGTGCGTGTGCGTATGCGTGTGCGTGTGTGTACGCGCAGGGGTGACTGGGGATTGAACTCGGGGCCTAAACACTGTCCGTAAGCTTTATTGCTCAAGTCTGGAGTTCCACCACTTAAGCCACAGTTCCTCTCCCGGATTTTTGATGGTTAATTAGAAATAAGTCCCACGGACTTTCCTGCCCAGGCTGGCTTTGAACCGCGGCCTTCAGATCTCAGCCTCCTGAGAAGCTAAGATGACAGCAGCGAACCACCAGCCCAGCTTCAGTGTGACTTCTGACCTCAAACTCTGTGGAACTCAAGTCTCTCAAAACCAGACAGAATAGGAAAGATGACATGGTCTTTCTTACCCAGGAGTCAGAGTGACGGTGGCTTCGGGTCCGCTGGGTCTGATGGCGGATAAGGGCCCGGCCCAGCGACGCGCTACCGGCCGCTCTCCGCCGTCCCATAGCAAACTCAGCCTCAGCGCCTACTGCTTCCCCTCAGCGCGTGCGGCTTCCGGTTTTCACGGCTTCGCTACCGGAAGTGACGTTTGGGTAAGCCCAAGTAGTTCGGACCTGAAGTTCAGGGGGAGAAAACGGAACGGGTTGGTCCAGAACGCTTTTCTGTATATCTAGACTTTTCCAAATGCGTGACAACAAAGGAATGCAAACATGATTTGGGCAACTTTTCTGTAGCTGTTCCTACATCTCAAATTGATGGCATGGTTGAGATCATGGTACACTCCGGATTGGTCCACCCGTCTTTAGCGACCGACGGGAAACTAGAACTGGGAAAATCTTGGCCGCTCCACACGGAACTAACCCCGCCTCCCGCTGGTTTCGTCGACAGGCGGCCGAGACTGGGGTGAACAGTGTTTCTGTAGCGGCAGGTGGCACTGCTTCCTGGCACTGCTTTTCGAGCCAATTTGGCGTTCCAGTAAGTGTCCTTGCAGAAGTCTAGCTCAGCAAATACATTTATCTTTATTGTTTGTTTAGTATTCCGCAGCCAAAACGGAAGAAAAGTCCCCTCCTGGATAGGAGTTCCGAACAGCAAGTTGGAAGTTTCCAGAACTTGACGACATTGCAGCAAGGTCTGACTTTTGCTTTATTTTAAATTAAAAAAAAAGTTTACAAGTTTCAGTTAATCCCGTTGGATTAACATTTCCCCATAATTACAGTGAAAACAGATAACTGATTCTGCTCTTAAAGCCTGGGGCTTTTCACTTTGTCCCTTAGATTTCCTTATACTGCAAATGTAAAAAACTAGGTTTAGAAATAGGTGTGTCTTAGTAAGCTACATTGTCTTTAGTCCATAATGGCCCTCTGGTGTGATGCTCAGAAAAGGAAGGAGTTTAACCAAATCATAAATCAAATGTATAAAGTGTCAGTAATCAGAGCCAAGTCTTAATCACTGTCCTAGGGTTGTGAGGAATAAGAATTGTTAGCAAATATTTTAGAAGCCTTAGATTTAGAATAATGATTTGAGTTACCTATTCCACAATAGATAAATTAAAACATTATAACATGCTGTAAATCATAAATGCATACTATTTTTACTTGTTAATAAAAAAAAAACTAATAAAAATTGCCAACGGCTCACATCTCTAATCCCAGCACTTAGGAGGCTCAGATCTGACAATCTTGTTTTGAAGCCAGAGTAGGCAGACAAATCTAAGAGACTCTTATCAGCAGTTAACTGGCAAAAAAAGCCAGAAGTGTGGCTGAACTAGTAGATTGCCAGCCAGCCTTGAATGAAAAAGAGCACAAGGCCCTAAGTTCAAGCCCCACTACTGGCTCACAGGCACACACACACTCCTAATTTTAAAAAATTATAGGAGTAAGTCACTAATCTAGTGCTTCTCAAAATTAAATGTGCATATGAATCCCCTGAAGTCTCTGTATAGGAGTATTCTGATTCCTAAGGTTTATGGTAAGGACAAAGTTTCCCTTTCAAGTTTTCAGATAACAGATGGAATTGGTCTATGGATCACACTTCAAGTAACAAGGGAGCATGATTCCTTCTTGTGCAAAAACAATGAAGTAGACTGGCTACAGATAAGCCATATCAAGTTAGCCAACAGGTAAACTTGGGACTGTACCACTCTCCCATCTCACTGTTAGCTTACTGTAGTTGTTAGCAAGGTTGGAAGGTAGTGCTTACAGGCCAACAATTTCATTTCCCAATGTAGATGTAGTATATCTTCAAAATTTCTGGATATAATCTCCAGAAAGAAAATATAGAGAATATATATGCAATAGAATTAGTGATTGGTGGACACAGGTGGCTCATGCCTGTAATCCTTGCTACTCAGGAGGCTGAGATATGAAGATCACAGTTCAAAACTAGCCTTGGCAAGAGAGTTCATGAGACTTTTATCTCCAATTAAGCACCCCAAAATTCAGAAGGGAGGCTGTGGCTCAAGTGGTAGAGCATTAGCCATGAGCAAAGAAAGTTCAGGGATAGGGGCTAGGAAGGTGGCTAGTGGTAGAGTGCTTGCCTTGCATGCCTGAGGCCCTGGGCTTGATTCCTCAGCACCACATAAGCAGAAAAAGTGGTACTGTGGCTCAAGTGGTAGAGTGCTGGCCTTGAGCTGAAGAGCAGAAGGACAGCGCCCAGGCCCAGAGTTCAGGCCCCATGACTGACAAAAAAAAGAAGGAAAGAAAGAAAGAAAGAAAAAGAAAGAAGGAAAGAAAGAAAGAGAGAGAGAGAAAGAAAGAAAGGATGGAAGGAAGAAAGTTCAGAGATAGCATCGAAGCTCTGAGTTCAAGCCCTGGGACTGGCAAAATAATATTATTATTAATAATAATAGTAATAATTAGTGATAGCTTCTGACATTCTCTTTAGAGCTAAGTGGATAAAGATAAAACAAACTTTTATTTTAAAAATAAGATTAATGGATAAGACTAAGGCAAAGCTCTGGTGGCTCATACCTGTAATCCCAGCTACTCATGAGACTGAGATTTGAGGATTAGTTCGAAGTCTTGCTTTGCAGAAAAGTCCATGAGATTCCTATCTTCAATTCACCAGCAAAAAGTGGGAAGTGGTATATGTCCCAAGTGGTAGAGTGCCAGCGTTGAGTGGAAGAAAAGCTACAGAAGCACACCCAGGCCCTAAGTTCAAGCCCCTGTAGTGTGTGTGTGCGTGTGCACGCGCGCATACACACACACACACACACACACACACACACACACACGGAAAAAAGTAGAACTAGGACTTTACATATTAATAGTGATAATAGATGATCTAGAAAAATGTGCCATCTTGTTACTAGAGCAAAATCAGTAAATTGAGATTTTATAGTTTTCTCTTCTAGTTTTATCACTTTCAGGGGTGTGAGAAAGCAAACATTTTGGGTCTCGATTGTTATTCTTATAAGTGCTCCAAAAAGTCTTGTCTAAATAAACCCATGTGATGATTTAATCAGGACTGAAGTGAAAAGGACATTGACATTGTAAGATTATTTAGCAACTACTCCTAGCCACAAAGCATAGATTATTTTAATATTTTTTCCAAGTCATTACTCAAAAGATACGAGTCTATTTTATTTGTTTAATGGAGCCTAATCATGAGATTCATAATTTCTATCTGACAGACACAGCAAGTGAGATAATGCTGCTCAGATTGTTACTCGATACTTCGTTGGGGTACCCCAATTTGGCACAGCTGAAAAAAATTCCCATCAACAGAGTATGTAGATAAGAACTTAGATGGATAGCTGGTCCAGGAGAAGGGCAAAGAGGAAGCAAATGAGGATGCTGAAGAGGCAAGATCATGGGAGCCAGAGTCAGAAGGCTGAAGTGTGGTGGAGGAGGGGAGAGGTGATTGTGGTGATGAAAGGTTGAGCAAGGTGCTGGCTGCTGCCCCAATGAGGGGGCTGCAAAGATGAATCAGCTCAGGTTCCTGCCCTCTAACTGCAGAAACTTTCCCACCCACACATGTTAGGGAACAACACAGCCCAGCCAAACTCTCATCATCGATTTGTCAGGTCACCAGGAACGCTCATCTACCAGGCTTATTACATCTGGAACACTGGACATCTCAATTCCCCATAGATCTGAGTCCTTCATGAAGCCAGGATTCTCTGAACAGCTAACTCCTGGAGAAGGCACTTTGATTTGGGGACTAGAAGTCTCACATCCAGCTTCCCAACAGCAATACACGGAGTGTTCCTCATCCACGGAGTTGCATAACACTTGAATTACCTTGTCTGAACAAATGTAGTTACAAGCTCTGAAATCCACACCCAGGAACAAACCTTGGAGTAGCTTTTGGCAATCCAACTCCCACATCTGTCCAGGGTGGGAGAGAGTGTGGGTGAGTTTCTGTATTGATTTTCCTTTCACCCCTTCATCAAAAATGTGTCATTGGCAAAGAAACTGTTTCCAGGCAAGCTTGAAGCCCTATCCCCCTTTCTCTCCCATTCTTGATGCCCCTCCCCACCCTTTGAGCACATTAAAGCAGTTTGATAAGGCTGAGAGTTGTGGAAGTAGAAGCAAGATCATCTTTGTAGTGTCTGAGTTAGTAGGGAACCTTCTTCAGATTATCTGCCATTCTATTTGTCTTTGTTGGAAAAAGGTGGATTCTTATACACTAGTGAGTTTCAGTAAGTTATATGGTTACTATTTTAAATGATTAAGTCATTGCAGTCAAACATCAATTGCCCCCTTGGTAAGATGTGCATGTAAAGAAAAATGCCAAAGGCTTTCCTGATAGGTTATAGAGCCCTAGATGCACTGTATGTATACTCACAGATTTTTCTCCCACTTACTTGTGGAAAAAACTAGGGTCTTTTATTACAGATGTCTTTTCTGTTTTCCATTCACAACAGTCAAATGAGAAAAGGTATGAACAGTATGGGGAACCACCTCCTAGCAAATTTAGTCACCACTGGTTACTATTATTAGAAATAGAAATGTTATTTTTCTGCACTTTAAAGTTGTAGCAATTGAGATCCAATAAGTGAAGCAAAGTAAAAGAATCTAGAAGTAGACTTAATAATGACCAACTCAAAATCTGCAGATAGAAAGTACTAAGGTTAAATCATCCATCCATCCATACATTCCTAGGCTCTGGAAATTCAGCATTGAACAGACTCCCTACACATTTTAGTGGTCATCAGCCAAAGTTTAATAGGGAAAATCAGTCATGGAGCCATGGACTACACTACCAGGCAAACCAAACTCTACCAGAGGTGATTTTTGACAACCAGCATTTTACTTTTATCTCTACCTGTGACCCCGCTCTTTAAGTCACTCCAAATACATTAATAAGCACTAGCA
This sequence comes from Dipodomys spectabilis, assembly GCF_019054845.1. Classification (NCBI taxonomy): domain Eukaryota; kingdom Metazoa; phylum Chordata; class Mammalia; order Rodentia; family Heteromyidae; genus Dipodomys; species Dipodomys spectabilis. The sequence goes on along the minus strand of NW_024870694.1, from coordinate 11,798,080 downwards.
TTTCAGCATGACTGGCCTGAGGGATAGAACACCAGGGGTATGCAGGTACCATTCACATTTATGAAGAGCAGATTGTTGTAGGAATACACAAGACAAGCAGAACCAGAATACCTGATAGAAACCACTCAGTGTTCTTAGAGTGGTTTAAAGATGTAATAGGCACCTTTGGAAGATACTCAGCTTTCTGCCACAGAATGTGGTCAAGCAAAGCCTAGCTATCCTGGACCAGAATGTTCTGAGTTAGGTTTGTGCTGTGCCTTGCAGTGGGTATTGGCTAATGCCACTATGGTGCTTGGCAGACTCCTGACCCTGGAACGTTCCCTTCTTTTTAATGGTACTTTGTGCTTCTCCCTGATATCGGACACAGCAGGAGACCACTAACAGCCCCAGAAAGGCCACCTGGCTGGCAACAGCAAATAGTTACTTTGCCACATCAGGCGATGGATGAAAAGACCGTATCATAACCTCTTTGTCATGAGAGGATAGAACAGTATGGGGAACCACCACCTAGCAAGTTTAGTCACCACTGGTTACTATTATTAGAAATGGAAATGTTAAAAATAACAAGTTTCTTTGTTTTAAAAAAAATACAAGGTTTCTGCTTTAACAATAAGGATTCAGGGGTAAGATCCATCTTCAAAGGGGACAAGCTAATCCAGTCCTAAACTGACCCTGCCTTGGTGGCACTGATGAAGAATCACATGTAAGACTGTGTCCCATCGTGGCAGATGGCACTATGGTGGGAGATCACACATGTGGGAGAAATCAGGTGGTGTGCTAGGAAGCACAGGAGTCAGAAGACCCAGGAGTCAAATGTGTTCTTTTATGACAACCCTCTCGTGGGAACTAACAGGGGCCTCACAAGAACTGTTAGCCCCATCTGAAGGTAGTGCCCCAATGACCCAGTGATCTCCTGATAATGCTCATGTAAACCCTGGAGATCCTGCAGGAGTCAGGAATAGGACACAGGATGTGGGAGCTTGAGAGTCCTATACTACACTGAGCTCATGCCCCCCTCCGCCCCCAAAGGCCTTCACCTCAGCTATGCCTTGGACCAGGACAACATTGTCCATGCATGGGATCTAAAATGTTCTAGTTCGTCACATTAAGGGAACAAAAAAAGAAATAAGGAAAAATAGCAATGTATTTTATTTAACTCACCATAACCTAAATGTCATTGAACTAATAGAAAATGGAAACCTTTCACAATCTTTTTGTCTTACCAAGCTTTTGAAATCATACCTGTAGCCTGCCTCAATTTGAGCAAACCACATTTTAGTGCTTAAGGATCGTCTGTGTCTCATACTAACCAGCACGTGCCAGAGCCCTCTGTATTATCTGTGTGCAAGTCTTTGGCTCACCTTTCTGGCTGTTCTTTTGAGTCAGTCACTTTCTCTCCTAAATAGCCTCCTTTGCACAGGAGACTTACCACTATCTGATGTATTATTAGTCTGGCTGTTGATTATCTGCCTCCTCACCGGCTATAAATCCCAGCAAGGTAAAATACCTGTTTGCCCCAGCGACAACGTCACAATCCAAGCAGACTCTGAACAAATATTTGCTGAATGACTTTTGAAGATTCCAGATTTGTCATCTCTGAAGTCAGTGTTCATTCAGTGAGATGTTGGGGGAGGAAGGTGGAGAGGGAGAAACATTATGCAAGATTAGGCGGTGGAAAGCCACTCCAGAAGTCTCAAGTGAGATAAAAGGCTGGCTCTCAGAGGCTAAACAAAGGGCTGGGACTCTTGGTGGCAGTATTTCTTCTAGCTCTGACTTGGCTGTGTGTTGTTGATCCAACTACTGGCTTGTCAGGTTTTATGAGTGGCACTTCTGCCTGCTACCAGTAGATGGGGCAGTGTCACAAAAAGTACAGTCAGTGTCTGACTGGTTTCCTAGTTGGCTTTGCTGACTTCTGTTCTGGCTGGGTCTGCTAATAAACAAGGACCTCCGAGTTCCCAACAGACGAAGCTCAGCCTCAGTTGCTTTCAAGAGGAGTGACCAGCTTTACCACAAGGTGAGGCAGGCCTCAGAGGCTGGCTCAGATCCAGTACCAGAGGAGATAGCCTGGTTGGTCCCCTTCCTGGGTCTTGGATTACATGATTCACAATACCAGAGTGTTCACATTTGCCTAGAATCTTTCTGTTCTCCCAAGGTTGAAACAAGCTTATTAAAAAGACTATCAAGTTGTGTAATACACAAGACATGACATACACAGGTCAACAGGAGCAGCTCTGTGGACCTGTCTATCTGAGACTGGCCTAGCCGCTGTAAAAAAAAAAAAAAACTAGTTGGTTAATAGGACATACCTCTCTGCTACTGTGGTGCTCTGGCTTCCCTATCCTATGAAATCCTCGGTGTTGTACCCTGCACAGACTAAGACCAAACTTAGCCCCCATTATTACTCCCTCCTCTTCCTCCTTAGGCCCTCTCTCTGGCCCTTGGACTTCTGAGCCACTTGGAACCGTCAACTGCTTAAAGAAGATATGATGTCAACTTTTGCAGGGAGTAGACTTTGAGATTATGGACTAGCTAAAACTGGTCACTGTTGTTTAGCACAGATTAATTTGGTGTGTTTCCTCAAGAATGTTTTTTTTTCTTTGAACACATACTGCCTTCATGGACACTGCACAATGGCTTCAGGGCTCATTGTAGCTCTAACACATCCCATACTGTGTGTGGCGCCCCTCCACTAACCCATGGGTGAAGCCAGGGAGTTGGAGGACATTGTAGGGCCAGCTGTGAAAAAGATACCCTTCCTACAAAAACCATTATTGAGAGACTTTCTTCTCTGATAAGAAAGCTTTCTCCTTTTTTTTTTTAAAATAGTTAATCCTAGTCCACCATGCGTGTAATTCTGTTGTCCTCTATTCACATACAGCCTTTCAACTCCCTTTCCTGTTTGGAGAAATCCTATCATTTTTCAAATGCCACCACCTCCAAGAAGCCATTTCTGATTTTCATAATTCCAACGAGCTTTTTATTTTCCAGGCTTCTCATTGTAACCTGGGTCTTTCGCATAGCATTTAACCTTCTTGTTCATATGCATGTCTCACTCATTAAATCAACAAACATGTATAAAGTGCCAATTTGTTCCAGGCCCCAGGAACTCTCATAAAGCCTACATTCCAGGGGAAGCTCAGAGTTGGGTGGAGTTTATAGACTTTATTGGACTGAGTACTTCTTAGAGACAAATTGTGTCTATTTCTAGTTCAGGACCTGGCACCAAAGCTATACAGAAAAGTTACTTAAATTGAAGCTCAGCACCAATAATATATTACAGTTCCCAGGCAGGTTAAAAAGTAGCAAAGGAGCAGGCATCGGTGGCTCATGCCTATAATCCTAGCTACTCAGGAGGCTGAGATCTGAGGATCATGGTTCAAAGCCAGCCCAGGCAGGAAAGTCCGTGAAACTTATCTCCAATAAACCACCAGAAAACCGGAAGTGGTGCTGTGGCTCCAGTGGTAGAGCACTAGTGTTAAGCTGAAGAGCTGAGGGAGAGCGCTCAGAGTTCAAGCCCGAGGACAAAAAAAAAAAAAAAAAGTAGTAAAGGTAGAGGACCAGGGAATTTCCAGGAGTCCCTTGTTTCTGAGATGAGGATCTAGCATGGAAGACATCATATGCCCAGTAGACTGGGCCTTGAGGAAGAGCACTGTCCTCTACCAGGAGTCCTGGAATGTGACTCTTACCTGTAATCCTAGCTACTCAGGAGGCTGAGATCTGAGGATCATGGTTCAAAGCCAGCCCAGGCAGGAAACTCCATGAGACTCTTACCTCCAATAAACCATTAGAAAACTGGAAGTGATGCTGTGGCTCAAGCAGTAGAGTGCTAGCCTTAAGCTGAAGAGTGCAGGGATAGCATCCAGACCCAGAGTTCAAGCCCTACCACCGACAAAAAAAACCCAAAAACCCAAAAAACAACAGAAAATAATAAAAGGGCCGAGGGGTGGGGGGGATGATGACCAGTACAACAAGCAAAACAACTCCATCCATATTGTCCAGGTAGCATATGCGCATGCGCGCGCGCACACACACGCACACACACACGCACACACACACACACACACACAGAAACTACCTAGAAAGCTGAGATCTGAGGGTCATGGTTCAAAGCCAGCATCGGCAGGAAAGTCTGTGAGAATCTTGTCTTCAATTAACAACCACAAAGCTCAAAGTGGAACTGTGGTTCCGATGGTACTAGCCTTGAGAAAAATGATCATGGACAGTGCCCAGGCCCTGAGTTCAAGCTCCAGGACTGGCACAGACGCAGATTAATGCAATTATCACTTAAATAAAAATGCCATTTACATTTTTACTAGGAATTCTCATCCAAAATAAGGCAGTGATATAATAAAATTGTACAACAAACCAGCCAAAGTAAACAGATCTAACCACATATAGCCTGATTTAGAAATAGTGTGTATCTCAGAAAACGGCTCCATTCTGAGGACTGACAGCAGGAAGGGGTATTGGTGGGTGCCAGGAGCATCTAATTTGTTGACTTACCATGTTGTTCATTCAGTTATCTTGATAGTTTACTGTCCGTTGTTTACCTGTAGATAACCGGCTCGAGGATAGTAGTTCACCTCCATCTCTGTTTTCTTTCCTAGATCACAAGTCTGAAAATAGTAACATTAAACAGTAGTCAATGATTCTCAGAGAGCTGTCACACCGTAGGAAAAGTAAAACGGTTTCTCTGACATTTTTGCACGGGGCGGGGGGGGGGGGGGGAATTAGAGTCCACAGTCTCACCTGGCATTAACTCCTCCACAAGTTTCGATCCAGGCATACATTTATTTCCTGAGTGGCAATTCAACCCGGAGGTGTAGTATCAGAGTTCAACTGGGTAGCCCCAGGTCTCCGTGGATCCTGTAGATAAAAGAGTTGGTAAATTTGGGGTGCCCCGTTGGATTGGTCTCCTCCTTCCCTCGACCCATGGTTGTAACGATGTCCCTTTAAGAGACCAGAAATCCGTCGGGCGTCGCTGCTCGCAGCGGATCCCCTCCTCTGCGCCTCCCCTGTCCCCGCGCGGCGAATGGTTCGCGCCGGCCTATATTTACCGTGCGCTTCCTCTCGGACGGCAACGATGTGAAGCGGACGAGCCGGGACAGCGCGCGCGGGGCCGGAGAGGGCGCACGGCGAAGGCGGGCAGCCGACCGAGGAGTGCCCGGGAGCGGACTTGGACACCCCCCTCGAAGGGAAAGACATGAGGTAGCGGCGGTCCCCGGAGTGGACGATGCGCGCGCCCCGCCCTCGGAGCCCAGCACTGCCCTGGCGGAGCGGGCCGGGACGGTGAGCCGGCGAGCGCGAGTTCCCGGCGGGCGTGCGGGCGTGCGGCGGGAGCCGAGGAAGATGCGGTGAGCCGCAGCGGCGCCGCTGCGCGGGGGCCCGCCCGACCCATCGCCGGACTGTACCTGGGGTTGGGGGGCAAGCTGCCGACTCGGGGACCCGGCCCAGCCGAGGGGCTCACGGTTTGGGACACCCCTTGGCGGGGGAGTGGGGAGCTCTTGGACTCACTGCTAAGAGTTCCCGCGGCTGCTGGCCTCTGGGCCTGGGGACAATTCTGAGTGTGTGACAACCCCCCCACCCCAGCCCGATTTCACGATCGGCCGAAGAGTTCTGCATATTCTCGCCCCATTCTGGATGCTTCTGCCGCGACCCTTCTATTTATTTGCCCGCGCCCATCTCGCTTTTTCCTAAGACATTTTCCCGATCCACTCTCCTTCCCTCTGTTGAGCGGCTTGCCTGAGACTTTTGCTCTGGTCCTTGCCCAGACTGGGGTGGTCGTGCGTGCGTGTGCGCGGGCGTGCCAGCTTTCCCCCGTCACTCGCCTTTGCACACTCAAAGCTGTGTTTTTATTTTTTAAATTATACATATATACATATATTCCTCCCTCTGCGGGATTCCCCAACACCACCCGCCCTCCTCTGCACCCATCCGCTCACTGTCCCTCCTACTGGGCAGCTCACAGCAAGAGTCTTATTTTTCGGTCCTGCCCGGGCCCAGCCCAGCCTTGGGTGGGTGGCTCAGCGGGGCTCGCACTCGGCGCTCGGCCGCCGCCGCCGCCCAGCTCCGCCGGGGCGCCCTCCGGAGATGCTGCCGTGGAAGAAGCACAAGTTTGAGCTGCTGGCCGAGGCGCCGCCGCCGCCGCGGCAGGCGTCCAAACCCAAAGGCTACGCCGTGAGCCTACACTACTCCGCGCTCAGCTCGTTGGCACGGGCTTGCCCCGAAGGCGCGCTCAGCCGGGTGGGCAGCATGTTCCGCTCCAAGCGCAAGAAGCTGCACATCACCAGCGAGGACCCCACGTACACCGTGCTCTACCTGGGCAACGCCACCACCATCCAGGCGCGCGGCGATGGCTGCACTGACCTAGCCGTGGGCAAGATCTGGAGCAAGAGCGAGGCGGGCCGTCAAGGCACCAAGATGAAGCTGACGGTGAGTGCGCAAGGGATCCGCATGGTGCACGCCGAGGAGCGCGCGCTGCGCCGCCCGGGCCACCTCTACCTGCTGCACCGCGTCACCTACTGCGTGGCAGACGCGCGCCTGCCCAAGGTCTTCGCCTGGGTGTACCGGCACGAGCTCAAGCACAAGGCGGTCATGTTGCGCTGCCACGCCGTGCTGGTGTCCAAACCCGAGAAGGCCCAGGCCATGGCCCTGCTGCTCTACCAGACGTCGGCCAACGCTCTGGCGGAATTTAAACGCCTCAAGCGGCGGGACGACGCGAGGCACCAGCAGCAGGAGCTGGTGGGCGCGCACACCATCCCGCTGGTGCCTCTGCGGAAGCTGCTCCTGCACGGCCCCTGCTGCTACAAGCCCCCGGTGGAGCGCAGCCGCAGCGCGCCCAAGCTGGGCTCCATCACCGAGGACCTGCTCGGCGAAGAGCAGGAGCTGCGGGAGGAAGAGGAAGAGGAGCACCCCGAGGGCTGCCTGGACGAGGAGGAGGAGGAGGACGAGAAAGAGGAGGAGGACGAGAAAGAGGAGGACCCGGAGCGAGTGGGGGAGGGGGACCCAGCGGAGGAGGCCGAGGAGCAGGGGCCGCTGGTGGTGGCCACGCACACCGAATGTGGGGACTTGCTGGACACGCTGGACAATGGCTGTGAGGAGGAGGCGCTGGGCGATGGCGAGGACCTACTGGGTCCGAGGGCCGGAATGCTGCCCTCAGCACTGCCCGGCAGCGCCTCCAACATGAAGGCCCAGCTGTCGCAGCTTATTAGCGACCTGGGCGAGCTCAGCTTCGGCAACGACGTGCGCACCCTGCAGGCGGACTTGCGGGTGACGCGGCTGCTGTCGGGAGAGAGCACGGGCAGCGAGAGCTCCATCGAGGGCGGGGGCCCAGATGCCACCCCAGCCACTGTCACCGCCGGAGACCGGTCTGGCCCCACTGATAGTGCCAGCCTGGATGAGCCCCACTTGGGTTGAGTTTCCATCAGACCCTCCATACACTCCTGGTACCCCGCAGTGGTTCCCCAACCGTGGTCAGGTCCCCCTGCTTGCCCCACCCCCACCCCCAGTCCAGGAAAGGGGAAGTGGGGCACGTGAGGTCTCCTCTTGGGACGTCTCCACTTGGGACGCAGGTCTTGAGTTCCTCATGGCCCCTTTCCCCATCACTACCCCTCCTCCTTGTCCCAACGCTGAGGCAGCTCGGGTTGCCCCCGCAGGGATGCAGTGAGGAAGGAAATCCCATAATGGAGGGAGGGCAGCCCTCTGGGATGGGGGTGAGGTGAAAAGTTGGAAACGTCCACCAGCCAGCTTGAGGGGCCTGAGGCCAGTTTCCTGTTTGTGAAGCAGCTGGGACCCTAGGAGGAAGGGTCAACTTCCCTCTGCCACCCCCTCACTGGGAGGCCTGCCCTGTCATTGACTGCTCAGCAAAAATCACAATGTCTGAGGCTTAAAACTACCCCTGACCCCCAGGGGTTTTGTTTTTGTTTTTGGTGCAAGAGAGCTTGGGCTGTTTACCTCAGTCTCAGACTCTTAAAATTCTGCCAAATTCCTCATTAAATAACCATTTTTGGGGGGGGTGGGTGGGGGAGGATAAGAAAGAATTGCATTTTGTTTACAGTTTGAGACATCTAATATCTAAGAAGGAGTTTTCTTTTAGAAATACACACCTTCCTCCTGTCCCAAAGATCTCACTCCATGATGCTGTGTAAAATATTTTTGCACTGTTGTGAAGTATTTTTTGACATCTTTTTTTTGTATATAACTGTGTTCTCAGACCTGAATGTTTATATATCTTTTGCTGTGCAAAAGAATATGTAAAATGTTGTTCAGTTGTATATACAGAAATGTGTATAAAACATTTTGTTATTTTTTGAGTAGTGCTCTTCTGGGTCTGTTTGCCTGCCAGCAGGGAGAGAATAAAAAGGAAAAACTAACAGAACAAGTGAGCATCTGGAACTACTGACAAAGTGCTTGGGTGGAGGTGGTAGCCTTGTGTGTCTCCAGTCCTAGTATTGTGCTAAGGGCATTTGGAGAGTATTAGCGAAGGTAATTCTACTTGATATATGCTGTGAGGCCTTGCTAGAGGCAGACCTCGTACTGTAACAGAGGCCAGCCTTCTCCAGCATTTTCTATATCCATTTGTTGTATGAATATGGACTTCTGATCTTCCTGAGCTCATGCTTGGAGAGCCTGGGGTAAGCTTGATTTCCTATGCTCAGACTTGAGCTGCTGTTTGTGGAGTTACTTTTGCCATGTGCTGATATTTTACCAGTTTCAGTGGGCTCTCCTCACCACCAACTATAAGGACACAGTAATCTTTTTTCCTTTGCCAACAGCTAAGGAATCTTAAGAGATGAACTAGATATGAGTCTCTAGGGGGGAGGGTCTCCAAGGAGTGGGGCCTGCTCTGTTTTTCCTAGGAGGAAAAGCAAGTAGAGAAAGAAGTTGTAAGCTCCAATCATGGGTGAGTGAGTCACGATGCAGGTGGGGTGGGGGTTGGCAGCTTACAGAGCCGTTTCCTTCCCTTCTACAACTCACCCTGGCCCAGTGGGACTGGCATGGAGAGCTAGGCAGAGAAGACCTGGTAGAGCTCCACTCGAGTGGGTTTTCATGTTTTCAGTATGTTTGTTTCTGTTGTAAACTCCAAACAGATGTCCCGAGTGGCGCTACACCCCACACCCGATCAGCTGGAAGTTGTAATAAGATACTGCCAAAACTGCCTTCTGCAAATGGATTTCCCTCTGTGCCCTTTTGGGCCTCTTCTCCTGTCTTTCAGAAGTAGCTCTCCCTCTACGCTTTCTCTGCTGTCCTAGGCCACTCTGCTTTGTTTTCATCAGAAATATGTTCTAAGCAGCTAGACCCAGAGAGCATAAGTAGCCTGGAATTCTCTGGAAAGGGAGGATGAAAGATGTTATTTCTAATTAATGGGAGAGGTTCAGGAATAAGGCTTCTTTTCAAGGCAAAGAAAAGCAAAGGAGGTGGGTGGGAAATATTTTTAATTCAATGCCATTTAAAGGACATGGGCTAGGCTTGCTTTGTGTGTGTGTGTGTGTGTGTGTGTGTGTGTGTGTGTACGTGTGTGTGTGTACATGTGTACGTGTGTACATGTGTGTATGTGTACTGGGGCTTGAGCTCAGGGCATGCAACACTGCCACTTAGTTTTTGTTGTTTTTTGTTTTGCTTAAGGCTAGCACTCTACTACTTGAGCCACAGCTCCACTTTTGGCTTTTTGGTGGTTAATTGGAGGTAAGAGTCTTACAGACTTTACTTGCCTGGGCTGGCTCCCAGATCTGCACCAGGCTTTTAAATCCATTATACCTTGGTTTAGTTAAGAGTCCCCCTCTCGGGGCTGGGAAGGTGGCTCAGTGGTAGAGCGCTTGCCTTGCATGCCTGAGGCCCTGGGTTCGATTCCTAAGCACCACATAAGGAAAAAGCCGGAAGTGGCGCTGTGGCTCAAGTAGTAGAGCGCTAGCCTTGAGCTGAAGAGCTGAGGGACAGTGCCCAGACCCAGAGTTCAGGCCCCACGACTGGACTAAAAAAAAAAAAAAAAGAGTCCCCCTCTCCTTTTTCCTGAATTCCTTAGATACACAGCTTTGACTGACATTTTTAAATGCTCAGGTAGAGGTCAGGAAAAACACTTTGCCTATACACTCCCAGTGATGTGACCTTCTACAACCTCGTCTGATCAGCAGAGAACTCCATGGGCCATCATGATCCTGTCTGACTAGATTTAAGATTTCCAGTTATTTCCACACATTGGCAAATTCCTCTGCTAATCAAAACTGATGAAGACATACAACAAGGAAGATAATATGGCTGATACCCGGGCTGGGACTGGGTGTGGATGTCCTCATTCTTAGCTAGTTGTGTGTCCAGTGAGAATGCCAAGGCTGCTTTTCATCTGTGATGGATGGGGTATGGTGATTGGTCAGACAGTGACCTTACAGCCGGCTCCATCAATAAATGTAAGGCAACTCTTTAAAGCTTGATTTCCCCCCCCTTCTTATCTGATTCATAAATAGCAAGGGGGAGGAAGGTGACTGAAGGAGAAGAATAAAAGCCTGCAAAATAAGTAGCTTATTTCCTTCCTGGCCTTCTATCACTCTCCTCTGCTTTTTGGCTTTCATCCCCACAGCACCCCAGGGCTCATGACTGCTGTAATTCTAGAAGTGAGGCGAAGGTGATACACGATTCACCTCTTGTTACATCTCAGTCTTCTAGGGATGGTATCACTAGAGTGAGTGAGAAGAGAGGTTTCAAATGAAAAACTAAAAACGAATTTGCTCCTGGCATTGGGGAGCAAAGCAAGAATGGTATATCAAAACCAAAGTGAAGTAGATAAACAGAAAACACCTGAAGTCTGGTTTTCTTCACCAAACATTAACTCTTCCTTTTTTGTAAGGTAGAAGCTCCAGTTTCTCCTTTATGTAACCTGATGGTACTTTAAATACAGTGAGACATGTACATTCTTTCCCAGCCCAAGTAATGTTCTTGGTCCAGCAATGCAGCACTGACTGCAGGAAACACAGAGAAACTTCCGGCCAAAGGAATAATTGTTGCAGAGTGACTGCTGAGTACTTAGAGCAGGCATTCAGGGCTTTGTCAACTTCAGCACAAACACCCCCTGTTCCTAAAGTTTGTTGTGTGTAGTGAGGGGGAACGAGGGAGGAGGAGCATGGTATAAAATAAACAGTAGTATGACAGATCCTCTCCACTACAATAGTTTCAAAGAACACCCCCTCCATACACACTTGCTCCTTAAAGAAAACATCCCTCTCTGCCCCACACACCGTGGATTCCAAACAAATTAGATATTCTACTAAGAGCACAATTTGAGGCTGTGCTGGTGAAGGAGGGAGGATTGGTTGTGAGAATGTATCCGCTTGGCACCACACTGGAGATTTAAAAATCTCACCAGAGGCATCAAGGATCATGAGAAACATGAAAATTCTATTAGGACAAAGTTGCCCTCTTCTCTAACAGGATTTAGTAATTTAATCAGCAGACATCTTTCCACCATGTGACATGCATCAGTAGCTCTACAGTGTACTGGTAGATGTTGCATAACAAACCTGGAAATATGCATGGACTTCAGGGGCTAGGAGTGGACTGGTGCTTGGCAGGCTGGGGGCTTTGGGGCCAGGAAGAGTTCTACTTTCTTGTATCCAGCCTTTTGCACAGGATCACATCTGGATCTGACTTTATTGATACCAGAAGCCTTTTCTGTTTCTGCAGACTTTTTCAAAAGCCAGAGAATACCTGGGACCAAATCCTTAAGACCAGCTCATAAGAACTCCACTTTGAACAACCTTGAGGAATCACTATTTTGGTGATTTGAATGGCTAGGTGATACTGGAACGTGACACTTGTTCTTTCCTCTTTCTGGGGGTGTTCAGTGGCACCAGAAAAAGGTCTTCCTTCCTTCCTTCCTCCCTCCCTCCTTCCTCCTTCCCTCCTTCCCTCCCTCCTTTCTCTCCCTTCCTTCCTTCCCTCCTTCCTTCCTTCCTTCCTTTCTTCCTTCTCTTTCTTTCTTTCTTTCTTTCTTTCTTTCTTTCTTTCTTTCTTTCTTTCTTTCTTTCTTTCTTTCTTTCTTTCTTTCTTTCTTTCTTTCTTGTCATGGAGCACTGCCCCTGACCTGGGCACTGCCCCTGAGCTTATTTGGCTAAAGATTAGCACTCTACTACTTGAGTCACAGCACCACTTCGGGGCTTTTTGTTGATGTGGCACAGAGTAATTGGACCTGGGGCTTCATGCATGTTAGGCAAGCACTCTCCCACTAAGCCACCTTCCCAGCCAAAGGTCTTCATTTCTAACTCCCATGGACAGTAGGCCTTCTATTCATCTCTCTTTCATCCATTTCTACCTGCTGACACATCATTCTCCTGGCTTCTCCCATTGCTCAGCTCCGCATCTTGTTCTGGCTTCATTTTTTCTTCTTTCTACCATAAGGAAAGCCCCCTGTCCCCCCTCCCCCGACCTAATCTCCGCCCTCGATGGCAGCACCTGTGCAGAAGGTGAGGCACTGCCCTCTTCCAGCCCGGACAATATGAAATAGTTCTCTGAGGAGCAGGTCGGAGCCATTTCTCTCCTCTCCTCGGGAGAGCTTGAACTTGTTATCTCTGCTAACAATAAATCTTGTCTCTCCTCTGACTTTTTCGTCGGTGTGGTCTTTTGGGCACCTTTTTACTTTCACCTACAAACGTTGTTCAGACCTTAAGTCACTTGAAAACAAAGAAAACCTAAACCAAGCACACGCGACACCCAGCACCAATCTTTCTATCCCAAAGCAGCTCTGACGCTGCCTCGCGCTCAGAGATGGAGCAACCGAGACACAAAGAGGTGATGGCTGTCCAAAGTCACACAGAAAGGACCAGTACTCAACAGTCCAAATTCCCAGGCCAATGCTCTTTTCACAGGCCTTTGGTTTTTAGGGCTTATTACTAGACTTTCAGCTTTGAGACAGAAGGAACTGTCAGTTGCAGTTTGCCTTTTTTATCCTGTTCTTCTGTAGTCCCACAATTTTCAGTGCAGAGCTGCCTGATGATTTATGATGCTGTTTGTTAGCCTTTCATTCCCTCTACCTTGTGTGAACAAGGATGAACTGGCTTAATGATGCTGGAGGGAGAGAAGTCAAGTGACTGCCTTCCTGGGAAGAATTATGCTGCTGGGTGAATGGCAGCTCTTAGAGGAATTCAGTCTCCTGTTGCTTCTATCCTGAGATCTGGTCTGGTAAGACGTCTATCCTAGAAGAACAGGTCTAGGTTGTCTAGGTCGAGGGTGGAGGACTCTTCCCATTGCATCATGGCGATTAATCATATATATCCTTCCTGCTTGACTGAATTCTTCAAGGTCAGTCATGAGTCTTAGCTGTTTGGTTCAAAGGGCCTGGCACCTCAAAGACACTTACAAAATGCTAAGGAAGGAATAAAGAAGCAATTCCATTCCAGGCTCCAAGAACAAGGCTGATAAATTTCAAGGTCATGGATTCCAGGTAGAAGAGATATATCTTAGACTTCTTGGATCCCATCTCTTTATTTTATGAATGGAGAAGGGAAATACTGGGACTTGTGGTACAAGAAGCTTAGAGCAGAGCCCAGGTTAGAGTTCAGGTTTTAATTTCCCACAGTCTCTTTCTAATAGCCCTTTTCCTAAAGCTCTCAGCAGTAAAGCAGGGATCCCCACTGCCTTGGGGGTCACTGGCCAATTTTATGTGTGTGAGAAGGCTCAGGGGTTTTCCTCTTTCCCACGACTAGTATAGTCTCCCATTTTGTCTCCTCAAGCTTATAGTGTATATCTCCATTCTTATCTAAATGACCTTTCCAGGAAATTGACATCTTAATAGGGAAGTCTTGAATATTAAAGGCCTCTGAGATATACAAGCCAAATAATAAGGGTATTTCAGGCGCCATGATGGGAGGAACATAGAGGGGGCAGTAAAACATATTTTAGGGCAGGGAGTATTTCTCATAACATTACAGTTGTTTTCCTAGCACATTCCTAAAGATTCCAACCTCGTAGCAGTACTCCAGGCACAGAGAAAGAGAAAGTGAGGTTTCTGAAGTCACATGAGTTCAAGAAAGGTGGGTGGGCAGGGCTGCCCCGTACTGCATCAGCACACTCTCAGTTCTGTGTTCCCATTTGGGTATCACTTACAGATCTGTAAAACCACCAGCAGTTCCAGATGCTGCCTGCCCTCCCCTAAGACTTCCATCCCTGCTGTTCGTATGCCAGTTTGTCCCTTTTAGCCCTGATTCCTGGGGGAAATGGTTCACAAGTGTCTTTCACCTAATTTTCCCTAGTCAAGCTCATCTTTTCCCCCCCCAAAAGGCTATTGTTTGTACCTGAACCAGATCACACTGCTCATTTGAGAGACGATGTAGAGCCATATCATGGCATGTGGGGCCCATCCTTCCTCTCTCTTATCTGCTATTGATGAGGTGAAGAAACTGGCCAGTTAAACTCTTCGCATGTGTTCACACTGATGAGATCATGCAGTTTCAGTTGTGTGCTTTCAATCTGCCACTCCATTCCTCTGACCTATGGCTTACCAAATGCCCAATATTAACCAACAGATGTGGGTTAAGGAGCAGAATTCCTGTGGGCAAGGCTATGAGGTGTAGCTAAAGGAGAAATGGACTTGAGAGCCATTTCTAGCACATAGTTTCCTACATAGAAGTTCTTTGACCTTGAGCAAGTTTCTTTATGGGACCAAGTCTATATGTGATATTGGGGATGATAATACCAGATCATTCTCTCTCTCTCTCTTCCCCTCCTTCGCTCCCCCTCTCTTTTTCTTCTCTACCTCTTTCCCTCCTGTTCCCCCTCCCTCTCCCTCTTTCTTGTTTTGAGGCTCAAAATCCAAAGGATGGATAAGTGAGTGCTGTATAAAATGAAGCAAAGCAAAGGAAAGCTTGCTGTTGAAATAATTCAATATTCAGGTTGAAATAATACAGTGGATTCAGTGAGCCTCATTGGGATTCCCCCACTGAGCAACTATGTCCACAATGGATTCCTGGGTCTATGGAGAGAAAACATGAAAAGTGGAAGAAATCAGTTAAGAGTAGGACACTGTAGGTGAGCACTTAAATGGAAGGCTTTGTGATAGATACCTGCATGTGCTCCTTGGCCATCCCCAGAGCTATGTCTTCCAGCCACTGGGATAGAGAAACATGGCCTCAGAGAGAATGATGAAAGGAATAACACTGATCAGGAGTCATTATATTCATATGCTACTTTGTTGAATGGAAACTCTTGGTACAGCTACTTAAATTATAAATAAGATACAATTAAAAGTATACATATGTGTTTTTATATATATATATGTATATATGCATGGCCTCCAATCAGTGCTCTCTAGTTGGGTTTTTATTTGTTTCATGCAATGGAATTCATTATATCACCATTTGAATATCAGCCCTAATCAGTACTACTAGTGCAATTAATTATTCACACACACATACCACAATACCCCCCATAAACATTTGCAATTGAGATTTTATTTACCTTTCAAATAGATATTCTCAAAATGGATACAGATCTTCTTAAATTAATTCTTTAGATAGATTTCAAGAAACAGAGACTCTAAGGTATTTCTGGTGGATATCATGTGTAGATAGAGCGCACACAGGCACACTGGAGAAGGCTAATGCAACTGTGTGTGTGTGTGTGTGTGTGTGTGTGTGTGTGTGTGTGCGTGTGTGTGTGCATGCATGCGCGCGCATGCTCAGAGCCAAATGTGAGCTGTACTGTAAACTCAGGCTGTTGTGGTTGGCATTAGCGTGAAGTGGCCAGTGAAAACTTGGTGCGATGAGAGAGTTATGCTGATCCTCCCAAATTTCTGCCAAGAAAAACTCCAAATCACATCACCCTTTCCTTTCCATTGTGCTCTGAGTTTTCATTGTTTTTCTTTTATCTTAAAGGATTCTTAAACTAATTGAAACCACCACTTCACTTTGGGAATGCTTTATATTGCTGGAGACCATGAGCCAAAGAGGGCTTCATGACCATAGATTCCATCTTACTCAAAACAATTGTAATTTATGCCTGATGTCCTCATATAATTATAGTAGGGGCACTTTTATTCTCAAAAGTCTCCCGTTTTGGATGATACGTGATGTACTTTCTTACAGGTGACCTAGGAAATCTTGACCTTAACCTAGGCAGGCCTTCATTCATTCTTCTTGATTTTCTCCTTCCCTGAGAACACGTTTGTGCAACTGTGCAAGCACTGTGCTATCAGTGGAAGGAGGTGGGAGGGAGGAATGGGAGAGGGGCATGGGAGAGGGGGTTGGACTTAGTGGACACAAAGCAGTCCTTGCTCTCCTAGAGCTCATAATAAAGAGGAAAAAGTCAAACCATGTAACACTAAGCCATCATGAAAAGAGGTATAATCAAGGGTTGAGAGTGTAATCCAGTGGTAGGGTACTTGTCTATTAAAGCTTAAGGCCCTGGGTTCAATCATTAACAGTAAGTAAATGAATGGAGGAGAGAGAGACAGAGAGAGAGAGAGACAGAGAGAGAGAGACAGAGAGAGAGACAGAGAGACAGAGACAGGGAGACAGTTAGTGTATAAGTATTGAGAGAATATAGAGGAGAGGGGCATCTGCCCTGCCCCATGGGAAGGAGAGTGGTCCCAGAGGCTTTATATCTTCTTTGACAGTTTAAATGCGTCTCCTCCAAAGCTGTCACTGAAGTCATAAAACTACCTGTCTAGGTTCTAGATAGCTAAGCTCCTCAGAGCTATTTTGTCTATGGGGCAGGTAGGAAGGACATAGGATGGGGAGAGGAGGTTTGAAAAATCTAACCCTTCTCTGATCTTATACTTCTAAAGTATCGTTTTAGAAGACCATTCAAAAATTTTTCCCCCTTGGTCCCTTTCCTGAACTATTTACTTGGCAAACAAGAAATACAACATGTTGGGTTTAATTAAATGGGGTGAAGAACACTAGTTGCTTGACCAAGTCTTATACCTTTACCCAATCAGTAAGAACTATATCATGCATTTTAGGAGTACTTTGATTTAAAATACTATTTTTACTTTGTGTGTGTGTGTGTGTGTGTGTGTCCATACTGGGGCTTGAACTCAAGGACTTGTGCTCTTGCTCATTTTTTTGCTTGAGGTAGTACTTTACCACTAGGCCACACCTCCAGTTCCAGCTTTTTTTTCTGGTTAATTGGAAATAAGAGTTCCACAGACTTTTCTGCCTGGGCTGGCTTCAAACTGGGATCCTAGGATCTTAGCTTCCTGATAACTCCTAACAGGAGTATCTGGGAAATTTACTAGGGTAGGTATTAATGGGATGCAGAATTATTTCATTATAACTATTTGTTGAGTGATAAACCTGTAAATTGTTGACATTAATGTCTTATTATCAAGAAAGAAAAAAAGAAGGAAGGAAGAAAAGAAGAAAGGAAGCCAAAGAGAACCATTGCACTTTTTCACGACCTACAGGAAAAGCACAGTGAGACACAGAGCCCAGACTTGCAGTTCCTTCCACAAGGGTCATGTGGCATTGTACAAAACAGCCTGATTTCTGATGTCTGGGATTCCTTATGAATAGGGATAATTATGCCACCTTATAGCATTGTGCAATTCAAAGGAAATCACGACCACACTCCATCTTTTAAAGGGAAATCTGCGATATAAGTATGAGGAATATTCATTGCTGATATCTTGGAGGAACCTGGAAGCCGGGTGCAGGCTGCATGTCAGCAGTTAGAGGATTTGGCCAAAGAAGGATTCTGGCCACACTGCAGCTCAGCCTGCTGCATCTTTTTCTAACTTTCCCAGAATTCCTGATTCCCCTAGAACATCTTAAAGATGGAGGCCCAGTGTTTCTTCAGGAGTTGCATTACTAAAGTCAAGTCTTTGCCCCATCCAGGGACTATCACATGGAAGTTTGTGTCTGGTCCATGATCCTGGTCAAGCCTCTCTTCTAGGGGAAGTTGCTCTTATGTATATGTGGCTACTTTGAACTTCTAAGAGAGTAGTTTCTGCTTGATGTTCAAAATCATACACTGAGGCAGACAGCAGCATTAATTACTCAGATTTCCTTTGTGGAAGGGAGAGGAAGGGAGGACAGTGAATGAACATTTCATATTTACTGTGTACAAGCATAGTACTAGAGACTTCAGGATATGTGGATATCTGGTGATGGTAAAGTAAGGACTGGGCAGAGCTGGGTCTGGTGTCCAAGTCTTCTGATTCTGAGCACAGAATGGCTTGGGGGCAGAAGAGATTATGGGTAAGGTACATTGGAGGTAGTGAGTTGATAGGCCGAAGAGTAATTGGGAGGGGCAGGAGGGGGTGGAGAAGGGAGGTTGGCAGCTGGCAAGTGTGAGGCAGTGGGTGGAGTTGAGGCCATTGCTCCCATTATGTGACTGTCATCAAAGTGCCCAAAGAAATAAAGGTTTGCAATTACAGGGAGACTTGGGTTTGGGAATCTCCCAGCAGCAGGACTCAGATGTTAATTAAACCTAAGGATAGGTCATTATCTCTCTCCATTGCATTGGACACAGGGAAATGGATGCACACAGCAGGTTAAGGACTTGCCCATATGGCTCTTGTGTGTTATTATTTCTGGTTTGCAAGAGGCATAAAACCTCAGGCTTTGGGACACAGCTGAAAGGAAAGAGGCCACGTTTGCATGCTCATCACTGAGGACATTTCCCACTCTTTCCTTCCAGTAAAGCAAGGCCTGCCCAGGTGCCCAGCATTTGCCTGTGGTTGCCTTGGAGCTGCCTGACTTATGTTCCCACTCTGGGATCATACCAGCCACAGAGCAGAGCAGGGCATCGATGCCCTGTAAAGGCTCTACCTTAAGCATATCTACTGTGAAGCTTGATCATGGATAGCTAATTTTTAGGGGGTGGGGCAGGAAGGAGGTATTGGGGCAAAGGTTTCCAGAGGAAAAAAACCTGGTGGCTGATTGACATAGGAGTCTGGTACAGATACTTGGGTCAGGTGATTCACCAATAAGTATAGAAGTAATTCGATGGTATGCTGATTTGTGAGGCTGTACTAGCAGACGTCAGTCATGAGAAAAGTATTTCTTCATCTGAAGTTAATTTATAAATATGAAGGATATTGTAACAATATACTGATGATGATGATGATGATTGAGATTTAGTATTTTCACAAAAAGAACCATTGAGCTTTGCTTTCTTGCTTATGTTCCAATCTGCTGGTTGGTAGCCTGGGGTCATTGGCCAATTCTAGCATATGGGGTGATGGGAGAAGGAAGTTTTCTTTCTTCCTCAGTATCTCCCATTAGCAGGGATTTTCACATCGCTTCAAGATCGCGGTCCACCTTCAGATCAGTTATCTGCCCATCTGTTCCAGTCTACCTGTAAAGATGAAGTAGCTGTCTTTTTATGAGAAAGTGAGTTGTTTTAGGATTCAACCTTTTATTCTAACTATCAAATAACATGACCTAGAAGAAACTGTGCTTTCAATATTGTCTGCAAAAGCTGCTCTGCCTATTGGTTTGTCCCTATGTCTCTGCTCCTCTGTGTCTAGGTAGAGAGGTAAAGAGACCTGCTGTTTGGCTGCTGCCTAGAGTAGCAGTTGGAGATCATTTTCAGGCAAAATCTGTGCAATGACTTGAACTCCTCATGCTATGCCTGGCTTCAGTCACTCCAGTGTACAAGTCTCAAGGACACTGTAAAGATTTCCTAATTATATGTTTATTGTGCTTGGAGACATAGGGATGAAGGCTGCTGGGCAGAGTATAGCCATGATCTTGATGATCAAAGTGAGACCCGGCTTACTTCTGCATCTTGACCTTGCTTTTGATGCACTGAATAATAACAAAGATGGAAAGAGGAGGCTTTGAAATACTAGGGTGGCCTAGTTACGCTCTACCTGGGAGAGGCAAACAGGCATGAGTTACTTTAATTCTCTTCAGCACATTTGTGAAAAGCTGAATGAACATTCAGGACCAGCCTCAGAGTCGATAGGAATGCCTGGATTTATTTTTTTATTTTTTTGGGTCCGGTTGTGGGGCCTGAACTCTGGGCCTGGGCGCTGTCCCTCAGCTCTTCAGCTCAAGGCTAGTGCTCTACCACTTGAGCCACAGTGCCACTTTCGGCTTTTTTCTTTTTGCTTATATAGTGCTGAGGAATCGAACCCAGGGCCTCGAGCATGCAAGGCAAGCGCTCTACCACTGAGCCACCTTCCCAGCCCGAATGCCTGGATTTACATGGCCAATCCTTAGTGTAGATCTTGGGGAATAACAAAATAATCATAAAACTATCCATAAATGTCTGGTCTATAAAATCTGTCCACGACTCATCCAAATGTTGAATTCCTGAGTTTTTGTGATTGTTCTTGTTGGTTGGCATTTTTGTTTGTCTGCGTTTTTAGAGACAGGGTCTCATGTAGTTCAGGCTGGACTCATACTTGTAACCTTTCTGCTTCGGCCTTCCAAGTGCTGGGATTATAGGAGTGTATTGTAAGCCCTGGCTCACATTTATTTATTTATTTATTTGCCAGGACTGGGGGCTTGAACTCAGGGTCTAGGTGCTGTCTCTTAGCTGTTTTGCTTAAGGCTGGTGCAGTGTCATTTGAGCCACAGCCCCACTTCCAACTTATTGATGGTTATTTGGAAGCCTCATAGACTTTTCTGCCTGGGCTGGCTTTGAACTATGATCCTTAGATTTCAGCCTCAAGTAGCTTGGATTACAGGTGTGAGCCACTGGTTCTGAGCCAGCCCTGGCTTTTCTTTTCTTTCTTTCTTTTTTTTTTTTTTTTGCCATCCCTGGGCCTTGAACTCAGGACCTGTGACACTGAGCTTCTTTTAGTCCAAGCTAACACTCTACCACTTAATTTATTCTAGGCTAGCACGCTACCACTTGAGCCACAGCTCCACTTCTGGCTTTTTTGGTAGCTCATTGGAGAGAAGAGTCTCATAGACTCTACTGCCCTCAGCTTCCTGATCACAGGCATGAATTACCAGTGCCAGGCCAGTCCTGGCTTTTGATTCCTGACTTTGCTCTTGGATATCTCTGCACTTCAGAGAAATTATAATCATGTTAACATCTACTTCAATCATCCAGAATATTTATAAAATACTTTTAACATGCTAATTGAATCTCACAAATAACTAATATATTTAGAGCTTACAATGGTATTTTTATATCTGTTATCTCATTTACTTTTTAACTGCCCTCTGAAATGGATAGAGATTATTATTCTGGTTTTATAGATGAAGAAATTAAGGCATAAAGAGGGGCAATTGGATTAGAATCACAGTGTCAGAGATATTAGTGATTGTCTAGTTACAAACTCTCATTTTCAGAGGGAGAAGCTGAAAGGAAGAATCTTGCCCAGCTAGCTTGAACCAGAACTAACACAGCAAGGACATTTTCATGCAGTTCTTTTCAAGGAAGCTACCTGAAATCCAAGACAGGGTCCTTTTGATCAGCGATTAAAGTTTGAACTCAAAGGGGAAAAAGAATCAACTGCCTTCTGCCCTCAGGATCAGGGCCTGGATGAGAGGCTTTAACTTTATTAAGGGGCTGTTTTGAACCCCTAATTATCCAACTTAAAGCAATGTGTTTTAAGACGCAGATCCTAAGGGGTGTGGTTTCAACAAGGTTCAGGGAGAACGACTAAGAAATCAGATAGAAGGGTGGTAGTCATCTTGGCAGAAGAACCAATAAGAGAGTTCTGGAAGGGTTCCTTTTCCTCATTCTCCTTCCATACCTGCATGCCAGCCACCTATCTTCCTAGGCAAGAGAGGTTTCTGGCTTTGTCTCATTCCCATGACCTTACCATACTAACCTCTGGCATATCTCTACCTTCTTCCCACTGCCAGGACATGAGGCCAGGGAGTGAGTAGTAGGAACTTTAAGGATGGGTCCTACCACAAGGAGCTGGTTGCATAGAACCCGTCAGGATTCTCCATGGTATGTGAGCTGTCAATAAAATTGGGCTCCTCATTAAATGCTATAAAGAAGGAAACAAGAGGGGCTGCAGAAGGGACAGCCTTGAAGGGAAGATAGTGCTGATGTTCCTGAAGGGAGGAGTGAGATTTATGACTGTAAGAATCTCATAGGGGGCATACTCAGAACCATGGTTCATCAGTTTGCTGGGATTAAGTGGAGGGAGGGGAGAAGGTAGGTGGATGTAGATGAGATAATGACAGTATCAGGTCATTAAGAATTTGTAATATGGGGCTGGGAAGGTGGCTCAGTGGTAGAGCGCTTGCCTTGCATGCATGAGGCCCTGGGTTCGATTGCTCAGCACCACATAAGCAAAAAGAAAAAAGCCGGAAGTGGTGCTGTGGCTCAAGTGGTAGAGCGCCAGCCTTGAGCTGAAGAGCTGAGGGACAGCGCCCTGGCCCAGGGTTCAGGCCCCACGATCGGACCCCTCCCCCCAAAAAGAATTTGTAATATCTGGCAATATCTACATTCCCCTACCTACCCCCCTCACGTTTTTGTTGGCCTGGGTGCTGTCCCTGAGCTTTTGTTTTTTTGTTTGTTTTTTTTTTTTTATTGTGAAGATACTGTACAGAGAGGTTACAATTACATAGGCAAGATAAAGAGCACATTTCTTATCAAGCAGTGTAGCCTCCTCCTTTGTTTCCCCTTCCTATTGCTTCCCATCCTCCCCACCCCCCATCTAGTCCTCCCCCCCACCCCCACCCCGGCACCAAAGTTGTAAAGTTCGTTTTTGACATAACGACTTGTACATCTGTTCCTGAGCTTTTGTGCTCAAGGCTAGCACTCCACCACTTTGAGCGAAAGCTCCACTTCCAATTTTCTGGTGGTTAATTGGAAATAAGAATCTCACAGTCTTTTCCTGCCTGGGCTGATTTTGAACCACAATCTTCAGTTCTCAGTCTCCTGAGTAGATAGGAGTATAGGTGTGAGCCACTAGTTTCCAACAATGTCTACATTTTAACGGAAAACCCTGGGGTTTTGAGGATGAATGATGGGTGCTATGAGAAGAAGGCATGGATTATTCATCCTGTGTTGAAGGAGGAGGAATAAGTGAGAAGATTCTAAAGGTAGAAAAGAACAAGGAAGAAGCCAAAGCAAGAAATGAGGAGGTCTGGGGCTAGGGCAGGGATACTGCAAGGGAGAGAAGGGAGAGAAACATTCTAAGGGTATTTAAAAATTAATCAAAAGGACAAAGTGGGAGGGCTGGGAAGGTGGCTCAGTGGTACAGTGCTTGCCTTGCATGCATGTATCCCTGGGTTCGATTCCTAAGCAGAAAAAGCTGGAAGTGGCGCTGTGGCTCAAGTGGTAGAGCACTAGCCTTGAGCTGAAGAGCTGAGGGGCAGCACCCGACCCAGAGTTCAGGCCCCACAACCCACAAACAACAACAACAAAAGGACAAGGTGGGAAAGAGAAGTATTTGAAATGCAGTACCATTTGGTACTGGCTTGGGAGAAGATCAGGCCCACCTTTTCCAATTAAGCATTCAGAGATGTGACACTGTTCAAAGCTAGCCCAGAGAGGAAAGTCTGTGAGACCCTTCTTTCCCATTAACCACCAAAAAGACAGAAGTAAAGCTGTGGCTCAAGTGGTAGAGTGCTAGCTTTGAGTGATAAAGCTCAGGGACAGCACCCTGACTCTGAGATCACCCCCCCACACTCCGTCCGCCCGCCCCTACACACAACCAGTCCTCTGTATCTACTGTTTTCACATCCATGAAGTCAACCAATCACTGAGTGAAGTTATTTGAAAGCTATTGTGCCTGTATCAAACATGTACAGATTTTATTTTGGTCATTATACTCTAAACAATACAATATAACAACTATTTTACATAGAATTTAAATTGTATTAGATATTAAGTCATCTAAAAGCCGATTTAAGGTATACAGACAGATGCATGTAGCATTTCATGCAAATTTTACCTCATTGTGTATAAGGGATCTGGTTGGTTGGTATTCTTAGGGGTGGGGTCAGCTTCTATATCCAATCTCTTACAGCACATGCTAATTACAATGACTATTCCTGTGCTACATGTGGCTTTAAAAAAGGCAAAATAGAACACCCTAGCACCCTAAATTCCTGCTTGCTGACTGCTATTCAGTGAAACACAGGGGACTTTTGACGCCCTGCAGAGGCAGCTGGCGTGCTCTTAGGCTTGAATGAGGATCCCTAGAGTGGAAACTCAGCTCCCACCCTTAGCAATTGTCAACCTTGGAACAGATAACTAAACTCCTTAGTGCCTCAGTTTCCTGATCTAGTACCACAGAAATGAGGACCATCTCCATAGGGTTGTAAGAACTAAATTAGCTATTTCAGCTGAAGCATTTAGCATGGCACCTCCTGACATTTAGACTGCTTGATGTAAATAATAGCTTTTGCTATAGAGTGGCCACAAAGTCTGGAAACATAGATATTATATTGTCATGCTTTATAAAGTAATTTCAATAAACCATATATTATATATTCACCTGCACTTCTAGACTTGATGTCTGGCTTGTATTAGCTCCCTGTTCTTGAGTGTCCATGCAATTCTCTGTGCCCTTTAGTTGTACCTGTAAGTCGAGTGGTTGATCTGGGATAAGATCCTAATCTCTCATTAGAGAGCAGACCTTCATTATGCTTATTAAGGTCAGCCCAGCCTCCAAGTCTCACCAGATGTGAGGTGCTATTAATGCTGCTCTCAAACATTGTGGTTCACCCTACTGGGACAAGCACACAGCACACAACAGATATTCCCCATGCTATTTAATTGGTTTTGTAAACTGCAGTGACTAACTATATAAGGCATGGATACACCTTACCCTAAGGGTGGTAGGGTATCAGACAGCACAAGAAAAGGATTCTGAACAACTTGTGAGAGTGTCTTGGGAAAGGAATGTTCTCAAGAGGCAAGGCCTGGGGCTGCAGAGATCTATCCCACATTAAAATACATAACTCTGACCCTAGACACTGCTGTCATTGCTGGTGTTTAAGTTATAAGACAACTGTTTGCACATAAGTTACCAAGCAGTTTCTATAAATATTCAACTTTCTGGGCTCCTCTTCTCTTCTCTTCTCCTCACTTCTCTTCTCTTCTCTTTCTAATTTGGCTCATATTTTTCTGGAGGGTATCTATTACCTAACATGCCTTTCCCAGTGTGTGTTGCTGTAGCATTAACTCCACGGAGTGTTGTTGGGCATCACATTAAAACTGGCTCAGTGATCAAATGAGCTTGAGAAACATTGGATTAAACTTAGTTAAACAGGTTTTTTGTTTTTTTTGCTAGACTTCTACTATGAGTCTTTAATATGTTAAGATTCCCTTTGAATTTTTCTGAGAGTGGCACATTTATGGTGTTCTCCGGATTTACTTGGTCACAGACTTTTGTTTTTGGAGTGGAGGGGGAGCATCTCTCACAACGAGTATTCAGTAGCAAGTAGACATAGGCAAACATAGACATAATAACCTGAGACCTACTGCTTTGTCTGCCTAGCACATCCACTTATTTCTGGTAACCCCATCTTCCTGAGAACTGCAACCAGATCCATCCATGTGGTTCCCAAGGGAGCGAGTCTTTTCAATATGTCTTACCCCTTTACCAAAGACAACCTGTCTCCTCTTCATAAGAGAGAGCAGCAGACCTGGGCTGGCCCACTGAGTCTTTGTGCTGGAATCTCTGGACCTGGGACTAATAATCCTTTTGTGGCTTAGTCTGTACAACATAACCTGTAAAGAGCTATGGGTCACAATCTAGGTATAGCCACTCTGTGATCTGGCTTAATGATCCCAACAGGCAGAGGGGAAAACATATGGGAGGTAAAGAGTCCGAATGTGTTTGGTTACCTGGTTCTAATTGTACTGGACACCTGGCTTCATTGCTACCTCGGTGCAGATTGGGCAGTCTATTTCTGTGCTCCACCAAGTATGGTCTGTGGACCATGGTCACTTCCAAAATGGTGAGTTGCCAGTCTATAGTGAAGCACACTCAGAAACTGAGTGTTTAGTAATGTTCCATAATAATTGACAATGCAGAGACATCAAGTGATATTTTATTTTTTCTAGTAATTCATATTTATTTAGTTTACCAAAGTATTCACTCACAATGCAGTTAAATAATGATCATATCAAAAGTCTAGTCCTTTGAGAAACACTACTCTCTGAGATATGCCAGCAGGGCTGCTGTAGATAGTTGTGTGGGCAGTGTGCTGCACTACTGTCCTAGCAGGCACCATTTGTATTTGTATAGTGAGATGACAAGATGAATGATTTCCCCACTCTCTGAGCTGTGCTGTACATAATGTGCCCAAAGTAGACAGCCTTTTGCACCCAGTTTCCTTCCAACAATTTCCTTTTTTCCTCCCTGCAAGTTTCCAGTCTTTTTGGTTGTTGCTGCTTTCAACTGAAGGAACTTTAAATAATATATCATGGACTGCCCCAGTGGCCTACTTCAACTGTCTTTACTAGAAGAGATTGGATTGTGGAGTCTCTGACTTTCCCACAGTGCCATCCATCTATTTTGCTGTCTTGTTCTTTCTCACGGGAGGAAGCAGCTTACTGAGCACTGCTTGGGAGGATGCCAAATAGTCTCCTCCACCCAACTTGATGCTGGCAGCCGCACCAGCATTAAAGATTCCCTTTCCATATCTGAGCCTCGGTGTAAGCAGATCTTACTATGGGCTGATGGGTGAAAATGTTTCAAGTGGTTATTCTGTAGACAGCAGCTGGGCCTGTCACATGGTCATCTTTCAAGAACACAGTCATTTGTATCAAAAGCTTTACAAATGCCCTTCTTAGAATTATACTTCTAGGATTTCTCTTAAGGGTCTGAAAGTCCATCAAAGGCTTATGATCAGACACCCACTGAAGTTGAACCACACAAATAAAAATTAGGCATGATCTGAATGTTGCACATGTAGAAATAACTAAGTAGGTGATAGAAAACTAATGTTAAAAATGCTAAACCTGGTGGGTCATGCTTGTCATCCTACCTACTTGGAGGCTGAGGTGAGGATGTTCAAGGTTAAAGTCATCCCCTAGGCCTACTAGCCCCTATGGATAGCATTTTCTTGTCATATTCCAGTTCTAGGAGTCTTGCACCTAGGAAGAAAGCCTTTAATAACAAGGAAGTGTCTCAAAACAAATGAAATGGAGCATAAGGCTGGGGCTGTACATTCCCCACAACCCAGAATTTCACTGCTAGATCTATAACCTGGGTAAGCACACATGGTCATGAATATTCATTATGGCATTGTTTATAACAGTGAAAAGTTGGCAAAACATTGGAAAAATGGTCTATTAAAAGGAGAATAGATACACACATTACAATATTTTCATATAGTAGCTTACCATGCAGCACTGAAACCCAGAAATGAACTTAGTTGATGTGAATGGATCCCAATTTAGAAGTGTTGGGCTAAAAATTAAAACAAGTAACAATTTGAGTTTTTAAAGAATATACACATGATCATATACCACATAAAATCTACTTTAAAAAATACTAGGATTTTGCCCTCATTAGGAGGACATGATATCAGTAAGCCACATCCCAGCCATGACTTCCATTGGTTAGTTTTAGTTTTAGGATAGGGTCTCACTTGTTGCACAGATATGCATATGATCCGTCTAGTTTTTGGCCTCCCGCGGTAGCTTAGATCACAGGTGTGCTCCAGTACATCCAGCTTCTATTTTTTAAAATTTATTTTCTTTCTTCCTTTCCTTTCCCTTTCCCTTTTCCTCCCTCTCCCCTGTCTCTCTCCCTCCCTTCCCCTTCCTTCCTTCTTTCCTTCCTTCCTTCCTTCCTTCTTTCCTTGCTTCCTTCCTTGCTTGCTTGCTTGCTTGCTTGCTTTCTTATTAGTTATGGGGCTTGAACTCAGGGCCTGAGTGCTATCCCTGAGCTTTTTCACTCAAGGCTAGCAGTCTATCACTTTAAGCCATAGCACTTTCTCGGCT
Source organism: Dipodomys spectabilis (assembly GCF_019054845.1). Classification (NCBI taxonomy): domain Eukaryota; kingdom Metazoa; phylum Chordata; class Mammalia; order Rodentia; family Heteromyidae; genus Dipodomys; species Dipodomys spectabilis. Next base: position 11,770,270 of record NW_024870694.1, on the reverse strand, counting down.
TTCTAGTGGTTAATTGGAGATAATTGTCTGGCCAGCACAGAACCATGATCCTCTGATCTCAGTCTCCTGATTAGTTACGATTACAGGCATGAATCATTGGCACCTGGATTTTTTTTTCCATTTTGATAACTATTATTTTATATGATCAGAGGCTCATAGACACTGAGTTTTTGTGTTCCTCTCCTAAAACTGTCCTCTTTTGGTATTTCTGTGTGTGAATGCCTAACCTCCAGCTCCTCTTGATGGAGATGGAGTTTCATGGACTTTTCTACCTTAACTGGCCTACAACCACAGTCTTCCTAATCTCAGCCCACCGTGTAGTTTAGGATGACAAGCACACATCACTGTGCCCAGGATGGTTTGAGATGGGATCTTTTTTCTGCCCAGGGTGGCCTCAAATCCCAATCCTATTAGCCTCTCAATTACCTAGGATTATAGACATGAGCCACCAGTGCCCAACAAGTTCTACATTTATGATATAAGGAATGTTATTTTAAGTTATCAATATTACATAAGTTTCTATGAGATTTCTAAGATGACCCCATTAAGATTCAGTTAAAAGTATACTAAAATATCAATTATTTATGGAAGTCCACCTATGTACTAAAAGTGAAAACTCATGCACAGGAATAATAAAACATCACAATATAAAAAGCTGTTTCCTTTGAGGATAGAGGAAGCGAAAGAAGGTAAAGAAGTGGCACATGGAGATTTCAGTGGGATCTGTGAGATTTTTCTTGTATATACACATATATGTAAAGCAAATTAAGGAAACAATATTAAGATTTGGCAAAGCCAGGTGGTAGTGAGGACATGTTATATAGGTTGTATTATTCCATCTAATCTTCTGTGTTCTTGGAATATTTCTTGGTGTGTGTGTGTGTGTGAGAGAGAGAGAGACAGAGACAGAGACAGAGACAGAGACAGAGAGAGAGAGAGAGAGAGAGAGAGAGGGAGGGAGAGAGAGAGAGAGATTCTAAGGTTAGAATTTAGGGCCAGGGTTTTGTCTCTTAGCTTTTGTGCTCAAGGATGGTGCCATGCCTCCGCTTCCAGCTGTTGGCTAGTTAGTTGGAGATAAGACTCTCCATTTTTTTTCTGGTTAATTGGAGATCAGCCAGCCTAATCTTTTCTTTCTGGGTTGGCATTAAACCTTGATTCTCATGTCTCAGCCTTCTGAACAGGTAGGATTACAGGCATGGCTCACTGGTGCCAACTTGGAATGTTTCATAATAAACAATAAAGGATAGAAAATAGGACATCAACACAGGAAGCTCAGTGATGTTGGTGAGCCTTGTGTGACAGTCTGGGGCATGCAGAGCTCTGGATAGGAGGACTTCCCTGTTAGCTGCATGCCCAGGCAGCCAGCTCATCATGTCCTGCCTCTTGCCCTTGCTGGTTTGCCTGGTTCTCTCAAACCTACTGTCTTCAGAGGCCTGATGATCTCATAGCAAATCATTAGCCCAGAACTACCAAGGTACAGAGGTACTGCCTGTCCCAGACATACCTCATTGGTGGTTCCAGTCTTTATTATCAGGGTGCATAAGGTCAAAAAAGCTGTTTCTCCACCCCCTTTATCAAGAATCTTGGGGCCCTAGGATCCTGATTTTATTTGATCTTTCCAGGGCCTTCCTAAGAGATCAGTCCATGGAAGTCTCTGCTGTCCAGGGTTTATGCACTAATTAATCTGTCTCTCTTATATTGTTCATTTTCCATATAAATATGTTCAATCTAGGTGTCAATGCAAAACAAACAAACAGACCCGAAAGAAATCTAACTTAGGCCTCTTGGTCAGTGCCAGTATTAGGAGAGCTGCTTGCAACCCCAGCTCAGCCAGCAAACAACCCCAGAGACTCCATACAGATCACATACTCCTGGAAATCTTTTCCGCTCCTGGTAATGTGCCTGTCTGTCAAGGATCTGTATGATGTCAAGTGGCACAGTCTGTCATATTTCCAAGCTTAGTGTCTAGATGATTAGATTTACCTTGCACAAAATATACAATTTTGTAGAGTCAGATTTAGCAATGAATGTTGCAGGCCTTCAAATCCACATTGTTGTTTTCCTCCCACCAACCTGTCTCCTCACCTCCTTCACTGCACCCTGCTTTTCCAAACCCCCTTTTTCCAGGATGTCTCTGGGTGCTCCAGTTCAGTCTCTTCCCCAACCTCCAGCTCTACATGAAACTTTCCAACAGTGGTTCTCTACCTTGCAGAAACTTAAAAAAAAATCAAGCCAACATCAACAGCAAAAACTCCCCTCCCACCCCCACCAGGTCCTAGCCCCACCCCTAGAAAATGTGGTTCCATAACCTAGATGCCCCTCCGTAGATGAATGGATCAAGAAAATGTGGTATATATGACTCCATCAGAAAGAATGACATTGCTCCATTAGTAAATGGAAAGACTTGGAAAAAAATTAAATATTAAGTGAAGTAAGCCAGGTGCAAAAAACATAGGTCCCATGGTTTCCCTTATTTGCAATAACTAGTATATATCTGAGACAAGCAGAATAGGTCAGATAAGATGATGTTAAGTGGCTGGGAAGGTGGCTCAGTGGTAGAGTGCTTGCCTTGTATGCATGAGGCCCTGGGTTCGATTCCCCAGCACTGCATAAGCAAAAAGAAAAAAAAGCCAGAAGTGGTGCTGTGGCTCAAGTGGTAGAGCGCTAGCCTTGAGCTGAAGAGCTGAGGGACAGTGCCCATGCCCAGAGTTCAGGCCCCATGACCGGACCCCCCCCCTCCCCCCCAAAAAAAAGAAAAGAAAAAAGATGATGTTAAGCGAAATGAACTCCAAGATAAGGACACAAGTGGTTTTTTTCTTTCTTGCTATTGTTTCTAATGTATTTATAAGGTACCACATGATTTTTTGTTGCTTTGTATGTCTCTCCCTCATGGTATAACTCCTGTTTTCACTGTATTTGATGTTGGTATAATTTGGGGAGTGGAAGGGAAAAAAAACAAATTGTTTAAATAGGGATACAGGTGGATCATTGCAGCAACGAGATGTACAAGACACTATGTCAAAAAACGAACTTTACAATTTAGGCGGTGGCTGGGGGGGGGGACAGGGGGAGGAGTGTGTGGTTGTGGAGATGGGAAGGAAGGGATGGTGGGGGAAAAACAAAGGAGGAGGCTACAATGCTTGATAAGAAATGTACTCATTACCTTGCTCATGTGATTGTAACCCCTCTATACAGTGTTTTCACAATAAAAAACTTATTTAAAAAAAAAAAGAAAATGTGGTTCCATTCTCAGCAGGGCTAACATGGCACTTTGAGTTTCTTCCCCACCTCACAGTTTTCTCTAGGCTCCACCATCCACGCAAGCTCCCATCATCCTAACAATTTGGACAGATTTATTTCTCCTCTTCTCCAGTTCTCTCTTAGAAAATATTTAATAATTTACAAATTCTTCACAAAGTCCTTTCCTACCTTTTATCCAAAGTAACAGTGAAGACAGGATGAACAGAAATGATCCCTAGGCTACCCTAGTTTTTTTACTCCCAGAGCTGATAAATACCTGTATTCTGTTTGTTCCAGGGCTCAGTTCTTCTGACTGCTGCCTATAGGCCTCTCTTTTATTTATCTATTTTCTAGACACAGGTCTATAACCAAACCAAACCCAAACCACACTTTAACTGTAAAGAATCTCCCTATTAAGGTTGTTGGCTACTTAGTGGGGCTCATCTATACCTCAGATATTGATATTCAAGTGTGACTGAAGTCCCTGAGCAGCTCCTGGTGTCTGGACCTGTAGGCATTGTGAAATTATGTGTCCTTCTGGAATTTCTACCTTAGTCCATGACATTCCTTTTCTTACCCTGCTTTGCTTACTCACAATTATTCTGCAGGCCTTTGAGCCTCCAGTTCTTCAAAGGCACAGGCTCCAGGCTGGGCTCTAGAGCCCAGAGGCAGGAAGAGACTTACCCAAGGTCACATAGCTGTAGCCACACACAGCTACAGCTGCAGTTGAAATTGATGTTGTTGGGGCTGTGCTTCAGATTCTCAATTGTGGTCCCTACCTGTCTAGAGGCTTGAGTAAGCCACATTCTTATCTCTGTAGCTTTTAGCCTCCAGTGTACATTATGATTGAGGTCTTTTCTGTTTAAATGAGGTGATGATGCCTAGAAGTTTCCACAGGGTCTTGGCTAAAAGCTAAGTTGTAAAAGGTATGGTAGAGACTCATTCATACTTGAATACTAATCCTAAACTGGGAATAGAAGAGTTACAGACAGAGACAGGGAAGTGCCATGTAGGGTTGTCTGAAATAGCAAAAAATATTTTTTAAAATACATAAAGCATGTCTGGATAAGTAGGTGATATCTCATTATTTCTCTGCTGCTACAAAACATCTTTTTGTACCGCATGTTTCATATCTTATGCCTTTGAGCCTCACAACCCTCATATTCCAGATTGCCATACTTGTTAAATGGATAAGAGAGCTGAGGGTCAGGAGAGGGCCGACGTCTGCTCAGGATGGAGGGCTCAGTTGCTGGAGCAGCTGGGACTGGTGTGGCTCTTCCCTCCACAGTACTCTCCTTGGGTTGTCCAATATCTGCCCATTATACTTTCAGGTGTTTGTGTCCCCATTACACATTAGCCCAGTTAGTTTCAAAGCAAGGATTTACCTGTTGGTAAAATTGTTCACAGTTATGAGACACAAAAACGAGATATCAAAAACCACATGGGCTGGGTACCAGTGGCTCATGCCTGTAATCCTAGTTACTCAGGAAGCTGAGATATAAGGATTTCTATTTGAAGCCAGCCGAGGCAGGAAAGCTCATGAGATTCTTTTTGTTTGATGTAGATAATATCTATTTTGTAGCAATTGAGACAGAAATCCAATTCAAACCCTACCAGTCAAGGTTCTATTGAGATCCTTATTTCTAATAAACTACCCCCCCAAAAGCCACAAGTAGAGCTGTGGCTCATGGTAGAGTGCTGGCCTTGAGCCAAAGAAGCTCGAAGACAGCCACTAAGCTCTGAGTTCAAACCCCAGGACCAGCACTCCTTGGCCCCCCACAAATCCAAACATCGGGTTCATGGGGCATGGTGATACACACCTGTAAATGCTAGCAACTCAGGAGGCTGAGGCAAGAGATGTTGAGTTTGGGGCCAGACTCGACTACAGATTAGATTATATATTAAAACAGAAAACATCTAAACCAAACAAATAATAAAAACAGTGCTGGGGCGAGAGATTGTGTCTCTGCCTCTGAACCTACTTTTAGTTCCTGTCCCTCCACATCCTGCCTTATATCACCATAGCAAGAAACACTAGCCAGTTATTCATTTAACTATGTCATAAGGGGCTCTCACAAGGAGGGTCTTGGAATGAGGTCTTAGGAAGAAAGAAATAGCTCCAACACTGGTTCCTGCAATAATAACAAACATTGTATATGTCCTTGCTACTTAGGATCTAGAGAAGAAGGTCATTATGGTTTGAGGCTAGCCTAGGTAGAAAATTGAAGAGATTCTATCTTAGTCAATGAATGATTAGGTGTGGTGGCAAATGCCTGCCATCCCAAGCTACATGAGAAGACACAATGGCTGAGTTTGTAGCACATGGCGAAGGGAAACCAAGTAGCATAGTCACAGTCCAGGCCAACCTGGGAACAAAGCAAAACCCCACGTTGAAAACAGGGTTTTGCTTTGAAAAGGATAGGTAGAATGCTCAAATGGTACAGTGTCTCTTTAGTAAGTATGAGGCTCTGAGTTCAATTCCCAACACTGTCAAAAAACCCCAAACAAACAAAAAGCAACCTTGTACGTGGCTCCTATAGTTACTTTTCTATTTTACACCAATGGCAGACATCACTAATCTATCCACTGATTCCCTCCCAGTGAGCTTGAACAGGACCTCTCAAGACATGGACATTGAGGAGATCTATCCCTGAAGGTGAGGGTTAGCATCTATTGAACACTTACTATATGCCAGGCACCTGCCACATTCACCATCAGGATCCTTCTGCATAACTCTGTGAGATGGATGCTACTGTGGTCCTCATTTTATAGATGACAAACAGGCTTCCAGAAGTATCTTGCCCTGACAAAGTGGATCTAAGATTTGAACATGGGCAGCCCAAATCCAGAATTTTTGTGCTTATTTGAAACCCTTTACTACGTACTCTTTTCCACCCCTGGTCGTCCTGCTGTCTTTCTGGGACTTGTGGGTAAGGATAAGTTTGTATCCCTTGGCAGCTCTGCTAGCTCCCTTGATGTTCCACAGCCAATGAGCACGGCCTCATTTCACAGAAGGAAGCACATATGGGCTGTAACATCGTCAAGGTGACAACTCAGATGACAGGAAGGAATGAAAGTGGGAATAGTGAATTCCCAAACCCAGACCTCTAGGTAAGCCTAGGAGCCCTGGGGATTGGGGGAGTTTTATAAATGTCTCTTCTCATTCCTCAAAGCCTAACAGGGTTTAATTTTGTAAATACACCTGGGGCTGAAGAGCAACACAAACAATAGATCTGGCTAAAACCTTTCTCAGATGTTATTAAAGAAAGTTGTGGGTGATGTGGAAATGACTAGTGTGAAATGATTCTCTCAGGAAATCCTACAAAATCTGACCCTCAGGCTGGGCTCTCTTGCAAGCTTCCTGGGCTACCTTCATTAATAGTTGGATAATATTGAATTGGAAAAATAGCAGAAGGAATTTTCAACCTAGTTTGTGGGTATATGAGGTTATCTGTTGAGCTTCATTAGGAGGGAAAAATGAGTAGATTACACTTAAAATATTATTATGTTTAGTGTTTCTAAACAGGCCTGGAATCAGCTTGTTGGCTAGAAAAGTGGAAAATAAAAATCTGAAAGAACACAAACATACCGTCTGTCTTCCTTAGTTTTCTGTCTTAAAATTATCTAAAAGGCCAATCTAATTAGCCATATTGTTTTCTTTTAACTACAGACAGATGGCTTTCTTTCTAATATTCTACTGGAGGATTAAGTATCAAAATAGATTTCCAAGCTAACTGGGACAAATGTCCTGACTGTCTACCTACTGGGGACTGAGAACAAGAACACCCACACGTAGTTTACAAGGTGTATGCCACTGAACATGCTCCCCTTTCCGGCCCTGATTCACATCCTCCTTTAGCCTTTAGTAAAAAGGCTAAGGGACAGCACCCAGGCTTAGACTTCAAGCTTCAATTTTTGCACACACACACACACACACACACACACACACACACACACACGAATGGGTGACACCCCTGAAGGCTTTTCTCTGATGAATGTATTAACTGATAAGGGGAGAACAAATCCAGTAGTGCTGGGTGGTTTGCTTCAGGTCAGTATCCAGGAGAGATACCTGCTTGCTTCCACTTATGCGAGTGGCTGACCATGGCACTTGGTCTGAGTACAGTGCCTGGGTCTCATCACAGAGGTCCTAATTTTGCTGCCTGGCACCAGGGTGTTTAAAAACTGCCCCAGGTGACTTTAATACAGTCAGGGCTGAAAAGCACAGAGAGAAGTACCTGTGGCATTCAGACATTGAGCAAACTTTGTTTTTTTTTTTTTCTTTTTTTTTTTTTTGGTCCGGTTGTGGGGCCTGAACTCTGGGCCTGGGCGCTGTCCCTCAGCTCTTCAGCTCAAGGCTAGCGCTCTACCACTTGAGCCACAATGCCACTTCCAGCTTTTTTCTTTTTTCTTATGTGGTGCTGAGGAATCGAACCCAGGGCCTCAGGCATGCAAGGCAAGCGCTCTACCACTGAGCCACCTTCCCAGCCCTTGTTTTTCTTTATTCTTTGCCAGTCATGGGGCTTGAACTCATGGTCTGGGAGCTGTCCCTGGGCTTCTTTTGCTTCTTTTGCTCTACCACCTGAGCCACTTCCAGCTTTTTCTGAGCTATTGAAGATAAGAGTCTTACCGACTTTTTCTGCCCAGACTGGCTGAACTGTGATCTTAGATCTCAGCCTTGTGAGTAGCTAGGATTACAGGTGTGAACCACCAGCACCCATTGGGACAGCACTTTCAAATGACTAAAGTATGTTAAGAAAATTAATGCAGCCGGGTGCCGGTGTCTCATGCTTGTAATCCTAGCTACTCAGGAGGCTGAGATCTGAGGATCAAGGTTCAAAACCAGGCCTGGCAGGAAAGTCTGTGAAACTCTGATCTCCAATAAACCACCAGAAAACCGGAAGTGGCTCTGTAGCTCAAGTGGTAGAGTGCTCGCCTTGAGCTGAAGAGCTGAGGGACAGCACCCAGGCCCAGAGTTCAAGCCCCACAACTGACAAAAAAAAGAAAAAAGAAAAAAGAAAAATTAATACAAACATTACAATATATGGAGGTGAGAGGAAAGGACAAGGAAAAAGTAGCATTCAGGATGCAACTAAGCTGCAGCAAAATCTTAGGCATATAAGTAAGGCAGCAGTGATTTTGGAAAGAACAGTACCAACAAGTGCCTGCCTGCCTGCCTGCTTGCTTGTTTGCTTGCTTCCTTCGTTCCTTCCTTCCTTTCTTCCTTCCTCCCTCCCTTCCTTCCTTTCTTCCTTCCGTTTTTTTTTTTTTTTTTTGTCAGTCGTGGGGCTTGAACTTGGCTTGGGCGCTGTCCCTGCGCTCTGCAGCTCAAGGCGAATGCTCTACCGCTTGAGCCACAATGCCACTTCCGGTTTTCTAGTGTTTTTTCTTCTTTTTTTTTTTTTTGACCAAGGATGAGATAGTTTATTATTCTAATATTTCAGGATTATTGATAAACTTTAACCCCGGTTCTACACAGCCACGGGTTGTGCACAGCCTGGTTAGTGAGAAATTACACACCATGTCTAGTGGTTTTTTGGAGATAAGAGTCTCATGGACTTTCCTGCCCGGGCTGGATCTCAGCCTCCTGAGTAGCTAGGATTACAGGTGTGAGCCACTGGCGCCCGGCTTTTCTTCCTTCCTTCCTTCCTTCCTTCCTTCCTTTCCTTCTCTTTCTTCCTTCTTTCCTTCTTTCTTTCTTTCATTTTTCTTTCTTTCTTTCCTCTCTCTTTGTGTCTTTGTCTCGGTCTGTTTCTCTCCCCTACTTTCTTTCTTGTATTTTTCACTCAAAGCTCTTGTTCTACTACTTGAACTACAACTCCACTTCTGGCTTTTTTGCTAGCAAATTGGAAATAAGAGTCTCATGGACATTTCTGCCTGGGCTGGCTTTGAATCAATCAATATTCTCAGATCTCAGCCTTCTGAGTAGCTAGGATTATAGATATGGGCACAAGTCCCTGCAGCTCTTGAGATCCGTGCAGTGTTTAAATAGTTTTGTCTACTAGAATTCTCAGTACTATGTTCTGCATAGAGTAGGCTTCAGATAACACTGGCTAGCCAGGTATGGTGGTTTATGCCTGTAATTCCAGCTATGTGGGAGACATAGGAGGAGGATTGTGATCTGAGGTCAGCCAGGGGAGAAAAGCAAGATCTTATGTGAGAAAAGCACAGGGGCTTTTAATTCAGATCATACTTGCATTCAAATAAAAAAGAAAAGAAGCATTGGCTAAAACCATTTTTTTAAGAAAAAGGGGGAAAAAAAAAAAGAAAAAGGGAAAACAAGAGTCCAATATTTCTTGGCAACCTTTTTTTCTCCAAAATAATCTGTTATCAAATGACTCCCCAAATCTTATTAATTCCTAAGAAGGCAGATTCCTCTGCCCCCCCTTTAAAAAAAAATATCAGGGTTTGACCTTGGGGTCTTTTTTTTTTGTGTGTGTCCAGTCATGGGGCCTGAACTCTGGGCCTGGGCGCTGTCCCTCACCTCTTTAGCTCAAGGCTAGCACTCTACCACTTGAGCCACAGTGCCACTTCTGGCTTTTTTCTTTTTGCTTATGTGGTGCTGAGGAATTGAACCCTGGGCCTCAGGCATGCAAGGCAAGCGCTCTACCACTGAGCCACTTTCCCAGCCCAGACCTTGGGGTCTTAAGCTGACTTTGCTGGTGTTCTATCAACTGAGACATGTCTCCAGCAGAGCTACAAGTCTTTTAAATTAAATGATAAACTACCATTTGCTAGAGTTCCTGTACTCATTTTAGATGACTTAAACTGGTGATTCAGTAGAGCTGGGTGTTTTTATGTGGTATGTAAATCCCTTATAAACGCTGACTAATCCATATAGGTTCAATGCTTAAGTCCATTTTAAGGGACATTAAAATTCCATGCTTTAATTCAGCATAGGAGGTTATGATTGATAAGTTTGCTTGCTTGGCACACTGTTGAACGTCTTTGTGATTCATTTGCTATTAAGTTCTTAATCAGGAAATAAAACCTCCAATTATTTTATTGTTATTGTAAAAAAAAAAACTCATCCTAGCCAGGCACTGGTGGGTCATGCCTATAATCTTAGCTACTCAGAAAGTTGAGATCTGAGGATTGAAGTTCAAAGCCAGCCTGGATAGGAATGTCCATAAGACTCTTATCTCCAATTAACCACCAAAAAGGCAGAAGTGGAGCTATGGCCCAAGTGGTAGAGCTCTAGCGTTGAGCAAGAAAGCTCAAAAAGCTTAGCAAAACAATACCCAGGCCCTGAGTTCAAGCCCTAGGACGGGCACAAAATACAACCAAAGAAACACAATCCACTTACAATAAGATTTTCAGTGAATATACTTTCCTTATTTTTCCATATTTCCTTTTTTTAATTGTAAAGGTGATGTACAGAGGAGTTATAGTTACATAAATCAGGTAATGAGGATACTTCTTTTTGAAGTGTCACTCCTCCCCCTTATTTTCTCCCAGTTTTTCCTCTCCTGACTCACATCCCCCTCCCCCAAGTTGTATAGTTCCTTTCCAATATAGTGTCTAGTCAGTATGACTGCTAAATTGGTTCACCTTTTCTCCCATTGTTTCTGTATGTCCCCTTCCCCTCCCCAAATCAGACAAAGGGTACAGAAATAAAAAAAAAAAAACAGTGACAAAAGGGAATAAACTAAAGAAAAAAGAAAAAAAAAGAACTGCAAACAGTACAATTAAAAAACTTCTTGTTTCCATTTCTTGGAGTTCATTTTAATAAGCATCATTGTATATGATCATAACACATAGCTATTGAGCCCTTGTGATTCTCGCCTAAGAATATCCTCCTTTGATCTCAGTGATACACTTTAGTAAGAAAGTAAGAATAAGCAATTATCAGGTGAATTACTAGGTAATTTGTGGACATAAATGAAGGGAGGGATGAATATGGGGTAGAAACCTCACCACCTTGGAGCAGGTAGGGTTTTGAGCCTAGATTCCATGATGTAGCATCACTGCTATGACATCTTTTCCCCCACTTGAGTATATACACTTAACTATCCAAATACCTGGTAAGTATAGAAACTAGGCTAAACAATGTTGGCCAGAGCTAATGGATCAATGGGTAGTGATTGCCTGGTTGAGTCCATGTTTGGAGGAATAGAGTACCAAGACTGAGTCACAATGTCTTGGGTCACAATGGAAGCAGGGAATGGAAGCAAAAATGCCAAGCATTTGCTGTGATCATCTTGAGCTCTGTGTTTTGAAGAAACAAGTGTTCTTGGTTATTCAATCAGCTTTGTACTAGTCCCAGGGAATGTCACTTATTTTCTAAGCGACAGTGTATCCATGTTGGAAATTCAGTGTTTTAACCGGGTGACCCTTAGTTAAAAGCCCTAATCAAGAGACTAATAAGGTGACGCACTTAGTTTGAGTTTAACTAAGGTCTATATAATCCTCTCTAACTAGGGTTAAAAATTCCTCTCAACTACCTCTTACTCTATGGGTCTTTCCTCACAATAAAGAATTGTGTTGTTTGTGAGATGTTTAAGAACCTCACACTAGGAGTTACACAGTTTCTATAAACAAAGGCCAGTGTCTAGTCTACCCTTTATGTTCAAGCTTGCATCCAGCAGTCTTTTGGGAGCCTTTTATGTGTCTGTGTATATGTGTGTGAGGGGGTGAGGTGGGGAGGTGGGAGCATGTGTGTGTACAGTAGTACTAGGGATTGAACTCTTGGCCTTATACTCTCATCAAGCTTTTATTGATTGATTCATTGATTGATTGATTGTGAGTCCTGGGGGCTTGAACTCAAGGCATTATCTCTTAGCTTTTTGGCTCAAGGCTGGTGCTCTACCCCTTGAGTCATACCTCCACTTTGGGCTTTTTACTGGTTCATTGGAGGCAAGAATCTCTCAGATTTGTCAGTCAGGCTAGCTTTGAACTAGGATTCTGAGATCTCAGCCTCCTGAGTAAGATTATAGGTGTGAGCCACCAGTGCCTGGCACCATTCACTTTTATATTCCACTGGTCAGCAGCATGATGCGAAGTCAGTGCCAGCATTTGTGGAGACTTGAACAAGGCCCCTTGTTTGAGAGGTTCTAGACTCATTGGCTGGCACACTGCTTTGTGAGAAGTCTGGGTTTTCATTTCCCACTTAACCCCAACATGGCCCTGGTGTGGATCCTGTTTCCCAAAGGCCCATGGGTTAACAGTTTAATCTCACACCATAGTGCTATTGGGAGGTTAGGACTAGTGGATGAAAGCTAGGTCATGTGAGGCATGCCACTGAAGGGGATATTAGAACTCCAGCTCTTCCTCTTCCTCTCTGCTTCCTAGCCAAGCTGAGGAACAGACCTCCTTCACCTTGTGCTCCTACCTAGGATGTACTGTGCCACAACAGGGCCAATGACCATGGATTGAAACGCCTGAAACTATGAGCTAAAGTAAACCTTTCCCTCCTTAAAAGCTGATTTCTCTCTGGCACCTGGTCACAGTGATGGAGCTTATTAACACAATGACACAATCAGTATGACTATATACCACTCTGGATTTATGCAAAGCATATAATACAAATGTGACAAGTGACCATCATCCCCCAATAAATTACAACGGCTTTAAAAAAGATGCTTAAGAATAATCACAATCATATACAGTCATTGCAATAATCCATAAACACCAAACCTGACTTAAGTATTTAGGGATCCCAAGGCATCCTGAGACCAAGTGATGGAAACCTTTATTGTATGCCACAAATAGAGCCAATCCCGGCATGGTGCAGTGGACCTAAGTCCATATGAAAATAGAAGCAAATGTTTGCTGACCTGAGCAGACCAGTGAACAATTCAGAGGGTGGGAAAAATATCATAAACCTTTGTTTACTACAGAATACAAACACCTGACAGAGGCGACACTGAATGAACCAGATTTGGATCTGCTCTGACTTTAAACAGTAGGAGAGAATCTGGCCATCTGGAGGGTTCTTGTTTGTACAGGTAGATGCTGCATGAGGGAGTTGAGAAGTCAGATATTGTTTGGAGCTGTAGGTGTAGCCTGGTGAGACCCATGTCCAGGACTGGTTATATTAAAAATGACTATAGTATGGAGGTGGTGGTGGTGGTGGTGGTGGTGGTGGTAGTGGTGATGGTGGTGTGTGTGTGTGTGTGTGTGTGTGTGTGTGTGTGTGTGTGTGTGTGTGTGTGAAGACTTGGATGACAGAGAAATCTGTCCACACTTATCCCCTGCTCATGGTCTAGCCTTCCGTTTTCTTCTTTTTAATTCTAGTTAATGGCCCAATAGCCTCCTTAATTCTCCAAGAGTTCTTTTTTATTAGCATACATTAGGTGTACAAGGGGGAGGGGTCTTTGTAACATTTCCACAGTTCATACAATATATCCTGATCAAGCTTACCCCCTCTATCATTCTCCTTTGCTCCTCTCCCCACTTCCAAAACAATCTCAACAGGTTTCATTGTTCTGATTTCATATATGCAAAGGAAGTACTTTGACCACATTATCCTCACTCACCTTCTCTATTCATCTTCCTGCCTGCTGATACTTGCCCACTCAGCAGAGCCTGTTTTACTTTTCTGTCAATCTCTTTTTTTTGGGGGGGGGGGCGTCCAGTCATGGGGCCTGAACTCTGGGCCTGGACGCTGTCCCTCAGCTCTTCAGCTCAAGGCTAGCGCTCTATCACTTGAGCCACAGCGCCACTCCCAGCTTTTTTTCCTTTTGCTTATGTGGTGCTGAGGAATCGAACCCAGGGCCTCAGGCATACAAGGCAAGCGCTCTACCACTGAGCCACCTTCCCAGCTCCATTCTGTCAATCATTTTTTAAAAATTGTGCATTCATTGCATGAAGGAGTGTCACCATGGTATTTCAGACATCACATATTATATCTTAATCAGCATAATTCTATTTCTCCCTACCCCTACCCCCTACTCCCAGCTCCCTAGATAACATTCTCAGGCTCAAGCTGGGAGACTAACCTGGGCAAAGTCACACAGCAAGTAGCAGAGTTAGAACTGATCCAGGTGTTTCCGGAGCAGTAGGAATGAAGACTAATGCTGGTCAAACATCTCCTGGTGTTTACATGTGGAAACTCTCCTTTCTGACGCCATGGCAATGTGGATACCACAGGCTATTGTTTACAAAGTATCTGCAGTGTGCAGGTCCTGTTGTGTCACACGTTTACATTACATTTTATCTCTAATCCCTCCAGCAACCTTTCTAGGCAGGTAATATCAATCCTATTTTTCATATGGGAACACGCTCACTTTGGGTTTCCAGTTTCCACGGGAAGTGGCAGGGCTGGGACGTGAACTGCTTGAGCTCCTTCCTCACGAAGCCACTGCTGTTTGGACACCAGGTACGTGCGTGCTTCCCTCCCTCAGGCCTCTGAGGTCCTTCTTGTCAAGTTCAGAGAAGCCAGTTTTCTGTGAGACTATTTTCTTTTTTTCTTTTTTTATTTTTTTTATTTTTTGTTTTTGGTTCCGGTCGTGGGGCCTGAACTCTGGGCCTGGGCACTGTCCCTCAGCTCTTCAGCTCAAGGCTAGCGCTCTATCACTCGAGCCACAGCGCCACTTCTGGCTTTTTTTCTTTTTGCTTATGTGGTGCTGAGGAATCGAACTCAGGGCCTCAGGCATGCAAGGCAAGCGCTCTACCACTGAGCCACCTTCCCAGCCCTGTGAGACTATTTTCAATTCGATTCAGACATGCAAGCACTAAAGTCTGGTGGAGAAAGCAACTGCCTAGACCTCTGTGGTAATGATTGTGTCTTTTCGAAAGCTACAGAAGTTGTGATACTTGACTTCTCCATTTCTCCCCAGAAGTCTCTGGGATCCTGAGGCTTGATTTCAGAACAGACTACAATCATTTCAAAGTTGCTGAAATATGAGGGTCAGTAGCCCAAATCTTTTTATTTTTATTGTGAACATACTGTACAGAGGGGTTACAATTACATGGGCAAGATAATGAGTGCATTTCTTATCAAGCATTGCAGCCTCCTCCTTTGTTTACCCTTCACATCCCTTCCCAGCCTCCCGCTGCCCCCCCACCCAATCCCCCCCCCCCCCCAAAGTTGTAAAGTTCATTTTGGACATGACAACTTTTACTTCTCATTGTTGCAACAATGAGAAGTAGCCCAAGTCTTATTGGATACTTACCTCTTTGCTCCTGTGTATATTCTGTATAAATTCTCTCTCTCTTAAACCCACAAAGTTAATGAAAATGTAAGTGGTAATCTGTACCAAGTATTAGGTATTATAGGTATTAAACTGCGCTATGCACCGACTGATTGTGTTTACATGTATTAGGTACTCCTCCCACCGCCACTTTGTAGTAGGTGCCATTATTATTTTTAAGGCGAGGCCTTAAAAATAATTTTTTTTTTTTAAAGGCGAGGCCCTGGATGCCCAGAAAGGTGAAACCATCTGCCCAAGAGCACAGAGCAGGTAAATGAGCCGGGGCTAGCAGAGGTCCTGCACAGCAACTGTGTTTTCTATTCAAGTTGGCTGCTGGAAAGCGTAGAAGTAAACACTGGTAGTGCATGAAAATGCTTGTTTACTGACTAATGGCTCTCTTCCCTTTCCTTTCTACTCTCCACATTACAGATAGAAACTCACCATACTGCATGTAACCCCTGTCTGTGTGGGAATACAAATTGTTTATTGCAGCTTCTCTGCACTTGGAACTAATGGAAAGGCCTTTAATGAACAGGTAGCATTAGCAGGTAACTCTGGGCCAGAAAGAGACAAAGCCAGTGGTTTTACTTAAGTTTGTTGAAAGGGAAATGAGAATGATACCCTTAGTCTTCTGGTTTATCTTCTCCCAAACTCCCTCAGCTCCCTGGGAATAGGGTAGGGAAGGGAGAGGAAGAGGAAGGTGAAGAAGGATGAGGAGAGACTGGGTCAAGAACTTCACCAAGTTCCAATGGCTCCCGTCTTTAATCTTAGAGGAGGTTGTGATCTGAGGATCTTGATTGGAAGCCAGCCTGGCAGGCAGTCTGAGAGACTCTTATCTCCAATTAACCAGCAAAAAGCTAAAAGTGGAGGTGTGGCTCAAGTGGTAGTGTACCAGCCTTAAGTGAAAAAGCCAAGGGAGAGCATGAGTCCCTGAGTTCAAGCCCCAGTACCAGTACATAAAACAACAATAGCTGGAAGTTGGTGGTTCATGCCTGTAATCATAGCTACTCAGGGGGCTGAGATCTGAGGATTGTGGTTCAAAGCCAGCCTGGGCAGGATAGTGTGTGAGACTCTTATCTCCAATTAAACACCAGAAGACCAGAAGTGGCACTGTGGCTCAAAGTAGTAGAGCATTAGCCTTTGAGCGAAAAAGCTCAGTGACAGTGCCCAGGCCTGAGTTCAAGCCCCATGACCAACAAAAATAAAACAAAGCAAAGCAAGCAAACAAACACGAAAAACAACCTTTCCAGCCTTTAAACATGCCCTCTGGTTCTTGCCAATATCTAAAAATGAAATGGTACCTATTCAAAAAATCAAACCATCACAAATAGGATTCTGAAGCTTTTCCTTTTTCTTTTAATTGTTGTGTCTTTCCTTTCCTTCTAAAAATCACAATTTACCACCAGGGTAGCAAATATCAATCAACCTGGTAATAAAGAAACCCCAGCCATCAGCTCAGAGTCAGCACACCAAGCATTATAGTCCTGGTCTGCAGTAATTGAGAGTGTGACCTGAAATGCATTATGAAGACTGCATCCCCCCGTCCACTCATCAATTTGTATAGTCAGAAAAATTTAAGACATGAGCAGTGAAGAACATGAAGTGTATGGTATATGTTGGGAATAAAATGGGTATTAATACCATAGATTTATTGAACGGTAGCTATTTCAATACGATAGATTTATAGTTCATTGTGTTCCTTGCACGGAGTCTATAGCAATTTTGCTGTCATGATTTCCAACTTTTACCCCGCGGAATTGGGGATGAAAACTCAGGGCCTTATGTTTGTTACACAAGTCACAAGGACTCTGTTGTTTGAGTCACAATCCACCCCCACCCCCCCATCCTTTTACTTAGATTGTTTTTGGATAGAGACTTGGGATTTTTGTCCAGGCTCGCTATGATCCTCCTCTATCCACTATTTTAGTAGCTGGGGTTACAGATATGCACCACCATTCCTGGGATGATTTCCAAGTTCTTTTTTTTTTAAGGAAAGAAAAATTATTGTCAGTGTTATTTAGTATAACGGGAATGTTGAGAAGCTCATTATTCACCTAATTAAATTCATGACTATTAAGACAACATGCCCAACTTTCTTTAAGCCATGCACCAGAGATAGAAAACCACACTACTCTGAGGCATGTTTTCATGTTCTTTTGTATTCAGGCTTTATGTACAAGTTACCTGAAGCAAATTAATTAAGGTGGGGGAGCTTTTAAAGGCTTGCATGGCTGGCACTCATGTTAACATGATTGAGAACCATCTAAACAGGGGCTGGTCTTTTGGAGTACAGCTGAGTACAGACAGGTGCTGTTTTTGAGTCTTGCCCTTGAGGAGCCCACAGTCTAGGCAAGGGCCATGGGCGTGACTATGCTGTTACTTTCAAGTTTAGAGACGACACCCTTGAAGTGCTGGTGGAGTCTTCATACTACCCACACATGCCATGCCCTGCCTCTTTAGGACCTCTCATGTGGTGCTCACTGTAAAGAAACCTGCCCAGCAGCAGGATTCCTGTGAATGCCAGGATTAGTGTGTGTGTGTGTGTGTGTGTGTGTGTGTGTGTGTGTGTGTGTGTGTGTGTGTGCGTGTGTGTGTGTGTGTGTGTGTGCCAATACTGGAACTTGAGCTCGGGGCCTAGGCATTGTCCCTGAGCTCTTTTGTTCAAGTCTAGAGTTTTATCACTCGAACCATAGCTCCATTTCTGGATTTGGGGGGTACTTAATTAGAAATAAGAATCTCATGGATTTTGCTACCTGGGCTAGCTTTGAACCATGATCCTCAGATCTCAGCCTCTTGAGTAGCTAGAATTACAAGCATGAGCCACTGGCACTCAGCACTTTTAGGATCATTCTTAAGAATTCCCCAACCTTGACTGTCATTATCAGACGGTTGGGGTCCCTGGCAATTTATCAAACTTCTTACAGTTTGTGTGTGTGTGTGTGTGTGTGTGTGTGTGTGTGTGTGTGTGTGTGTGTGAGAGAGAGAGAGAGAGAGAGAGAGAGAGAGAGAGAATGTTTGTGTTGTGTACCAGTACTGGGGCTTGAACTCAGGGTTTGGGCACTGTCACTTAGCTTTTTGCTTAAGGCCAACACTCTACCACTTGAGCCACAGCTCCACTTCCAGCTTTTTTGACAATAAATTGGATATCAGATTCTTATAGGCTTTCTTGCCCAGACTGGCTTTGAACCATGATCTTCAGATCTCAACCTCTTGGGTAGCTAGGATTATAGGCATGTGCTACCAGCACCAGCTGCAGGCTAGTTTAACAAAACTGAACACAGATACAGCTAATTCCCAGGGAAGAAACAGCACCAGTACACACACATGTATGGGAAGATGTGAATTTTCAGAACATCTCACTTGTTAGGGGAAAGCATCTTGTTCAAGGAGTGACTGGGTCAGATTTCTACTGGTTCCCTTGCATGACTCTGCTTTCTCTGTGTTATACTTAAATGCTGTTTGAAAAGGAAATATGTAGGTACAAGACATGGGTTGCTACTGATAAACAAAGCAGGATAATTATCACCTTGTACTCTGAGCAAAAGATGGCTAGACAGTCTAATTCTAGAGAGCTAAGAAAGAGAGTTAACAGGAATAGAGTCAGAAAGCCAAATGGAAAAGAAATATATCTAGGACAAAAAGGAAACCCAGAAGGTAGTGTGTCCAACATGTCCTGTTTCCTTAATACAACATCAACAATTACAAATGATTTGCTTGAAAAGACTCATGTAGGGTGAACTGTTAAGCTACATACTGCATAGGGCCTTTGGAACCCCCAGTTGTGGGTAATGCTTGCTCTCTGGCTGTCTTGAGCAGAAATGGAAATTTTAAGTCACTGCTTTAAGTAAGGAAGCAAGACTTCAACTGCAGATGACAAAGCTTTCCCTTGGCTACAGTTCTGCAAGTTGCTTTCCAGTACAAGTGTTCCAAGAACAAAGAGAGCAAGAAACTTGTTTTCCTTAAGAAAAAGTCTTCTCACCTCTTGTTCTGCCAATTCATGGCTAGTTCTGGTGTCTGTGCAGAAGAGGAACCTAAATCAATACTCAGTAACAGAAAACTATAGACAGTTGAGTGCAGGAGAGATCAACTCATACAGTCCTTGGGCTCCAGGGGGATAGGGCTTGCCTACTGTCACAGCAGTACTGTTTCGTTTCAAGGGTGTAGGGTAGAGACACAGATCACTGGCTACCCATTCCTGTGTTCTTTGCCTTATGTTATAATAGAGTTTCTTAACGGCTGGGTATCTAGAAAAAGTAATAGGTTCACTTAGAAGGTATCTACTGACAAGCTCTTGGAAGATGAAGGGTGCCGAGCAGATCCGGGGGAGGGTTAGCTGTGTGCAGTGGGGTACAAAACAGATCCACTTCCTATCTCATTAAGGTTACAACCTAGTTGGGGAGAAAGATGCTGAATAAATCACACAAGCCTGGTGCTGGTAGCTCAAGCCTATAATCCTACCTACTCAGGGGGCTAAGATCTGAGGATCATGGTTCAAAGCTAGCCTGGGCAGACAAATCCCAGAGAATTTTTTTTTTTGGGGTCCGGTCGTGGGGCCTGAACTCTGGGCCTGGGCGCTGCCCTCAGCTCTTCAGCTCAAGGCTAGCGCTCTACCACTTGAGCCACCTTCCCAGCCCCAATCCCAGAGAATTTTATCTCTAACCAAATAAAAGCTGGAAGTAGAGGTGTGACCCAAGTATAGAGCACCAGCCTTGAGCAAGACAGCTAAGGGACAGTGTTCAGGCCCTGAGTTCAAGTGTTGGGCGCGCGCACGCGCGCGCACACACACACACACACACATACACACACAAATGACATAAAAACCTAAATTTCAGCTATGGGAAGTGACATGGAGGAAAATAGGAGTGTGGCAAACTTAGAACAAGGGAGATTTGATCCAGGCAAGGGGTTGAGGAAGACTTTACTGATGAGGGGATAGGAGAGAACAGGGGAGATCTGAGGATGAATGGGGGCAGGGAAGAGAAAATGGCAGAATGACACAGGATAAATGTTTCTGCTACAAGGAATGATGGTGCCAAAGCCCAGGGACTGGGAGGATACCGGGAGGAGGAGAAAGGGAAGAGTGCCCTAGAAAGGGGACAGCAGCTGTGCACAACAGGGTATTTGTTTCTGTTTTAAGGGCAGTGGACATTTTGAGTAAGGATCTGCTGCAATCAGACTTGCATTTGAAGAGGCTCTGTTAGGCTACTGTGAGTATGAGGACATTCTTATGGTTCTTGAGCTTGAGGACAGCCATCACAGGCTCCAGGATTAGGGTAGTAGGGTACAGAGGGAGAGGGATAGGAGAATTAAGAGAAGGTATCTTCTCCAACCATCATGACTACTAGTATTTGAACATATGAAGGAAAGGCTGGCCTGGTTTGGAAGCCTGGCCTGGGAAGGCAAGTCAAGGGACTTGGGAATTGTCTTCACCTAGGGCACAGATGCCACGTTGCTTCCTTTGTCACTCAGAGATGTTTCACAGCCTCCTTTCTTGTCTGTAATAATTTTTCATCAGTAGCTATCAAAACATTTTGCAGTGACACTAAAACAAAGGAAAGGTGTCAGGCTGGCCTTGAAAAGTCATCTGGTTTTATTGTAATTTCAGACTTCGAAGCAATCCAGGTGATAGCGATGTCACCCCAAATAAGTAGGACCCAAAGACAAGATTGGGTTGGGCAAATGGCCATAGTTTTCATTACCATCATGTTGGAGAACCCCTTTCTTCTTGAAATACCTTCACTGTTGACCTCTCAGAATATAAATGCTCACCACTCATTCAGTTGATTAGGCAGTCCATTTCTAGGTATTTACTATCCTCTTCCTATAACAATACAGCAACTAGCAGTTATTGTGCTCTTGGTATGTGCTAGACATGTTCTAAGCTATTTATGTAATGGTGAGTGAGAAGAGGAGCCATTTTACAGGTGAGATGGAGGCTGGGAGAGGCAGCCTGGTGGGTCAGCCTGTGTACCAGACCCCACATGGCCAGCTAACATCTCTTCTTTGTGTCTAGCTGGCTATGCTGTAGAGACAAACACTTCACCAAGCATTTTCCAGTTGGCATTTACCAAACTCAGGAAGCTGTCTAGCACTGATAAGGTGAATTCCCTGGCTGTCCTTTCTTTACTGTCCAATTCCCACACCCCCAACTCAGCTCCCCAAATCAGCTGGAATTTCACCTAGTAATAACAGACTCCTCACAGCTTGACACCCATCAAGTGTCTCCACCCAAATCTTTTTCTCCTCTCCTCTCTGACTCCTCCTCCCCTCTTCACCTCCATCTTCATCTCAAGAGAGAGAGTCTTTGTCTCTCTCTGGTTCTCTCTGTTTTCTTGTCTGTCTGTGTCTGTCTCTGTCTCTCTGTCTCTCTCTTTCTGTCTCTCTCTGTCTCTGTGTCTCTCTCTCATATATCCTCCATGATGTCCTGAGGGGAAAGGGAGAAGGGCTATTCCCATGGACTTTAGAGGCAACCCCAAAGCTGATTTCCCAGGAGCACTTCCTCATGGTACCCTTGGTACTGTGATCAGGTCACTGGCCAATCTTCTTCCTTTTCCTCAGCCTCATCTTCTTGATGTCTAAAGGCATCTGTTCTTCAGATTGCTAGGGTCCCCTCCTCACTATGAAGGATTACTTAACAAGTGAGTGGGCATAGACCAGTGGTCATCTCTTCTCTGGCAGAAAGATTGCTTTGGGACAGGCCTTACATCACAGGCCTCATGTCTAAGAGAGGAACTTCACAATCCTACTTGACAATGCCTACTGCCCACCCATGGGCATAAAGGCCAGTGTCTGATGGAGGCAACCGTGTGATCCCAGCCTAGCTGAGGCTGACAGCCTTGAGAACACTCCTTTCCCATGAGGGGAGCTCTACGTATTAAATTCCATCTCTGCCTATTTATCTTGACTCAAGTCCTGCTTCTTTCTTTTCTCATGTCCAAGTTTTCTGAGAGTTACAAATAAAAATGGTGCATACCGAAGGTGTGTAGTGTGATATTTTCGAGATACAGATATCCACTCCTAGGAATCATTTTGTCCTATTGGGTTTTAAAAATTATATTGTATATGATTCTTTAATTTTTTGATGGCTCGTGCATGGTATACAGTAGCACAATTGCTTTTTTGTATGCTAATGTAATGCTAATGCTAATGTTTCTATTTTGCCTAATTTCTTAATTAGTTCTAATAGTTTGTGTCATCTTTCTAGTTTTCTCTATATAAGACCATGTCATCTGAAAAAATGGAGACACTTTTACTTCTTTCCTTTTTGGGTTGGATGATTTTTCTTCCTTTTCTCACCTAATTCATCTGTCTAGTTGTTGTATTTGTTGAAGAGAATTGGTGAGTGTGAGTATCTTTTAGGGAACAAGCTTCCAGTCATTCACCACTGAGTGTAATGTTTGCTGTGAGTTGTCATATATGGCCTTTATTGTATTAGACACATTCCTTCCATACCTTATTAGTTGAGAGTATCTGTTATGAAAGGATGTTTGAATTTTGTCATTTAATTTTTCTGCATCTGTGGAGAGGATGATACGAATTTTGTCCTTTTTTCTGCTAATGTGGTATATCCCATTTACTGATTTCTAATGAACCAGTAATAGATTCCACTTCTTCATGGTATGTAATCCTCTTTAATGAAATGCTACCTTTGGTCTGGAAGTATATTGTTGGGGATTTTTGCACCTATATCCTTTGTGGATTGGCCTATAATTTTTTTTTTCACTTTTTAAAATTTTTAATGAGGTATATTTTTTTTTGTATTTGAAACTCATAATTTTTAAAATGTATTCCGTTTATTTGTTTTTGAGTACAAGACTGGCCATGTAGCTCAGACTGGTTTCATGCACACAATGTAGTCCAGGCTGGCTTCTAACTCTTGATTCTTCTTTCTCAGCCTCCTGGACTGCTGGGATTGTAGGATGGTAGCACCTTGTCTGATTAAATTTGCAGTTTTTAATGGCTCTTTCAGTAATGTAGTAGTGTGACTAGCAATTATGGAAGGGATTGTTATGTGTACCAAGGATTTTTAATCTATCATTGTGATTGCTGTTATATTTTTGTGGTTGGAGAATGAATTTGGGAACTCAGGAATGAATTGAATATCGTGAGCAGCTGAAGTTTTAGTCAAATGAAATCATTTGTTTTCCTCTATATGTTATTATTTGAAATTGATAAAATAAGATAAAGGACCCTAATCCATCTTTTACAGCATTCTAGTAATCTAATGCAACTGATTTGATCTTTTATAACATTATAACAATATAATATTATAACAAAACTGTATGGTCTTTTACAATACTTAATAATCTAAAACATTTTCAAAGCATATAATGGAGACCACCACTGGATCTTTTCTCAATAATTTGACAAATTTTAGGGACATCAATTCCATAGGCTACCAGAATATGTTTAGGGACATTATCTCAAGTTAAACAGAATATTGAAAGCAAATACTGCATTGAAGAGTCCATTATTGAAGCTTGTATTCTCTTTTAGGTTATGTCAGTATCCTTTAATTGCAGTAAATACTATGAAATATTATGCCTCTATACTTATAATAAAAATTAATTTTAAAAAGAATATCACCGTTTCCATATGTGACAATTGATTAATGCAGTCTTTGCTGAAGTATGATCTCTTAGACCACAGATATTGGAATTAATAGGGTGCTTATCATCCTGGTCACCAATTCTGACATTCTATTAAGAAGCCAAGAGGGGTATTTAAATATTTTTAAATTTTGTTTAGTCACTCATAAAACTTTTTTTTGTCAGTCATGTCAGCTCAAGGCGAGCACTCTACCACTTGAGCCACAGCACCACTTCTGGTTTTCGGGTGGTTAATGGGAGGTAAGAGTCTCATGGACTTTCCTTCCCGGGCTGGTTTTGAACTGTGGTTTAATGAGGTATATTTTTAAATGCTTAAGTAAGAAATTAGAAAGGCCTTTACCAAACTCACACTCTGGGTTTCCCAAATCTTCAACTGTTTCCTTTGGAGACTAGCATTTCTAGGCTTACCCTAGATCTTATTTTTCAAAATCTATGGCCTGTAATTTTCTTTTCTGGTAGTGCCTTGGTTTGACTTTAATATCAGAATAATGCTGATATAAATGAGCTTGGAAATATTTGTTTCTGTTCTGTTGGCTTTTTTGGGGAAGAGTTTGAGAAGGTTGATAACGAATTCTTAAATTGTTAGGTTCTATTTTTTTTCTTAGTTGGAATTTTTGTTGTTGTTTTGCTTGTTTGTTTTCATGGTTCTGGGGTTTGAACTCAGGGCCTCACACTTGCTGGATAAGTGCTCTACCACGGAGGCCTGCCTCCAGCTCCCTGGTACATCTGAAGTAGGGTTTTGCTTCCTGTCTGGACAGGATCTGAGTATTTTAGATGTCCCATTAAAGCTGGAATGGCAGGCTTGCATCACCACATTCAGCTCCACATATGGAGTGCTGGGAATTTTTCTGCCCTAACTGGCCTGGAGTGGTTGTAAGCCTCCCAACCAATCTGTTTCCCACACAGCTGGGGGGGGGGGGGGGGGAGGACAAATGTACCCAGCTCTTGGTTGAGAAGGGGTCTTGAGTGTGTGCCAGGTCTTACCTTGAACTATGATCCTCTCATTCTCAGTCTCCCAAGTAGCTAGGATTATAAACATGAGCTACTAGCACTGCATACATTTTTTTTTATTATCACAGAAAATACCTTTTATTCCAAATTAAACAAAATCAAAATTCTAAATAAATACTCTTTATAAGATATACTGCTGTCATATTTTTAAAATAATATGACTCCATAATAGCCTTTTAAATCCAAGTTTACTTAATTTGGTCATCTTTTTCTTCCTTTCTTTTTTTTGTGGGTCATGGGGCCTGAACTCTGGGCCTGGGCACGGTCCCTTAGCCCTTCATTTCAAGGCTAGTGCTCTCCCACTTGAGCCACAGCACCACTTCCAGCTTTTTCTGCTTATGTGGTGCTGAGGTATCAAACTCAGGGCCTCATGCATGCAAGGTAAGCACTCTACCACTGAGCCACCTTCCCAGCCTTAATTTTCCAAATCTTTTGTTTTGGGTACTAAGGTTAAACTTGCATTTGTTAGGCAGACATTCTTCAACTTGAAGTACACCTCGTCCTTTTTGCTTTAGTTATTTTATTTGAATAGAGTCTTGTGTTTTTTCCCTAGTGGACCTGTACTATTGACCTCCTATTCGTGCCTCTTCTATACTTGGGCGGGCAGGTGTACCCCACCATGCCCAGATTATTGACTGATAGGAGATCTCACTAATTATGTTAGAGCTTCCCTTGAACTGTTATCCTCCCAATCTCTCACTTTTGAGTAGCTGGGATTACATGTATAAACGCTTGTGCTTGGATTGTTTTTTGGTCTTTCTGTGTTTATTCTGGAACTCAAGTTCCTAATGCCTCAACACCCTGAATCTTAGAATTACAAGTGTGTGCCACCACACCCAGCTTGATTTGTTTTATCTTTATTGACTATAATTACAAAGTTGTAGGAACAAATAATTACAACCTGATGAACACTTGACAGGATTTTGCTATTTGATAATACCTGGACACTGTCACCATCCAAGTAAAACATCGGTATGGCTTTCATTCACCAAAGGAAACATTTTATTCAAGTCCTCCCCCTCCCCCGAAAAGTGGAGTTATTCTGAGGGTTTATATAACAGAAAATAAGGCCAAGTTAACATGTGAAAACAATTTTCATTCCATGGGAGTTGAATACATACACCCTAATCACACATCTGTCCTATGTGGCGTTTTTCAAGTTTTTGGGGATCTGCTAGGCCTCTCTGCTGCCTTTGCCTTGCTTTTGCCCTTTTTTCCCTCCTGTTTTGCCTTTAGCCTGTTTCTCTGTCCACACTGGGAACATACTGGTCTAGCAGAGTTCCCCTTTAATTTTCCTTGTCTGCAATGTGCATTTTTGTGTCATCTTTTCATCTCTCACCCCACACTGCATTTCCTCTTGTCAACATCTAGGGAATACCACAATGGTGTCTCTTGAACATCTCTTATTAAAATACCCTCTCGACTTTCAGAATATTTTTAGGTCTATTGAGCTCCTCTGGGGCATTCCTTTCTCTCCTTTCAATATGTATTCTCCTTTTCCTGTTTACTCCCTATGCTTCCAGTCACATTTGCCTGAGAAACACACATTTTCACAACACAGATAGCATGCTGACCTGAAACCTACATACTTCTAGATGGGAGAATCTAAATCACTGATTTTATTGCCTTACTCAGTTTTGCCCTAAGATTTTTGCTTCTTCATTTCTTTTCCGTCATAGGTTGTATGTTCCTGAGGATCATTCTATTTCTTTCAGACTATCCAGTTGTCCATAGTACTTTCATTCCTTTCCTTTGGTTCCTTTCCTTTTCCTTCTCTTCCTTTTCTCCCTTCCTTTTTTTCTCTTTTCCTTCTGTCCTTCCTTTCTTCTTTATTTCCTTTCTTCCTTCCTTCCTCTCCCCCCCTTTTTTTGTGCCAGTCCTGGGGCTTGAACTCAGGATCTGAGTCCTGTCTCTGAGCTTTTTGCTCAGTTCTCTACCACTTGAGCCACAGTATCACTTCCAGTTTTTTGGTGGTTAATTGAAGGTAAGAGTCTCACAGACTTTCCTGCTTCGGCTGGCTTTGAATCTCAGTCCTCAGATCTCAGCCTCCTGAGTATAGGCATGAACCCCTGGCACCAGATAAGCACAATAGTTTCTTATGAGCTGTTTTCTTTTCATTTCTGGTTTATTTCATTGAATCCCTCCCCCCTCCCACCCCAGTTTACCTAAGGTTTATCAGTTTATCTTTAAAAAATCCAACTGTTAGTTTTTTTACCTTTTTCTAGTTCTTTCTAATCTTTACACCATACTTTTCTTGGATCTTTTGTATTTTATTCCTAAGAACCAGTTTCCATGTATTTGTGAATTTCCAGTCTTCTTCCAGTTATTAAATTCTGTTGTCAAACAAGATACTTGATATGATTTTAATTTTCTTAAATTTCGTAAGACTGGTTTTGAAGTTTAGCATATGATCTGTCTGTAAGGTATACTAAATAGGTAGGTTTCATTAGGTAACCGATGAAGAGAACATCAGGTTCTATTCAGGCAGGAAAAGAAGTTTATTTACATAACTGCTGCCCCCCGCTGTGAATGGTGGAGAGACATGGCTGAAAAAGGAAGGTATGACCCACTCCTAGGCCAGGATTTGTCTAGGCCAGGGACAGGAAGAGGTGTGGCCAGGTGGGGGAAAGGTGTGGCCACACTGGATCCATTGTGACCTCAGGATCTGGGACCCTCCTAAGGTCAAATGGGAAGCATATGACCAGAGGTGGCTCAAGATGTGACTAGCAGGAGGGGAAGGTGACTGCTTCCAGGTGTGCCAGTTACCTAGGTAACAGATACTGGGCGGAAGCTTAGCTAAGAGGTAGGGAGGTGTCCCTGTGCAGACCTTACACTGTCCTAACCTATGAACTATCCCAGTTGGCAGCCTAATGTGATCTTAGTATGTGAAAATACATGTATTCTAAAGTTGCTGGGTAGAATGTTCCGTGTATATTTGTTAAATCCATTCAGTCTGCTGGTAGTTCAAGTCTAATGTTTCCTTATTGACATTTGGACTGGATATAATTGGAGTATTGAAGCTCCTTATAATTATTGTATTGCTGTCTCCATTTAGATCATTTAATATTTGTTTTGTATATTTAGGTGCTGGGTAGATATATTGTTATGTCTTGTTGATGAATTGATATCTTCTTTTTTTTTTTTTATAAAATACCTTTTAATTGTTAAATTATAAAGGTGTTGTCCAGAGGAGTTACAGAAGTCAGGTAATGAGAACGTTTCTTTTTGGCAATATCACCCCTTCTCTCACTCTTGTCCAGTGTTTCCCTCCCCACCCACAAGTTGTATAGCTCATTTTTCACCATAGTGTCTAGTGAGTACCATTGCTGCATTTGTTCATCTTTTGTCCCTCTATTTCTGTGCTCTCTCCACACCCTCCCAAAGATAGATAAATGAACAAACAAGACAAAAAAAAAAGAAAACAGTAAAGAAAAAAAACCTTCATTTCTATTTCCTGGAATTCATTTTGATAAATATTACTTTATATGATCAGAAGCTGAATTGATATCTTTATCAATATATCTTTTTAATCTCTAATTTTTTAAAAAAATTTTAAGTCTATTCTGTCTGATTATAAAATATCTATATACTTTCTTTTTTGCTTCTATATCTTAATCCATCTCTTCATTTTCAGTCTAGGTGTTGTCCCTCAGCTCTTCAGCTCAAGGCTAGTGCTCTAGCACTTGAGCCACAGCAATATTTCTGGTTTTCTGGTGGTTCATTGGAGATACGAGTTTCACAGACTTTCCTGCACAGGCAGGCTTTGAACTGTGATCCTCAGATGTCAGTCACCTCAATAGCTAGGATTATAGCTTAGTGCCCAGCTTAGTTATTGTCTTTTAAAAATGTCTATTCAACTGCTCTGTCTTGGTTAGAGCATTTGACATTGCTCTTTTACATTTAAAGTACTTACTGGTAGGTAAGGACTTAACTACTACCATATCTCTTATGCGTACATTGTTTTCTGACTTTCCTGTTTTAGCTGTCCTGAGGTTTGAACTCAGGGCCTCACTCTTCCTAAGAGGATGCTCTTACCACTGAGCCACATCTCCAACCCCAGTTCTGAATGGTTATTTTTCTAGAGTCTAATTTCTTGCCTGGATGTTCAGAATAATAGGCTCTTGAGCCCATGTGTCCAGTTCTTTATTGAAAAGTGTCTTCTTGGACTTTTTTCCTACATGGACTGGCCTTGAACCTATATTCTATCAGGGAATCTGGATTCTACCTGGTATCCTATCTGGATCCTATCAATTTGAAGCTCTTGAATAGCTAGAATTACAGGCAAGAGCTACTGGTGCCTGGCTTTTGTGACTATTGTGTAGTTTTCTTCCTTTCCCTCTCTTCTTTTGTAGTTGTTACATTGTTGTTTGTTGACTACTCTGGGTGTTCCTTCGAGATTTGATGATTTCCTGTAATGGCATGCTTCAGTGTCTTTCTCTTTTGTGTTTATTATATATTTTTTGTTTTATTGTTAATATGAGACTTATATAAAACATAGTTTACTATGTATTTTTAGCTGCTAACACTTTAACTTTGATGACATGCATAAATAGTATACTTTCACTTTCCTCCTTTTTTTTTTTTTTTGCCAGTCCTGGGGCTTGAACTCACGGCCTGAAAGCTGTCATTTAGACCTTTTTTTTCCCCTCAAAGCTACTTTTTTTCCCCTCTACTATTTGAATCACAACTCCATTTCTTTTACATTTTTTGTTTCGTTTTAGTGTATGTCCATGAACAAATTATCTTCAATCCTTTTGTCTTTTAACAATCCTATCTCTTTCTAAAGCTATTCAGATGTCTCCATATTTCCCAAATTCTGGGACCCAGTCAATCTTTGCCCCTTCTTCTCAGCCACTAACACTGCCCTGCTACAGATTATAAACTCATGGAAAGCGGCAACTGACTCTCTGTTCTTTGTACTTGGCCACAGAAGGTCAAAATCCATTCCTTGTTTGTCTTGAGAACCTTTCCTGCTTGGCCCCCAGCCTCATTTTTAAATTTATTTATTTATTTTGGCATGGATTATTGAAATATCTCAGTGGCTCACCTGCTTCTTTGTCTGAAGGAGGAAATGAGGGTTTGGACAGCAGACAGGGCACAGCCAGGTTAACCTGTCCTATCTTCTCTTGACTCTCCTGGGTCCAGGCATCTGTCCTGAGATGCTTCTTTTTCTCCACTTCTGTTCCTGCTTCTGGGCTTCTGTTCCTGCTTTGGTGTCTGTTTCTTCTGATTCTGCTTCTTTTGCTAGTTTATCTTTTTTTTTTTTCCTCTTGCTTCTGGCTACCCCGCCCCACCCCCCACGTTGTCTCTGTTTCTTTCATTCTTGCTTCTGAGTTTGTTTTTACTGTACTTTCTCCTATTTTTCCCCCTTCTGTCTTTTCTTCTCCCTTCCCTCCACTTTTAATTAGCGTCTATTTGTCATACAAGGGGAGTTTCATTGAGACATTTTCACACTTGTAAACAATGCATTCTGATCAAGCTCACCCTTTCCATCACTCTTCCAATCCGACTCCTCCTTTTTAAAGCAGTTTCCAGGGTCTTTTTTCATATATGCAAATAAACTATTCTGCTCATATTCATCCTCATTCACCCTCTTTGTTTGGCTCTCCTCCATCTGCCAGTACCCATGCCCTTATCTGAGCCTGCTTTACTTTCCTGTGATTCATCTTTTTTTCATGTGTATTAATGGCACACAGGGGTTTCACCATGGTATTTCAGAGGCCCATATTTTGTGTTTTGCTCAGAATAACCCTCATTATTGCTTTATCTTCTCCTACGCCCCTTTTCCTTCTGTTTCTGCTTTGGCTCCAAATTTCCCCCTGCTTCTTCTGATTTTGTCGTTTTTCTGTTATTGTTCTCTCACTTTTCTCTCACACATTCTCTTCTCCTCTGCCCTCCTCCTTCTTTCCTTTATTCTCCATCTTCCGTCTTCTCTTTCTTCTATTTCTCCTTTCTCTCCTGACCTCCCTCTTTTTTTTTCTATTTTTCCATTAACTTCTGATTTTCATGCTGGTTTAACTTTCTCTGTTTCTGCTCTTCCTCTTACTGCCACCATTGTTCCTTCCATGTTGTCTACAGCTTCCCTTCCCTTCCTTTTCCCCTCCTTCCTCATTCCCTTCTTTCTGCTCCCTTCCCTCTCCTTCCCCTCTCCTTTTCTTCTCTCCCTCCCTTTCCCCTTCTTCCACCTCTTCCCTTCCCTTCTCTGCTCCTCTCTCTTCCTCCTCCCTCCTCTTCCCTTCCTCTTCTTCCTCCTCCTTCTTCCCTTTCTTCCCCTCTCGTCTTCCCTCTCCTTCCCCTTTCTTTTGTCTATGCGTACTTCTCCTGCTTCTTAAATATCTGTATTTTCTTTTACCTCTATTTTTTTTTGTCATGTGGCTTGAACTCAGGACCTGAGTACTGTTCCTGAGATTGTTTGCTCAAGGCTAGTGCTCTTCCACTTAAAACCACAGCTCTATTTCTGGAGACTCTCTATAAATCTAGGCTGGTCTCAAACTTATGGTCCTCTATCCTCAGCCTCCAAAGTGCTGGCATTACAAGCAAGTGCAGCCACACCTGGCTTGCTTTCATTTTTTAAAAATAGACTTTATTATTTAGAGCAGTTATAGGTTCACAGTAAAATTGAATACAAAGGACATTAAGCCCCAACAGGATCTTACATTTTTGTAGATTTTTTTAAAATTAAAAAAGTCCTTTTACATTCATGTTCAAGAAACACTTAGAGAGAATATCAGTCCAGAGAGGAAAGGAATTTGGCCAGGGTCACATAGCAAGGTAGTAACATATCCCCTGGCTCATTGTCTAAGTGCTCATAAAGGATCAGCGCCACTCAGAAAAGTAGAGCAGTGAGTAATGGGTGTGGCCAGGTTTTCCTTCACTAGTTTCCCGCCCCACCCACTGAAGTCTTTACCTAAGAGAGATATCCAGATGGACTTTTCAAGTTTTTCTATCTTTAAGGAAAATTCTAGTAACCTAAAGTTGGTGGGGCGGAGGAAGCGGGGGGGGGGGGGGGGGGGGGGGGGGGGGGGGAGGGGGAGGGGGAGGGAGGGCAACAATAAACCTGAAAGTAGCTTTTTAAGAAAAGCCTAATTGTTAGATAGACTGAGAATGCCACAAGGCCACAGGACAATTAGAGCTCTCTGAGCTCCAAACTCTGAGCAGATGCCATCCTGGTGGGGAGCCAGGCTCTGGGAATAGAAACAGCAGCTCTGCTGTGCCAGCTTGTCAGGACCTTGCCAGGCAGCTGGTCTCCAGCCAGTGGCTCTCCTCAGCTGCCAACACTGCGCAGGCCCCAGGAGAATGGAAATGGAATTTGCCACAGTTCACAGTGTCATCTTTGTAGAGTAGACAGCAGTGGCACCCTGAGAAGATCATCAATCAGTCCCATAGAATGCAGGTGTCTTTCTTTCTTTCTATCTTTCTTTCTTGATGTCTGTCTTTCTTCTACTTTTTTTCTTTCTTATTTTCTTTTTCTTTCTCTCTCACTCTCTCTTTCCTCCTCCTCCTCTTCCTCCTCCTCCTCCTCTTTCCCCTCCTCTTCCTCCTCCTCCTCCTCCTCTCCCTGCCCCCTCCTCCTCCTCTTCCTGCTCTTTGTATTGGAGCCTGAACTCAGGGCATCAAACTCTTGCTTGACTTTTCCATTCAAGGTTGGCACTCTACCACTTAAGCCACACCTCTGCTTCCAATTTTTTGCTGGTTAATTGTAAATAAAAGTCTCATAGACTTTCCTGCCCAAGCTGGCTTTGAACTTTAGTCCTCAGATCTCAGCATCTTGAGTAGCTAGGATTATAGTCATAAGCCACCAACACCTAATTATGCTGCTACTACTTTCTGAAAATTCCAACTCCAGGACTCTAGTTGGGCTGTAGTCAAGTATCAGGTCATGAAGTTGTAGTGGTTGTTGGGAATGACAGGGCAATGACTTCCATAGTCAGGCTCACTTTTGCAGAAGGCCTAGATGACAAAGTGTCTGGATGTGGCTTGCAAGCAGAGTGGTGACATCCTTGGGTCTTGGAGATGCAGAAAGGGAGAAGATGGGACCCCAGAGTTCTATAAAGTATGAGAAATGGTCTAGTTTCATGCAAGTATTTTGTTTGGCCAAACACCTGTGGGCCTGTTCTTTGGGAGTGGTTCTCCTGGGAAAACCTGCATCTCTACTCCTCTTTGAGTAAATCCTTGGAAGACATTCCCTCCAGGAGGGCTGATGTCCTAATGTGCAAAGAACCACTGCTTCATCACCCCCTGGAAAGGGCAGCTCTACCCTTGAGGTTCTTCTTAAACCACTTTTGCCAGGCACACTGACCAGCCCAGTGGGGTGGGCAGAGGAAGTGCCTCTAGCTGCTCAGAGATGCAAGTCTCCTGAGGAGTTGTCATTGGTGTTGGACCTTGAAGGCTGAAAGTGGAAGTTGAGGTTGGAAATCTGAATCTGGGCCAAGTCAGGGATTTCTGTGGCCTTCTTTATCATTTTGTTCTTTTGTTTGGATTGAGCTAACCACAGATTGCCTATAAGACAATATTGTCATTGGCTTCTACAAACTTATGCTCTTTCTAGCCACTGGCAATTATGCCTATAATCCTAGCTACTCAGCAGGCTGAGAACTGAGGATCATGATTTGAAATCCATCAGGCAGGAATGTCCATGAGACTCGAATCTCCAGATGACCACCAAAACACTAAAAGCGGAGCTGTTGCTCAAGTGGTAGAGTGCCAGTCTTGAGCAAAAAAATTAAGGGACAGAATCCAGGCTCCAAATTCAAGTCCTAATACCAGTATCCACACACAAAATACCAAAAATACCAGTACACACACACACACACACACACACACACACACACACACACACACACACACACACACACACACACACAACTTCTGCCTTTGTTTTATTTACATATGACTCTCCTTTCCCCAAACATAGGTAGTAAAATTCTAATGTGCTTCCATTTCTTTTACTTTTTTTTTCTTTCTGTTTTTGCTAGTACTAGAGGTTGAATTCAGAGTCTCATGCTTACTAGGTAAATACTCTACCACTTGAGCCACACTGCTAGTGCTTCTGCTTTTAGTTCCTCTCCCTCCTTCAGACAGAGTCTTATACTCCCCTCCCCCTGCGCAACCCCCCCACCAGCTTTAGACCTCAGTCCATCTGCTTTCACTTTCATAGTAGCTGGACTTACAGGTATGCATGACTATGTCCAGCACTGCAGCTATCGTTTAGTTCAAACGTTATACAAAGAATATTGGAGTTCAGTTGCCTAGGATACAGGTTAAAATGAATACAGATGATTTTGGTGTTTAGATATCTCATTCTGCTGTTTTATTTGGCACTAAAGTTTTCTAGTCCTCACATACTGTCAAGTGTACACATAGACAATGGCTTCTAAATGATACATTGTACCACATGAAAAGCATCTACTGTGTTTTGCCTGTTCATTCCCCTGCATGGATGGACATACATATTGCTCATAAGAAGTTCCTTAGCAAAGGAGGCCTGGGCTCAAAGCTATCTTTTAGGCAGGCAGGTGGCTTCTGTGGGCTGACCCATGTTCAGTGTGGGTCAGTGGGGATATATCACTGGGAGGTCAGTGGGGATATGTTCAGCAAAATTGGAATGGCTATGATTTCACAACCTTGAGGGACTTGCAAGACTGCTTATAGGCTGCCTGTATCCTTTTAACTATGTCGTGTGGTGACTCATGGGCAAATAGTAGGTCTCAGTCCTAACTTTGAAAGGACAATGCATTCTTTATGCATAATAGGAAGTTTAGGAAGCAAACCCAGGATGTCTGTTTTCCTGAAAGTTGGTCTGTGAGTAAATATGGTGTTGGTTTGATGGAGAGACAGAGCTGGGGGAAGGGCTGTGCTTAGCCATAGCTATCTAGAAGAAACAGAATGAAACTGAGGATGTAGAGCTGAGCTGATGGGATATGCCTGTAATCCTAGCACCTGGGAGACTGAATCAAGAGAATTGTAAGTTTGAGGCAAACTACCTAACAAGACCTACTTAAAGAAAGGAGGGAAGGAGGAAGGAAGAAAGGAAGGGAGGGAGGGAGGGAAGGAAGAAGGGAGGAAAGAAGGGAAGGAGGGAGGGAGGAAAGGAGGGAAGAAGGGAGGAAGAAAGAGGAAGGAAAGAAGGAAGGAAGGAAAGAGAGAGAGAGAAAGAAAGAAGGAAGAAAAGAAAGAAAGAAAGAAAGAGAAACGAGTGTGCCTGTTTGTATGGGTGAGAAGGGGTGACTTGGTTAGAACAGAGGGACCTGGACATGGAATAGGGACAGGGTGTGGCCATGAGACTGTCTTCCTTCCTTGGTTTACCCATCCATCCTTGACCTGACTTGGAGATGGCCTGCTGCCGGGCAACAGTTATGGCTGGTAATTGAATCGCTTGCAGAATAAACTGCTGTTTGGAATTTAATGGGATTGGCTCCCACATGTGCTTCCTGTATTCAGAAGAATTTGTTTTCAATTTAGGGAAACGATCCCTTCCCACTCCCTCTCCGGTGTGCCTGTCCATCTGCGTGGGTAAAGAGGTTATCACAAAGGGACTCAGGCAACCAAGGGCCAGTTTAGCTCCTCACATCAGGCTGCCAGGGTAGCCCTGACTTCAGGCTGGCTGGAAGGCAGATGGTAAGAGCACAGATGTGAAGCAGTCAAAGAATTCCAGGCATTTCCTCTTTCAGCTTCAGGAGCCCCAGGCTAAGTCAGGTTGCAGATTGAATCCAACCTAAGTCATAAGAACCAATTGTCTCCTGTATTCATTCTTTCCACGCTGGGCACAGCCTGCAGACAACCCTATTGGTAAGAGAAGCCTCAGGGTTCCTTCCTTCCTTCCTTCTTTCCTTTCTTTCTTTTAGGTCAAGCCCATTCCTTATAGGAGATATAAAATTTCAACCTTGGTATTTTTCTAAAGGTCCTAGCCATGTTAAAAAAAATTCTACCATTAGACAATAAATCAATGCTTCATAAAAAATAAAAAAAATGCTGAATTTATGTTAAGAGAAAAAAATACCAGCACCTTAAAGTAAATCCAATCCATTGACAAATGGTGAGAGTAGAAGAGAGACTATGAAATGTCACATACAAATGCTATGTTTAGGCTTTGAAAGACTGGAGTATAGGGGTATACATTCATCTTCATGATTGCCTTGGAAATAAATCCAAATGAAAAGCAAGCCAACTTCACCATATTCTTGTAGATGCTTGCAGGCCATCGGAGAGGCAGCAAGCACTACCAGGCTTTCCATGGCTGATCTAGGCTTTTCTTCTCCCTCCCTGTGATGACTTGCAGGGCCCTCTGTCTTCCGGGTCTCTCCACTCTCCCCTTGCTCAGGATTTCTCATTTACCTGATATTGCTGTCCTTCAGACATCACCAGCCTATTTCTAGTTCTGCCTCAGGACCTTGGTACCCCTGGATTCTATTCTGGGGACATTTTTCCCCCTCAGATATATAGAGGGCTGGCTCCATGTCATCATTAAAATCTCTGGTTCCAGTTCCATTTTCTCAGAGCAGCTGCTTTGGCAATCCTATCCATAGGGGCTTTGCTTAGGGCTGGAGATGTTCTTAGCAGTAGAAAGGGGTAGAGCATGACTACTGGGTCCAACATGTGGGAGGCCCTGGGTTTGATTCTCAGCACCTTAATAAAATAAATTAAATGGCTTCCCCCCATCACCCCAATATTTGCGTATCAAAAAAAGTAAGGACCTTGGGCTTACTCAATTTACTTGCATGGCTGGTGCTCTGTCAGTTAATTAAGCCATGTCTCCAGCATAGCTTTTTGCTGGTTAATTGGACATGGAGTCTCACAGATTTTGTGCTCAATATGACCTCAAACCATAATCCTCTGGGTCTCAACCTCCTGAGTAGCTATGGTTACAGGTATGAGCCCCTGGCATCTGTCAAAAGGATCTCTTTTTACCTTCATCTTGGCTCATCCTGGTGACCTGCTTCCCCATAATTTTGCTCTGTCTTGTTTATGTCACTTGCTATCTGTATTTATGTGATTGTTCAGGTATTTATTCCATCTCTCCCTGTGGACTAAACACCCAATGGAAGCAAGGGCTATGCTTTGTTAACCACTGTTCCCAGTGGCTGTGCTGAGCTGTGTGTAGAGAATATGATTTAACAGGTGTTTGATCGGTGCATCACTGAGTGAATGAATGAGCCAGCTAAGCTGGAGGCAGCCCAGAGACAAGAGGCCAGACTCTAGAATGAAAGTACTGAGTCCAAAGACTTTACTCCATACACAGGAGCCAATGGTTCAGCAAAATGCCCTTAACCTCTCTAAGCCTCAGCTTGCCTATTGGGAAAATGAGGACAAGAGCCTCTTCCCTCCATGCCTCATCAGGTGTGGCTCAGAACGGATGGGATAGCTCCTTGTATGATATAGACTCTGGCCGAGTGCTGGTGGAGCACACCTATAATCCTAGTGATTCAGGAGGCTGAGATCTGAGGATCACAGTTCAAAGCCAGCACACACAACTAGTTAATTTCCAATTAACCATCCAAAGAAAGCCAGAAGTGGAGCTGTGGCTCAAGTGGTAGAGCTCCAGCTACCAGACATGGCCCAGACCCTGAGTTCAAGCCCCAGTACTGGCATTAAAAAATTAAAAAAGATACAAACTCTGCCATCACAAGTCTCTTCTTTTATGTTCAGAAGGCTGTCTTATACCTCCAGGCAGAAGGCAGAGGGAGAGCACACACTTGCTGCTTCACATTTTTCTATTTCTCTACCAAGCAACTACTAAGCACTGTTAGATGCCCCCAACATCTGGGGACCAGGAACTCACAGGAGTCAGGGACCTAGTCCTTGATTTAATTGGGGAGTAATTAGTGAGTAAAGCTGGCTAGCCCTTTATTAGTCATGGGTCTAATGAGCTGAACTGGAGCAAGGTTGAAAAAAAATTCCATGAGCTATAACCATATTTACACTTCTATTGCCAGCCACACAATTTGTTGGTTTGAAGCAAGCTGCCTTTAATTTATTACAGTCGTTATTTCTGTCTGGGAGAGATAAAGAACCTGAATTTCTAAGGATGTAATTCATGATTATAGTTGAAGGGAGCCTATGGTTTGGTGGATATTTTTCAGAGCCAGCGATTCTCAGCATGGTAGAATTTTTACCAACTCCAGAGAAGAAGCAGGCCTCACTCTGGAGTAATAAAGAAGACCCAGGAACCATGCTGCTAAGAGACTTCCTTAGTTATCTTAATTGCTACTCAAACAACCAGAAACCTGAATCCTCAGGAAGCTGGGTCTTGGATACTCAGGAAGAAAGAATGAGAAGGAACAGAATAAGTCCAACTTGGACTGGGATGAGTAAGGTGGACCCTGCGGGCAGACAGGAGCCTTACTAGCTCTGAGGTAGCTGGATACTGCCTGGAGCATGTAGAGAAGGGCTTAGAATGTCAAGGCAAGGAACGTTCTGGTAGGCTAAGCATTGCTGCAACAATATACCCATTCTTCCACCTCCTCACCTTTGGGCAGTCGGAGTACTTAAACTCAGGACTAGGCAGGCATCCTATTGCTTGAACCACTCACTCCCACTCTGATCATATGTCTATCTTTCATGCTTCTCATCAAAATGAACTTTGGTAGCCCTTCCCAAAGCAAGACTTTATCTATCCCCTCCTCTTGAACCTGGGCCGGGCTTTGTGACTGCCTGAATCAACAGATTATGGAGGAAGTGACATCATGTGACTCCCAAGCTTATGACAAACACTTCCTTTTTCCTTTTTCCTCTCTTCAGACACTTCCTCTTTGAACCCAGTGATAATACTTTGAAGAAGCCCAGACTATAACACGCGTTGAGAGCTCCTCAAGCGGATGCCACACATAGGTGTTCTGACAACAGACTGATGACTCCCTGGCATTCACCAGCAGACACAAGTATATCACTGGTCACAAGTGAAGATAACTCCAGATACTTCCAGCCCCCAGCAGCTGAGTCATCCCAGTCTTCCCATCTCTCAAGAAGAGGCCTTAGATATGGAGGAGCAGAGATGAACCATCCTTGCTGAGCTCTGTGGAAATTCCTTACTCTGAGCATCTGAAGGATAGTGATTTGTTTTATGCTACCCCCAAATGGTTGTGTCCTGATGCAATTCATCAGAAGAAACTCAAACAAACGTTCAGGTTAACAGGAAACCATAAGTAATGCAGGAGAGATGTGCTCAGAGCAATGCCAGAAATTGATAGTGCAGGGCATCCTGGGAAGCCAGTCTCAGTGACAGTCATAGCTATGCTATTTTACTTGCTGTTCATGTGTCTCAACATAAACATAAGGCAGGTGGTGCTAAGCTTGCCATCCCCTTAAAATATAAGGAAACAGACTTTGTCAGACCTCATAGCTAGCTAGAGTTATCCTAGCAAGTAACTGACAGCAGACCACGCCAACAAAGTACCATGTGGTCCCTTCCTAGACACTTGACTCAGCATTCTCCCTGACTCTTGTCCTTCCTTCATAGATGAGGATTCTATATCCAGAGATCACCCATGTCCAGGGTCCTAAGAGCAGATAAACAGTATCCAGTGACTGAGAGCCTACTGGGCCTTGTAGGGCTTTCAGGAGCTTGGTCTTCTCCAGTTGGCCACAGTTAGCTTGCTGCCCACCATGTCTCTGGTCAGGTGATGGCTCAGCTAGACCAACCTCTCATTACATCTATGAGCAGACCAGAGCTACTCAGTCCCCATCTTGCTTCACATCTCCTCAATCAAGCCTTCCCTGATGTCCCACCTTTCATAATTAACCACTCTCTCCTCAAGCTCCAGTGACACTTTGTAGATAATGCTATCATGGTATGATATAGAAGTTAACTCCCTTTCAATGTTTCATGATGAATGCTGGCTGTCCACTGAGTCTGCAGGCCAGCTCTTGCCAAGACACCTACACAGGACCTCTCTGACTGTCTCTCTACATTGCCAATGATAAATAAATAAATAATGGACTAGAAATGCACTCAGAGGTTGAACAACCAATGGGAGAATGGGTGAATGGTATCTGGCATTGTGATGGAGGAGTGAAGAGAGAGGGCATTATAATTGGATGACTTTTATTTTCCTCCTTGCTGACAAGTTAAGATTTTCTTCTGGAATGACCACCCTGGTGGCAAGTTCTGCTGAGACATCCTCATAGATATTGGCAGTATGGACCTTGATCATCAGGGACAAGACTGTGAGGGCAGGCTGAGCACCTGCAGTGTGGGCTTTGCTTGCGGCATATTGAAGAGGGCTGCAGAGGCTGCATGGGCCTGTGCCTTGTTTGAACCAATGTTAGGCTGGGAGCCAGAAGGCTGGGGTGGATCTCATCTTGGCCACTCCCTTCAGTTCAGCAAGAATTTGATGAGCACCTACCATGTGCTATAACTAACTAGTCAGAGCCCCAGCAAAATCAGCCCTCCGTAGGAGCTTGGCCATAGCTTGCAAATTTCCATAACTTCTCTTTGGCTTACCTGCTTGTTTGTCAAAGCTAGGCAAATGTGAAAATATTTAATATGACAGGCTCATGGGTGCTCTTTGCATTTTGGCTGAAACTGAATGTTCTCAAGCATCTCTTGCCAGACCTAAACTCCACGGTCCTCATTAGCATCATGAGAAACAGACCATCGAGTGGCAGGAAATTGGAGAATGGCTCAGACAATCACCCAGTGGTTGGCAACACGGAAAGCACAAAAGATGAAATTTCAGAATTAAGGGACTAAGAAGGAAAGAAGACCTGAATTCAGAAGGTGATAGAAAGTTCTCAGTGGATGAAAACCTGAGAGAGGGAAAGGAAGACAGTAAGAAACTTTTTAAAGATTGTTTTCTCAAGGTGTTCAAACCACTTGCCAACTCTAAGATGTTTTTCCCTGCCTCTGTAATGTGCAATAGTCAGGACCCAGGATGAGCAGTGGCTTGGATGTGCTTCTCAGGGAAAGCAGGAGGGGTCATGGGAGAGTGAAGAGAACAAGGGCGGCAGAGTGGCTGTGCTTGAGACCCATCTCTGGGGAAGTGACTTTCCAAGTCTCAGCTTCCTCATGATGTCAGTGCATCATGAGATGCGCACTGGTTATATCCTCTTGCCACCATGGCTATTCCTTCACCTACTGCTCTCTTCTTCCATTTTCCTGATGTTCACTGGTCACCTTCGGCCTTCCTCCCTTTCTGATTCCATCTCTACTCCCTCTTCAAAGCAGTGTCTACCACGAGTCACCCTCGATAAGTCCCAGATCAGAACTGACCCTTCCCCTCCCCAAACACTCCTTCCAGCTCCTGGCCAGCCTTCCCATCTTCCAGGCATCCCAGAAAATGATGCTTCCAAGCCCTGCAGCCTCCTTAGACCCACCAGGATCTGCCCAAACCTCAACCAAGCAAACCCCAGGCCAACTAAGCAGGTGTCCAAGGCCTTTCTCATACTCCCCTGCAATGCAAATGCCCATTCAGGGCTGAGGGGAAAAAATAGTTCCAAACACTCCTGTCTTGTGTGGATTCCTTTTTAAAAACAAACTCACAGTCCTTCAGAAGCCAGGAATGATATTTCTGGGTTTGGTTGGCTTTCATCTTCCCCACTAGCCTCAAAATTACAATCCTCCTGTCTCAACTTTTTGGGTAGCTGGGATTACACTGGGCTGGGCTCTTCTTTCTTTTAAAAAGTCTGACCAAGTCCAGAAGGCTGAGTTAAGGAAATTCCTCACTCATGTATGATACACTCTTAAAAATGGCCCCTGCAAATCCTGTCTCTTTTGAGTACCAAAGGTGATTATCTTGTCCTCCAATTCTATTTTGTTACATCATATAACGATCACTATTTTCTTTTCTTATTTTGCTTAAATTAATTTTTTTTTTGCACCAGATGCTAGTGACTCATGTCTATGTTAGCTACTTGGAAGGTTGAGATCTGAGGATTGCAATCTGAAGCTAGGAAAGTCCATGACACGCCTGTCTCCAATTGACCAGCAAAATGTGAAAAGTGGAGCTGTAGTTCAAGTGGTAGAACACTAGCCTTGATTAAAAAAGCTAAGGGACAGTGCTCAGGTCCTGAGTTCAAATCCTAGTACCGGCACACCCCCATAATTCTCTTGCAAATATGTTTGTCTGTGTGCATGTGTTTTTAAGTTATGCAAATGATACCATATGACTGGATCCCTGGCTTTCTTACACTGTACATTTTCCCACAAATCATTTAGTCTCTCTAGTTTCTCCCCTCAATTCACTATTCCTCTTTCTGAGAGACATGAGACAACTCTTCCTCCAATAGGTAAAAACATTTTTTAAGGGCTCAGAAATGTGATAGTGTGTGCATTGTCCCATCAGTTAGCTCTGAGGGTTGAACAGACACACAGATGTGTAGGAATGCTACCCTTCCCACAGGCCCCAGGACTTTGACTTTAAGTCCAGAATGGGGCCAGTCACCTTTGCTTTCTGAAGCCAGAGCAACAAGTCAACT
Source organism: Dipodomys spectabilis (assembly GCF_019054845.1). NCBI lineage: Eukaryota > Metazoa > Chordata > Mammalia > Rodentia > Heteromyidae > Dipodomys > Dipodomys spectabilis. Next base: position 11,727,864 of record NW_024870694.1, on the reverse strand, counting down.
CAGAAGTATCTGACAAATAACTGCACCCCCACACTTTGCACTCCCACACTTTGTCCCATGGGCCCTGGTTTTAGTTCACAATTATCAACAGGGCTTCCTGAAGTCCTAGTTGCTTGGGAAGGAAAAGAACCTAGAGCAGCTTTGCCCTGAAGAACCTGGTCAGGCAGCTCTGGGCAGGTGCCTAGCAGGTTCTGGGGCCCACATGGAAGAGTTGGCAGTGCCTGTTGCTTTTGACGCAGGGCCAGAGTGCACAGGGAGCTGTTTGCCATGCCAGTGCGGAGCCTGGTGCTGAGACACAGCGCCAGAGGTGTTTTCCAGCCATTTGACCTCATCATGAAAGGACTGCATTCTGCCACTCTCTGGCTGATGCTGGGTGGGGGGAGAGGGGTCTTGCTTTCTGGAACTGGCTGTGTCATTATCCCCAACCTGCTGCTATGGGGTCCATCTGGATCCATTTTTATGACCAATAGAACCAACCATTGTGATCAAACTGGGGCAAATGAATTATCTCTAGTCTTTTTACACAAAACCAAGACCAAATGGTTTGTCTTAGGAGTGATGTACTGGTAGAAGGGCAGGATATTAGATCCAGTCTAGGCTCTTCATCTTGTAGGGCTGGCTGAGGTCAGACTCAGGGTGACCAAGTGAGAACCCTAGAATGTTCTTTTAGTACACTAATCTTTGTTTCAAACTTGACCTCACAGGGCTGTTAGTCCCATGAGTGCCCTGCAGAATCAGGTGCTGTGCAAGGAAGAGGCAGCTCTTCTTTGGGACTGTTAGGCTGAGTTAACACATGAGCATGTTTCCTTGGCCCTGGCTTTGCTGCAGATTAGCTGTGTGACCTCAGACAGAGACTATAGTTTCAGCTGCCAGCTCTGGGAAATAACCATGATTATCTGCATCGAGAACCTGAAAATACTCATGCCCTTCAACCCAAGCATCTAATGTCAGGGAAATTATGCTACAAAAGTAAGCCAAAACTATCTGGGCACCAATGTCTCATGCCTGTAATCTTAGCTACTCTGGGGGCTGAGATCTAATAGCGGTTCAAAGCCAACTCATGCAGGAAAGTAGGTGAGACTCTTATCTCCAATAAACTACTAAAGAAGCTGAAAATGGAGCTGTGGCTCAAGTGGTGTCCTTAACAAAAGAAGTTCAGGAACATCGCCTAGGCCCTGAGTCCCAAGACTAACAAAAATAAAAGGCCAAACTGCTCAAAAAGTGTTCATCACCCACATCATTTGGTCTTTATATATTATATCTAGGAAGATGTTTTGCGAAATAAACATGGGAAAATACTTCTGCTATATTGATCAAAGAGAAGGAGGGAAGGAAAAAGGGAAGAAAGGAAGGAAAAGATCTAACTCCTCAAATCACACTTAAAATCACAATTAGAGGGTGTTAGAATGTTCTCAAACTGTGTAAAAAAATAATAAAGTTTAAAAAAGAAGGAAATGGCCAAGTGTTGGTGGCTCATGCTTGTAATCTTAGCTAGTCAGCAGGCTGACATCTGAGGATAGTGGTTTGAAGCCAGACAGGGCAGCAAAGCCCATGAGACTCTCATCTCCAATTAACTACCGGAAAATTAAAAGTGGAGCTGTGGCTCAAAGTGGTAGAGGGCTAGCCTTGCATGAAAAACTCAAGGACAGTACCCAGGCCCTGAGGTAAGCCCCATGACCAACAAAAAGAAAAAAAGAAAGAAGCTAAATATCTCCAGGGTTGTTCAAGCAATGGGTTTATGGATTATATTTTCTTTTTTCACACCAAAATTTGTGTTTTGTCTATCTTGTATATGCATATATATTTATACACACTCACACATATACAAATACAAATATACACCTTCATAAATGTGTGTATGTATACATATATAATTTTATGCACATACTCACATACATACATACATACATACACATAAATGTGTATATGTATATGATTTGTGTGTGGGTGTGTGGGTGTCAGTCCAGGGCCTTGAACTCAGGATCTGGGCACTGTTCCTGAGCTTTTTGCTCAAAGCTAGCATTCTACCATTTGAGCCACAGTTCCACTTACAGCTTTTTTCTGGTTAATTGGAGATAATTGTTTCATGAACTTTCCTGCCTAGACTGGCTTTGAACAATAATCCTTGGATTTCAGCCTCCTGAGTAGCTAGGATTACAGGCATGAGCCACCAATGCCTGGGACATATATGATTTTTTTATATGATTTTTTAAGCAAAAAGAAAAACACCCTTAAGGCATGTCTGGAGAAAGATGGAGGAGTATGCCCCAGGACGGTGCCCTTGGAGAATTGTGGATGACTGTGGTGGGGCCTTTACAATGGGTACCTAAGTGGCGGCATCTTTCAAGCCATCAAAGCTTTTTGAAATGCTCCTGGGGGAGTGAACCACAGACTATGAGGGAGTTTGACAACTAATAAAACCAGGGCTCCCCAGTTGGGAGGTAGCTTTGCCATGATTGACTGTAGAATGGTTCAAGTCAGAGAAAAAGAAGATCCCTGGAACTACATCACTAGTGGTGCCTTCACAAGAGCCATCCTGGCCACCAGAAACAGACCAGTGACCATAGTTGGGTCAGCAGCAAGGGGAGGCATTCTCCTCGCTTTCATTGAAGGAGCTGGTATCTTGTTGACAAGATTTGCCTCTGCACAGTTTCCCAATGGTCCTCAGTTTGCTGAAGACCCCTCCTAGTTGCCTGTAAGCCAGTTGCTGTCCTTGCCTTTTTGGAGACTATCAACAATACGAAGAGCTTTTCTTTCCCAGGATTTCTTTGTTTTTTTTTTTTGGTCGGTCGTGGGGCTTGAACTCTGGGCTTGGGCGCTGTCCCTCAGCTCTTCAGCTCAAGGTGAGCGCTCTACCACTTGAGCTATAGCGCCACTTCCGGTTTTCTGGTGGTTTTATTGGAGATAGGAGTCTCACGGTCTCTCCTGCCCAGGCTGGCTTTGAACCGTGATACTCAGATCTCAGCCTCCTGAGTAGCTAGGATTACAGGCGTGAGCCACCAGCACCCAGCTCCCAGGATTTCTTTACCCGAATAAGCTGTAGTTCAAGAAGGATTTCAGATCAAGTTACATACAATCAGTTTTTACAACTATAGGTGGAACCACTGTGGCCAAAGAGGCCGTGAAGAGACATTGAGCACTATCTTCTATTTAGAGGAACATGGAAGGAGGATATACGACGCTGCCTTTATTTATACACACTTGGATTGCATTGTGATCAGAATGAATGTCTAATATCATTGAAAGAAAAGTGCTTAGAAGATGAAGGACCAAAGGGCAAATAACAGTAAGACATGATCATCAGTTGGGGCCGTCTCTACCTGGCTGATGAAACAATAAAAAGCTCCTGGAACTTACTCCTTCTTTTAATATTAAAAAAAAACCTTAAAAAAAACCTTCAAGCATAAAAAAACAGATTTTCAAACCACACCTGCCTTTTATGGTTCTACGCACTCTTCTATCATCTGTTATCAGATTAATTCTCACAGCAGTTCCCAAGTGGGTATTGGACTACAATTCAATTTACACACAGGATGGGAGGCAAAGGAGATGGAGGGGCCAGTCCCTGCTATCAATGTGCCTGTCTCTCAGTGTCACAGTGACACCACCAACCAATGATGGGTAGGGAAATGGTTGGACATCCTGAGAAGTGTATGTTGGTGGGATGCTAGTACCCATCAAGAGGTGGAGCAGGTGCCCCAGGCTCTCCTTTTCCTCCACTCAGGCAGAGAAAAAGGTTAAACATGGGCTGCATCTATGGAGAGGTCATCTGCTGCTTGCATGACTGGGCCTTGGGCTTTGTACAGTAAGACTTAGTCTTTGAGATCACATGTGGGTGCTAAGTGACGTCAATTGGGATGGGAAAGGTGGGAGGGGAGTTTGTAATGCCAGGAACCAGGTTGGGTACCACATTCCATGTCATGCCTCGCCGAGCAAACCTGGTTTAGAGCTACCAGCAACCTGCGCTAGTCCAGGTCACTTCTTTGCCAAGAGTTGTAGTGCCATGAGAAGCCCAAACTCCCTAAAGATCATTAGTATTTCCAGTTGCTCTAAGGGGCCTTCTAACTCCTTCCATTCCCTCTGGGAATCTCTGGAGTAGACAACAGGACTGGGGTTTTGAGTTAGGAGAGCTCAGAGCTAGAGAAGGGACAAGAGGACGGGGTATGAACACACAAGTGATAGACCCTTAGCCTCTCACCTGACTGGGGTGTCACTGTTTTGGAATACTTTTCTCTGATAGGAGTTATCTTCTCCTGAGACTCTTGTCAGAGAGTTCCCAGTGCACGCACAGTGACAGGGTCATTGGTGCCTCAAGAGAAGGTATCACCATGTGGGGACATCTCTGGTAAGAGGAGTGGAAGATACAGTTAGGATACCCTGAATTTGGCTTTTGCACACAGTCCACTGGGCTGGAGTGTGCATGAGGAGTGCGGTGCAGAAGAAGGGCTAAAAGCGATGAGGTGGTCAGGTGGCAAAAGGTGTTGAGGCTGCTCATGCTTCTGTTGCCTTTGCTTCTTCCCTCAGCCACACGAGGGTGGAAAAAAACGGGCGGTGAGAAGGTGAACACCAGGACAGAACATATGGCCAGAGGAGCTAGGGTAACTCAACTGGGTACCAGTGGCTAATGCTTTGTCTTCACTCACCAAGCCATGCCTCTTCTCCTCCAGGCCTGGCTCTGCAGGGCAGGAGACAGTGACACAAGTCAACCTAACTTGGGGAAGTTGTTTAAAATGCAGATTACAGGCCAGGGCTGGTGGCTCACACCTTTAATCTTGTTGGAAGCCAGTCAGGGCAGAAAAGTTCCTGAGACTCTTCTCTCAACGAATCCCCCCTCCCCCCAAAACCCAAAAATGAGAGCTGTGGCTCAAGTGGTAGAATACCAGCCTTGAGTGATAAAGCTAAGAGACAGAGCCAAGGCCCTGAGTTCAAGACTCAGTACTGGCACCCAGAATGCAGATTCTAGGGCTCTTCTGAGTTCTAGTTCAGTGGTAAGGCTTAGGTACCTGGTTTTGAACGTGTTGTCTAGATTATTTGGTTACCTAGGGTCAGCCTCTAGACCCCATTTGGGGACCTCTTGGCTAACGGTTAGCCTGCCTTACCCACAGAGATATTACTTACCCATGCTCCAGAATATGTCCAGGAGCAACAACATCTTATCGGTTTGAGAAGCCCAAACAAGATGTCTGCATTACTCATAGCAAACATGCCTCCCCTTTTTGTTCCAGTGGTTTCTGAGCCATCTCCTTGGCAGTGTCTTCAGAGTCCCACCTTCATTTTTGGGACAAAAATGCTTCTTACCATAAGCTTTCTGGAGCTCTTGTACGTAATAGTGTGGGAAGTCAATTCTTCAATTTCCTAAGACTGTTTTTCCTTATATTTTCTTTTTTTGGGGGGGGAGGGGTGCAAGGGGCCTGAACTCTGGGCCTGGGTGCTGTCCCTCAGCTCTTCAGCTCAAGGCTAGCACTCTACCACTTGAGCCACAGCGCCACTTCCAGCTTTTTTCTTTTTGCTTATGTGATGCTGAGGAATCGAACCCAGGGCCTCATGCATGCAAGGCAAGTGCTCTACCACTGAGCCACCTTCCCAGCCCCTAGAGTGTTGGCTTTGAGCAAAAAAGTAAAAGGACAGTGCCCAAGTCTCAATACTGGTACTTTTATGAAAGAAAAAAGTTTACTAAGTAAAATATAGGTTATTTGGAGGTAATACTACAGTCTGAAAACTCTGTCTTGATTTCTAGCCCACCATATGTTGCCTAAAGAAGCTTGTAAATATGTGAAAAACTTTCTCCTCTTTTGATAGTGTGTGATCTTCAGGGATGGTCTGATCCTTAGGCATGTCTCACAAATGTTTATTTTTATTCAGTCTGAGGTAGCAGGGAAAATGTGTTGTTTCTAGGAGAAAGTTGTTCTACTCTACTATTCAACTAAGCAGGAGTTACCTCCTCTGACTGGTTTGTGACCAGACCATGTGCTGTTCCTGGGAGCCCTCATTGTCACTGATATATGGGAAGCATAAGTGACTATATTTAAGGCTTCAGATGTTAGCAAAGGACTCTCAAATCACCTGAAAATGAGTGATGGATATGTTCCGTGGGCTGATGGTGCCAGCTAGTTGCAAGCCCATTAGGGTTTAATTAAAGACATTCTTTACTGACAGCCAAGCAGTAAGGTGCTTTTGGCTTTGTGGCCGCATTCTGAAGTCATGCTTTCCATTCTTGTGAGAGATCTCAGCATCTCCACTAAGAAAAAAAAAAAAACCCTGTGGTATGAGCCAGAACTGTTCCTAGAGAGACTCATTCCATAGATATGGGCCAGGCATCTTCCTTAAAAAAAAGTAATATATACATAATATATTATAATATATAATATATTATAACATTATATATATATATACACACCCAGTACTAGAGTTCCAACCTTAATACCAAATAAATAAATAAATTACCAAGAATGAAACCCAGAGGTATATTATGTGAATTATCTGCTAATATTTATGGTCACAATTTAAAATAGGTTTAATGAATTCTAACTTAATACTATTTTAAAAAATAGAAAAGAAGCATTGCATGTCAACATCATTGACATTTTAATTAAAAGTAACTTTCTTCAAATAAAGCACTTGCTGGGAAGAATAGTATTGTTTCATACCTTCACAAATCTCTTTAATGATTAACTTGACAGATTAAGCTGGTGTCTCATCGCTGCATCTACATTCAGTCTATTGGGTGATCGTGTTTTCATTGAAGTACATGAAGAAAATCTGCTCTTCCACAGGAAACGGGGAAAAACATTTTAATATCCTTCTTAGAATTAAGAGGGGTTTTTCTGGTTGGGGGGGCATTGTTGGGATTGACTCAGGGCCAACACAGGCACTCTGCCATGTAAACTCCATATCTTCAGCCTCTTTTTGCATTAGTTTTGAGGCAGAGTCTCACTTTATGCCCAGACTATTCTAGGCTTGCTGCCCTCCAACTTGTGCTTTCCTGTGTCACTGGGGTGAGTGACAGGGATGTGCCAATGCCCCAAGCCATTGTACTTCCCCTTTAGCTGGGATAACAGGTGCATACTACTATACTCAGCCATTGGTGGAAATAGAATTTTAGGAAATTTAATGCCCAGGCTGGCCTTGACCCCCTAAGCTCTGCCTCTCAAGTGGCTAGGATTATAAACTTGAGACACGATGCCCAGCTATAGACGTTCTTTTTGATAAGACACAAAATTCAAGAAGTGATTGCATCTTCCCTCCTTCCTTCCTTCCCTTTTTCTTTTCTTCTTTCCTTCCTTCATCCCTTTTCTTCCTTCCTTCTTTCTTTCCTTCCTTCCTTCCTTCCTTCCTCCCTCTCTTTCTTCCCCTCCTTTCTTCCCTCCCTCCCTCCTTAGTTCCCTCCCTCTTCCCTCCCTCCCTCCTTCTCTCCCTCCTATCACCTACTTTCTCTTGCAGTATTAGGGATTAAACAAGGGTTTTATGAAGGATAGGCAAGAACTCTTAGTCTTTTGAGACACAATCTCATATATATTATAAGTATGTCCTGCCATGTATGGCTCTAAAAATGGTAGTGTCTTCTTTTCTTTTCTTTTCTTTCTTTCTTTCTTTCTTTCTTTCTTTCTTTCTTTCTTTCTTTCTTTCTTTCCTTCCTTCCTTCCTTCCTTCTTTCTTTCTTTCTTTCTTTCTTTCTTTCTTTCTTTCTTTCTTTCTTTCTTTCTTTCTTTCTTTCTTTCTTTCTCTCTATCTCTCTCTCTCTTTCTTTCTTTCTTTTTTTTTTGCCAGTCCTGGGCGTTGTACTCTGGGCCTGGACTCTGTCTCTGAACTTCTTTTGCTCAAGGCTAGCACTCTACCACTTGAGCCACAGTAGAACTTCTGGCTTTTTCTGAGTAGTTTACTAGAAATAAGAGTCTTGCAACTTTCATGCCAGGGCTAGCTTCAAACCACAATCCACAGATAGCCTCCTGAGTAGTTAGGATTACAGGTATAAGCTACTGGCACCTAGCTTTAAAAATGACAGTTTTTTAAAAAGATAACTTGTAATGTGGAGTTCAATACCCAAGCAACAAACATTTTGTAGTTTTTTTTAATATTAAAGTCCATTCTTTTACTTTGTATTTTCATCCATGTATGATTGTCTAATATCATGGGTCTTGTACATTTTTGAAATGTTAATACATTTATTTATCTACTATCATCATTGGGAAAGCCATTAGGTACCAGGAAGCTGTCAAGCTCACAGAGGCAGACATAATTTTTCCCAAAATTCTCATACTCACTTGAAAATTCAGATTTTTATCCTTAGCAACAAATACTGTCTGTTGTTTTCCTTGAAGTAATGCTCTTAGAAGATTTATTTTCCAGAAAACATCTGTGAAAACCCAAGTATGAATAGCCAGGTCTGTTAGCTGTTTCTTAGAAGCAGAATTTTTTTTTTCTTCCTGAAAGAATAAAAAAGTGAATGGCTCAGCTTATTGCTTAAACAGGCACGCACATGCCTTCCCTTGAGAAGATCGCCATATTATGTGGCAAAAAGAATCACAAGTCTTCCCAGTTCATTCTGAATGTCCAAACAATGCATTTCTCAAGAGTAAAGATTTTAGCCGGGTGCTGGTGGCTCAAACCTGTAATCCTAGTTACTCAGGAGGCTGAGATCTGAGGATCGCAGTTCAAAGCTAGCCTGGGCAGGAAAGTTCGTGAGACTCTTATCTCCAATAAACCACTCAGAAACTGAGAGTGGCACTGTGGCTCAAGTGGTAAAGTGCTAGCCTTGACCTGAAGAGCTGAGGAACAGCGCCCAGGCCCAGAGTTCAAGCCCCAGGACCACCACCACCACCACCACCACCACCAACAACAATGACGAATGAAGATTTTAAAAGCTAGTAACTTTGTTTCATGAAGGGCAGCTGAAGAGAAATTGGCTTTTTAAAATATTCATCTCATGCCTGTAATCCTAGCTACTAAGGAGGCTGAGATATGGAAAAGAAAGCAAGGAAGGAAAGAAGAGAAAGAAGGAAATAAATTAATTTTGATTTGATGGAACCCATGATTCATCCTCCTCCTGATGACCCGAGGGATCTCTAGGATACTCAGAGAACTGCTGGACTAACTCAGAAACTTCCAATGGTTCCACAGTTCCTACAGGCAAAGGAATGCCAGAGGTGGCCTTTCAGGGACTCTGGTCTCCTCCGTATTCTTAGCAGGTGCTGTCTATGGAAATTGACTTCCAAGGAGGAGCTTGGGGGGGGGGGGGGCAGGGACCAGTGCTATGTATGGGGCATCACAGGGAGGTCCCTGCTGGGAAGGTTAGCATCAGCTGGCAGCAGTGCTGTGCTTTGCTTGTGACATCAGGGACAACCTCATTGTAACTGAGTGACTGAGCAAGATAGGCGTCCTCCGGGGGGGGGGGACTGCAAGTGAACGTGCCACAGGAAATGTGATTTGGGTTTGCAGATGAAGAGCTAATATGGGGAGAGGCACCGTAAATCAGTGAGATGGTGGAGCAAATCAGCTTTGAAGTTTTGTGCCGTCAGAGGCTTTGGAGGCCACAAGAGAAGGTAGAAATCCAAAGGCAGGAAGAAGAGGCGTGAAAAGGATTCCAGGAAAGTGGCAAAGTTCATGAGGCCATCAGACTGCCAGGCCGATGCCTGTCCTACCACACTTCTTCTCACTGCTCTTCACTGGAAGCTTCTGAAAACAACGCTGGCCACTCACTGTATCTTTGGTCTGGTGACAGTGTTCACCCAGGGCAGGTAGGGATCATTTCCAGATCACACAGTGTTAGGTTGAACATGGGGCCTTACCTCAATTTATAATTGGAAAGATGAATCCCTGAAAGGGCACGTGACTTGTGAAGAATGTATTCATCAACTTCGGAGCAATGGTAAAGTCAAGCTGGCTCATGGTCCAGGCTCCACCCACAGGCCTACATGCTTCCAGCTCAGTGCTTCTGTAGGACCGCAGGCCATGTGCAAATACCAGCAGTTGTAATTCCTAGAGGGCTGTGTTACATCTGTGACACATGTGACATGGATTTTCAGTTCTCTTGGCCAGTCTGGCATGGATTTCCCACTGACAAGGACAAAGCTCATTGACACAGTGGATGTGGCTTCACGATTTGAATCCAGTGGAAGTACTATTTATTATGTGATTTTTTTTTTCCCCAGAGACTGGGACTTGAACTTGGTATCTGGTGCTTTCACTCATTGGCTGGTGCTCCACCACCTGAACCATGCCTCCAGCCCCTCATTACATGATTTTTAAACCATGGATACCACTTCCTTTTTTCTGGGGCGCTATGGAATAGAAAATAGAATAATGGTTTTGAAGACAAAAGAGTGGGGTCTTAGTTCCCTTGATATTTAGCAGCTGGTTGACTTATAGTCCATCTATTTTGCCTCCTGAGCCTGATTTCTCATCTGGAAAATGAAATATATATATATATCACCTACCCTAGCCCAGTTCACATGGTTGTTGGTAAGCATGAGATGAGATAGTTCGTGTAAATGTGTCTTATATACTCGAAATGACTTTTAAGAAGGTTGGGGAGGGGCATCATACTCCTGGCTAATTGTCCATAGCCATTATATTAAATGACACTATTCTTTTACCCATCAGTATGGGATAGACCTTTCTGGAAGGCATTGGCTTCCTTAAGTAAAAATGCTAGAAATCTGAATATTTGGATAACAGGAGTTACTACTGACAGGAGGGCCTGGTGATGGATGGGGTGGTTACTGCCGTTTATAAGGGGTCTTTCATTTCAGCATTCAGGTGAGATGGGTGTGTCCTGGATATGATGTTTTCTGTGAGGCCTGGGGCAAAGCTCCACAATCCCTCACCACAGAACTCTTCTGCCACACAAAGCTGTCATTAGTTGACTGCTGTTCAAGTCCTGCCTAACAGAGTTGTTAGGGACACATGTCAGAGGCCTGTATGGAAGGAAACAGAGGGGCTGGCATTTGAGCCTTGGCCCTCAAACACTTGCAAAGAACATTCTGTGGTGTGTAATTAAGTGAGAGACTACAAAGCCAGGATGTTAAAGTTGAAATTCCACTCTTCTATGTTCTTCTCTAGACCTTTCTTTTCTTATGTCTAAATTGGGGACCATAACACTTGCCTTCCACAATTGTAACGAACTAGAGAGTCAAATGTATATAAAAGCAGCTAGGGCAGTACATAGCTCATATACCATCATTAGCTACAGTATTAGTATCAGTTACTATTGATTTCAGAATTCCTGCCTAGATCAGGGGCTGGTCCCTATATTCACCGTGGTTGAGCTGTGATTGGGGCAACAGACTTTTTACATGGACTTAACAGAAAAGAGAGGTAATATGGATTGTCCCCTACCTCCCACTCCTCTATGGTTCAGGGCCAAGGCTGCTGCTTCCTCACCCCACCCCACCCATAGGGATCAGTTTCTAAGTCCCATTTGGTAGGAGGGAGGGTCTTCAAGGAAGATCAGGGAGACAGGCAGGAAGTCCATTTGGCAGGTGTGCTCAGGAGGGCTAGCAGCCTTGAGTAAGCGCCAGCTTCCTGCTCCATACTTCTGGCCTTGCTAACTGTCTTACCCAATTCTGTCTCTATAAACACAAGAAGAAGCCTCCCCAAGAGCAGGATGCTAGGCCCAGGAAAGGCTTTCCTGGCTTCTCAGAAAGCACATGGGCGAGAATGTGGCAGATTACCTCATACAGTCTTCCTTGAAGACTTTCTTTCCCATTTCCTATCTTTTCCTCAGATCCTAGAGTCCTAGATGTGTAAGTGTAAACAACACACATGCCCCTCTTATATTTAACTGGCATGTAATAGTTGTACATAGTGATGGGGTACAGTGTGACATGTCAATATGCGTGTACAGTGTGTAGTCATTAGATGGGGGCAAATGCTTCTTCCACCTCCCACCTGTGCTGCTTTGATTCAGCTGTTTGAATGAATCATGCTTTACCTAAGCCTTTAGTAGGTAGTAAAATCCACTTCTTCCTTCAGATGACCTCAGAGTAGAGAATGAGGCTGGGAAAGGATCCAGTGCTGTGATGTTTAGGAAGGAGGGGAGATAAAACTGGAAAGTCTTCTAGACAGTATGATGTGGACCTGTGCTCTCATTTCCTACATGTCTCCAGGCTGAGAAGCAAAAAGAAAGGAAGATGTGCTCATCCGGGATTTATCACCCTTTCAAAAGGTACCACTGACTGGATTTAAGATGATGCAAGGAAGACTCTTGGAACTGAACATGTTTATTGCTTTCTGTTTTCATTAAAAATTGGGTAAGGAAATATTTCTCCACATGCTCTGCCTATATCAAATTCATTCTTAGGGAGGATCTAAAAACATTAATAGGACTCAATGGCAGTAGAGATGTAGTGATGACATTTGTCGGTTCCTGTAATATCTAATTTGATTATGGTTTAGAACTCATCACTGAAAGTTCAGCTTTGGCCTAAATTCTTAATCACAAAAAGAATTTGAACTCCCAAATATTGGCTGACCTAAGTGAAGCAATGGCTGAGTTAATGCAATATACAGGAAGAAAAATCATTGGCACATCTGTTACTGAAGTAAATTCTAAGGTGGGTTTGCTGAAGGCAAAAGGAAAGAAGGAAGGAAGGCAAGAAGGAAGGAAGGAAGGAAGGAAGGAGGGAGGGAGGGAGGAAGTGAGGGAAGGTAGGGAAAGGAAGAAGAGAAGAGGAAGGAAAAGAAGAGAGGAAGGAAAGAATCGAAGGGAGAAGGGTAGTTAGATGGAAGGAGAAGGCAGAAGGGAGAGGGAAGAAGATTCAAGTATTTTTTTAAGAATTCATTTTTAAGAGTTTTGACCTGTTGAACACTTTCTAATATTATCTAAAGGTAAGATTCTGGAAAATAAGAATAAAGAGGGCTTCATCTAGGCAAGTCCTCTTCAGGAAGCAACCGGTTAGAAATTTTTCTCCTGTCAGTGTTTTTCAGCCTAGTCTACTCACACCCTGATTCTAAGGTCCTTGCTCCAAGTTCTCAAAGAAAATTTCCAATTACGTTACTGGCTTTGGTTCTTATACTACACTCATCTACATCCTAAGGGGGTGGAGAATGGTAACAATAAACTGAGGACAAAGCTGTTCTTCTACAAAGTCATAAAGCTCACACTCTTGAAACCCACACAGTCGTCTTTTACTGGCATGATTTGAGCAAATGTGTGTGTGTGTGTGTGTGTGTGTGTGTGAATGAAAGTCTTGCCATTATTTCTGCACCACTGGACACACGTGAAAATATTTATTCTTGCAGAGATGCAGCAAGGGGTTGGGTCAGCACCAACTTGAATGCTCGTTTCTCTTTCACCTTGCTGAGAATGTTCTTTCAAGAGCTCTTTAACACAATAACCTTGTAGCAACAAACTGAAATATGGAGTAAGAGCTGAGGATGTTTAGTCTGGAGAAAGAGCAAAAGAGCTGTCCTCAGCCATCTGCAGGGCTACCCTAGGGAGGAGAGCAGATCTACTCTGTACATCCCAAGGAAGTAGAAGTGGGTTAGAGAGTAGGCGGGAATGGAAGGCAGTGTCCCATAGGCTCAGCTGTCCAGGGACAATGCTGTTAGCTCCTCATCAGTGGCTTGTTCCAGCCAACGCAGGAAGTTCACTTGGCAGGCATGCTCAGGAGGGCTAGCAGCCTTGGGGGAAAGCCAGTTTTTAGCTCTACACTTTCGGCCTTGCTGACTGTCTTACCAATTCTGTGTCTAAAACCCAAGAAGAAGCTTCCCCAAGAGAATGACACTGAGCCCAGGAAGGTCTTGCAGGGCTATGAAAGGAAGGGTCAGCCAGGGTCTTACCTAGGAAGGGAGATACCAATCCTGGTAGTTTCTCCAGCCTTGTGGCTTAGACAATGGCATCTGGGGAAAGTTAAAATGAAATCCATCCAACCATGTTATGCACTTGGCTGTACTTCCTTTCATTCTGTGTTGGTCATGTCTTCAAGGGAGAGGTGGGGTTAAGCTGTGGTGGGCAGGGATGAATCAGATCCAGCTTCCTAAAACCTACGGTCTGTTTGTGAGTAATGTGAAGAAGGCATTAAGGGGTGAGTGGAAAAGGCACATTGTGTGTGGGCTCATTAGGAATGCCTAGAGACCAGGGATCAGTGCAGGGGAATTGCTGTGTGAGATGTTTGTTGAGCAATGAGAGGGATTGCCGAGGGAGAGAAAAGAGTAGATGTGAATCTCTATTAAAATTCTCTGCCAAAAATATTTTCTCCCTTGGAATCAGTAGATAAATGATCAAGATAAGGTTGGATCTAGTAGCTTTGGTTTCTTTCAGCTATCCAGACTCACTTGTCACCTTAGAGGATACATGCGTTTGTAACTATTCAGAAAAGTAACTCATGAGCTGGGTGCCAGTGGCTCATGCTTATGATCCTATCTACTTGGGAGGCTGAGATCTGAGGATCATGGTCCAAAGCCAGAGTTACATGAGTAAGGTAATGAGTGCATTTGTTTTTAGCCTTTGTTTTTCCCCTACCATCACTTCCCTCCCCAGACAATTTATTGATAATAAAGTGATAATTCATAACAGACACTGTGCTGAAAAAGAGATATCTACTGTTATCTTCTTGGATCATCTTTTCTGTTCCATTACAGATTCTATGAAACTGGCCTTGCCCCAGCCCTTCCTATGTGGAAGTTCATAAAGGAATACAGTATCTTCTCAAAAGTGGACACCAGTGTGGTGGGGCTCAGATGCCTGCTGCAGAATCCTGGCAAGAGCTATTTGACTTGACTCATGTCTAAAGGTCTGAGAACCCCACCTAAGATACTTCAATATATAGAATAAACATCTATAAGTGGGATGCACTGGGAATATTTGGGTGGCATGAATGTTCCAAGACAGCCAGTGTTTAGTAGTCTGGCAGAATAGGAGTCTAAAATGATTGATGGATTCTGGACAGAAAAATGGAGCTCTTTGGCAGACTGTGGGAAACAATGGGATAGTGAAAACTTTCTTTCTAGGTCTTCAAGTGTGTGCTTCTCTGCCACAGGGCCTGGGGGCTTTGTGCTTTTCTTCCAGTCCGTTTATTCTGCATTACCTGCTTGCCAGGACTCTGCAAAAGACATCAGATGTTTACTGAACTGATGTCCACTTTTGAGGAAAAATCAGCTTGCTTTGTGAGCTTCTAAATGAGAAAGGTTTGGGATTTGGGGAACAGACCAGCTTCATGAATGATAGAAGATGTTCTAGCTTTTGCTGAATTCCTCACAAGTAGATGTGAGTGAGTAGTCAGAGCCACTAATCTTGGTTCTTATCGTTGCAGAAGGAAAGTTTGTTGTGAAAGCTTCTGTAAAGCCTCAGCCAGCTCTGTGGATGTCCATCCCCCCAGTGTTGACCCTGCTTAGTGGCAAATAGATTTCCAGCCAGCAGTAGGATTCAGATGAGAGTTACAGGAGACACAAGTGGCCTCTGTACCTTCACCAGGGCTTTGGAGATAGAAGGATTGTCCAGTAAATGTCACATCTAACTGTACTTCCAGGTGCAGCCTCACCTGAGCCATAAAGTACAGAGTCAGAAGAATCATTTTGGGCACAATCCTTGCTGAGGAGTCCTGGGCTCATGGGTTGAAGGCCTCCTCCCCCTACATGGATACCTCTTCATTCTTTCAACTCCTACCACTCAGGCCCAGAAGCAGGAGATCTTGTAGTCCTGGCATATGCTGGAATTTAGGGAGGACACAGCCCCTCTCTGGGCACTATTCTACCACTCAGAGCTGGGCTCTGGGAACTGAGCTGGTCAGTGATCTGAGTGTTAGGGTAGGCTGGGGCCATAGAGATGGTCTCTAGTATATCTTTCAAAGTGCTTACACTTTCCAGTTTTCCTGCTTGCTGCTCTTATATAAAAAAATTCCAATCTAGCAGCTTATAGAGTAGTCAACCCAAGCTGAGATAGGTCCTTGTCGTGTGTGTGTGTGTGTGTGTGTGTGTGTGTCTGTGTCTGTGTCTGTGTGTGTGTCTGTGTGTCTGTGTGTGTGTGTGTGTGCTGGTCCTAGAGTGTGAACTCAGGGATTGGGCATTGTTCCTGAGCTTTTGAACTCAAAGCTAGCACTCTGCCATTTAAGCCACAGCTCCACTTCTGGATTTTTTGCTGATTAATTGGGAGATAAGAGGGCAGTGAATACCAGAATAAAGATTCTAGACTTGGAAACAAAAGAAGGTCTTTGAGTGACAGTAAGATAATAGGATCTGTGCCCCACCAAAGGCCACCAACACTACACTTTCAGCAGAAAATCAGTATTCCAAAGTGAGACCCAAGAAGAAAGAATTCTGCCAGACCTTGCTGGAGGGAGCCTTAAAAGGAAGGTGTGCTTGGGGAAGTCAGCAGCCGGTTCTTGGGTGTCATTAACTCCATTATACACCTTTACACTCCAAGTAGACAACAATTTAAAATGGAGCTAGGGATTTTCCTGGGTTGACTTAATCAAAGCTATGATCATTTAAAAATAAGTTTTTTATTGTAAAAAAAACTGCACAGAGGAGTTACAGTTACATGAGCAAGGTAATGGGTACATTTCTTATCCAACATTGTTGGCTCCTCCTTTGTTTTTTCCCCTACCATCCCTTCCCTCCCACCTCCTCAACTACACTCCCCCCCCCCCACTTAAATTGTAAAGTTTGTTTTTCGACATAGTGTCTTGTACATCTCATTGTTGCAATGGGTCAACCTGTATCCCTATTTAAACGATTTGTTTTTTCCCTTCCCCTCCCCAAATTATACCAACATCAAACACAGTGAAAACAGGGGTTATACCATGGGGGAAGGGCATACAAAGCAACAAAAAAAAAATCACATGGTACCTTATAAATATGTTAATTGGGCTAAAGATTTAAAGAGAAACTTCTCTGAAGAGGAAATAAGAATGGCCAATAGACACATGAAGAAATGCTCAACCTCTCTAGCCATAAAAGAAATGCAACTTGAAACATTGAGATTCCACCTCACCCCAGTTAGAATGGCTATAATCAAGAACTCTAATAACAACAGATGCTGGAGGGGATATGGATAGAAGGGAACCTTATTGCATTGTTAGTGGGAGTGTAAACTTGTTCAACAACTTTGGAAAGTAATGTAGAGGTTCCTCAAAAAAACTCCACATAGAGCTCCCCTCTGACCCAGCAATCCCACTTTTGGGCATTTACCCAAATGATTACAAACAAGACCACACTAAAGCTACCAGTACAACTATGTTTATTGCAGCATTCTTTACCATAGCTAAAATATGGAACCAAGCCAGATGCCCCTCGGTAGATGAATGGATCAAGAAAATATGGTATATATACACAATGGAATTCTATGCCTCCATCAGAAAGAATGACATTGCACCATTTGTTAGGAAACGGAAAGACTTGGAAAAAATTATATTAAGTGAAGTAAGCCAGGCGCAAAGCAACATAGGTCCCATGGTTTCCCTTATTTGCAATAACTAGTGTATGTCTGGGACAAGCAGAAAAGCTCAGATAAGATGATGTTAAGGAGATGAACCCCAAGATAAGGCCACAAGTGTTTTTTTCTTTCTTGCTAAAGCTATGATTTTTGTAATTGTAGCTCCTCAGGAGGCTAACATCTGAAGGTCACAGTTTGAAGCCAGCCCAGGCAGAAAACTCCCTGTGAGACTCTTATCTCTAATTAATCACTCAAAAACCCTTGAGCCAAAGAGCTCAGGGACTGTGCCCAATGCCTGAGTTCAAGCCCCATGACTGACAAAACCAACAAGCAACAAACAAAAAAACACACCAACACACACACACACACACACACACACACACACACACACACACGCAATCATGATTTAGAATTCTGGCTCCAAATCATACTTGCAGCCTTACTGCTATAATGCACCTTCCTTGCACTTTCTAGGTAGATACTCTAATACTGAATCACACTTCCAGTGCTTTTCTTTTCCACTAGTCATTTTGAGGTAGGCTCTTGCTTTCTTTTTGCCCAGGCTGCCCTTGGACTTCAATCCTCCCATTTTGATCTTCTTATTGTTACTGGGATAACAGCCCCACATCCCCATACCCAGCTTTTTCTGTTGACACTGTCTCATGGACAGTGTCATTTCCTACCTGGGCTGGCCTGGATCTGCCGTCCTCCCAATCTTAGCCTCCCATAGCTGAGGTGAACTGTGCATGACATCATGCCCAACTGTTGGTTGAGTAGATGGCTGTGTGTATGTTCAGGCTGGCTTCAAGCCTTAACCCTCCCAATTTCAGCTTTCGAATTAGCTAGGGTTATAAGCATGAGCTCAGTGCCAAGTGTCCTTTCTGTAGTGATCCATCTTGGTCTACTTGGCTCATGGAGCCTCTGGTCTAGATGTAATCTCTGGGTCCAGCTCTGAGGGCAGCTTCTCTCCTCTGTCCAGCCTGAGCCTTCTGGACAAAGGTCTATTTTCCAGTTGTCTCTCTATCGGGTTTGGTGCTCCTGGAGAGCAGGAGCCATTTTCTTGCCTCCATCATAGTCTGTGCCCAGTCTGGTGGAATGAATGAAATTTCTCTCCCTGGGATGCCCTTTAAAGTTGCTTTTCTTTCTGTAGCCAGGGGGCAGTGACTGGAATGGCTGGAATGTGGCCTTGGTTTGCCTTTGGGTATGTGTTTATTCCCTGGGTGCATGGGCCAGACTCTCGTGATTTCTGGTCTTAAGGGACTGCACATTTTAAATCCCCTGTGGGTTGTGGTTCCAGAGCTGCTGCAGTGGCTCTTCTCTTCACCCTGGCCTGACTTCCCTGCTTCACAAGAGCATCAGGCACTGATGGGTCAAACTTCTCACTATTGTCACAATGGCCATTTGGCAGAATGTGAGAGTCATGGCAGTTCTTTGATGAGAAAAAAAAGCTTTACCTCTGAGCAACTTCCTCCTCATGAGAGACAAACTCATCCCATAAAGGTGAACTGGCAGGCAGGTTTGCTTGGCCTTCTGCCTTTCAGGACCCTCCCTAAGGTAAGAGCTTTGAATCATTCACCTAATTTATCACAAGGGAAGAAAGACAACACTACAGACTCTTCTCTGACTATTCTCTTCAAATGCTAACATCAACTTATTCTGTTGTAGCTATCTACAAATTCTTGAATTAAGGTGGGTGCTGGTGGCCCAAACTCATAATCTTAGCTACTTAGGTAAGGCTGAGATATGAGAATTGATGCATGAAGCCAGCCCAGGCTTCATGGAAGGGAAGTTATGAGACTCTTATCTCTAATTAAACATTAAAAAAAAAAAAGCCTGAAGTAGAGCTATGGCTCAAGTGGTAGAGCATCAGCCTAGAGCAAAAAAGCTAATGGACAATACCCACATCTTGAGTACTAACACCAGTGAATACACACACACACACACACACACACACACACTCTGTACAACTCTTAAATTTAAAATTCATTAACTTTCTACTATGCTTTTGCATCTATTAGGGTCATTTTCAAGATTCGGTGAGTGAGCAGAGTTACTACAGGCTGCAGCCGTTCTTGTCTAGCTGTGGCCCTGATGGTTTGTTGTGGTGGTTATGGTGTCATTTCTTTCTTAACGACAGGTTGTTTTGGTGATATTTTAAGGAGGCAGCATTTGTAACCTGAGAAAGCCTAGAAATGGAAAGACTTCCCACCTTCCTCATTTACCTTAGTGCCTCAGTCAGGTTTTTTTTGTTTTTTTTTTTAATTACTATGAGATGCCTGAGGCAGGCTACTTATTAAAAAAAAGTTTATATAGTTTTGTAGGTGCAAGTGTGTGTCATTTGCATGGCTCAGTTCTGGTGAGAAGCCTCTTAGGCAGGTCTCATCATGGTGGATGGTAAGGTAGGGGAGCTTATGGGAACAATCGACATCTCAATACAAGAAATGCTTGGGGTTCAGGTGTTCAGCTTGCTCAGATAGCAACTGGCTTTCAAAGAACTACCTGGATTACTGTGAAGGTTGTGACCTCAATGAACTGCAGACTTCCTGTCAGCGGCTACATGGCCACACTGTGGACCAAACCTTTAACACAAGGAGCCTTTAACCATTCAAATCACAGCATCCATTTATAGGGAAGGATCACTTCCAGTCTTTGCCCCTCCAGATATCTTTGGATGGTTGCCAAAAGGCCTCTAGAAACCCCATCCCTTTTTTTTGTTTTGCTTTCCCATCTTCTAGAAACTTGGGGCTTTCTCTCTGGAAACGGTTGAGAAAAGAAGTCATAAAATTGCCCAACCAGCCAGGTACTGGTGGCTCACACCTTTAATCCTAGCTACTCAGGAGGCTGAGATCTGAGGATCGTGGTTCAAAGCCAGCCCGGGCGGGAAACTCTGTGAGGCTCTTATCTCCAATTAACCACCAGAAAACTGGAAGTGGTGCTCTGGCTCAAAGTGGTAGAGTACTAGCTAGCCTTGAGCTGAAGAGCTGAGGGACAGCACCCAGGCCCAGAGTTCAAGCCCTACAACTGACCAGAAAAAAAAATTGCCTGACCTATCTACCGGCTGCCCTCCCTACATCTCTCTGCCCTCCTTCAAATGGTCTTGTTTCTTTCACTCACTTACCTTTCCCCCTTCCATCCCATCTTTACAGGTAAAAGATTATAGAAATATTTGGAAATCAGGGTCCCCCTTTACCTGTTTGGGTCTCTCAGCATTTTTTCACTTAAAGTTTGAACAACCTACCTCCAACAGAATCAAAGTAATATTTTGTTTTGTTTTGCAAAATCATAATTGCCTTTCCTTTTTTTTTTCTTGGAAGAATGTTAGACAGTACTTGTTAGGGCAGCTTATGTTCCAGTTGGATTTGCCATTGAACTATTAATTTTGTAAATAAATATGTTTGGGAAGTGGCTCCCAAGCCTTCAGTCTAGTGTGTGAACTTGGGCAAGTCTTTCCTCTTCGTGAGCCATTTCCTCGGGGAGGGGGTGGGTAGGTCACCTCCAGGGACCCTAGAGCTCCCTCAGATGGTATAGTTCCTTGAATCTATGCCTAAAAGAAAAGGAGTTTGTAAGAACATTGTTTTGGGGGCAGGGAGGGCTAATTATAAAAAGAAAATATGCTTGTTGCAAAAATTAGAACAATTCAAAAGGAGGCAAAGCCTAAATTGTCTGTGTTCCTTCCTTCCTCCATCATTCCCCAGAGACTGTTTGGAAGCCAGGTTTGCCAAGAGCACTCAGCAAATGCTTTTGGACCATGTTGGTCCTGGTGGCTTCCAATTCACCAGGAAAACTAAGGGCTGCTCTGAGAAGTGTGTGTCTTTATGATTTCTCTTTACCTTAGAGGAAATGCTTGGACTTTTTATATTATTTATTATTTTACTATTACTAAGAATTTGCTGGGTGCCATTGGCTCACTCCTGTAATTCTAGCTACTCAAAAGGCTGAGATCTAAGAATCAAGGTATAAAGCCAGCCCAGGCAGGAAAGTACATGAGACTCTTAGCTCCAATGAACCACCAAAAAGCAAGAAGTGGAGATACGGCTCAAGTGGTAGAGCACCAGTGAGAAAACTAAGGGACAGTGCTCAGGCTCTGAGTTCAAGCCCCAGTAGTGGTGCCAAAAGAAAATAAAAGATTGCCGCGCTCTGTTGCCCATGATTTATATACGTCTTTGTTAGAAAATAGAACACACAATCCTGGCTTTAACCCAGGACTCTATTCAGAGCCCCTGGTGACCAGGGAAGTGAACTGTCCCACAGCAGAAGTGGATGAGATGTCCAGGTCTGGAGAATAAGTCTGAGGACAGTATATTGATTTTAGCGTTCTAGTCTTTCTACCACATAACTATCACTTTCTATGTGTGTGTAAAGTTTTAATGAATTGAAATCAGACCCTGGATGAGAACTGAGCTTATGCAAAGTGTTGGAGGATAGCAATGAGATGTGTATTTATCACCTGCCGTTCTGGGCATGCAGCCCATGAGCAGAGATAGATTAAAGCTTCTGGCCACAAGCTTCCATCCCTTCCATTACAGTCTATACTTGCCTTAAAGAGGGTCAGATCAGAGTGGGGAGGAATGACTACAACTCAGTGTGGGACAAGCAAGGACCAGGGGAGCTACAACCATGTGCTGAGAAATGGGGAAGGAGGGAGAGGCTTGCAAGAAGGAGGGGCATGCCCTGGGTGGCTTCTCCCCACAAGACAGAAGAGGAGAAAGAAGAGGGTAGAAGGCTGGACCTTTAGTGCCTTCTGGGAATGAAATAGGGAAACAACTGAGGGACAGCTGGCTAGACCTGGCCACAGCCAGGCCTGTGCCTCAGTCCCCACAGGGCCTGGAGAAGTTCCCTGGGGGCTAAAGAAGCAAGGCAAAAAAGCAAAGTTGTTAAGATGCTCTGTCATGATACTGCTAGCGTATTCAATCTTCCATCTACAAGCCTAGCAAATGCTTATTGTGCCCTCTTTATATGGCAGGTATGGTGCAAGGCTCTGGGAACACATGGTAAATCAGGTGGAAGTGGCTCCTGATCTCATGGAGGTTCCAGCACCATGAGGTCCAGTGATGGATTAATTTCCAGATGAATGGCCAGGCAGAGGAGGAACAACAGAAGGAGAGGGGAGGGGTGGTGTCTTGGGCCTTTGTAAGGAAGGAAATGGATGGGGCAGGGAAGGTTATGGGTGTAATCTGTGAGATGGAAGGGCGATGGTCCTGGGATCTTCTAGAAAATTGGCAACTTCACCCAGCAGGTCGTCCGTCTTGTATTGTGGGGTATGGAGATGGGTGATGGTAAATCTCTGGTTTATGAATTGGGGGCCTACGGGTAGTGAAAGGGGAAGAGGGCTCAGGTAGGAGTGGGAAGGTGAGGTAGGGGTGAAGCTCACAGTCATCTCTCTTCAGATCACACAGCCCCATGCCTCTGGGGCAGGAGCATTGGGATGCCACTGTTCCCCTCTGCCCAGCTTCAGGAAGGGAGCTGCATCCCACTACTCAATGCACATGGAGAATGCATCCGATCTGTTCCCTTTTCAGCGGTAAGTAGAGAGAACCAGGTGAGGAGCCAGCACGTGGAAAGGGAGGCTCAGGTAACTTGCTTGGAAGCAAGGTGGAGTGAAGAGGGTTAGGGGTAGGGGAGTCCTCAAGTGACAAGGATGGAATTGTGAAAAGCCCTTCAAAAACTCTATGATCTCACCTGACACTGCTGTTCAGAATGCTCAGTTTCCTTACCTGTCAAGTGGAGACTGTAATGTCATCTCATAGCAACCGTGGTGAGCAGGACATAGGTGGTGAGAATTAAAGTACTGCCCCAGACTCCATCCTGCAGCTCAGCAGACCCTTGTGTTAGCTTCTGTTCTTATCCCTGGCCTAAATCAGGGCCTGTGTTCACCTCAGGATGGAGCAGTGAAAGTCTTCCACAGCCAGAGCAGCTTCCTGGGCCAAATCTGTCCCACAAAGCCCTCTGCTCCCCTCCAAACTGAGAGACACTATGGGGGATCACAGACACTGTCCCAACAAGGGGCCTGGCCCGCAACACTCAGTCATCTTTTCAGACCAACACCCAGTCATCTCTTTCAGATCAAACACCATGTCCAGCATTGAAATACAGTAGGCTTCCTGGTTCCTCTGGAGTTGTGAGTGTGTTTTGAGCTTTCTGATCTTGGAAATGCATTTCCTTAGAGTTGGTGACAGAGCTGGAACAGGAAGGTAAGGATGTGACAAGTACTTCATACTCAACTATGGCATTAACAACCACTGTCAGTAGCTCATCCCTTGGCTTCTTTCCAGCCACGTGGTAATTCATATTAAATCCCAAATGAGTATGTATGTGGTCCCTGGCAGGATTAAAAAAGCACAGAGGTCCAAAGAAAATAACAACATTTCTGAAATTTCTTAAATCAGGTAGCTTAAAACATTTATTTTTAAATAACTCACTCCACATTTGGCAAAACCTCCATTCAGAAGGAGCCTGGCAAAGCAGCATGAGATGACAACTCTACTTCTGAATAATACATTATTTATTCAGTGCCAGCAATGAACCTGGTAGGTGTCAAGCTAAACTAAACTTGAGAGTGTATGTGTGCGTGCGTGTATGCGCACAAGCACGCGGTTGCACGCGTGCACACACACACACTCACACACACATGGGGAACCAGGGGAGGGTCATGGCAGCTTTGTTCAGGATGGCCCCTTCAAGGAGGAGAACTAAGAATGTTGGGCAAGCTCTCTCCACTTGAAATAGGAGGGGAGCTTGTGCACACTCCTGTAGGCTGGCCCTGTGGAAAGTGAAACTGAGTGACTTCTGAGGCCATGGAAGGCCTTAGAGCTTCCTAGTGTCTTAGGAAACTGCTGTGGGAGATGCCAGCCCCCATCTTGAAATCATCTTCTTGGAGACATCATGCTGTAAGGAAGCCCAAGCGAGTCATATGAAGAGCCTGAGTGGAGGGAGATGCTGTCCTTAACTGTTCAAGCTCTCACAGTTGAAATTTACAAGACAGTGGAAGGGCCATTTTCAAACATGTCTTTGCTGACCCCAGACCTGATTGCTCTCTGATGGTAACTAGGCACCAGAGAAGAACTGCTTAGTAGAGCCCAGGAGGCAACTCAGAGTTATGAGGAGTAATAATGCAAGGGCCTGCCTTGAACTGTGATCTTCCTACCACTGCCTCCCAAGTAGCTGGGATTACAGCTGTGCACCACTATGCCTGACCCTCCCCCCCTTTTTTTAAATTGTGAAAATACCGTACAGAGGGGTTACAATTACATGGGCAAGGTAATGAGTGCATTTCTTACCAAGCATTGTTGCCTCCTTCGTTTCCCCTTCCCATCCCTTCCCATCTCCTCCTGCCCCTCGCTCACCCCCCTTCCCCCACTAAGTTCGTTTTTTGACATAACATCTTGTACATCTCATTGTTGCAATGGGTCCACCTGTATCCCTATTTAAACAATTTGTTTTTTCCCTTCCCCTCCACAAATTATACCGACATGAAATACAGTGAAAACAGGGGTTATACCGTGGGGGAGGGACATACAAAGCAACTAAGAAATCATCTTATAAATATGTTAGAAACAATATCAAGAAAGAAACCTCTTTTGTTTTAATTGACACAAAGAATTCTATATATTTATAAGGTAAGCTGTGACATTTTGATAGTGTGTATAGTTTATGATGGTTAAATCAGTCATATTTATAACTTTTAGAAGTAAACAGTGCTTTGTGTTGGGAAAATCCAAAAATCTTCTCTTCTAGATAAGGAATAGGAGAACTTAATCCTTCTACTTGCCTGTATTTTCTTCCCCATTCATCAACTCTTACCTCTCCTCCACTCCTCCCCTTCCAAGCTTTGGGTTGCCACTCTTGTATTCTCTACTTCTGTGAGATTGATTTCTTTAGCTTTCACACACAGGAGAGAATTTGTGGTATTTATCATTCTTTGTCTGACTTATTTCACTTAATATATAACATCCTCTAACCTGCAACATTGCAAATGATAAAATTTCATTCTTTTCTTTTTCTTTTGTGCCAAGCTTGAACTTGATCTAAGTTCTGTCCCTTAACTTTTTTGCTCAATGGTGGCACTCTACTACTTGAGCCACACTCTCATCTCCAGGTTTTTGGTAATTAATTGGATATGAGTCTCATCTGATTTTTCTGCCCTGGCTGATTTTGAACTATGATCCTTAGACCACAGTGGTATGATCTAGTTCATCCACTGGCTGATTTTTATTCTTTTTTTTTTAATGACCATTTCCTTATCATTATATCTGCTTTACATATGAGAAACGTTCAGGGATGTTTTATAAAGAGCCCAAGGTCACACCGCCAAAGGGTCAGAAATCACACTCCAACAATCCAACTCCAGGTCTCATACTACTTCTCAGGGTACAGAACTGATGGATGAACTCACATCTGATGATTTGTTTTGAAAAGTCTCATTGAGCCTAGACTTTGCCCTAAGGCAGGTTTGGAGCAGTTGTTTTTAAGGAGCCCACAGTTAGGGCTATGTGAATTCATTCACATGCAGAAACAAATGGCTGTGACCTTTCCTTTGTGAAATGTTTTTCAAGGGAAGCCAGTGCTGCCAGTAAGGTCTAGATTGATGGCATTGGATACTGAGCTGTGGAGCCTCCACCTTGCGATGTTTCACTTGGTACCTAGGGTCAGCTCAGCCGGAGGCACAGCCAGAATGGAAAATGTCATGCTGATTGCTTATTCAGAACACTCTCTCCCTTCCTTTACTCCCACCTTTATTCTTTTCTAGTCTGTGAGACAAGGGTTGGGGTGGGGGTGGGAGTTGTGGATTTCCTGTCCTTAGTGTGAGAGATAGAAAGGGGGAATTGAGTCATATGAATTGGGCACTAGGGATAGGAGGGCTAGATCTCCTAGGACAGAATGACACATGAAAGATGCCTTTTTTCCTCTCCTGGTGAGCCCTGTGTAGGCTCAGGGCACTACCCCAGGGTACCTGGCCTTAGGGAACACACACCTTCAGCGGTTGGCTTCATGACAAAATGCTTGGGCAGTCTACATACTCAGACAGCTCCGATTCAGGGTGTCAGTATGGAGAGGGCTCATTTCTCCCTTCCATCTAGGCCTCCCCTTAGTACTGGCCCTCCACAGCCATAGCTCCAGCCTCAGAGATTTCGTGTCTTGAAGGCAGACTTGAGAGAGAGGGATAGGGCCCAGGCAACAGCAAGAGGCATGCTGAGAGGCACAGGACCCCAGCAGAAAAAGGGTTACCCTGATGGGTTATGCTGCTCATTCCAGCCTTTCCCTGCCTCAACCTTCAGGCTTCTCCAGTCAGAGTTGTTTCTCCTAAGCCTTGTGTCCAAACCTCAGTCCTTTTAGTGCCGTTTATTATTTTCTCCCCATCACCACCTCTGTGGTGTATTTTTTTCTAATTAGCTTTCTTTATATTGACTCTTTATCCTTAAATTGGTGATTTTGAGGTGAAACTGAATGATGGAAACCAGAGTTATCTCCATAACTATTGTGTATGACTTTGTTTTCAACAGAAAACAAAACACTACCATTTAGATCAGTGTTGTTGGCTGTCAAGGATCTGGCCTCACAGTTGCCCTCTGTTTGTTTTTTACCATCGGTGAAAGCCAGGGAGACTCTGGGCTTCCCTAAAGCAGAAGCCAACAGGAACCTGTGCTTCCTGGAAATAGATGAAGCCAGCAAGAACTGGGCAGGGCAATGCCATGCCTAAGGTCATTTCTTCTCCCATCCATAGTCCACATTTCATGCTTTCATAATCACCATCCAACCCAAATTCATAGCTGTCTTGAAAGAAGAGCTCAAAGCTTCTTGCCTTCAAAAGTCTTTTCTACTGAAGTCTTTTCTGCTGAAGTCAATACTTCTTTCCCTGAATATTTACAGCAATACTCACCATCTTATAGTAAAGAAACATCACTTAATGATAACTGGTCACTTCATTGTTTTGAAGCTCCAGTTTGATCTTGTCAGCAGATTCCCACTCTATAAGGTAGTGACCATCAGCTCTCTCTCTCTCATTTTTTGTTTTGTTTTGTTTTGGTGGAATCAATACTCAGGACCTCAGGCTTACAAGACAGGTGTTCTGCCTCTTGAGCCACACTTCTAGCCCCTTTTTGCCTTGGTTATTTTTGAGGTAAGGTCATGCTTTATGCTTAAGCTGCCCTGAGCTGAACTCCTTTTACTTGTGTTTCCCAAAGTAGTGGCAGATGACAGGCACAGATCTGTGCCCAGCCTTGGAGCTTCCCCCATAGCTAGGATAACAAATGTGGCCACAAAGCTCAGCCATTGGTTGAGATGGAATCTTGTGAAATTTTATGCCTGAGCTGGCCTTAAACTTCAAACCTCCTGTTCTCTGTCTACCAAATAGCTAGGATTATATCCTCAAGCCACTACATCCAACTTGACCATGAACTCTGGACTTGGTATTTGAGGGGAAAGGGAAGTGGTGGGGATGTTATAGCACTTGTCATGGTACTGATCACACAGAAGATGCTTCGTTTACCTTGCTCAATGGCATAATTCCTTGTGACTGTTAGCTATCATTCTGCATCTCTGAGTTGATTTTATACTATATACCATATAAGACATACAAGCAACTTTCCCACTCAGCAACTCATTTCTTGAAATGAACAATGCAACAAAATTTGGGCATAACAACACGAATTTGCAAAATTAGCTGCATCATGTATAAAGGCCATGTTGTCCAGAATTAGAGTATGAAAGTACTTGCAACTTATTGACTTATAAATTAATATAAGTACTTGAAAATTATTGACTTATAAATTAATTTTAAATTAATCCTTTACTCTCTCACTTACCTATTTAATAGACCCCCCGAGAGAGTACTTGTCATGGAGCAGATCTTAGTAAACTCAGGGGAATGAGATGAAGCATTTTGTGTTTCTCATTTGGAGAAGCTCGTACTTTAGAAAGGAAGATAGCATGAAACCTGAGCCATAATTAAGTTGGATGCCACACATTGCAGGCACACATCGAGTGCTTGGAGACCTGGAGAGGCTTTGTTTCTGACTAAGAGAGCTGCAAAGGGTAACGCAAAAGAGATGACCTTTGAATTAAGCTTTGAAAATGATCCAGGCTTGTCAGGGAAAGGGCATTCCGGGCTAACAAATGAGCAGGAACGGGCCCTCAAGGCTGGAGTCTCTGTTCTTAATAGTGATTGGTCACCAGGGAGGGAGAAGGGACAGGAGGCAGAGCTGAAGAGAGAAGTAGGAGCCAAATCAAGCAGGACTACATGTACCTAGTATGGACAGTTGTAGAAGGTCCTTAATTGGGAAAACATAGCAGAGATGTTTAGTCATCCCCTCTAGTACCCTTTCCTTCTCTGCTGGGCCTACTCAGTCCTAGAATAAAAGACTAAATTCTTCAGCTTCCCACACAGCAAAGAGGTAACCATATGAGTAAGCAATATGTGGAGTAGAAATTCTAAGAAGGCTGCTTCAAGGAGTTAACCAACAGACACCACCTTTGAGTCTTGCCACTCTACATTTCTTCTTCTACCAACAGACACCACCTTTGAGTCTTGCCACTCTACATTTCTTCTTCTTTTAGTTGCAACTTCGGACATTATGTTTGGAGCTCCAGTAACACTTTTGAACTATGAAGTCACCATGAGGATTAAAAATAAGAACTGAAAAATTTCAGAAGAGATAAACACTAACCTCTTGTGTCCTCTCTTCTTTCATGTGAGAAATAAACAAGTTTTTAGAGCCCAGTGCTCATGCCTATAATACTAGCTACTTAGAAGGTTGAGAGCTGAGGATTGTGGTTCAAAAGCCAGCCTGAGCAGGAAAGTCCATAACACTCATTTCTCTAATTAATCACCAAAAAGCTAGAAGTGGAGCTGTGGCTTCAGTGGTAAATCAACAGCCTTGAGGAAAAAAAGAAAAAGAAAAAGTAAAACAGCTCAGAGATAGCACTCAGGCCCTGAGTTCCAGCCCCAGAACCAGCACAAAAACAAATAAACAAACAAAAGCCCAATTCTTCTGTTTCAATCTCGTGGGTAGCTAGGACTACAGACTTGTTACTGTGTGGTGATTTTTTTTTTAATTTAAAGGAAGACATTGTAAAAAATAGCATTGCCTAATACTGTAGTTATTAGCTTGTAGCACTTTTTTTGGTGGTTTATTAGAGATAAGAGTCCCAAAGACTTTCCTGCCTAGGCTGGTTTCAAATTGTGATCCTCAGAGCTCAGCCTCCCGAGTAACTAGGATTACAGGCATGAACCACTGGTGCCCCCACAGCTTTTTAAGATAAAGTGACATAAAGCTCAAAATTCAGTTCCTAGTTGTACCAGACACATTCCAGTTGCTTAATAAAGACATACAGCCAGTGCCTACTGTATAGGTCAGTGCTGGGTCTAGAACATTCTCATCATTGCAGACAATAGTCATGGTGGTATAGGGATTACTAGAGGGAGGCTAGGAGGATGTACTCTTCCATGGAATGGTAGAAACTCTCTTCTCTGGTCAGACATTAAACTAGAGTGCTTTTGATATATTTCCTATCTGGCTCCATGAGATTGTGCATGTTCTAGACTGCCTGGGTATGGAACAGAGGCCTCCAGAGTTGCTAAGTGTCAGACTTACCTCTTGTGTTTCTTGGCCCTTCACATCCTTGAACTTGGTAGCTCTCCAATGACTTCAAGTGGATTTTTGAAATATAATATATGTGACCCATTTTTTTTTAGAGTATTGGAGGAAGGCTGGTTGGTGCAAGCTAGCCTGTTATAGCTAGAAGCTGAACTCACACCTCTGTCTAAGGCATGTGGATCAGGGTGGAGGAAGTCTGGTGGCATATTCCCTGTGTGGGTGATTGAATGAAGGGTAAAGATGAAAGGCTTATGGGTGGATTAGGAGAGAAGAGCTCACTGATCAGTCTTGGATGCAATGTGGGGTTGAGAGAGGGAGTAT
The DNA here is from genome assembly GCF_019054845.1 of Dipodomys spectabilis. Classification (NCBI taxonomy): domain Eukaryota; kingdom Metazoa; phylum Chordata; class Mammalia; order Rodentia; family Heteromyidae; genus Dipodomys; species Dipodomys spectabilis. The sequence goes on along the minus strand of NW_024870694.1, from coordinate 11,697,579 downwards.
GATGGAGAAGGAGAATTCCTGGAGTATCAGGCCATGCTCCTCAGTTATGTTGGATCACTGGGTAGATGCGCCCTGTAATGTGGTTTAAGGGATTGAGGCCTGAGGAGAAGTTTCTCTGGAGATGGTTGCATTAAGTGGACTGTGTACCATGTCCCATGCTAGTGACAGAGGTGGTGCCAGCTGTGATCACTGATGCTGGAAGGGTAGCCTTGCCTTCCTTGAAAAAATGCTGTAGCATGGTTTTACTGTGGGTCTGGCTGCTGCCTCGCTAGTGTATATGGCTTTTCTCCTGTTCTCTTTCTTGCTCCTTTCCTGCTTGTTTCCCAGCATTCTAGATAATTCTGATAATTCCAAATGGACTTTTTTGTTTCTGGAGTATTTCTGTTGCTTGCAACCCAGAGCTTTGGGGGCAAAGACATACTCACTCATAAAATCCTGTATATATACTTCAGGCTGTTTTCTCCCCATGAGTTAAGGTTCTTAAATACAAATCTGCTAGGTATGCTTGTCCTATCTTCCAGACTTTTTTTCAGATGGGAAAAGGCCAGAATATAGAGATGGAGGGTAGAAAAGAATGGTTCTTTCAAGCATTGGTAGTATAATGTTACCTATGGCTTAGTTGAAGCCATGAGAAGGGCTGATGTTTCTCTCACATTGTGTATCCTGAGAAAGAGAGTACTTACAGGTTTTTATTTAGTCTATCCCCATCCCCGACCAAGGTGAGAGGTTTTTTTAGGGATGCTGAGCTAGTTTCAGAGATTCTGGTGTGAATTCCTCCTAGCAAGCTGCTATGTTCAATTTCAGAATATCATCCATTTACCCAGCAGCAAGGGTCTCTGCCAGGCTACATTTAAACTTTCTCCTTAAGGACCCAGTCTGCTCTCTGCAGGGCTGCCTGGGGCATGGACCATTCCACTCCTCAGATGTAAGTGGCTTGAGCTGGAGGCTGAGTAGCAAAGATGAAACTTAGGGAATCACTCTTTCAGTGTGGGCCTTGAATTCCCATTGAGGGTAGAAAGGACAGGGGCGAGGGGTATCTGTACTTGATTTCTGCTGAAGTCAGACTACAGAAGATCCAACTGGTCAAGGTCAAGCATTTGGAGTTTGCTCTTTGAATCCTGAGGAGTGACTTGATTTGCAAATTGGAAATATGACTCCAAATGAAAATAGACAGGAGGGGAACAAACTGTATGTTGTGAAACCAGTTTGCTCCACCCTAGCAGATTTGCCCAGGTGGTGGGATGAAGAAGAGACAGGTCAAGGTAACTTCTAGATGCTCTTCTCTTAGGTGGTCCTATAGGATTTTGGGGAAAATTGATTAGCTCTGTTGGGTTGTGGTTGTTCCAAGTGTCTGTGGAAGATTCAACTTGTTGGGTAGACTGACAGTCTACAGGTCAAGGTCAAAGTCTGGAGGACAGATAAGGATTTTGGGGTCCTTGGTCAGAGCTATCCTCTTTTTGACTCTGCCACACCTACAACTTCTTGACATTAGTGTCCAGGAAGTCCGTATAGAGGCTGTGTCTACCCTTGAGCTTAGACTCGGGCTGTACTTTGTCATACCATCTTGTCTTGTGAGGCCTTCCCCTAAGACCCATGTGACCTGTGAATGGTTCTATCACTGGGCCTCAGTCCTGGCCTTCTAACCACTCCTCTACTTCCTGCTTCTAGGGAATGAGAATGTGGACTCAGGAAGGCATGGGAATCTCTGTTCTCTAGGTAATGGGCTTCGCTGGGGAAAGTTGCAGAGAGCTTGTGAAAGCTTGTGAGAGCCACTGAGAAGGGTATGAAGCATATGTGATAGTGGTGCAATCACCAGGGGAAAGCTGGGAGTGTGGAAGCATCTTGGGAAGCACAGCCTCAAAAGCCTGAACTTGGGGTGCTGTGCTGGGGCCAGCCTAGAACCTGGACCCCATCAATACTTGCTTCACTGTCCACTTTTGTATTCTACTGTCATCCCTGGGGCCTCTGAGTAGACTCCAGTCCCTTCCCTTCCTGCTTTTCCTCATTGCCAGGGCTTCTGCATGATTCCTGTCCAACATAGTATACACCCAAGTGTCCCCTCCTTTCTAAAGCCTTCTTGGAGCTCCATGATGTTCTGGGGAAGCTCTGTCCTGGTACTATGGAGGATGCCATCTGGTCTGATATATTTACATGTTGTCTCACCTCTCTGGCTGCAAACCCCATCAAGGCTCCAGAGCATTGTTCCTATGGCTAGCCCAGGGCCTGGCATGTAGCAACATAGAAGCATTTTGCTGGGGGCATACATGAATAGAACTATTACAAGTAAGAGCTTGTAACATTACAAGGACACAGCCTGGTTGGGAGCAGACCTGAGTTCAGGCTCAATCTCCCTACTTCTTGCTCACTTTGTTTGCCTTTAGCACTTCTCCCTTTAGCACCAATTGTGAGATGCAGATAGAGTCCATTGATCAAATTCATTCTATATTGATGTTCTGAAGCCTATGAACTGAATTCATCCTTTCTTTCTCTCTCTCTCTTTCTTTCTTTCTCTCTTTCTTTCTTTTTTCTTTTGGGTGATATTATGGTTTAAATTCAAGGCCGGTACTTGTTAAGCAGATACTTTGCCATGGGAACCACACCTCCAACCCTTTCTACTCTGGTTATTTTTCAGTTAGGGTCCTTTGTGTGGGCTGGCCTCAGTCTGTGATACTCTTAACTCTGCCTCTCAAGTAGTTAGGATGATAGGCTTGAACCACTGTGCTCAGCTTTATTCTATTCTCTTCTATGCTGCAAATACAGAGATCCCCAAACCACAACGCTCTAACTAGGACTTGGAGACATGGAGATCTTGCCAGACTATATAACCACCAAAGTCAGGGAAAGTTCCAGGAAGAGAGACGAGGTAGTGTGGGGCAGGGAGTGGAGCTGTAAGTGGGGGAACAGAAATGCAGAAGGATGTACCCTTGCATCTCATGATAGTAATGAGGTGCTGGGAGAACTGGATTTTTGGGAGAGCCAGAAAGGCTCTTTCCTTCCTGATTGGAATCACTTGGTGTATTTTGTCTAGTCTTTCAGGAGACTGAAGAGACTGATCTTAAGAGACAAATATCCAAGTAGCCTCATCTTTCAGCTGGAGAGAGAGAGCCTAATAGGGCTGGCCCAGGACCTTACTCTAGGTCTTCCAACCCCGATCTGGAGGCTTGTTTTGTCTCTCAGGCTTACTTGTGAATCACTGGAGACTTGGCACATCTGTCTTCCATAGCTGCTAGGTGTGGCATTCAGGGTTCTGTACCCAGAAGGTGTTTTGCAAATGCTCAGCAGGGAACTCATATTCAGCCAAACAACCTTGAAGAATTCTGTTCCCTGTGCTTGGGGGTGGGGTAGGAGCTTTGGGTAATTTTCCAAAGCATCAGAGTCACATGGTGAACTTATGGGAATAAATTGCTTGCCTCCATGAAGGCAATGAACTCTCCCAGGACAGCGAGCAGTTAGAGAATGAAGAAATCCACTAAATGGTCCCTCCTGCAGCAAATGTGCTTCATGCAAACATTGCAATTACTTATCCCAGGAACATTTCCGAAGAGAATTATTTTATCAGCACTGATGGAATCGTGACCAGAGCCAGTACTGTAATGCTACAGCCAGCCAGTTCTGGAGAGTCTGAGCAGTGTGGCATCTCTCATTGTGACAATACTTTAGAACAAACAAATATCATTTCTCAGCCAGTCATTTCAATACCAGGAAACTGAGGCTCACACAGTGGAAGGGACTCCAGAGCCCTACAGGAGTGGGACTAGAGCAACAGGACTCTCAGCTCCCACAGCAGGCTCTGCCTTCTGCTGACCCCAGAACCCATGTCCTCTCTTCCCTGTTAGATCACTGATGGCAATCCCCTCCCCAGCTTTACCCCTCCCCCGCCATGTGTGTGTGTGTGTGTGTGTGTGTGTGTGTGTGTGTGTGTGTGTGTGTGTGTGTGTGCTTGTTTTAGGACTTGAGCTCAGAGCATGGATGTTATCCCATAGTTTTTACACTCAAAGCTGGCACTCTACCACTTGAGCCACAGTTCCACTTCTGGTTTTTGGGTGGTTAAGTGGAAGCGTCTCTTCGGTTTATCTGCCTGGACTGGCTTCGAAATTGGATCTTCAGATCTTAGCCTCCTAAGTAGCTAGGAATACAGGCACGAGCCACTGGCACTTGCCTGCCCTCACATTTCTATGTGGGTATATTTCCTATGTCTTCAGGCTCAGACGGGGAATCCAGGAGCACAGGGAATCTGAGCCCTCACTGCCCTCTGTGGTTAAAGCATGCTTGCTCTATCCTTTCTGAGCAGTAGAAAATACTGTAAATATTCAGAACTTCTCAGCCTTTATAACTGAAAACTTAGAAAGGGAACCAGGAACACAGACAGTGGAAAGGGAGAGGTATGTGTTCGATACTGTATGAGACCCTAAGGGTCTGCCCCACATGATGAGGTGTGTAGTTTATAGTAGAAACAGTGGTAGGGTTGCTGTATCTTGCTGAAGGGGTCATTGAAACTAACCACTGATCGATGAGTAAATAGATTCAGATGCATGTCACAAATGTCTCCTGTTTGCCACCTATCAGTGAAGCCTCTTAGCAGTGGTTACTCGGGGCTTCCATTTCGGCATGGGCTTTCTTTCTCCTTTTAGCCATGAATCTTTCAGGCTACAAAATCAGCTGTCATCCTAGGCAGCTGTCCTCTGACTATGGCATGATTCCTGCTCTCTGACTGGAGAGAGGGTCTTTGGGCTCACAGGTCATAAGAGCAGCTGCAGCGTTGTGCCCCATGTAGGTCTGAGAAAGTGGACAGGGCAAGTTGCCCTCTCCTTCTGGAGTCACTCCTGCCAGCATCTTCCCAGGGGTGCAGAGAGGAGGTAGCAGCTGGGTATTGTGAATCTGCCACCTTTGTAACCTTGGGCCCTTTGCTGTACATCACCATGGCCTCTGTTTCTGCATCCTTGTCCTGACATCCTCACTATGCTGGGCTGATGGCAGGAGACCATCATCATCAAAGGGCAGGCCCAGGAGAAGGGCAAGGTACACAGGGTGGTCCTTTCCAAGGCTCTGGAGATAGGACTCTATCTTCTGATCGAGGTCATAATATGTCCTTCATGTAGAGAAAGGTGGTCCCTCTGGTTTGTTCTCTCCAGAGGGGAGGATCACTTTGCCTAGTTTTTGGAAGGTGAGCTATGGCCAGGCATTGCTCAGTATGTGCATTCTATTAGGTGAGATGTCTTTTCTGTGGTGGACATGTGTACCCCTGGCCCAGCTCCATTGGGTGGCAGGTATTTCTACTTCTGGGCTTCTGTAAGCATAATCTCCAGTTTTATCCATAGTATAGGCATATTTTGATATGCATTTTCTTCATGTATTTTTCTTATTCTCATTTGGTTTAGGACTGAGGTGGAGACGATGAATGCTAAATGTCAGACAGCTGAGTCAAAGAAAGACCACTAGAATTCTTTCTTCTGAGATTTTTGAATCCTGTAAAAGATAGGAACCCAGTTAGGCTGGAGAAGGCTATCTATAGGCAAGGCCTATAGAGGGAGCGGGTGAAATCACCTGCCAAGGCATCCACATCCATTCTGCTTCTGTCCTTGCAAAGCTCTGCTCCTGTTTCTGAGAGGAATTACCGACGATAGCTTCAGCCCTTTAGCCAGGTCTTGAGGAACAGCCAGGATCTGCAGGCATGCGTGGAAGGAAAGCAGGATAAGGCAGAGATTCAAGCTAAAGAGGATGAGTCACTGTAATTGGTAAAACACATTAAGAATGAAGGTAAGTAGGAGATATGGGAGGCTGGGGCCAGTTCTCAACAGGAACTGAAGGGCAGGATAAAGAATTTTTATTTTATCACATGAGAAGATGAAGACTGAGCAATGAGGAACACAGAGATGACATGCCGGTAGACTGAAAGCCAGTAAGAGGCTGCCGCAGGAACCTGAGCTACAGCCCCAGCCAGGCCAACTGTGCAGCACTCCTCCTGCTAATCACACTCCTATGAGAGAATGTTAACAACTTGGATGTATTTTTCCACACGTTTCTCTTTCTGTACACAAACACATAGAAGCAACTACAGCGTCCATTTCCTGTTTGGGGCTGATGCGTGATCATATCCTAGTCACTCCTCTATAACTTGCTTTTGCATTTTTTACTTCACAAGATTCAGCAAGTGTTTCCCACATCACCGACCACCTTTCTAGCTTGGTTTGTTTTTCATGATTGCATTTTAATCTATGTACAGGCTCTCCACAATTCAATCAGTCAATTATGTATTAATGGATGTTCCGATTGTTTCAGCCTTTCCCTAATTCAGAAAGATAATATAGCCAGGTGCTAGTAGTCCTAACTACTCTGGGAGGTGAGATTTGATAATTGCAGTTCAAAGCCAACTCAGGCAAGAAAGTCTGTGAGACTCTTATCGCCAATTAAAAACCAAAATAATAATAGTAATGGTTAAACTGAAATTGGAGCTGTGGCTCAAGTGGTAGAGCACCAGCATTAGGCAAAAAGCTAAGGAACGGCACCCAAGCCTCAGTAATGGCACACACATATACACACATGTGCACACACACACACACACACACACAGAACAAAACAAAACAAAACAACATAACACAACATAATAAGCAAATGCCAAGGAATAAGAAGAGAGACTTGAGCCCAGGGAGGCAAGCTTCTGTCTTCAGGAAAATCACAGTTCCCAGCTTCTAGGCTTGGATGAGGGCATTTATGCAAGGCAGTGACGCATTTAGTACAGAGTCACTGTAAGAATGCTGGGGTGTTTTGTATAAAAAGTGACGTAGATTCTCCATCATGGCAGTTATCTGTGTGTTCATTGATGTTCAAAGTCTGTCATCGAAGGTCTAGGGATAATTGGTTTCTTTCTATTTTGTGTTTCATCCTTTGGGAGAAACTGTTGTTTGGAAAGTTTTATCTTGGCTTGGAATGATGCCTCATTGTTTGGGGTGAGTCAGCACCCCGGGCAGTTGTTTGGGCTTTTGCATGAGACTGCCCACATCTGGTGAGCTGCCCAGAGGGAAGCCCTGTTCCAACCCTGCAAAGACACTCACCTTGATGTCAGCCCTCTGAAATCCCCCACAGTTGGCAACACCTCCAGGCTCAGGAAGGGCATGGCTGAAAGGGTGTAGCACATTGGAATGGGGAAGACTGGTACCAGGAGGAATGATCAGGGACTCTTCCACGTGGGGCCATGTTGGCATTTAGACAGGGACATCTGGTCCCTCCTTTGTACTTGTAATCAGCCTTCCTCCCCAAACTGGCCTGACTGCCAATCTTCTTTGGTAAGAGAGTAAGCTGCTGATTGTGGCTGGGTCTTGGTTAGGTAGGTCAGAATGGGAGAGCAGACTTCGTATTTACTTCTGTACCTTGGGCTTAGAATGGACTTACCTGGGGTGGAGGTGGGGGAGCAGCCATAATTGTTTAAAGACAGATGAAATACACACTTTCCCCAGTAGCAGGACAAGAAGGTGGGTTGTTAATACTATTTTTGATTTAGGAAAAGAACAAGTCTTAAAGTCCCAGGGACACTTAGCTAATGGACACATAATTCACCGTGCATTCACCTCTAATGCACCCTGCTATGAGCATTAGAGTGTGCTCTCTGCAACTCTCGTAGCCTTGTTCTGGCTGAGCTGAACAGCACAGGACTGCTCCAAATGGTCTCAAAGGTTTGCATCCAGTTTCTACCTCCTGAACCATGTTTTGTAACTGGGGGTTCCAAAGCTTTGGACAAAAATAAATTTGAATTACTCAACAAGAGGAAGATTATTCACTCAAGAAGATAGAAATACTCTGTTAGTCAGTTACCAGCCTATAGTCCCTGTAGATACAGGGACCTATTTTTTTCACTCTGACCTTTCTCAACAAATTCTATGCAGTTACGTAGGCTTGCTTGATATCTAAACTGTCTGATTTTGCAGTACACTCTGTCCACAATGGTTGAATTTCCCTTCCAACTTCTCATCTTGCAAATGCAAATCTCTTCTTTAGAAACTCCTCGTCTGTCCTGTTTGAAATCTTGTACTTCTTCTCTGCACCCAGAGAGCTTGCTGAAGAGTTTAAGAACAGTAGCTTCTTTCTGTTATTTGTATATGTGTGTGTCGTGCATGTGTTGGTACTAAGACTTGAACTCAAGGCCTCACATTCTCACTTGGCTTTTTCTACCACTTAAGCCACACTTTCACTAACTCACAGCTTGTTGGTGGTTAAAAAGAACAGTTTCACAGACTTTCCTACCCTAGCTGGCTTTGAACTGTGATCCTCAAATATCAGCCTCCTGAGTAGGTCGGATTACAGGTGTGAGCCACCAGTGCCTAGCTCCTTCTGCTATTTTGATGTCACAGGCAGATTTCTTTTTCTTTACTCCACCCTTCACATCGGCATCATTGTAAGACCCACGTTTTGAAGTAGGCTTTGCTTTGAAGTTTACATAGGCTGTGGACTCTAAGCTGTTTGCCACAAGTTCCTTGGTATTTCAGATTCTTTATTTATTAAATGAAGCTAACAAAACTCCCTTCTTGGGGCTATATAATGATGACATGATTTGTTGAAGGGCAGTGCCAAAAGCAGCAAGTAAAACACAAAGCACTCTATCAATGAGGAGACTGAGTAAGTGAGCCTAGCAGGATCCCCTCAAAGGGTTGGTATAAACATTGAATGATAGGGTGGAGGCCAAAAGGCATCCTGGATGCATATGAGCATCTCTGGGATTAGTTGAGGGGTATTTACTGATAGGAACCCTGAGCCTCAGGGAAAGTGTGAGACTTGTCTGGGTTCCTTGCCATTTGCTCATTGAGGGAGTGGGTGTGTGCCCCTCCACGGTCTCTGTAGCTCCCTCCTCAGTGCTCCACTTGGGGGTAGGAGATGCTGGACAGAGAGGCTGGGGCAGGGACATCACCTTCAAAAGAAGAGATGAGGCCTGATGCCAATAGCTCACACCTATAATTCCAGCCAAGAGGTTGAGATGTGAGAATCTTGGAAGCCAGCCTGAGCAGACAAATCTAAGAGATTCTTATCTATAATTAACTAGCAAAAAGCTGGAAGTTGGGTGTGGCTCAAATGGTAAAGTGCTAGCCTTGGGCAAAAAAGCCATGTAAGAGGCCCTGAATTCAAGTTTCAGTACCAGCACACATGCACAAGCACGCGCACAACAGCTCAAGTTGTATCTCAGGGGAAACCAAAGAGTATTTAACTCAGTAGAGCTAGCTAGGAACCAGTGCCTCACACCTGTAATCCTAGCTATTTGGGAGGCTGAGATCTGAGGACTGTGTTTCAAAGCCAGTCTGGGCAGGAAAGTCTATTGCTGTGGCTCAAGTTGTAGAGTGCTAGCCTTGAGGGAAAAAAACAAAAACAAAAACAAAAACCTCAGGGACAGCACCCAGACCCTGAGTTCAAACCCCAGGATGACACCATAACAAACAAAACCCTTCAGTGGACACTTGCCATTCCCAGAAGCACCCAGAAGTAAGCTGCTCAGTGAGTGACTGATGGATGTAATAGGCCATCAGCAGCTCTGGGCTGGGCCTTGATTGCATTAGCTCCCACACCCTGAATCATGATGCATTGATTCAATTCACTACCCTTGGCTTGGGGCCTGCTCTGAAAGGAGAACACCCTTGCCCAGTCACATTTGAGGGACGGGGAGGAGATCACAAGGAAAGACACACTGAACTGGGGGTGGGATGAGAATTTGGGCTGTGCTGCCACCATGATGACAATGTTCACCAGGGCTGGGCTGGAGGACCACAGGAAAGAGATCTTTCTGTGAAAACAGACCATATCTTCCTGTGGTTGGCTCCATTATGATCACTGTCACGGTCCATTTGTTCCACTTAAGATGCAATGGGTGAGGCAGTCAGAATAAGTAGCATCATGGATTTCTAGAACCTGCTCGTCTGTGTTTAAAATTTGTTTTATTTTGTGCTTTTGGATTGATTCCTTCGCGTGGTTGCAGTTCCTGAAAGTCTTTTAGAGCTCTTGGCTCACTCAAAGAAAGGGAGCATGGATTCGTGGAGGGAACATTCGATTACTAACGGAGAAATCTAACTAGCGCTGTAATTTTGGCAATTTTACCCTTTCAGCAAACATCTAGGACTTCAACCTGTGCGGATGGGGAAGGACCTTACCCAATGCCATGGTAGGTTTCAAGATGTGAAAACAGCTTCTGAACTCATCCCCACCCAGTACTATAATGTCTTGCTTTATCTGAAAGTTGAGGATTGTGGGAAGTGCCCCACCCTGCCAGCCCTGTGGCTCAGATGAAGCATGACAGTACCTAGGAACTCTGTGTCCCCTGAACAAGGACACAGAGAGTAACTACTTCTTTCCATCCTCACATCTTACAATTGGCATCTCGTCAAGATGTGAACGGTTACTTTGCGTTTCTATTTAAAAACATGACATTACAACCCTCTTTTTGTTTGCCCAAGGATATAAGATTTGAGAACTAAATAGATAAACACAATCTTTAAGTAGCAAGGAAGGAAGAAAAGGGCTGGCTGCTCTTTCATTCTACAGGTGCCAGTGTCATTGTTTCTATGAGGGGCCATAAAAATATATAGTACCTGGGCTAAGGATGTAACTCAGTGGTAAAGTGCTTGCCTAGCATGTACAATGTGCCAGATTTAATCCCCAGCACCGATATCGTAACAATAAAATGACAACAACAATAATAATAGAAATTGAGCCTTAACTTATCAAAAGGGAAATGAAATGCAGGTTGCAGAAAGAGCCCTAAGAACATTACTGGTCTGTCTGCCAGTCTCCTCATCATCTGGAAGGAAGAAGAGAGTCTAAAGGGGTGATGTGGTAGTTCAGTGAGTAAACTCAGGGACATATGAATTTGCTCCAAGGAAGCACTTGAATTCCAGTTAAAAAGGAAAGGGTAAATTTCAAGTTGAAGCATCATTGCCACGACACACATTTGCTGAAGGTCCACCCTTGGGCTGTAAAGTTCCAGAACATGGTTGGGCTGGAATTGGTCCTGAGCAAATGGGGCCGGACAAGGTAGGCTCACAGTGACTGCTGTGCCATGAGGGAAAGGCACCGCTTCTTAGAGGAGTCTGGGAGCTGCTTCCATTCAGTAGTGGGTGAGCCTGCCTGTGATGACCTGGGAGGCACGCACCCAAGTCAGGTCTTACCCCCTGGGTGGCAATTCTGCCACTGACCCTTGCAGGTTGTTCAATTCTCAAACCAGTTTCTTATCTCTAGAGTAAGATAACACCTCCTTTTGGAGATGCTGAGAATGCAAATAAAGCCAAGGAGTCACATACAGTCTTGTGACGACTGCAGTGGGAAGGATGGGAAGGAGAGGGACAGGGACAGGGGCAGGGCTGACCTCCCCATGCCTCTGGAGAGACTCTGGGCCCACAGGCCTAGAGCATTGGAAGGCAGGTCCTGACCCGAGTAAGAAGACAGAAGGAACCTGGTGTCTGACATCTCTGTGTCTAGGTAGCATTGCTTATCTAGTTCCTGGGCTGGGATGTCTCACTGTTTCATAAATAGTGAAAGGGCACTGAACCATAGAGACTCACACAGAATGGCTTCTTTGTGCTAATCTTATTTCCCAGGATAACCCAGTTTGACTCTCCCATTTGTTTGCAGCCCAACCCTGATTTCTACCTAATTTCCCAGGTGGATGCTAGAGGAAGAGAGAAGGTGAATAATCTGCACATATGCGTGAGGGGTAGATGGGTGATTTTCTGTAGGAATGAACCCTCTGGGAGGCCTCAGTGTCAAAGCTTCCTCTCTACTCATCAACTGGGAAGTTTGAAAGTCAGGTTTGCCCCTATGAACTAAATTACACCTTGTCTGCGGGGCCACTGTGAGGAATACGGGCAATATATATCCATCCCCAGCAACGTCTGGTCTGAAGTCCGGGTTTAATATATGCTGCTTTTAAAAGCTGGGCACTGGTGGCTCATATTTGTAATCCTAGCTAGACAGGAAGCTGAGATCTAAAGATTGAGGTCCAAAGCCAACTTGGGCAGACAAATCTGAGAGGCACCTCCAATCAACCAGCAATCTACCAGAAGTAGAAGTATGGCTCAAGTGGCAAAAGCTAATCCAACTGTGAGGACCTGAGTTCAAGCCCCAGTGCCAACATTGCTTTTATTTTATTTTTCATCTTTATAAAGAATCTTGCATTGGCAATCCCAGATTCCTTATTTGGGAAACTTCTTGTAGACTTTTTAATTTCACAGAACAATAAGATTTGTTTGTTTTAAAAACAAGAGGCCAATATGAGGTTGACAACTTAAGCCCATTAAAGCCAAGTCAACCATCAATTGGCACCAAATTTTCATAAAGTAAGTGAGATACACACTCGCACGCGTGTGTGCACACACACACACATACACTTGAAACAATATATCAGAATACAAGTATAAAAACCAGGAGCAATTTGACTTTTAAGGCATGTGTTATATTACTATTTTTTCTTATTGTTCCAGCTAAAAGTAGTCCTTTTTCTGTACCATCCTTTTGGGCTTGCATAGACTAGGTAGACTTCCTCCATCAACAGTGAATTCCTGAGCACCTGCTCAAAGCACTCCCCCTACACTAGGACTCAGTTCTTACAGCCACTACAATGTCTCCTCCATCATTCCTCCCAGCTGTACCAATTCCTCGCCCTGTTTCTGTTTCTTATCACAGCCTAATTCCCTGAACACATAGGCCACATTCACCTCCCATTCACTGAGGTCTGTTTTATTGGTGGCAGCTCAAATTTAGCAGTGGTTCCTGGGGCTCCTCTGAGCCTGGGGTTCATGGTGATATCCCTGTTAACTATTTCTGCGTCTTCTCTGCAGGACCCTTTGGGATCTCTGGTTCTGATCTGGGCTTGGTATTACCCTGTTGGCCGTGGGTATCTGCATGGCATGGACATGTGTGGTACAGTGAAGCCTGGTCCTCCCACTATACCCCAGGGCAGGTGGTCAGCTTCCTTCCTTCCTGTCCCACGGCATGGCACAGTGTGTGGGGTTTCTGAGGACTTCCCTGAGGGAACAGAAAAGTTCTTACTATACTTTGTCCTTTCTCCCATAGCAGTATATGGAAAGAAAAAACATGGTCCTTCCTTTAAGATCTAATGTAATGGGACTGACACTTAGAACATGGATTTATGAGGAAGGTTGAGGAAAATTTGGAGTAGCACTGATAAATGTTGCTATCAGTACAAAAATGGAGAGATTAAAACCAAACATCTTAAAATATGCTTACAAATGGATTTTAAAAAAAGAAGCCATTTATGACTAAAAAGGAAATAATTGCTTACTGTGGATGACTCTGTCTTTTTTCCCTCTTTTTCTTCCCTTCTCTCTCCCTTCCTTTCCTCTCTCCCCTCCTCTTTTGTCTTCCCCTTCCTTCCTTTCCTCTCTCTCCACTCCATTTCTTAATGTCTTTTCTGTAGGCTTAGTGGTGTGACAGTAAGATCTATTTCAATTGATCCCGTTTTTCTCTGACAAATCTTCTGCCTTTCTAAAGGTTTGGGAGTAGATTTATAATTGATACAGATCAATTTTTTTAATCATTTCCTTTTCTCCTCTTTCATTAAAAAAAATTAACCCAAACAAACAAATAAGCTGAGCAATCAATTTGTTTATTTTGCAAAGGCAAAGGGGGCCTAATTATGGTATGCTACCTCCTTGTCCTGTTCTTTCCTACCCCATCACCTAGGGGCCTTTCTCCTCCTTGGGCATCTATCGCAGTATGTGTTTTGGCTTTGCTCTAAGGAGATGGCAATGCCTCTGTTTTTCTAAAGATAGATTTCACATGCTTAAATCCATTTGGGGGTAAAATATTCTTGGTCCTTCACTTCTAGGCTTTAGGCTGCCTGAGCTGTGCTCTGCATTGAGGAGTCAAGTTGTGGGGAGGGAGGGAGGTGGGTGGGTTAGGATAGGGGTCTACTATCTGTCCATCTTAGATATTGTCTGGACAAGTTTCCAGTTTCTCCTCCCATCGAATTTTACATATCTTCAGGAAATAATTCCACTTCTTTCTTCTTTAATATGCTATAGCTTTGTACCCCAGGGATAAAGCCTAAGGAGTCGATAAAATGAGGGACTAGGAAAGAGCTGCTACCTCCTGAAAGGGAAGGAGAAGACAGAATCTTCCTTGGAGAGGTGGGTGTGTGACCTCAAGTGGGAATTCTCCACCCAGCAGGTGCAAGGCTCCCCAGGTGTGTGGGAAGTGGCTTTCAGCACCTCTCAAGCCACAGGCATTGGGAAACCAAAGGCTATAGATAGACATGACTTGTAGCCCAACAAATCCCACCATTAGCCATGGAGCACTGACACTGGAGGGTAATCGGACTTCTAAGAAATAGGTAGCTGGGCAATTGCTCAGCCTCGCCCAATGTTCCTTGTCTGTCTAATCTGAATTCATTCTAGATTTCTAACCCAATATCTCCCAGAACATTTTTTCTGTTCCCCAGATGTCATGGAAAATGTGTTTCCCTTCGTTTAACTTGTACATGCATGTACACGCTTCCAACTCCTCCTGAGGATATTTTTAGGCAGGAACAGGAGGATGGGTTGCAAAACCAAACAGGATACCATGACTATCAGGAACTACAACTCCCACAGAATTGGTAATCCCTAGTTTACACGTTGTACAATGGAAGAGGAGATAATAGGAGACTAGAAACTCTGGGAGTGAGGCATGGATGACACACAGTATCAGTAAATGGCATTTTAAGAAATACATTTAAGCAGGGTGCCAGTGGCTCACACCTGTAATCCTAGCTACTCAGGAGGCTGAGATCTGAGGATTGCAGTTTGAAACCAGTCCAGGTAGGAAAGTCTGTGAGACTATTACCTCCAGTAAATCACAGAAAAAGCCAGAAGTGGCATAGTGGCTCAAGTGATAGAGTGCTAGTTTTGAGCAAAAAAGGAGCCAAGGGACAGCACCCAGGCCCAGAGTTCAAGACCCATGACTGGAAAAAAAAAAGAAATACATTTAAAATTTCAGTCCAAACACAGGTATCAAATTAGGGGATTACCTAAGACAATTACAAAAAAAACCTCTGGATTGCTTCATGTTGGAATCATATAATACTGAAGAAGTTACATTTTGAAATTTAAAAAATGTAAAAACATATACAAGTGATTTGCATCATGAATGTGTTCTTTTTGTTGACTTGGTTTTTCAAATGCCAAATATATTAGGCCATTCATGTTCTCATTAATATTTCCATTTAATTTTATTTCTTTTATATTTCTTTTATATTTTTAAGTAATTGTCCAAAGGTGCCATCTAACAAAGCAATTTATTAAAATGATGCGTCTTGATCCATATCGCCTTCTCAACATCCTCAGCCTCCTTCCACACACCCTTGCCTTTACTTTTTAAATTTTTGTGATATGTACAATGAATTTTTTATTGCATTCTCTCCCCGCTTCCTCCATTAGTTTACCACCTCTCCCTTTAGTCCCACCTTCTCTTTCATGTACCACTGATTTAGTGGTCTTTGATATAGTCTTTCTAAAAGATTATACAATCTGAGCTCTCCATAGAAGCTATTATACGTCAATTAATTCATTTGTAACCACTTGCACACCACCGAATGTGTTTACTTACTGATTTATAGGTACATTCCATCTACCACAAATGAGGGAAAGCATGCAACATTCATTTTTCTAAATCTGGTGGACTTAATTTTTTCCAGGTCTTTCTATTTTCTTACAAATGATACAATATCATTCTTTATAGTGGATGAGTAAAATTCTATTGTGTACATATACTACATTTTTCTTGATACATCAAAGGGCTTCTGGGCTGATTGCATATCTTGTCTATGGTGAATAATGCTGCAATGATGGCGGTGTTGATGGTTTTATTGTAAACTTGTATATGTTCTATTGGATAAATACCCAGAAGTGAGATTTCTTTTCTTCCTCCTCCTCCTCCTCTTCCTCATTTTCCTCCTTCTCCTCCTCCTCCTTCTTCTTCTTCTTGCTGGCCATGGGGCCTGAACTCTGGGCACTGTCCTTCAGCTCTTCAGCTCAAGGCTAGCACTCTACTTGAGCCACAGTACCACTTCCAGCTTTTTCTGCTTATGTGGTGCTGAGGAATCGAACCCAGGGCCTCATGTATGCAAGGCAGGCACTCTACCACTAAGCCACCTTCCCAGCCCCCAGAAGGTAGTAGTTCTATGTTTTTTGAGGAACCTCCATGCTATTTTCCAGAAAAGGTTGAACAAGATTACATGCCTACCAGCAATGTAATAGACTTCCCTTTTGGCAATGTAATAGACTTCCTCACCAGCCTTTGTTGTTTTCTTGATAATAGCTAGTCTAACTAGGTAAGGTGGAATCTGTGTTGTTTCGATTTGCATTTTCTTTATGGACAGAGATGTTGATCATTTCTTTTTGCGTCTATTGGCCATTTTTACTTCTGAGGAACTCTTTTTTTAAAAATTTTTTTTTTAATTGTAAAAATGCTGTATAGAGGTGTTACAGTTACATGAGCAAGGTAATGAGTACATGTCCTCCTTTGTTTTCCCTCTACCTGAGAAACTCTCTTTAAGTGATTAGACTATTATTGGGTTGTTGTTTCTTTGAGTGTTTAATTTTTGAGGATTTAATTTTTTTGAACTCTAAGTATATTCTGGCTATTAGGCCATTGTTGGTTGTATAACTGGTTAAAAAAAAAAAAAGAAAAAAAAAACTTCTCTCATTTGTTAAGGACATAGCTAACAAGCTATGTCCTTTGCCATGCAGAAACTTTTAAGTTTGATGCAATCCTATTTATCAAGTCTTCTTTTAATTTATTATGTTTCTGTATTTTTACTTAGAAAGTTTGGACCTGTGCCCAGGAGTCCTAGTGTTTCCCCTACTCTTTCCTGTAATAGTTTCATGGTTTCTGGCCTTATATTGAAGTCTTTGATCCATGTTGAATTGATGCTTGTGCAAGGTGATACATGAGGGTCTAGTTTTGTTTTCTGCATGTGGATATCTTCCAGCACCGTTGGTGCTGTCTTTCTTCCAGCCTATTTTTTTTTGGCCCCCTTATAGAGTGGGTTCATTTCTGGGTCTTCTATTCTGTTTCATCAGTCCTCAGATTATTTTTGTGCCAGTATTAAGCTAACACTACCTTTAAGACAACAGCATGGTTTAGTGATTAAGAACCTGGGCCTAAACTTTGTGAGTTCTGTTTTCTGTATTCCACTCCAGTAAGTCAAAACCAGGACATCAGTTCATGTCTCAGCACTTGGGTGAGGGACCTGGTTATGTTTTTGTAAGCTAAGGTTATGGGCAGATAGGAACAGGCCATGTTCACCAGGTAGCGTAGGATGTTGAATCTTGGAGAGTCTTGGGTGAGCCCTGTCCCAGTAATACAAGGGAGACCACTGAGTAGACAGCAAGTAGAACCAAATTTCAACTCATACCACACAAGAATAGTCACAAAGTCTTAATTAACAGTGATAAATTGGATATATCTGCCAAATGGTCCTATAGTCACATGATATTTATGACCTACCAAAGCAGCCACTATTGTTTGGGTCTAGACTTCGTTAGAGTCCTTGTAGAGGTTTGCTTTCCAGGGGGCTATTGTGAGGTGATAGAAGCTTTGGGGGTGGGGCCTAGTGGTAGGTCTTTAGGTCATTGGGAGCATGAGGTAGTCCTCATGCAACTTCTTGGTCATTCTCATGAGAGCAAAAGAATTTTGGTCATTCCTTCTCTCTCTCTGCTTCCTGTCTCATATGTGTCCATTTCCCCTGCCTGATACATATTCTCACCATCTACTACTTACCACAGAGTCTCCACCAGCATTGATCTGATGCAGCCACCCAAAACTGTGAACTATATAAAGCTTTTTCCTTTAAAAGTATCCTTTGTCAGATATATTATTATAGTGATGCAGAACTGAGAAATAGTTCTAGAAAAAGCAGCTCATACTGCTCTTCTGATTTTTGGTGAGTAGAAACTGGCTTCTGTCCTGTCACTCTAGGCTCTCAAGACCTACCCCTCTTCCACACACAGGACAGGCCCCTTCAGATGTTTGAAGACATTTGTCTTACTTTTCTTCAGCCTTCCCTGCTCCAGAGTCCTGGGTCTCTCACAGATTCTGGTGGAGCTTTGTTTCAAGCATGAACAATACAACAGGAGCTGGGTCTTCCCTATCTGGCATATGTTATACATTTGATGAAATTGTCACTGTCAACAAGCTCCCATCCCAAGGGAGCAGTAATATTGTCACTGAAGAATATGCTTCTGTTAGTACTCCTGTCTGTAGGGCCAGACAGGCAAGGGCTGTTGGTGAGTATCAGAAGGCCTGTGTACAGACAGTCAAATAAATTCTAGATTAGAATAGAACCAGAAATTAGAAAGATATATTTTATTTCTTCTTCCCTTCTTCTCTCTTTACATACAGTCACTGTAAGCCTAGTCCCATCCAGGCCTAGTCAGGACTCCTGCTCCATAGCTTCCTTTTATGTCCTGAGATTTCCTCTTGTTTTCCTCTCCTCTTGATGGCTACCATTGCTGCTTGATCCCTGGTTCTGTTCCTTCTCTGGCCCTAGCTCCCGCTTCAACAATTTTTGTCCACCTCACTCCATAGAAACATATAGGTTCTTTGGGCTAAATTCCTTAACTGCTCAAAAGCTTAGGAAACTGTCAGTATCAGAGAGCACCAGAGGGCTAACCATAGAAGGAGTTGACAATATGGAAAAATCTATCGTCTATTGCCCATTTTAGAGAAGATGGTGACACCATTGGGATACTGCTCTTGCATTCATTTTAAGGAGAGAATTCTCTTATCTTGTCCAACTGTCAAGGTTGGAAGTCATAGAGGCAAGAGAGTGGCAGCTGGGTGGCTTGTGGACATTGCAAAGGGAATCCCTAATGTCAGAGCTCATATCTGTGTAAAGGAGAACAAAATGGAGAATGGAGGGGTAGACAACATTGATGATCCACATGCCCCATGTATGGAAGATGCCTTACTCAGCCATGGGACCTAACTCAGAAATTCATGATCAGGATGACCTGGCTCAAGTTTGGGCACAGCTACATACCAAAGTATGACAGGCATCCCTAACAGTCTCTCATGGATAGGCAATACAGTACCTTTGCTTAACCAAACGTCTTGCACAAAGTGAAAAAGTATAATTGTAAGAGATAGTTAAAAGTTGCTTTTGCTGGTCCCACCAATTAACTGAGAGCTAGAGAAAAGATTGACATCTCTGTCTCTAATTTGTTTGTACCTCTGCTCTAAGCCATTGTTCTGGGAAGACGTGATTAATCAATAACATTTTTAGGACAAGGGACCAAAACTACCCCTAAGAAACCATATAGACTCCTCAGAAGAGATTACCCACAGGGCAAAGACAAATTGTTAGTCCTGACCAGTGATGACAGTGATAACTTTCCCAGAACCCCTCCCCAAACAATGAGTTAAAATAAGGATCAAACAGCCCATACGTTGACCAGGACTGCTTGGTAATTCTGCATACCTCTTTCTTCTTGCCCCCAGAAACCCTAAAGCTCACGTCTATACCTCCAAAGATGACTAAAAACGTGCTGAAATGTCATCTTCCCGTGGCATACCCATGCCTTGTAATTAATCTCTTTTCTCTGCCCTTCTTCATGTCTCTTTACATGGTATATAGAGGCTTATGGCTGGACCTGACAAGGGGAACTCTTGGAATTTGGGCCTAGGGGGTCTATAACTCTAGTTTCTTTATCTCAAAATTAGAGCTCTAATTCTCATACTTTTAATATTTACTTAAAATTAAGCTTTGACTAGAGGGAAGCAACTCCTGTCTTAGAAAATTTTGCCTTAAGAATGTATTAAATGCACCAAATGTGATTTTTTTGCAAGTATTCCATAACATTTGTTCATAGAAACAAGAATTGGTGTGATAAGCTAGAAAAAAAACCTGTTAGCAGCTCTTATAAATTAGAGAATAAAAACTGTGAGTTGAAATTGAACCACTGACTCTGCCTAATGTTTCTTGAGCCAAATTAATGAATGATAGAAAGAAAGGTCTCTTCCTCTTACCTACTTAAAAGCATTTTCACTGTCAAAATGAAACCACAGCCTTGTGGAGCTGAGATTCCATAATGAAATGCAAATTTGCTTTCCTTTAGCCAGGAGTGAGGAGAGCCAGTTTTCCAGTTTGAAGGTAGGTATGACTGTCTTTGTCCTAAAGTGAATGCCCTGAGAAATGTGGATGGGGCAGACCCTATGGTCAAAGGGGCTTCTTTCTAAGAGGTATAGGTTGCAGAGAATGGCTGGACAGAGATCTGCAGAGGTGACACAGGAGTGTGGTGTGGAGGCAATAGTTCGGTGTAGGCATTCTGTCCACCCTGGGTGAGTATGTGCAACTAGACATGGATACATGTAGAAATATATGCATGCCTATATATGTATATATACATGAATTTATACAGAAAATGGTTATTCAAAGGTTTCCTTATGTTTAGAACCAAGTCATCTTTGAGTCTCTGCTCTCAAAGCATTCAGTCTACTTTATAGAGATCAAAATAAAAATTCTGGGGGTGAGGAATGGGGAAGGTAGTAGCACCCTGTACACACAGGCAGAGTCTGGAATGACTAGTTGGAGCCATGGGAGTAAGTAAGGGAGGGAAGCAGGAGAAGGTTGGCTGTGGGGGTAAGGGGAGGAGGAGCTGTATCTGACCTGTCCATCTTTAGAGCAGATACAGTGCTGTGTTCTCAGGATAGCAGGTGACTTGATCCCAATTCATTGATCCCCAAGAAGGAAAGGATCCCCTTCTCCATTGAGCTCTGAAGCCCATCCCCACATCTCCATTTGCCATTTGCCAACCACCCCGCTTCCTGCTTCATCCATCATTCAGAGGCTCGTCAATTTCTACTTGCCTCTTGACTTTGGAACAGAAGTTTCTTCAAATCTGTCCACTCACACCCATTCCTTCCTTCATTCCCTCTTTCTTAACACTCCTGCCCTGCTCCTTTGGTTCTCAAGATGAATGCTCCCTCCTGGGATCCTTATGTCTGGAGACAAGGCTGATTCCAGGATTTCTATCCTAGTCCACTGGGCCCTTTAGTTCTCTTATGCGCCCAGTCCTGGACCAGGCCATCTGCTCCCTCATCCCATTTTCAGGGCAGTGTTTCTACCTCTGGCTGTACACTAGAAGGAAACACCTGGGTTTTTAAAAATATCCTGAGCCAGGGCCCATTGGACAGCAATGAACTCAGGATTCCTGGAGAAGGACTGTGTTATCTGGAGCTTTTAAAATGGGTTTTGATGAGAGTGAGGGTTGAGAGCCACTGCTTTATAGGTCTGACACCTTCCAAACTATTGTAGCCAAGGCCCATTTCTCCTTTGAGCACCACAGTTGTGTATCTGACTTGTGCTTATTAGCACTATTTTGGTAGCTAACAGACTCCACACTACAATAGGCCCAAATGAAACCCCCACCACCTCCACATCCACTTCAATTGTCCTTAAATTGGTAGGTGCCACAAATCTGCCACAGAAGGCGTAAGCCTGGATCTACCCTGGATTCTTTTTCTCCCTGGACTCTTTCTGCCCATGTATCCAACTCAGCCCTGTGATTTATCACTAATCTTGTAACTTGCTTTCATCCAACATTTTAGTTACTTTTTTTTTCTAGTCCTGGGGTTTGAACTAAGGGCCTGGTCACTGTCTCTGAGCTTTTATTGCTCAAGTTTAGCTCTCTACCACTTGAGCCACAGATCCATTTCTGGTTTTTGGTAGTTAATTGGAGATAAGGGTCTCACAGACTGTCCTGTCTGCATCGGCTTCCTACTGTGACTCTCAGATCTGAGCCTCCTGGTATCTAGGATCACAGGCATGAGTCACGCAGACCCAGGCATTTTAGTTTCTTTTATGTACTTCTAGAACTGGATTCTTCTTTTTTATTCTTTACTGTTCCAACTTACCTCAGTCTTATTCTGTCATAGTGATCTACAAGCTGGCTTTCTTCTATGCAGCCTAGTTCCCTCACCTTTCACACAGCTTACATGCTATAAGACAGTGAGATGGTCACTTTGCTTTTCTGAGTCCTGGCATATTTACCTATAAAATTAGAATAGTAGAACTGTTTCATATGAGCATCAAATGAGATAGTGTTTATAAGTCATGTCTTATAGACTTTAAAATGGTCTATGGTGGAAAGCCTGGCCTTGGCATGGCATGGTAAACCCATGACTCTGGGAGAATTAAACATTTCATGGCCTCACTTTTCTATTGTAGCATGCAGTTCTTCTGTTCTCTCTCTCTCTCTCTCTCTCTCTCTCTCTCTCTCTCTCTCTCTCTCTCTCTCTGCACTGCACTAACACAAAACTGTCCAGTCCCTCTAGGCGAGCTGTGATTTGTGCAAGTCCAAATGCATCTTTCTTAGGAGCAATTGTCCAGCTGTAGGGGGAGGGCTGGAACTCAGCTCTCCTGTCTTGTTTTTATTTTTATACCCCTGAAGCCCCAAACCAGCTGTCTAAGTCACTTGCAAGCAGAACCAAAACTGTTTTCATGCGTCACAGAAGGCCACAGGATCCAGCCACACCTTCAGGATGGTGCACTAAAAATATCCTCCTGGTGCTATTTTTAAGGCTCTAAGAGCTGCAAACCACAGGCTACGAGAGCAGAGCAGCAGAGCTCTTGGCTGTGTGCACACAGGGGGCGACAAGCAGGGCTCCATTCCCAGTGGGCCCTTGGGTCAGGAGCTGGACTTAACCCTATGCTCTCCTTCCTGAACCTTGTGCAAACACCCATGCTCCAAGGACAGCCTTGTCCTGAGGCCCTTGGAAGGCACAGCGATCCACAACAGAGCTCACTCTGAGAGGACCACCTTGCCCGCTGTGTGTCCCTGTCCATACTGGGGGTTCTGCAGAAGCTTTTCTGTCCAGCAATTGGACATGAACCTTCCTGTCTCAACAGGCATCTATAATTTTCAAGGCATATTTGCTTCCCTTATCATCGATGATCTTTGTAGCACTTTTGTTAAATGCATAATTTTATCTCCATGTTATAGATGAGGAAACAAAAGGAATGTTTGTGTCCTTAGAACAGCTCTGCTATACAGTACCATGTAAATGAACCACTGTAGTGTGTCCACAGGTGTATGACCCTGCATAACTTCACACTGACTCAGCAACTCATTCCTGTGACTCTGATAGCCTTCCCCCTCCCCAAGTATAACTCAGCCATCATTCATTCATTCAGTCATTCACTGGATATGAACTTCCTGATTACGTACTCCATGCTAGGCCTTCTCTATGCTGGAAAGATGACAATTTTCAGAGATAAATGAGGACAGAACTGTAGCATACAGAGGGCACATTGTCGAGGAAGAAGGCTTCCAAAAGTGATCATCCTTTGCAGGGAGGGGGGATAAGGAGGAAGCAGAGCTTTTTTGCTCAAGGCTACAGCCCTACCATTTGAACAACAGCTCCACTTCTGACTTTTTGGTTATTATTTGGAAATAAGAGTCTCCAGATTTTTCTGATTTGGTTGATTTTGAATCACAATTCTCAGATTGCAGCCTTCTGAACCACTGGTGCCTTGCTCCAATGTCTTTTTAAAGTACAAAGAAAAAACCTTGAATGTTGACATTTCTCTATTAAACCCACAACTAGAAGTATAACAGCAACTGGACAGACTTGAGCTCATCTTTCTTAGAGCTGGAGTTCTCGTAATTGAGTCACTGTGGTGTCCTTTGTGATCCCCAAGATACTATCCATGAAGCAAGGAAGTGTGTGAGGAGCCTGGGTGGACTAACAGTCACCTTTAAATGAAGGTCTATTTCCTTAATTCCAATGGTAGGCATGTTGCATTTGCAAAACCAGGCACAGCTGAAAGACTTAGAACTCCTTTAGTATCAATACAACACTTGATTGAAGAATGCATTTGTGGACCCAAAGCAATTATTTTAAGCCCTTCTCTCCACTGACTATATACCAGCCCAGGATTTATGGCATCAAGCCTTGGGTTCTAGAGGTTATAATGTCTTTCTATACACTTTATGATCGCTCATGGAATTTGTCACCTTTCCAGAAAATTCTTCTCAGGCCTTGATTCTGAGCCATACTTTTACCTCTAATCTTGGGAATTCAGCAAACTTACCAGCTCTGTAGCAGGGGAAAGGTGGTGAGGCTGTCACAGAGAAGCCCCAGGATACCAATAAGGAGAAAATAAAGACAGGGCTCTTTAGGCCCTGGGAGAAGTCAGTACGAGGTATTGACAATTAGGCTTTGAAGACTAAGTCCTGTTGCAACGGAAACAACTCCTGCTTTAATAGTGTCCTTGGTGCTATTTATGCACTTTAAGAGGGTCCTTCTGGACATGTTGGTCTTTTTCCAACGCCCCTGAGAGCATTCTAAGCTGAATAAGTGTAATTGTTAAAGAAAACCCATACTGTATAATTCAGTACCATAAACTGTAAGAGGGTGAAAAGGGCCTCTGAGATTTGGAATCTAGGCTCTTACATGTGGGAACACTGAAGTTCTATACAGAGAGAAGCGACTTGCCCAGTTTACAAGGAACTTTGATATCATGATTTCTTCCCTAGGATTTTACTTACATTGTCATCTGGTTTCTTAAGATTGCTTCTGACACCAAGGCCTAGGATTTATCCCATTGTAGCCATTCTATTCATGAGGGAATCAATGCAATATTTATGTAGAAGTTTTTTTCTGTTGTATGCTAGAAACCTATTCTAACCACTGGAGATACAATAATGGATAGGTGAGAAGCCAGGTCTTGAGGGTCTCATAGACCAGTAAGAAAAAAAAGCCAGGTACTGATGTCTCATGCCTGTAATCCTAGCTACTAGGGAGGCTGAGATCTGAGGATCATGGTTCAGAGCCAGCCTGGGTAGGAAAATCCATGAGACTCTTATCTCTAATTAGTTACCAAGAATGGAAGTGGAGCTGTGTCTCAAGTGGTAGAACCCTATCCTTGAGCAAAAGAAGCTCAGGAACAGTCCTCAGTTCAAGCCCTAGGACCAGAAAAAAGACAAGAAAAGAGAAACAGACAACTTAGCAGGTCAGTAGGACATATCAAGGCACTGAACCAAAACAGGTATACCAGAAGGCTCTAGGGCAACTGCAAGGCTTCTCAATCCAGTTGCTAGAAAGGGAGGTAGAGGTAAGAAATGTTGTCTAGAGTCTACAAGGTTTACCAGCGTCTTCAAGATTGACTAGGGTTGGAGAAAGGAGGTCAGGGAGATCCAAGAGGAAGAGAATCATGTTTGAGGACCTGAAAGCAAGAGCAAGCATGAAGTATAAGTAGTTACACCATCTGTGCAAGAGAACCAGGGTACCGAGGAACAAGTTTGTGGCTGAAGGTCAATGGAGGCCAAACTGGCAGGATTCAGTGAGCCAAAGACTGAGACTGGGGTTGTATCCTGAAGTCTAGGAAGCCATGCAAGGACAAAGGTAACCTATTTCAATGTGTGGTTTACAAGGTGGCTCTGTATGCTGTGTGGAGAAGAAGCTGGAATGAAGCCAGAGGAGAGGCAGGACAGCTGCTCATGAAGCTATGCAGGGTCCAGGCAAGGAGTGGAGAAGGTAGGATGGGTGAGAGAAATGCATGGAAGCCAGGAGGAGGAAGAGCTAGGGGCCTTTGTGAGTTGCTAGAGGTCCAGTTCGTGAAAGGCTTCTGGGTTCGCTTAGAAACCCAGCACAGAAAAACGGGCCATCTCATTGCTATGGCTCTGAACACTCCTGAGGGCGTGTTGCAGGGCTCTTGGGGCTTTGAATGCCATAGTATCACATGACCACTCTCAGAGCACTGGCCAAGAATTCTTTTTTAATTAAAATAATTTCTATTTCTTCCCTTCACCTCTCTTGTGCTGGTCCTGGGGCTTGAAATGAGGGCCTTGGCACTGTGTCTGAGCTTTTTTACTCAGGGATGGTGCGCTATTACTTGAGACACAGCTCCACTTCTGAGTTTTTTAGTGTTTCATTGGACATAAGAGTCTCACAGACTCTTCCTACCTGGGCTGGCTTTGAATCATAATTCTCAGATCCCAGCCTCCTGAGTAGCTAGGATTTTAATGTGAACCACTGACACCCAGCTAAAAATAACTTGTAATATGTTTGTAATGGATTTTTTAAATTTTTTCTTCTTTTTTTTGAGCCAGGATCCAGCCAGTGGCCTTGAACTGATAACTATCCTGCCTAAACTTCCATAGTGTTAGATGGAATTACAGGCATGTACTGCCACACCTGGAAAGACTACAAGAGGTTGGGAAAAATATAAAATACGTGTTATCTGTCTATCTATCTATGTGTATATGTGCATATATATGGATGTATATATACATGCATAAGTATGTCTATATGTCTATGAACATGTTTATGTATAATATATATGTGTATATGTATATAAATATTCCCAGGAAAATACTCACATACACATACACATACACATTCCTTATCACGACAACAGTGTAATTCCTAAAGAATCAGGAATCTGCCTTCCATATTAAAACACAGTAGCCTGAAGAAGAAAGCTGAAGCTAAATGCACTCAACCCCATGACAGATATGCAGATACAGAGAGGAACCCAGAGGTAGTTTCAGTTGAGTTAGGAGAAACACATATCCTATCTACCTGTAAATCTGGGCAGTGGTGTCTTTGAGATAGGTAAACAAATTGTACAAATGACTGATTAAAAAGTCAGAGTCAGCCTAGATCCCTGAGGGCACTTACCAGACTAGCTGTTTAAGGAAGAAGCCCAGGCATGCATGTCTTCAATCCTAGCTACTCAGGAAACCAAGATCTAAGGATCTTCTCAGTTTGAAGTCAGGCAAGGCAGACAAATCTTGATCTCCAATTATCCAGAAAAATGCCAGCTCAAATGATAGGAGCACCAGTTTTGAATGGAAAAGCTAATGGACAGTGAGAGGCTAAGACAGGAAGGAAGGAAGGAAGGAAGGAAGGAAGGAAGGAAGGAAGGAAGGAAGGAAGGAAGGAAGGAAGGAAGGAAGGAAGGAAGGAAGGGATGGAGGGAGGGAGGGAAGGGATGGAGGGAGGAAGGGAAGGAAGGAAGAGAGGAAGAGAGGGAGGGAAGAAGGGAAGGAAGAAGGGAGGAAGAGAGGGAAGGAGGGAGGGAAAGAGGAAGTGAGGGAGGGAAAGAAAGTGAAAGACAAAAAGAAAGGGAAAGAAAGAAAAAAGAGGAAGGAAGGAAAGAAGGAAGGAGAGAAGGGAAGGGAAAGAGAAAATAAAGAAGAAAATAAAGGGCTGTTTCCACCTCACCCCAGTTAGAATGGCTATAATCAAGAACTCTAATAACAACATGCTGGAGGGGATGTGGACAGAAGGGAACCTTACCGCATTGTTGGTGGGAGTGTAAACTTGTTCAACCACTTTGGAAAGCATTATGGAGGTTCCTCAAAAGACTCCACATAGAGCTCCCCTATGACCCAGCAATCCCACTTTTGGGCATTTACCCAAATGATCACAAACAAGCCACACTAAAGCTACCAGCACGACTATGTTTATTGCAGCATTATTTACCATAGCTAAGATATGGAACTAACCCAGATGCCCCTCAGTAGATGAATGGATCAAGAAAATGTGGTATATATACAGAATGGAATTCTATGCCTCCATCAGAAAGAATGACATTGCCCCATTTGTTAGGAAATGGAAAGACTTGGAAAAAATTATATTAAGTGAAGTAAGCCAGGCCCAAAGAAACATATGTCCCATGGTTTCCCTTATTTGCAATAACTAGTATATGTCTGAGTCAAGCAGAAAAGGTCAGATAAGGTGATGTTAGGGAAATGAACCCTAAGATATGTATTCAAATGTCTTTTTTCTTTCATGTGATTGTTTCTAACACATTTATATGATTATTTCTTTGTTGTTTTGTATGTCCCTCCCCCATGGTATAACCCCTGCTTTCACTGTATTTGATGTTGGTATAATTTGTGGAGGGGAAGGGAAAAAACAAATCATTTAAATAGGGATAGAGGTGGACCCATTGCAACAATGAGATATACAAGTCGTATGTCGAAAATGAACTTTATAACTTTGGTGGGGAGGAGGGGGGAGGATGGGAAGGGATGGGAAGGGGCAACAAAGGAGGAGGCTACAATGCTTGATAAGAAATGTACTCATTATCTTGCCCATGTAATTGTAATCCCTCTGTGATATATATATATATATATATATATATATATATATATATATATATATATATATATATATATGCCTCCATCAGAAAGAATGACCTTGCCCCATTTGTTAGGAAATGGAAAGAGTTGGAAAAAATTATATTAAGTAAAGTAAGCCAGGCCCTTATTTGCAATAACTAGTATATGTCTAGGACAAGCAGAAAAGCTCAAATGCTATGTATATATGACCATACAAGATGATATTAAGTGAAACGAACCCCAAGACAGGGACATAAGTTGTTTTTACTTTCTTGCTATTGTTTTTTAATGTACTTATAATGTACTATGTGATTTTTTGTTTCTTTTGTATGTTCTTCCCCTATGGTATAACCCCTGTTTTCACTGTACTTGATGTCGGTGCCTTGCATCTTGTATATACACTTTTCTAACTTGGAGAAGGGAAGGGAAAAAACAAAATGCTTAAATAGGGATACAGGTTGACCCATTGTAACAATGAGATGAACAAGACACTATGTTGAAAACGAATTTTACGACTTGTGGGGGGAGGGAGGGAGGAGTTGGGGAGGTAGGGAGGGAAGGGATGGTAGGGGAAAAACAAAGGAGGAAGTAACAATGCTTGATAGGAAATGTACTTATTACCTTACTCATGTAACTGTAACTCCTCTGTACACTATTTTTACAACAAAAAAGTATTAAAAAATAAAAAAACAAAGGGCTGTTTTCAGAAACAGGAAGTCATTAATATAGGTAGTACCTGAACACAGGTGGTACTCAATGTTGATGAGTGGATAAAGAGTAAGTCAACTCACAAGAGTAAATGCTCCATTTCTTGACCTTGACCTTGTGGAAGTTGAGAGTATGGAGGAGGGGTGAGCACAAGTATGTGCTCTTCTGTGACAGCCAGATATGCTGGACAGAGTCCTCCATGCTGCAAGGATTCATCCATTGGTATCTGGGAACGCCCCTCTGCTTCTGGAGTGCTGGGTGCTAACAAGCAATCAAAGGAGCTAAAGACATCTTAAGGCACCCTGAATTCTTAGATCCTACCAGCAGATCCTCTGAAATGAGGATCCTTTTAGGCATCCATAAACTTCTAGTCAGACTCCAAGGAAAGTAGACTGTACACTTCCACATTGTGTGACAGTGGCTGTGGATGAGCAAGAGGTGTGTGTGTGTGTGTGTGTGTGTGTGTGTGTGTGTGTGTGTGTGTGTGTGTGTACATGGATTAAAGCTGCAATTAATGAGTGTGTTAAAAGTAAGAATTCGATGTCTATTTGAAGTTCGATTTAAACTTCCTTTCCTCTTTTGGTGGTACTAGGATTCAAAGTCAGCACTTTAGTGCTTGAACCATGCTCCTAGCCCTTTTCAATTCAGTATGTTTTTCAAATAGAATCTTATACATTTTGCCTCAGACCAACATCTTCCTATCGTTACCTCCAAAGTACCTGGGATTACATGGATTCACAACTAAGTCCAGCTTTAAACTTCCTTTCTTGAGAACTTTTTTCAGAAAGATAGGATCATTTGATAGAATTTGGCGGGACCCAGTCTCTACATCAAAAGTGATGCACATAATTAACTCTACAGCCAATTTCTTAGGTCTGTGTTTTTGAGAGCACATCTTCATCCCTAGTAAAGTGTGGAAAATATTAAACATTGGTTTAAGCTGCAGCATGGGGGTGCTCTTACAGACTTGGAACTCACAATTTGGGGTTTAATGCAAAGCACTTTTTCACCTCTTTTGGGCTTCTCAGTCAATCATGAATACAGGATGCAAGATGATGTCCTTCAGATGAACAAGGTATTACCATGTTACCCTGGTGAGAAAATAGTGCATGCATGGAAGGTACACAGCAAAATACAAAGGGAGGGAAAGACACTGAGGCAGAAAAGTCAAAGCAGTATTTAAAAAGCATATGAGCAGGTACCTGCTAGCTCACTCCTAACTACTCAAGAGGCTAAGTCAGATCTAGGGATTGTAGTTTAAGATCAGCCCAGCAAAATAGCCTGTAAGATTCTAACTCCAATTAATCACCAAAAAGTTGAAAAGGGAGCTATGGATTGGGCAGCCTTTTGGGAAAGGTGAGAAGATTGGAGAGGGGACCTTGATGAAACTGCACTGTATTTATTTGTGCAAATACTTAAAGATAATAAAAAAATTTTTAAAAGAGGACTAGTCAAATGAACTCAGGAAAGGGCATACTGGACAGAGGCAGCAGCATCTGAAATGGCTCCAGGCAGGGGAAGAACTGAACTTGTAGGGAAGGATTCACACTTCACTGCAATGTTCCAGATTTGCTCCTGAACCATGAGTTTGGGATGATTGAAAAGGTAGGGAATGGTAGAGAAAGACAGGGAAAGGTCAGTTAAACCACCTCTGCCAATAGCACATCTTTGTGTGGCTCAGACCAATGAGTGAACCTATTGGGAGGGAACAATCTTGCCTTGGGGAAGACCTGGCCCTAATGGCTCTAGAGTTATCAAGTAGAAGATAGCATTGTGCAAGACAGAGAACGTGCTATTCCTGTGGAGGGGACACTCATCCCCACACCGTGCAAGTGTGTGTATGGATCCTTGCCCAGGAAGTATGGGTTAGATTTTTCCATTTTCCCCATTTCTCCAGATGTCCTCAGGAAGGGCACATTTTGTACACCTGTGTGCCTAGCAGTGCATGGGTGGTGATCTGCACATTGTAGGTGGTTGGTGAAGGGTTGGCGAAGAAGGAAAGGGACATAGGAGCAGCTCATTTGAGTCTGAGAGGACTGCTGAAGGTAGGGAGCTGCTTTAGGGTAGGCATGATCGTAGCTTGACTTCTAGATGTTCACTGCTCACTTTCTGAATTTGGGCAGGAAGGACCAAAGAGAGCCTACAGGGGGAGGTAAGGCACACCGAGATTCTTCTGAGGAAGGCAGGGCCTTCATGGTGAGGGGTCCCTCCTCAGATTACAGAGAAGACAAGGGCTGGTTTCATGGGGAGAGGGTCCTCCTCTGGGTCTTCCTGAGCCTTTAAGTCTTAGGCAGCCAAGGGGAGCAAAAAGCTTATTTTTAATTGGCATCCATTTTTATGACAAACTCAGTCTGAAGATTCAGCTCAATTGTAATCAGTGTAGCAAGCCAACCAGAAAATTGCTTGCATTCCTTGGAGCAATGAAGACCATCATCGACTGGCCTCCCTTGGGCCCAGGGACTTTGCTGTCTGTCCTCTGTGTGGCCTAAGGGCAGCTCCCACCATTTCTCCCGCGTACTTTGCAAAGGCAACAACTATCCCCGCTGTCATCCAAGAAATACTGAGCTAGAGTTAGGAGACCCGGGTTCTAGCTCTGAGTTTGCTACCGTCTTCCAGGTAAGTTCTGGATGCAACCACTCTCCACCCTGGGCTATAGTGTTCTCATCTTCAAAAGAGATGGGAGGGCAGAAGTCTGCAAGTGTCTGCTTCACAGGGTGCCTATGAAGCACAAAACAGATAGTGGGTGTTAGCACTGTTGTTTTGTTTTGCTTTGCTTTGTTTTTGTTTCTGTTGTGTGTGTGTGTGTGTGTGTGTGTGTGTGTGTGTGTGTGTGTGTGTGTGTGTGTTGCCAGTCCTGGAGCTTGAATTCAGGGCCTGGGCACTGTCCTTGAGCGTCTCTGCACTGTACCACTTGAGAGCCACAGCGCCACTTCCAGCTTTTTCTGTTTATGTGGTACTGAGGAACTGAACCCAGGGCTTCATGCATGCTAGACAAGAACTCTATCACCAAGCCACATTCCCAGCCCTTAACACTGCTTTGGATATTTTTTTGGTTTTCATTATTTTTGTTTTTTGTTTTTACCCATCACAGGGCATTGAGCAGATGTTTGCCCCCAGGGACAGCGATGACGACAGTGGGGGGCTGGGTTACATTTGTATGCACCTCTTACAACTATCATCTAAGAGCTAAACTGGTAGTAATGGCCTGACTGTATCTGTCTCACTCATCCCTGGATTTTCACCCCATCCCAGAGGACTTATCCTTCTCCCCCATGAAAAATGAAGAGGAGCATGCCCCATGTCTTCTCTGAGGCCCTGGGGAAGTAGACATCAGTATCCACGCTGACGCCAAGCTCGGTGGTTATGCCTGGAAGAGGGGGAAGTTGGGAATCTGCAATGTCTTTGTCAGGAATCAGGCTTCAATTCTCTCTCCATTAAGGCAGAAAGAAAAAGACCCAAGGTGTGAGGTCATTCTTACAGCACCTTGGAAGAGTCTATGAGAGAGAGAGAGAGAGGGAGAGGGAGAGAAAGAGAGAGGGGGGGGGGAGAGAGAGAGAGAGAGAGAGAGCATGCATGCTCCCAAAAATAAAAGAGAAGTTGGGCTCATCTTAGAATCTCAGAGCCAGAAGGGGTTATTGGGTTCTATGGAGTCTCCAATACCTATCCTTTATTTATACTAAAGAAATAGATAGCTGGGCGCTGGTGGCTCATGCCTGTAATCCTAGCTACTCAGGAGGCTGAGATCTGAGGATCACAGCTCAAAGCCAGCCCAGGCAGGAAAGCCAGCCCAGGCTTCTTATCTCCAATAAACCACTAGAAAACCGTGAGTGGAGCTGTGGCTTAAGTGGTAGAGCGCTCACCTTGAGCTGAAGAGTAGAAGGACAGCGCCCAAGCCCAGAGTTCAAGCCCCACAACTGACAAAAAAAATAAAAGATACCCTTTTGCATACTAAAGAAACAAGAAATATTAAGTCAAAATGCATTTATTCCCCTATTATTTATTATGAAAAGGTATGACTGTGGGTAGGAGATTCTAAATAGCACAAGAGCCCCAGCTAGAGCACACATGCCAGTGGAAAGCAGTGTAATGTGGCAGTGTGATCAAGTTAGTTAGTGAGGTTTTTGTTGAGACTTTGATTGAGATGGAGTGTACTCACGAACTGCTTTGCTGAATCGTCACTCCTATCTACAACTACTTAAAGATAATGAAAATATTTAAAAAATATTTTAAAAAAATATTAAAAAAAGAATGAAAATACAATATGTGTGGAATTTAGCAAAGCTGAATTATTATTTAGCATGCATTGATTTTCCATTTTTACAAAGTATTATATCACTTTTTATTAGTGTCTATTAACTATGTAATTGTTACTGATTTTATAATGTATGGAGTTTTTCTTAAAGCATTTCCTTAAATCAAATATATGTTGAATCCTGCCTTCACCCCATAAAAAAGAAATGCTGGTTCTCATCAGGCTTTGTTTTCTTTCCTTTCCTTTCCTTCCTTCTTTTCTTTCTTTCTTTCTTCCTTTTTTTTTCTTTCTTTTTTTGCTGCAGGTGCTGAGGCTTGAACTCAGGGCCTTATGCTTTCACTTAGCTTCTTTGCTCAAGGCTGGACTCTTAACATTTCAGCCACAGCTCCACTTCTGGCTTTTTGGTGGTTAATAGGAGATAAGTGTCTCATGGACTTCCCTGCCTGAGCTTCAGACTTGAACCTTCAGGTCTCAGCCTCCTGAGTAGCTAGGATTCTAGGCATGAGTCACCAGTATCTCATCTGGGCCTTTGAAGTCAGACATCATCACTCTCTGTAAGGACTTCCTATCGACCAGGAGACCTCCTGGACTCAGACAACTCCCATTTTCCAGACCAGGAAAGTAGAATGCTCAGGGGAAAGTGTCTTGTCCAGGGCCTCACAGGGGATGGTGGCAGGTCTTAGACTTGACCTGGGGTCTCCCCTTCCATTATCTGAATCTGTTCTTCAGCTCTTGGCCAGCTCTTAAACCAGAGGGCAGAAAGATGTAGCAGACAGTTTCAAAACAGCCTGTAGTTTCTGGACCTGCTGATGCCTGTACAGATTAGACTAGAGTAGCAATAGGGAGTGACAGTTGGCTCAACCTGCTTGTCACAGAATCCAAGTTCTGTCAGGTATCATAAAGCTCAGCTCACAACCAAAGGATGTGTTGTCTTCCCGGTGAGTCATCTTGGCAGCAGAATCAGCCCCAGCCAAGGTCATAGGGACATTCTAAAGCCAGCCCTCCCTGTCTCTCCCCATCTGGTGTTCAAACCAGTCCACCCGTGAAATCAAACAGGTCAGTATCACTTAAGGCTCTCTTGTCTCTAGCTGGCTCTCAGGCTGGTGGGAAGGAGAGGCTGCCCTGTACAAGAGCTTGTCATTGAAGGGCTTGGAAGATTTGTCAAGCAAGAGTGGTAGTGTATTGACAGCCCAATCTGGAGTCTGTTTTACTGGTAAAATTATGGTATCATGATGTGATGTCTTTTCTTTTTCCCTAGGTGCTGAGCAGCGGGTGTAAATGGTATTTCTTTATCATTGAAAGTTAAACTGTCTTTGGTTGAAAACAGACACTAGGACACTTGTACCCTGGCCCAAAGTGTTCCCATTTATAGCAGTTATTGGCCACCTATTGGCCTCAACTGATGTTATATGTGTTCATGTTCCTTCTTACCTGCAGGGGGTTGAAAGAAACAGTGGCTTTACAGATTGTGTGAATTTAAATGTAAGGCTTCCAAGTAAAACTTGCAGACAAATCTCCTGTTCATTGTATAATATGTGGCCAGCAGCCTTCACTCATTCCCTTAATAAGCATATAGTAATACTAATGATGCAGATCTTGTGCTAGTAACTAGGGATACAGGAATGAGAGGTGACCAAATGAATAATTAAGTATCAATCCCTATCCGTGTGTGTGTGTGTGTGTGTGTCTGTGTGTGTCTGTGTCTGTGTGTCTGTGTGTCTGTGTGTATGTATCTGTGTCTGTGTCTGTCTGTACTGAGGCTTGACTTACTTTTTCTGCTCAAGGCTAGCATTCTACCACTTGAGCTACAGCTCCAGTTTTGTTGTTGTTGTTGTTGTTGTTTTGGTCGGTCACTTCTGTCTGATTTGTCCCCCTGGTCCCAGCCTCAGGTACATACATATTTGTTAAAAGGGGAGGGAAGGTTGGATGGAAGAATGGAGTAGTAAGCAAATGAATGAACAAATAAGTAAATAAGATAGTGGATTCCACTAAATATTTTCTCATTTATTTTTTAATAAATTTTTATTGTAAAAATACTATACAGAGGGGTTGCAGCTCATTTATTTGTTTTTAATGTGTGTTTGCATTCTCCTCCATCCATTTCATTGCAACTTGCTCTATTTCAGAAAAAATATAAAGCAACTTCATAAGAGGTGAAAGTTTTCAATTTTGGTTCCAAAGCAAACATTTCAGAAGTTGTCCCCAAATCCTTAATTCATCATACTTCAGAACTGGACATTTCCTGAGCACCTAACCCTGGCAAGAACGGATCAGGAAGGATGATTCTTGCTTTCCAGTTGCCTTGGGGGTGATGGTATAAAAGATACACAGGTGGCAGAGCAGCAATTCTGCATGGAATTTTATTAACATAGAGGATATTGGGGTCACTTACGACCAAGAGTTATTTTCTTGGTGTTTGCACAAACAACTGCTTCAGTGGATCATTTTGGTGGAAGACAGTATGGATAGACATGAACATATTTTGGTAGGTCTTTTGACTCTTATTGCAAACCATAATAATCATCAGTCTGTCAAACTGTGAGATGGTGATGTTGAAGACATGAATGTAGTGTAGACAGAATAACAGATACCCATAACAGTATAATCTGAGTAGTGATATGTCTATCGGAGGAACGAGAAGGATGGCTTAGACCTGGCCTCAAAAAAGCTTCAGGAGACACCAGTGTTATTTATCCAACTCTAGAAGTTGAGGATGTTCCAGATAGAATACTCCAAACAATGAAGCAGGCAACATAAGAGGGTACAGCATGATTAGAAAACTATGAACCATTCTATTTGGCTTTGGCTTGAGTTACATGGAGCAACTGAGAGATGTCAGAGAGGTAGGCACATGCTAGTTCATGAAAAACTTTATGACTTGTACTAGGGAGCTCAGACTTTAAGTCAAATACACTGAAGAAGCAAAAATTGTGACATTTTTAAGCTGGAGAGTAATATGACTGAATGCCTGTTCTAGAAAGATCTCTCAGGGCATCATGCAAAGAGTGACTGAGCGGGGAAAGGCTGGTGGCAGAGAGATTAGTTAGGAGACTTTATAGTGCATCAGGAAAATGCTGGGCCTGGACGACGGCAGTGACAGGGAAATGGTAAGGATAAATGGATTCAATACTGTGGCAGAAACAGCTGTGAAAAACAGAGGAACTACTCAAGAGGGAAGCCAGCCATGGCCTCCTGGTTTTCAATTACAACTGCTCTTTCCAAGCACCTGCATTTCATCAGCTTTTATTGCTAGAATCAAATTCATTTCAGGGAGTTTAAATATTCTCTCATAGAAGCAAGAAAAAAAAAAAAGCCCACCGCAAAGGATGACTTCAAGCAAATTGAAGCCTTTTTCTTTTAAGTTCATTCATCCATAGCAAAACCTTTTCACCCCAGGCTTTTAATAGAGATTGTTTTTTTCCTCTGAATTTTGTTAATCAGCAGGAGTTAGGTGATGGCAATTTTGCAACTCAAATCCACTTGAAATTGCCTCTCCAAAGGGCTGGGATCCTGGTCACTGACCTCAGCTGCAGGGGTAAAGGTGGACCATCTTCTCAAGGTATGGCTTGGTGATTCATACATATTAATTCTATGTTGAAACCAACATTGATATACTAAAGGGAAGGAAAGATAAGCAAGATGGTTTAGGATAAAAGAAAGTTCCCCACCCCCTCCCCATCTCAGAGTTCCTTCAGCCCTCACTCAGCCTCAGGTTTGTGAGAGAGCTTTCCTCTGCCCTGACACTAAGACATGCGCATGGGAAGAGCTGTGAAGTGCTGGGCTCCACAGAGGAAATGTCAGCAGGTCATAGTGGTGAGGACTGCAGGTGGCCCTGGACTCTTCTTCCTTGGGACTCAGTCCATGTGAGGTCAGACTGGGGTTGTGTTAGTGCATGTGGGAGCCGGGGCAGGGGAATAAGCTGGGGAAACCTTTTAAATCTCACCTTTCTTCCAGGTAACTAGTATTTAACAGTAATAATGATGATGGTGGTGATGAGATGGCAAGTGTTCTACACTCATAGAAACACACATGTGTAGAGGAAAACACAAGGGACCTGGAGCTAGAAAGGCCTAGGTTTAAGCATTGGCTATGGCACTTATCAATTGTTGGGCTTCAGGAGGGTTGTTTAACTTCTTGGAAATTGTTTATTCTTTTAGGTAGAAACAAATGCGTAGTGAGTATTAGAGAATTCTATAATACTAGTTGCTAGTATTTATTTTCTTTTTTAAATTAATAACTTTTTTATTGCGAAAATACCATACAGAGGGGTTACAAGTATAGGAGCAAGGTAATGAGTCCATTTCTTATCAAGCACTGTTGCTAGTATTTATTTTCTATTTATCTGTGCCAGATAAACCTTGAATCCTAATGACAACCAGATAAGAGAGAGAAAGAGACTTATGCAGAGAGATATAGAGATGCAGAGAGACAAAAGAGAGAAGAGATATAGAAAGAAAAGAGATACAGAGAGATAAAGAGAAAAAGAAAAGAAAGAAAAGAAAAAGTAGTAAAGGCTGTAGCTATGATGGGTGTTTGGGATGTTTGCAGGGCCTGAAACCTGGGCTTTGTTTTAATAGACACCTCTTTGCACCCCTAGAAGACATCTTAGGATTCCACTGCTGATCATGTGTCTAAGTCTCGCCTTCCTTATCGCTAAGATGATAATGATAATCATCACTGTTCCAGGGAGCTGGTAGTTCTGTTGAGAGGTTCAAATGGGATTTATTCAATCAAGTCTAGCACAGGGCATTCTCCACATATTCCAGGAGGTGGTGTGAGGACTGCTGGATCTAGATGAAG
Organism: Dipodomys spectabilis; assembly: GCF_019054845.1. Taxonomy (NCBI): domain Eukaryota; kingdom Metazoa; phylum Chordata; class Mammalia; order Rodentia; family Heteromyidae; genus Dipodomys; species Dipodomys spectabilis. Next base: position 11,659,716 of record NW_024870694.1, on the reverse strand, counting down.
GTGGGATGGTTTCAAAAGGAAGAGAGCAGGACTGGAACACAAACTCCTCAAACAGAATCAGCATCAGCAAGAAGGCCTTGGAACTCCTTGCAGGGGTCAGAACACTTGATTAACCTTCCTTGTGACTGAAGCTGTCTCTTGTGTACATCATAGATTTCTGTGGTATCCTTTAGAAGGGAGATTAAGTGTAAACTCCTAAGGTATGAGTATATCAAAGATCAAAGTGCATGCTAGGGAGTTAATTGCCAACTGTACATCTGTTACCTGTTTTGTGCCTTTAAGAGTGTGTGTGTGTGTGTGTGTGTGAGAGAGAGAGAGAGAGAGAAAGAGAGAGAGAGAGAGAGGAAGGGATTGAAGGAAAGAAGAGGGAGAGGAAGAAAGAGAAAGAAGAGAAAAGGGAGAGAGGGGAAAAAAGGAAAGAATACTTTTCATGCCTAAGAGAAGCAGCCATCAAAAGAGTGTCACATATGGAGAGAGTATAAATGGTGTCAGGCAGTGAGCTGAGCAGGGCCCTGGGGCTGGGAAGGGGAGTAAGGCAATGAATCTGATACAACTACTGTTTTCAAGAAGGTTCCTATTAGAGGAGGACAAGACATTGCTTTTGTGTAAAAGAGAAAAATACATTTTGTTTATACCCTCTTTTATGCCAGAAAGTATGGGTACATAAAATATAACAAGGAGACATACTTTAAAATAAAAGGAAAAATAAATACAAGCAAGGACGTAAAATAAGGTCAGGAATAAGACAACCAAAGATAAGAACACACATGCTCAGCATGAACCATAAACTTACCCTGTGCTTTATTGTCTAACTTCAGTGCCAAAGATTTTAATATTTTAAATCATAATCAGTGGTGTGTGTGTGTGTGTGTGTGTGTGTGTGTGTGTGTGTGTGTGAGATTTGGGCAGAATAACTTATAATTGACCCCATGTTTTTACTAGCTAATCAGAAAAGGAAACCTGGGAAAGACTCATTCCATCAAAGCACTGGAGTAATGTCAGTCTCCTTCCACGTTAAGAGCACATATAATACTAAGAGCAGCATCCTCCCTCCCTCTCTGCAAGGGTCCTCTCAGTGATTTCTGACAATGCACCCCAAGTAAGCTATTACTTGCTCCCATTTGACTGAATTGCACCATGGGGGAGGAGTACAGACTAAAGGTAGCATCTGACTGGATCAGAGCACTGAGCATCTAGAAAGGGAGAAATTCTGGCCAGTTCAGGGAAAGAAAGGAGATCTGGGCAAGTGGAAAGGGTCCGTGTGCAGAAAAGCATGCTAAGTGAGCCAGGACCTAGATGTAGGTAAATCAACCCTCATTTTGGACTTAAAATCAGGTCTCAGTGACCACAGTAAAGCAGGTGGTGGTGTTTATGATGGTGGTAGTGGTGATGGCCGTGGGCCAGTGATGACGGGCCAGTGATGACAGGCAGTTATGGTAGTAGTGATATGCTGCGGCTAGTGTTATTGGTGGTTACAGTAGTTGTGATGGTGGCAGTAGATGTGATGGTGACAGTGGTAGCTGTGGAAGTGAGGTGGTAACAGTATTATGTAGTAAGGATGAAGATGTGATGATGATGATGGTGGTGATAGTAGTAAAGGGTGTGGCAGTGGTGATGGTGGTGGTGCCAACGGCCATAGCTGTGGTTGATCACGGTGGTGATGGCAGTGAGGAGCTGCTGCTGCTGCTGCTGCTGCTGGTGATGATAATGATGACAGTGGTGGTGATGGTGGCAATAGCTGTGATGATGGTAGTAGTGGCAGTGGTGGTAAGGTGTTGGCAGTCGTAGTGGTGGTGGTAATTGTGCTGGTTGTGCTGGTGCTGGTGGTGAAGTTGACATTGTGGCAGTAGTGATGGTGACAGTGATGATGGTGGTGGTGGTGATAGCAATGGTGATGGTGGGAGACAGTGTGCCACATGGGTGTTATTGCCTGGAGTTGGGCAGCCTTCTCTCCAAGTTAGGTCTGTGGGTATGCCTGGCTGCGTGTGATCTTTTCTCTCAGTCTCCAATGTCCCAGCAGGCCTTGGTGTGTGGTGTGACATTCTTTCACAGCATCCTGTTTGGTTTCCATCAGCCAAAGTTCTGTTTTGTTCAGGACCTTGGGCTGGTTCTGAATTCGTTTTTACTTTGGGCCTTAGCTTTCCATAGAACTCAGATATGAATTGAAGAAGCTTTTGCAGGGGCTCAAATCAGAATATCAGCTCTTGTTGAGATTTTTTTCATCTCCTCTGGAATAAGGCTTTCCATTTATTCAAGTCTGTACACCCAGCTCCTTCCTTCTTTAAGATGGTGCTCTCCTCAGGGCCTCCTTCCCTCCATCTCCTGAGCTAGAGCTCCCAGTTTGTCAGATGAACCCAGGTTTGTGTAATGTCACCTATGGATATACTTGAAATGTACAGCCTCTTTCCCAGAAACTGTGCTAGCTTGCACCTCATATAGTTTTTCTTTTTCTCTTCTTTCTTTATTTTGTGCCAGTCTTGAGGCTCGAACTCAGGGCTTTCCCTGAGTTTCTCTTGCTCAAAGCACTCTGCCACTTGAGTCACAGTGCCACTTCTGGCTTTTTATGAGTAGTTTGTGGGAGATAAGAATGCCACAGATTTTTCCTGCCCATACTGGCTCTGAGCCACAATGTTCAGATCTCAGATACTCAGTAGCTAGACTCCTGAGTAGCTAGACTTACAAGTATGAGCCACCAGCTTCTGGCTAGTTTTTCTAAAATTCTCCATCTTGCTCTAGGACCCATTGCCTTAAGTAAACTTGCTGTGAAGTTCCAGGTCATGTCCAGACAGCTCCTTCCAAACCACTGCTCCTGAGGGTCAGCAGCCAGGAGAGGACAGGAGCCCTCAGAGGGAGCTCACCATCAGGAGGGAGTACCAGAGCTTTTCTCAGCCTTCCAGAGGGAAAGGCAGCCAGGGAGAGTCTGCTAACAGCGACCCTGTCCTACTGGACACTTTCAGATCCTTCTCCACAAGTCGGTGAGGCCTTCAGCAGGTCAGCTCATGTTTCTTGTGGGTACTGAGGCCTGGCATGCAGCCATGAGCTGGGGAAGACAGTGTGACACGAAAGCTGTCCCTGTGACATCCAGACAGAGAAGTCAGAGTAGGAAAGACAAGCTCCCAAGGGCTCGTAGGAGGGGCCCAAGGACATCCTCCCTGTGCCATATGCCTGGTCTAGAGGCAAGTGGATCCCTTCCTTCCTGCCAGCCAGGCAGCTGTCAACTCCTAGCTGCAGAAGAGGCCATGCAGGCTTGGCCAGCCATGCACTGTTTTCATCTTAGGCGGCACCTTCAGCATGTTGGGCTATGGAACAGAAAAGACTGCCAGAATCCTCTAACTCCTCCAGAGAGTAGAGGGACATGGGGGTGTAGGCCTGGGAATCAGGGGAGCCAAAGTCTTCTTGACAACTGCTCTTGGTTCCTCTTTTCTGACAGTCCCATTCCAACCTGCAACACAGCATCTCTCCTGAAGTTTCCTTGAACCTAGTTATCTTTACAACCTTCACTCATGCTTCCTTAGACTACAATGATTAGAAATACCTGTTCTTACCCTTCTAGAAACACCTAAGAAGGGATGCTGTATCATTGGAGTGTACTTTGGGTGTCTTTGGGACATAGGGCTTTAAATTTGTTGATCCTTTCCTTTATTGTTATCTGTCTGGCTGTCGTGCTAAGAAAAGCAAGTTTTCCTATCGCATGATTACATTCACAATGTCTATTCTTTCTCATGTCTATATTTCCTTCCAACAATCCTTCTTTCCTTCCTCCATTCCTTCTTAATTTCTTTCCTTCCTTTCTTTCTCTTTCTTTCTTTCTTTCTTTCTTTCTTTCTTTCTTTCTTTCTTTCTTTCTTTCTTTCTTTCTTTCTTTCTTTCTTTCTTTCTTTTCTTCCTTTCTTCCTTCCTTCCTCCCTCCCTGCCTCTTTCTTTCTACCTTTCATTTCTACTAGTACTATAGCTTGAACTCAGGACCTAGTGCTGTCCCTTAACACTTTTGCTCAAGGCCAGCTCTCTACTACTTGAGCCACAGTTCCACTTCAACTTGGTTAATTGGAGTAAGAATCTCACTGATTTTCTCCTCCTTGGGCTGGCTTTGAACCTTAATCCTAAGATTTGAGCCTCCTGAGTAGCTAGGATTGCAAGTGTGAGCCACTGGATCATGGTTGTTTTCTTTTCCAATACCATCTGGAATTCATATTGATCCAAAGAGTAGAGTAGAGACGGCATATTATTTTTACCTTAATAACCATTTTCCCCAGGCCTGCTGGCTGAATTTATCCTTCCTTCACTGATTTGAAAAGTCACCCTTGTGATAAAAGAATATTTTCATGTGTTCTTGGGTTTTACTATTTTGCCCTATTTATCTGTTTCTTTATTTTGGTATCATTTAGTTAGGAAGAGTTGTGAAGTCAAAGCAAATATAACTGATTTGATTAGTTGGGCATCTTAGTAATTCTTCTCAAAAGAAAAGCTACCTGCTGTTGAGACAGTAACTGAGACTGGGGGCGGGGGGCAAGGATGGTTTTCCAGGGTGCCAGGACAACTGCTGGGCATTGCACTGCTGGGTAGCGCTGGCCTGCCCATTCACTCTGTGACCCAACAACAGGTCCTGGAAGAGTAGGGACCTGGGGTGGGGTCCAAAGGGCCAGTGCTGGAAGGACCCTTAGAAATCACCTTCTGGGTTAAGCTCCTTACTATTCAGTTATGGGACTGAGGCCCAGACAGGTTAAGCAAGGTCCCATCTGACAGCAACTCACAGGACTCAGTCTATAGCTGGTTGTCTCAGAGATCTCTCCTAGCACTTCCTGCTACTCTAATGTAAAGGTCAGTGACCTTTACATCAGCCTCTTCCCTCTGGTCTTTACCTCCTCTGTCTGATTGACAGAACACTTCTAGGTTGGGTTCATGCCATTCCTTTCTTGGAAATCTTGGGTTAGTGGTTCTACATTGAAATCCAACACAGTCTGGTATGAGAGGATTTTCACACTCTGGCACCACCTAAATGATCTATTATTCTCTCTCATTTTCCTCCTATCTAACTTAAAAGTTCTAACCAGGTACACAGACACTTGCCATATCCTGTGCATCTCCCCATCAACCCCGAATTGCTGTTTGTTTTCCTCGAGCTCCACACCAAACCGCACCTACTTCTCAAAACCTGGTGCAAAGGTTTATGAAGTTGTCTGGATTCCAGAAAGGTTGAGTCAGTTGTCCAAATTCCTCTTCCTTTGTGATGCCTGTCTCATACCAAACCAATCTGAGCCAATCAACTTACAAGGAGAAAAAGTTTGCTTCATTTCATGATTTTGGATGTTCCAGTCTCGTGAGCAACTGGTACCATCACTTTGGGCCTGGACAAGGTTGTGACAGGAGCAGGTGACAGAGAAAAATGGCTCACATCATGAGCCAGAGAGCAAAGAACAGGACCAGGCTAGGATCCTACCATCCTCTTCAAGAGCAGATCCCTTGATCTACAGACCTCCCAGAAAGCCCCATCTCCCAATAGCAACCCTCTAGAGATCAAGCCTTTAACAAACACATGGATGGGACTTTGAGGGTCATCCAACAGCCCAACTAAAGAGTGTTCAAGCCAGGAGACATCTCTCTTCCCAGGGACATTCCCTTAGAGACACGGTTTTTCAGGTACGGAGCATTCCTCTCTTGCTTTCTCACTTTTTCCTTACTCTGTTGCACTCCTTAGAAACACAGATGGCACCTTCACATCTGCATCTATCCATCCACAACGCCTCACATTCGGTACTAAATAAATGCATAGTTTAATATGTAGTATGTGTTAACTAATAGGGTCACCTCACTCTCCAAACTTTTCACTACTTTCTGTGAAATGGGAAGGAAATATTCCCAGAGTACTAGATTGTTTCATCATCTCAGGCAATGTAGATGATGAGTGGCACACATAGTCCTCTTTTTCAAAAGAAAGAGAGTCTCAAGTTTATTTGAGGAAAGATTGTAGGCAGTGTTACTGAAAGGATCCATTATAGGTATTTAGCCCAGTTTTATGAGTGCACACTTACTATGATGTCATTAATTCTGTCAGGTAGAACTATGTCCAGGAGCTGATTGATGATGGCTCACATCTGTTATCCTAGCTATTTAGGAGGCTAAGATATGAAGACTGTAGGTCAAAGCCAGCATGTTCAGGAACTCATGTTCACCAAAAAACTGAAAGTGGAGCTGTGGTTCAAGTGGTAGAGCATTAGCCTTGACAGAAAAAGTCAGGCAAGAACATTAAGTTCAGGCCCCAGTACCAGCACACACACACACACACACACACACATGCACACACACACGCACACACACACGCACACACGCACACGCGCGCACACACACACATATGCACACACATGCACACACGCACACACATGCACACATGCACACATGCACACACGCACACACACATGCACGCACGCACACATGCAGGCACACATGCACACACATGCATGCACACACACATGTACACACATGCGTACACGTGCACGCACACACGCACACATGCACGCACGCACATGCGTACACATGCACATGCACACACATACACACACGCACACACGCACATGCACACACATGCACACACGCACACACGCACACACAAACACACACATGCATACACACGCACACACATGCACACACATGCACACGCGTGCACGCACACATGCACGCACACACATGCACACACGCACACACATGCACATACACATGCACACGCACGTGCACGCGCGCACACACACACACACACACACACACACGAAGAACTTTACTATGATAAGAGAACTATGATTCAGAAAGGCTAGTTCCCCAAATTACAAACTAACCAATAAGATTTGAACCCAGGGCCTTCTCTTTTCAAATCAGATGCTTCTTCTAGTACATCATTCTACCTTGCCCAAGGACCTGACATAGGGTCTGGCACAGGCTGTGCATTTGATTTTACTCCTGACTCTGTGTCAGGACTACATGAATAGAATTGTTTTGCCTGGAGTAAGGAAGGTATCAGTTGAAGCTGAGCTGCCTGTGACTGGAACACCGGGCTCAGCAAGCTCCATAACTAGTGAGCTCTCTGTGTGTGTGTGTGTGTGTGTGTGTGTGTGTGTGTGTGTGTGTGTGTGTGTGTACTGGAACTTGAACTTAGGGCCTGGGCACTGTCCTTGAGGCACTCTGCCTCTTGAGTCCACTTCTGGGTTTTTGGTGGGTAACTGGAGATAAGATTCTCATGGGCTTTCTTACCCAGGCTGGCTTTGAACTGTGAGCCTCAGATCTCAGTCTCCTAAGTAGCCAATATTACAGGTTCAAGCCACAAGTGCCTGGCTAGAGCTAGCTTTTCCACCACCTCTTGTTGGACCATCTGGGTATTTTGCTTTTGTAAAATATAGATAATGGAAGTTGCTTTTGTTGCTGATAGAGGTGATGAAATGGGGTCATTTAGAGATAGCAGTAAGAACTGGTTTGTACTTAGGAACTACTTGTCCCCTTTTCTCCAGGCTTCCAACATAAAGGGACTTCACAAAGTGGAGTCAGTTGAAACAAGGACCTTCAGGGAGCACTTAGTACAGGTTTCATCTGGGGATGTCTAACCCTGAAAACATTGTCCAAGTCCTGGAGCTCCAAAGCCCCATGTCTAACAGCTCCTTCCTAAATTACCTAGGACAAAGGCTTCCTGGGTCCTACTTTCTCCAAGGCACTAGTATGACCTATTCTGGGTTGTTAGACAAAGGAACAAAGGCCTAGATGAAAATCATTTGTAATTGTGATGAGATCGTCTACCTGCCTGCATCCCTTCCTGCCCCCTTCCCACCTCCTCCCTCTTTTCCTCCCTCCTTTCTCCTTCCTCTTCTTTCCTCCATCCCTTTTTTCCCTCCCTTTTTCCTCCCTCCCTCCTTCCTCTCTCCTTCCCATCAATCTTCCTCTCCCTCTTTCTTTCCTGTCCCTCCTTCCTTCCCTTCTTTCTTCACTCAGGTCATGTTCTTGATCAGAGAAATCTATGTCACACATAAACGCTTTCTGGAAATTAAGTGGCAACCAGGGTAAGGAAAGAGCACTGGACTTTTTTGAGACCTAACTCCAACACTGAACAGGGCTGAGGGCTCTTGAAAAGTCATACTCTCCCTGGGCATCAATTTTTCATTTACAAAATGGGAAGTTATGCTGATGTCATTGGATTCTCGTGGGTGTCAAAGGAGAAAGAAAAGCCATGAATGTGCTTCAAAAACTATGAACTGTCATAAAAATGTGATTGATTTCTGTTCCATGACCCCTGCAGGCTGAATGAGGATGTTATGCAGGGTTTAGGAGCTACCAGGTATTTACTTCAATACTGAAGAAAATAGCCTATCTCTCAGCAACTCTGGGTCTGGCAAAGCCAAAGATTCTATTAGCAAAGTGCAAGTAAAGAATAACATTACTCACAACAATAATGATAATAGCTATTATTTATTGAGTGCATTCTTGGAGGAGGCCTTGTCTCAAACACTTTCCATGTTTAATTCACTCCCCTGGGTGCTGAGCCAGCACAGGCATCTGAGAGTGATTGTCATCTACCCAGTATTTTCCAGAGCTGATGTGAATCCTTTCATAAGGTAATTTGGTGGGAGTATTTATACCAGGGAAACTGGCAAATGTGACAAACCAGGCCTACTTGCTCATTTATTTATTGAGCTAATATAGGAGGAGTCAGCAATTCTCTGTTAGTGACAGTTGGAACACTAGAGTCCAGAGAACTTATAGGAAGATAATAATCTCTAGATAATGATAGCGTCAATGTGAGGGCTTCTTCTGCTCCTTCTCTTTGTCTTCTCCCTCTCACCTCCTCTATTCTTTCTACTTTCCTCCATAATTATCTTATGAAAAATAGCAGCAGGACTGAAGTGGTAGCTCAGTGGCAGAGCACTTACCTAAGCAGTTCTGAGACCCTGGCTTTCATCCCCAGCACTGCTACCAATGACAATAAAAACTTAATTATCAAATTGTAGACAGGTACTTCCTGGGAGACTCAGAGCTCCAGATGCCTAGTTTTTAGCTTCCAAAACTCTCTTCACATTTGGAAAAGAACTATATAAACAAGTGGTTCTCAGTCCTGGCTGCATAGCTGAATTGTCTGGGGCATTTATTGAAAGCACCAATAGCCTTTGTACCTCTCCCAGGACTTGATGGATCTGATTTAACGAGCAGCATTTATTTTTTTTTTAATTTTATTTTATTGTAAAGATGCTGCACAGAGAGGTTACAGTTACATGAGTAAGGTAATGAGTACATTTCTTGTCGAGCATACTTTGGTTTTTCTCCTACTATCCCTTCCCTTTCACCTCCATTCATCCCCCCACCTCCGGAAGTTGTAAAGTTCATTTCCAACAGCGTCTTGTGAGTATCATTGTTGCAAGGGGTCATCTGTGTCCTTGTTTCAGCATTTTGCTATTCCCCTTCCCAAATTAGATAAATGTATATACAAGATACAGGGTACCAAAATCAAATACAATGACAACAGGGGATATACATTAGGGTGAAGAACATACAAAAGAAACTAAAAAAAATCTCATAGTACATTAAAAACAACAACAATAAAGAAAAACCTCTTGTGTCTATATCTTGGGATTTATTTAGCTTAGCATCATCTTATATAGTTGTATGTACATAGCTTTTGAGCTTTTCAACGAGCAGCATTTCTAACACCAGAAAAGAAAATAAGCAAGCAAGGTGACCCCAAAATCAGAATCACCCAGAAAATTTTTTTAACAAGTGAGGCCGAGAACCCTAGATTTTAAAAATTGAGTTCATATTTCTTACCATTACCTCAACTGATCAGTCAATCACCAATCAATCAAACATTTGATGTGTTAGGGCCTCTCACAAGTGGTCAAACCCATACATCAGAAGCAAACTTCATGCATTCATTTCCCAAAGTTATTCATTCCTCAGAGAACAAGCCTTTTGTTCTAAACAGAACTCACACTCTGGAAAGGCCACACAAGTAAAGGGAAAAGCTAGCTCCACTGGCAAAGCTCTCAAAATTATCTGCCAAAGAAAAATTCTGTAAAAAGAAGTTGAAGCTCGGAGAAGCAATGATAATACAGAAAATCATCCCAGAGACAAGGAGTGAGTTTCAGAGGAAGGATCTTCTCACCCCACTCTACTGCCCTTCCCTGACACAGTCCTGTGGTCCTGGGGCCCCCTCCTGCCTCTGAGCCCTAATGTGCGTGGATATGAGCAAAGGGCTCGACTGGTCTGCCCCAGAGTCACTTATGGGCAAAATGAAGGTATCAATGCCTATATCATGAACTTGTGGTAAGGGTCCAATGGCATGATATGGATAATATCACTTAAGAAGCAGTTCAGCACATAGTAGGGATGTAATATTGTTATTCATGCCTCAGGCCAAGAGTTGGAAAGCCAAAGGGCCACAAGAAGATAGGCATGGTGGCCATGCCTATGATCCCAGAACTCAAGAGGTAGAAGAAGATCTTGAGTTCAAGGCTAACCTAGGATATATAATGAAACCCTGTCTCAAAAGGAAAAGAGTCAAGTAGGCAGTGATCTAAAGCTGAAGCTTTGTGTCAACTAGTTGCTTGTCTTGAGACATCTCAATGATTCTGGTGACCTGGATTGAAGCTGAGCTTTCTCCCCACCCAGAATACAGTCCCTCAGATCAAAATGCCTGGTTTAGAACACAATAATTGTTAGCGTTTCTTTATGTATTTTTTGTAGCGAATTTAAGAACAAACAAAAACAAAACCACCATATTAAACCCTGATGCTGGGACTTCATTCAGATGCTCCACTACTTGAGCTCCACCTATTTCTCAATACTGGAATCTCATTGGTTCTATGAGACCTACAATGGTCCATGAGTCTGAAGCTTGGTCTCTAGTGTGATAGTATTGAGAGGTGGTGTGTTTAAGAGATAGGGCCTAGGGGAAAGGAATCACTAGGTCATTGAAGGTGATACCTTCTGTAGGGCTAATAGTTCTTGCAGAGTCTCAGTTCCCACTAGAGAGGGATATCATAAAAGAGAAAAATCTGACTCCGGGATCTTTCTCCAGCTTCCTGTACTATCATGTGATTTCCCCCTCATGCATGATTTTCCTGCCATTGTACCATCTGCTATGATATGACATAACCAATAGGACCCTTGACACAGCCGGTACCATGAAGTTTCAGTCTCTAAATCTGTGCTCAACAAACCTTTTTTGTTTATAAGTACCTAGTTTCAGGTATTTTCTTATAGCAACGAAAAACAGACTAAGATAGCCACTCTTTCCTGAGATAAAACCCCAGATACTTTGTACCTGACAGTCTTCTGGACCATCACCTTGGTCTGTGGAAGAGTCTGGGTCCTTGCGAGGTCAGCTTGTGTCAATGCTTGGATCTCCTTCTTTGTTGTATATCACAGGATAGAACCACTCTCCTACTCCATGGTTCTCTGGGATTATGATGGACTCCAGTCATCCTGTTGTCTATTTCCCAATACCTCCAGATGTTGTTATTTCTTTTTCTTCTTCTTCTTTTTTTTTTTTTTGTCTGTCTTGGGGCCTGAACTCTGGGCCTGGGCACTGTCCCTCAGCTCTTCAGCTCAAGGCTAGTGTTCTACTACTTGAGCCACAGTGACACTTCTGGCTTTTTCTGCTTATGTGGTGCTGAGGAATCGAACCCAGGGCCTCATGCATGCAAGGCAAGCACTTACCACTGAGCCACCTTCCCAGCCCCTGTTGTTATTTCTTTAAAAAAAACTTTCTCTCCCAATGTTTCAGCGAGATAAGGCAGCCTCACGTTGCTCAGCTAGCTCCCCATCTTGGTGATGGTTCTCTTAAAGTATCACTAAGATACTTTAAGATATCATTAAGATATGTCCCCACAGGGGGGGAGGGGATAGAAAGCAAAGCCCTCTGTTACTTTAGGAATTCTCTGAAGTCTCTGAGTTTTGATGATGCCTTAAGGAAGGGCTTGCTTCATCTGGTCTGAAGGATGAGGAACTGAGCAAATCTTACTGTTAAAATCCCACCTGATTGTGTCAGCAGCTTTCTTTAGACTGTGTGATCCATATTCCACTTTCTCCTTGATGCATAACCGGTTAATAAATAAGAGCTGCTGGAAAAAGTTACTAATTTCTTTAAAAAATATTTTTCACTCAAATAAGCCTGGCAATTGCTGTCGCACAGAGCAGTGGCAAAGAGATTCCTGTGACTTGAAGAACCAGCTATGCTATAACACATTTTGACAATGCAAATGTCTACCTCTTGCTAAGCACCAGTGACTCACTGAAGATCCAAACTACTTAGGAAGGGAAGCTGAGATCAGAGGATTGCAGTTCAGAGACAGCCTGGGCAGAAAAGTCCCTCAGACTCTTATCTCCTGTTAATCAGCAAAAAGTCAGAAGTGAAGGTGTGGTTCATGTGGTAAAGCACCAACCTTGAGCACAAAAATCCAAGCAAGAGTATGAATCCCTGAGTACAAGCTCAGTACCAGAACCCACAAAAAAATCTGTCTCATGAACTAATCCATAATTTAATTATGCAGATGTGCAACCTATATATGTGTTGCAACTTATATACAATTTGAAATATATTTATAATTTTCTTTTGAAATGAAGGAAGCAGAATAAAGGGACTTATGACATCTGATGAAAAGCTTTCAGCCAAATGCTCATGCAGTTGAGATAGGACTTCTAAATTCTCTAAACCAATTTCAAAAGCTATTCACATCTTGCTACAGATCTTAAGTACTAATATAACTAGACCAAGAAGACTTGGACAGGTGTGTGTGTGTGTGTGTGTGTGTGTGTGTGTGTGTGTGTGTGTGTGTGTGTGTGTACATTTGATTTGGCTCTAAAATAAATGTAGGGAGTAAAAAGATGTTCCCTGGTGCAAGTCAATGTAGAAAACATCAGTGATCAAGTCAAATTGAATATCACTGGCTATTCAGCAGGGACCTGCACCACAATCTCCACCCAGGGAGGTTAGCCCCCCGCCCCCCAAGCCCAAAGTAAATGCCTTGGTAAATCAGAGTATAAAAACAGCCACAATATAACATGTTGGAAAACAGGAGCAACTTTTGTTCTGAAAACAGCTACCTTACAAAATGTTTCCCGAGGTGTTATGATGTAAGAACTTTGAAAGGTAGGACCTTCGTGTTTTCACTTCTTGAGCTGAGAAGAGGGACTAATTCATCGAACCTGCACACACCTAGGAAATATTGTAATACTACACATACTTGATTTAACTTAAAAATTCATGTAGTGAAGCCAGGCACTGGCTCACACCTGTAATCCTGGCTACTCAGGAGGCTAAGATCTGAGGATCGCTACTCAAAGCCAGCCGGGGTAGCAAAGTCCATGAGGCTCTTATTTCCAATTAACCATCAGAAGAAAAGCTGGAAGTGGAGCTGTGACCCAAGTGGTAGAGTACCAGCCTTGAGCGAAAAAGCTCAGGGAAAGTACCCAGGTCCTGATGTCAAGCCCCAGGACCAGCATAAACAAACAAACACACACACACAAACAAATAAACAAATAATATAGTAACTCATGTACTGGTGGCTCACACCTGTAATTCTAGCTACTCAGGAGGCTGAGATCTGAGAATAGTAGTTTACCGCTTGGCAGAGAAGTCCATGAAACTCCTATCTCCAATTAATCAGCAAAAAGCCAGAAGTAGAGTTATTGTTTGCATGGTAAAGTGCCAGCCTTGTGGGGAAAAAGCTAAGGGACAGCACCCAGGCTCTGAGTTTAAGCCCCAAAATTGGCTCAAAAACTGAAATAAAAAAATTAATAAAGGGGCTGGGAAGGTGGCTCAGTGGTAGAGCACTTGCCTTGCATGTCTGAGGCCCCAGGTTCGATTCCTCAGCACCACATAAGAAAAAGAAAAAAGCCGGAAGTGGTGTTGTGGCTCAAGTGGTAGAGGGCTAGCCTTGAGCTGAAGAGCTGAGGGACAGCACCCAGGCCCAGAGTTCAGGCCCCATGACCGGACCCCCAAAAAAATTAATAAATGCCCTAAGAAAAGAGATCATGAGCAATAGGCCAAGGTGCCCTAGGAGTCAGCCTTGACAATGTCTTATAAGCATGTTGCAAGATGATCAGATCATTTTATTACATCTCTTCTGCAAAACACTTCACTGGCTTTTGAAGATCACAAATAGTGACATTTTCAGCCTTCTTTAAATGCAAGGAAATTGTTGACATTTCCCCAGACAAAGACAAATCAGGAGGCAACTTATTTCCAATCTAGCCACTCCAGCTTCAGTCAGACTCTGAACTCTTTGCCCACAAGGAGTACCAAAACAACATTTTTAATAATCAAGGTCACATAACTCTAACTAGGTTGATGTGTGAAATGTCTGGTGTTTATTTTCTCTATGCTTTGCTTTGAATTCAAACTTCACTGCCAGAGACATTGGCTAAGCAAGCTTCTTTCACAGCTGCTTCTCTACAAAGCAAATTCACAAAGACAGGATGTTGTCCTAAAAAAAGCATCCTCTGCTTCCCTGCTGGACAGACCAACAGCTGGCTGGGTGTCACAAACAAACCAGAAAAGTATGCTCCATGATGCCAACTCAGTAGGGAAGCTAAATCTATGGCTTCAAAAGCAGAACTGCAGTGAACTAGGGTAAACAAGTGGCAAAGAACAAGGACAGGTTGTTGGTTTTGTGCAGCACAGAGGATGGCAGGAGAGAGAAAAGAATACAAAATCAGCTATGAGTGATCAACTGGTCTACATTAGGTTTCATAGAGACCTGGAAACAGAACTGAGCACAGACAGCAAGTTTGTTTGCCAGGTCAGGAAAATCTCATTTGATTAAGTTCTGCTACTGCCAGAAAAGCACCCACCTACAGAACTGTACTAAGCACTCTGAATACATTTTCTCATTGCACATCTCCAAGACTGAGATGAAAAGTTTTATTTCTCCCACTCGGGATGCTGAGACTCAGATAGGAAGTAACTTAACCCAAATTGACAGCTAGGATGTAAAAGTTAAGAAAGCTAAGATGTAAATCTAGTTTTTAAATCTGAAAGGATGTTTTCAAAACCACAACTTTATTCAGTTTTCAAAGGAAAAACAATGACATCATTGGGCAGTGGAGGAAATATCTTTGCTTAAATAGTTCTGGATTAACTGGATATTTATATAGGGAAATGAACACGTTATATAGTCCCTACCCTACACCATACATACAATCCCAATTGAATCATAAATTAGTTTTTAGAATAAAGCAGGGGAGAACATCTTCATAATTTTGGAGTAATGATTTTTTTATGCAAGGCAAAAATAGTCCCTAACAAATAATACAATTGATGCTAGGTTACATTAAAATGAAGAACTTCTGTTTATAAAAAAATACAGAATATCGCTTTGACATAGTAGCACATACATGTAATCCCAGCTAGTCAGAAGTAGAGATGGAAGGATTACAGTTTGAGGCTAGCCCAGGCAAAGTTAGTGTGGCCCTATCCATAAAACAAATGAAAACAAAAGGACTTGGGGGCATGGCTCAAGTAGTAACACACTTACCATGTAAGCTCAAGGTCCTGAGTTCAATTTCTACTACAAGAAGGGAAAGGAAAGAAAGAAGGAAGGGCAGGTGGAAGGAACGGAGGAAGGAAGGAAGGAAGGAAAGAACTAACCAACGAAGGGAGGGAGGAATGAAGAAAGAAGAAAAGAAAGAAAGAGAAAGAAAGAAAGACAGAAAGAAAGAAATGAAAGAAAGAAAGAAAGAAAGAAAAGAGAGAGAGGGAGGGAGGGAGGAAAGAAGGAAGGAAGGAGAGAAAGGGAGAAAGAAAGAAAGAGAAAGAGAGAAGGAAGGAAGGAAGGAAGGAAGGAAGGAAGGAAGGAAGGAAGGAAAGGAAAAAGGAAAAAAAGAACAAACTTGAGAACATAAAAAATTCACAGTCATCAAAAAGTCAGGAAGCAATAAAAAAAAGGGGCAAAGATTTGAACAGACGATTCACATACCAAAAAATCTAGAGGTAAATAAACATATGGAAAGTTGTTATATTTATTAGTCATCAAGGAAATGCACCCTCTGTGCACACCCATCAGAGTGACTTAATTTTAAAAGGATGGGAAACACCAGGTACTGGTGAGGATATGGAACATCTAGAACTTGCATAAACTGTCAGAGGCATACACTGAACTTCAGAAAACTGTCAGTGCTTAGTAAAGCTGAATGTGTACATGTCTGTTGTTACAATTTCATTCCTAGGATATACCTAACAGATACCTCTACTTCTATCTTTATACAATTTCACTCCAGGAGCAGACCCAACAGATGTGTTATATATATTCATCTTAAAAGCTTATCCTTAAAAACATTATTATTCATGATGGCTGAAAAGAAAACAACTCAATATAGAGTTGGAAAAATGAATGATGGTGTTTTCACACAATAACAATGAAAGCAGATTAACTACAATGTCATGTGATGACATAGAGATAAATCTTACAACCGTGATAGGCAAGCAACAGAAACCAGACTTAAATGAATCTATTGCCTTTATTTGAAGTAAGAAAACAGCACAGAACATGAGAAGTTAGGCTAGTAGTTCTTACAGAGGCATGTGATATCTGGAATTGGTGCCAGGGAGGCTGAGCTCCTTGGATTCAATGCTCTACTCATTGATCAGTGTGCTGACTACAAAGGTGTATCCAATTTGTAAAATTATCAAGTTGTGCATTTATGATAACTATCAGCTAAGATCATAACAAACCACCCACAGTTTGGCTGGCAGACAGTAAGTATTTGTTTCTTGCCAACTGCTTTGCAGGTGGTTAGAAGTCAGCTGTTTTTAGGTGAACTGTGGGTGTGGGTTGTAGGCAGGGATGCCTCATATGTGTCATCTTCCTTTAACTGGCAATTGATGGATGCATGTCCTCTTAGGGTATCCCCATGAGGGACCATTGAAGCAAACAGGTCTCCTCAGGTCTCTGTTTGAAACTAATATGCTTTGAGGGCTGCACACACATTCCATTGGTCAAAGCAAGTCATGTGGCCAAGCCAAGGGGGTGGGGGAGCGGGGAAGATGGCCCTCCCTGGGAGAGTAAATATTTGCTGAGCAATCATCTAATTCAGGACATTTATGAAGGGTGCTCTTTTCTGTGTGTCTGTGTTTCATATTTCAAAAAGAGTTTTGACAGGAAATACAAGACAAAGAAACAGTTATTTTCCTCTCTGCAGGACTCAAATGGGGAGGGACTGTTGCTCATGAAATAATCTAAACAAGCCCAGGGAAGAAGGAAGGAAGATGATGGATGTGCTTCTCTTAGAGCGCGGTGAGCTTCCTGGGGCAGCTGACCCACCCTCTGTTCTGGTGAAACAGTGCACCCTCCCTCCTTATTGAGGTACGCAGCACGGTGCGAGGGTGGCTCTGAAGGTAAGCCCCAGTTTTCCCAAAGCTGCTCCCTTACCTGTGCTTCAGTGGATCCCTTTGGAAGTCAAACTGCTTACTAAAGAGTAAACTCTTTTCAATGAGAAGGGAGGAGATGAATATTTTAAAAGCTCAAGATTTCTGTTTAAACTTTCCCCTACTAACCAACAGTCCTGAAAAAACTCTCATTCAAAGCAAGATTTAACTTTCTTCTTTTTTTTTTATATACTGGATTTTGAACTCAGGACCTTGAGTTTGCTAAACAGGAGTGCTACCACTAAAACCACACCCTCAACCATTTTTGTTTTCCTTTATCTATTTACTTTTCCAGATAGTCTCCCACTATTACCTGGGGCTTACGTTGGGCCATAATTTGTCAGTTTCTGCCCCCAGAATAGTTAGGATTACAGGTATATGCCACCAGGGCATATACACCTACTGCCAGGGCAAGAACTATAAGCTGTTGTATAGTCCAAGTACCAGTAGACAGTGAGAGCTAAAAACCACTGATGAGTTATGTTAAAACAAAATTCTATTTGAGCAAGAAAGCCTCAGGACTGTACCTGAGGTCGGGGTCTCAGCCCTGGGTGCCAGCCTATGTCGGCTTTTAAGCATTCTTGGCTGGGACGGGGAGAAGGGGCGGATTCATGCTTACGCAGTAGGTCTATTTGTGCATTTTTGGCCAATGGTCACTCCAAAAGGTCGGGCCTTAAGTTCAAATTTCCCACCAGGGTCTTCCCTCCTAGGTATTGTTGGCAGGAAGCATGGGGAGTAGAACAATGGATGAGGATGACTTGTTTAGATAATAGCAGAAGCAGAATTTACAGAACCTAAAGAAGCTGATTAGTCAGTATGCAAGTCCTATCGAGGGGCCGAGGTAGAACATTTTCTATCTGGGGGCAGAGGTAGAATGTTTTTGGTTGGGGTTATAGTTCAGTTTTACAGTTACAGAAGTACAGTTACAAAATCACCCATTATTAATAAGCAAAGACTTCTAATTTCTATATAACCTAAATACCTAAATCAAATATTATATTTCATCCTTAATTTACCTACCACCACAAAGCCAGGTGGCAAACCACTCTAAGAGTAATATCTCACTCATTGATCTTCTGTTTTAGAGTGTGACAAGAAGATTAGGCCTTTGAAGGGTCTGGTTCCCAATCTCACCCATACAAACTACATCTCCAGAATTAAAGCTTCCCTCGTTCAGTTCCTAGCTCTACTACCTGTTTACTGTGTGGACCTGGGACTCAGCCACCCTAACCCTCAGATTCTCCATTGAAAGAATGGGCATTTGCTTATTTATTCAATGGATATTTATTCAGTGGATCTTGTCTGTCAGGGAGGGTGCTAGGCTCTAGGGAATGCTGACCAATGAGACTGACAAGGTGCTTGTCAGTGTGAGGTTCACTCTTGGGAGAGGCAGAGTTAAAGGAACCCATTATGTCAACATAGTCACAACCACAACCACCGTGTTATGAAGGAAACAGTCCATGACCTGAGACAGAAAATAACTGGAGAGAGTGGCTGAGGGAGAGGAAAGGCAAGAGAGAATCACTACCACTGAGAGCCCTGGTACAGCCCAATAGTGCATTTCAAGAAGGCAGGTGCCAACCTGAGATCCATGTTGCTGGGCTAGGACAGAAGCCCCAAGACATATTTCTAAGTGAGACAAGAAGGAAACTTTTCACTGTGTATTGTAGCCTTAGTAGCTTGTACATTTTTATATCATGTGTCTATGTCTTAGAGGGTAGAGTGGTGCCTGTCTATAATCCCAGCTTTTTCAGAGACAGAGGTAGAAGGGTCTTGGTTTGAGACTAGCCTGGACAAAGGGCTAGACCTATCTTTTTACAAAAAGCAACCACAAAAGCAAAGTAAAAAGGACCAGAGGTGTAATTCAAGTGGTTACATATCTGCTTAGCAAGCACCAGGCCCTGATTTCAATCCCCAGTACCACCAAAAAAAGAATTACGATGAGAAGAAAGTGTTACTTTCAGAGTTACCCTCAGTGTTACTTCCTGGGAGGGCAATAATAACAAATATCTCAAATCTCGAGTGTTTGTCCTAAAGGGTGTATGAGACAATGTGTGTATGCTGCTTGGCTTGGGTTCAGCATAACTCAGAAGGAAGGTCATCTGTCTCCCCATCACTGCCTCCCCAGGAAGCAACAGAAAGAGCCTTGGTCTTACTTCCCAGGGTCCCCTCAATAAAGGGCCACACACTGAGTGTTGCTTTAGCAACAGAAATGTATTCTCTCACTGTTCTGGAGGTCATAAGTCTCAAATCAAATTGTTGGCAGGGTCCTGCTCCCCTGGGAGGCTCCATCCTTGGCTCTTCCTAGCTTCTGCTGGTGGCCATAGATATGCAATATTTCTTGGCTTACAGCTACCCCCACTCTAGTCTCTGCCATTGTCATTACATGGCCCCTACCCTCTGTATATCTGTCTTCACATGGCTTCTTAGCAAAGCAATACTCACTGAATACGGACTCACCCTCATCCAGACTGACCTCAACTTGGCTAATTACATCTCATCTATAAAGACCTCTTTCCCAACTCAAGTCCCATTCACAGGTATCGGGTATCCATGAATTTGGGGGCATTTTATTCCCATCCAAGTTAAGGCATTCAGATTTTCACAAAGACTTACCTACAACATTGGTCAGCCACGTCTCTGTACAGGTACCTGCTTCCCATGGGTACTCTAGAAGGGAGAACCAGAGGCGCTCTGAGCCCTGCCCCAGCCAGAGGTGGGAGCTTTCCTCAGACACTTCTGGACCCTGTTTCAATTAGGCAAGTTGGCCATCAGGACCAGGCCTGAGGAGCCAAGGCTATGTGCCCCATATCACATGAAGACCGCACTGTAGCTGTCTCTGTAGATGCCTCAAAATGCTAAAGCACTGGAGACACTTGAAGTCCTGGGCCCTAGGCTACAGGGCATGTCCAGGTGTGTTCTGTTACTAAATTCACAGTTTAGAACATGGCACTCCTTTATCACCCAGTTTTCAGGAGATATGCAAACCCATGTTCTTGCCAAAGTGGAGGCCGAACAAACTAGATTCAGCCCGACAGATTTCAAGGGACATGTGAGGTCAAGAACTGGTTCTTGTAGTGCTGAGTCAACCTGCAGAAGCCACCAGGCTCGGCTCTGCCTTGTCAGGGAATGGAGAGAGGAGGACACAGAAAGAGGCTCCAGATGGGGATCTGTGGCCAACCAAATCATCTCCTTAGTCTGCTCTGGGTACCATATTACAACAACAACGCCACTCCCCACTGAAGCCTTAGCTATCTGTTAGCTTGAATGATTTGATTCTAAAGAGTTACAAGTAGCAGGAACTTCCATCTCAGCTTTATGGATAAAGAAATAAAGCTCAGAGTGGCAGTAGGCTTGCTCAGGAGTACACTGACTTCTTTGGGTGACGAGCTATTGTCAGGAATCCTCAGCACACTCAAGGTCCCTCCCAGGAGAGTGGCCTTTAGCATTTCCACCCATCTCTACTTTTAAGTCAGCCAACATTGTGGTAAGGTAATAATCTTTGATCCGGACACTCTGTTCCCTCATTCTGTGTAAAGTGTGAACACACTCATTTTTATAGAAGGCTGCTATTTTTATTGACTTATAACATGCAATATAAATTAAATCAGTGTGCTTGCTATGCAAACACTGGTTCAAGACAAGTCTGGAAGACCCCTCCCAAAGCCTAAACCACTCCAGGAGGCCCTCCTGGGGTGACCCAGGGCTGTCCTGACCCATGGAAGCTCACCCACATTCTGCCTCAAAGCTGTCTGTGGGAGACTGTGGTCTGTATAAAGTCATCTGTCCTTGCTAAAAAAGCTTAGCGCTGGGCTCCTGCAGAGGACACTTTCCTGGACCAGATCCTGGGCCACCCCCCTCCACCCCCCCACCCCCTGTCTTGTTCCAGCCTGTGTGGTGAGGGCAGGCCAGCCTCCCTGCCAGGGCCTGCTTCCACGGCGAGGAGGAACAGAGCCACTTCTACTGTTGGCTAGTGGGGAAGTTAGGACAGCTTTTGGGACTTTGGCCAATGAACTTATATGACCATTAGACAAATAGTCAGGGCTTGCTTTGGTTATGGCTGTAAAAATAGAAAAGGAATAAATTCATCTCAAGGAAGTGGTATTTTATAGGCAGGTATGAGAAATGGACACGTGTTTGATAAGTAGTAAGCTGGGCCTGAAATCGCAGCCTCACCTCTGTGGCATTCAGGTTTCAGGTGGCAGCTCAACCACAAGGAATCACAGAATAGAGAATGACTGGCTATCAGAGAAAGCTGTGGGAGAAAGGACACAGATCCGGCCCCAAGGACTCATTCAAGGTCACACAGCTCTTATGGGTGGCTATGATTTATCTAGACACCATCATGTCCCCAGCATTCATCAAGTGCCCAGCAGAGAATACGTGTCCACCAAGTGATCTGACCTAGTGAAGGGAGTAAGAGAGAGGCCAGCAGGAAAGGAGAGGCATCCAGAGGATGGAACACAGACCTCTTGGTCTGGCCAGGCTCTATGCTCTAATTTGCCCTTCTAAGGCCAACAAACAGAAGTGGGAATCAATAGACACTCTCAGGAAGGAGGCCAAGAGCAAGGCAGAAGGGGTGAGCAGAAGTTTCAGAAAGACAAAAGGATGAAGCAAGTCTGAGAATGGCAAACTGCTTTCCTTCATCGAGGTGCTGACCAGACCTGGCTTGTTATTGCTGATGGCTCAGCAGTGAAGAAAAGATAACAGGAATATTCTCCCAATACTCTGGCCCTGGAGCTTCATGTGGATGCTGACTGCTAGGCCTTTCCTCTTCCTTTAAAGATCTGGCCACAGTGAAGGGGAGCCAGGAGACAGGAGGGAGCAGCAGCCATAGCTCACTCCATCTCTCAAATAACCCTGGGAACTCCCCAACCCACAAATGAAAAAACTGAGACCTTTTGAGAACTTTATACATCCTTGCTTAGTTAGATTTTTGAATGTTGTCCAATTATACTAATGTTGTCAGCAAGTTATGTTAGTAACAGATGGATACATTTGACTTGCTACAAAGAATTCATTACATAGCAATAAATTCACAAGCTACGTCTACCTCGTTGATTTTTAAGTCATCGCATAGTTTTGATTTCACTTGGTACTTGTGACCATGAGCAATTACAGCTTCATTTAAATCTTAACTATTAATATTAATAACTCAGCTCACACACGACACTTTACACAATAGTTATAAAATAGGGAATTCAGGTGTGGCTGGCATCATCCTGGCCACATGGTAGATGGTAGGGTCTGGCATCTTGTCTTCATGGTGAGGGGGAGGTGAAGCATCCACCTCTCAGGGGGTGCTGGGATCCCTGGAGGCAGGGGCAGGCACTTGGCTGATAGATTACTAAACCTGTCAGTTCAGTGCCTGGACTGGGAGTTTCCTGTGACCCTGCCCTGTGACCTGATCCTATTTAGGCCTAGACGCCATTATGTCATGCCACATGCCTCCATGTTCATGTCCTATCTCCTGTCTCTTCTCTGGTCAACATGGTGTCCCAATTCAGCTCTCCATAGGAGCTGAGTTTGTTGTTGGTGTTGTTTTTGTTCTTTCTCTCCTCTCTAGCCTTCATGGCCCAGTTTCCTAACAGTGTTAAGTGTAATTGCTGGCTACTGGTCTTCGAGACACACCATACAGTCACCAACCAGCCTTATAATAAAGACTCCAAGATTTGACCTCTCAAAATGTGGCCTCTCTGTTTTCTCAACTTATAACAGTTACAGGTCACAGAAAAGAACTTGTAAGAAAGGGTTAAAGCAGCTTCAGGGCTCAAAGGAGTATTCCTGAAGGCAAGGGTAAGCAGCTGGTACAGATGTGAAGAGGGATATTGTATGCCATCAGATGAGACACAAACTGAACAAATCCAGATACAGTCTACCTAAGGCTGAGCTACCAAAGCACGGAACTACTTCCAGCTACAGTACTGGTTAGAATGAATGGTGCTCTGGCAGTTTGAGTCATGTGAGGGATCATGTCAAGCTGAAGCCCTGGGGACAGCACTGGGAGGCTGTGACCTATGATGCCATGATCCCTGGATGACCTGATATGGGGTCATTGGTATCACTATATCCCTCCTTTTATATGATCCATATTAGAGGAAGACATCATTTGTTGGTTTAGTATGTTTGATAAGCTTACAGACCTTGTTTTGTGTGTGTGTGTGTGTGTGTGTGTGTGTGTGTGTGTGTGTGTGTGTTGGTGCCAGTACTGGATTTTGAACTCAGGATTTTGCTTTGCTTTTTCATTCAAGGCTGGCATTCTACCACTTGAGCTATGCCTCTACTTCTGGCTTCTTGCTGATTAATTGGCAACAACAGTCTCTTGGATTTATCTGCCTGGGCTTTCCAAACAGTGATCCTCAGCTCTTAGCCTCCTTATTAGCTAAGGTGATAGGTGTGAGCCAGTAGTGCCCAGCTTTCTCATGTGTTTCTGATTTCATTTGACAAGTTTATAGGTAGTAATTTTTAATTTTTATAATTAGTTGTTGGCCTGTCCCTTATGGTTTATGCTAGACAGACAGGAGTTGTTCAGTTCAATAAGCAATATGTGCCCAACATGTGGTAGATACCCAGTGGTCCAGACCAGTAGTCAAACCACAGCCAGACAATAGCCTAAACATTCCAACTTCCAAGCTGGGAGACATAGACTTGTAGAGAGGAGTCATGTATAACCTCAGTGCCACTCTAGCTGTACTATAACTATATGATAGGGCATACCACCATTGTTCTTGGTCTCATACTCTATAAGGTGCAAACTGGCTATGTCCTGGGATCTGGAAGCTCATAATCTTCCTGAGCATCCACAATGTGATTGGATGCTATTATGCAGACCTGCAGCCATATAATTATTGAACAGGAAGAAGGAACATTACAAATCTGTTCATTTTCCAAGCAACTTCAACAGAAGCTGGTAAAAGGCACATGGGGATGATACTCATATCTACTTTTTACATCTTTGGTTGTTTTGTGGAGCTTTATTGTTTGCTTTACTTAAGTTTCAGTTTACTTTAGTTTCTTTATTCTTTTTGTTTAAAAAAATAGATTCCCATAATAAAGCCATGACTGCTCTCTAACTCTCAATCTTCCTGCCTCAGCCTCCCAAATGAGATAAGAAAGTAGGCATAAGCCACCATGTCTGACTTCTCTGTGGTTTAATGGGGCATGCTAAGGAATTCATAGTATCATATTGAACTCAATCTTCAGTCCTACTTTAGAGCTCTAATAAAAGGGGAAAATCCTTGGATCTTTGGTTGTTTAGGAAACAGTACACATGACATGGCTGGAGTGTTAGTGTCTGTTACTTGTTATTACCACATAATATGGGAAGCAGGACAACTTATAAGAAAAGAAGTTCATTTTGGCTCATATTTCTGGAAATACAAATTCTATGAGCCTCTTCTGGTGTTGGCCTTTTTGCTGGCAGAGTTCCAAGGCAGCACAGAGCATCACATGTGAACATGCACATGTCTGTCTGGTCTCTGTGCTTTATTTTAGAAAGCCACCAGGTTTCAATGGAGACTGATAGCTTTATCTAATCCTGAACACCTCTCAGAGGCCCCACTATTAACCATCATAATAAAATGCAGCTTCCATCCTCTCAAGCTTTCCCAACAGGATTTAAATGTCAACCCATGATGCTTTGGAGGACTCTGGAATCATATCCCTGCCAGCTGCAGGGATCATATCCCTGCCATTTGTGGATGAGGTGCAGCACCTCTTCCCTTCTTTCTCTGGGTCTGGGTGATGAAGAATGACAGAGTATTAATAAAGCACTCAGAGCCTCTATAGAGATGGCTGTGACTGGTCTAAATCTTAGGTCTTTGCATGTGATTGGTACCTGGCCACAGCAGACAGGATCTATTTTCTTCCTTCTATCAGTGTCTCTTTTTGAACATTTTAGGAATCAAATTGACTTTTGAGGAGAACTGTAAAATCAGCAGAGACCAGTGGCTTGCACAGTCCAGGCCCCTGAGAAGCAAAGCTAACATCTCTCCATTGTCCACACCCTACATATCACCACATCCCACCCTCTAGTTGGCAGGGCAGAGCAAATCTCTTCCAGAGCTGTTTACAGTCCCAGAAGCTGGAAGCCAAGACAAAGGAGTTGACATTGCCTTGTCCCGGGCTCTCCTTCCTGCTCCAGGCCCCTTCAACAGCTCAGACAGAGGGGCAGAGGGTACTGAGGCCACCCCACAGAGCAGGTAGGCTATTTCCGGGACTTCCTGCTCCCTTCCTGAGGGGCTTTGGATGAGGCATGCAGGGCAGGAAAATGAGGGTTGGGAGGAGAAGCCAAGCTCCACCCTCTCCCTGTAACCCACTTATTAACTTGGGAGATGCCAAGGCCTTTTACAGCTACTGAAAACATTTCTCACCTTGACAGAAACCAGATGGCCAAAATCCATCCAGGAAAACCCAAGTAAGTAACTAGCAACAGGGCCAGCATTTGCCTCCCCAGTTCCATCACCCCTGAGTCAGAGAGCCAAAGAAAATCTCCCAAAAAGCTGAGTCAAACAAGCCTTTAGAGATGAGATTCCACTTCCCCAATTTTTGTCTCCTACGTCTTATTCTCCTACATCCCACATTCCTGTGCTCCCTCCTCCTTGGGGGAGGGAGGAGCAGTTAACTAATTCTCTCTGTCTCTGTCTCTGTCTCTGTCTCTCTGTCTGTCTCTCTGTCTCTGTCTGTCTGTCTGTCTGTCTCTCTCTCTGCATTGTACCTGTGTTTTTATATTTATAAATGACTTGAGGACAGACCCATGGTTAGGAGAAGCATGAGAACATTTCAGAGAAACCCTGAAGGGAGTTGGCAACATTGTGAAAGAACTCTAGTTTCTCTCTCTTCTCACCATCTCCTAAAGCCCCTCTGCCCCACTTTCTCCTCTGCATGCTACCCACTCCTGCGTTGAGGTGTGAGATTTTGTCCTCTATCTGCCCACCCTCTGTACTAGGCCCAGTAACCCTCAAACAGAACAGGGTAGAGAAATGTTAATCAACTCTCCTCCAGGACTCATGAAGACCCAACACTCTTTTTTTTGGGAGGGGGGGTCCAGTCGTGGGGCCTGAATTCTGGGCCTGGGCGCTGTCCCTCAGGTCTTCAGCTCAAGGCTAGCGCTCTACCACTTGAGCCACAGCACCACTTCCGGCTTTTTTCTTTTTGCTTATGTGGTGCTGAGGAATCGAACCCAGGGCCTTATGCATGCAAGGCAAGCGCTCTACCACTGAGCCACCTTCCCAGCCCCAGACCCAACACTCTTAACAGGACAGGGCCTTCCTTGTCTGATTCTAATCTCATGCTCTTTCTTGTATTGTGGAGTCGGTACTACTCTGATACTCTACTACTTGAGCCATGCTCAGCCTTTTGTGGGTGGAAGAGGTCTTGCTTGTTTTTTGTTGTAGTTATTTTTGGGGTGGTCTTACATTTTTCATCTGGGGTCAGGCTGGACTGACTCCTCTTACCTATGTAGCTAAAATCACATGCACACCTCATCAGGCCTGGCTTATTGGTTGAGATGAGGCCTCCATAACTTTTTGTTATGCCTCATTCTTCTCCAATCTTTACATCCTGTGTAGCTAGTATTAAAAGAATGTGCCACATACCTAATCCATGATCCCTCCTTTCAAATGAATTTGTAGATTTCATTTGTCTTTCTCTTCTCATCACTCCCAGATATCCAGCTCTTCTCATCACTCCCAGATATCCAGCTCTGTGCCCTGGCCACACTTATCTACTTGCCAAACCTCTTTTCCTACCACCCAGGAGTATTTATTTATTTTGACAGTACTGAAGTTTAAACTCAGGGCCTTGGAATGATATGTAGACCCTCTATGGATTAAGCCCTTTTCATTTCCTAAGAGACCTTTAACATCCACTCAAGGCCCAGCTCACGGCCAAGGTCCTCACTAAAGCCTCATGGACCATCTTTCCCTATAATCAAATTCAGTGCCCATTCCAGTTGCTCACACAGCCCAGTACATGTGGCCAACCTGAATCTTCAATACTTGGCATTAGAACTACAGCTGACCCACCTCCTCTCCCAATTAGTCTCTGAATTCTGTGCTACACAGTAACAAATTGTTGAAACTGTAGAACAAGCTTATCTTCTTGACAAAACAACCCACTGATAATAACATCAAAGACTTAAAATCTGGGAAAGTAGGCATTTTCAAATCCCTGGGCTTGGAAGTGAAGGTGTGGCTCAAGTAGTAGAGTAGCAGCCTTGAGTACAAAAGCTAAGGAACAGCGCTCAGGCCCTGAGTTCAAGCCCCAGTACTGGCACACATGCATACACATACATGTGCACATGCACCTACATACACACACACACACACACATCTTCTAAATTTTGTGAGTTTTTTTTTGAAATCTCATTACCTCCAGTACCTCCAGCTTACCTCTGGGAGGTCACATTGTGTCAGGGAGGGTGAGAAATGGGATCAGGGAGAAGCTTAACTTTTCTCTTGTTACACTTCTGTATTATTTTAACTTCTCTTGGTAAGCACATACTATATTAATTTAAAAAAGTTATTCCCTATTGGTAGAGCTGTGCTTCAAAACAAAAGCTTTTCATGTTTAATGGAAATCAGATAGCCTTTGCCATTGATGAGTTTCTGGACTCTTATTTCTCTAATGTCCTGGCTCTTCGGGATCTTTCCAACTGGCTTTGGAATGAAGCCTGAGTTTCCTGATTTCTCCATCTCCAGGACTCAGCCTCAGTAGCCAAGGCAGCCCAGCCCCTTCCTGTGCTTTCCAGTACAGTCCTCCTGGGAGGAGGAAAAGGAGGAGGAGGAGAAGGAGTAGAAGGAGGAGGAGGAGGAGGAGGAGGAGGAGAAGGAGTAGAAGGAAGAGGAGGAGGAGGAGGAGGAGGAGGAGGAGGAGCAGGAAGAAGAGGAGGTGGTGGTATAAGCTTTTCACTAGGCCCTGATGTTTAGTGAAGACAAGACCATGTCACACACAATCCGGGCTTTCCAAAGCTAAAAATGAGTGATCACCCCGGGAAGGTAAAAACATGTGGGAGGTTAAAATGCAAGGGATAATGTCCCAGAAAAGAGGGCCGTGCTCTGACCTAACTCAGAGGGTTGAGCCTGTCAGGTAGTGACCCTTCTGTTAGGAGCAGGAAAGCTTAGGTCTCATCTCTCTTGGTGTCACCTGTCTTTTCCTCACAGATTACAGAGGAATCGAAGTGGCAGATTCCACAGGGCCTAGAGGACTAAGCTGGGACTGAATGCTGCATGGCTGTTTATTGCAGCCAGTATGAAGTTTCTATAGGAAACACAGAAACACATCATGCACTAACCCTCTGTAACAGGGCAATGTCCGAAGAGGAGAGGTAGGCTGACTCGCTCCTGTTGTGTATACCCACTTAGCAATGTCACTTTAATTTCTTACAAACATATTCTGCCAGCTCCCTACTGCACCAGCCCTGTTGTAGGGAGCTTGACCTGCTAATAGACCAGCGTGGAGGCAGCTGGAGCTGTCTGCCCAACTTGCTGTGCAGCATTAATTAGCCATTGTCAACTCTGCTGTCTCCAGAGACCTCAGCACAGGCAAGCTGAGGACCACATCTGAGTGAGGACCGATCCCATGGTATTATCACAGACCAATGAGTTCCTCCACCAGCCCCGGGGGAATGTCCTCATTTCTACTGGCTCTGTGAACCGGCAGTCAGGGCTTTCTTCTCTGGCCACCTCCAGGGAGTTATCAGTGCTGGACTCAGCCATGGAGCTGTAAATGTTTGTATGCTAGAAATCAAGTTAAGGAAGAAATAATGAATGAGAAGTCTTTCTTTGATCTCATTCAGTGCAGACCAAGCATAAAGCAGGCACTGAGATGTTATCTGTTTCAAAAGTCAGGTGGTTAAATATGCACTGAGAATGTGATCTACATTTCCTCATTCACAATGCCCGCTGCCCATCAGGCACAGGAACTGTGCCCTAGGCAGGAGGCCTGGGAGGGAGAATAGGTACCCTAATCCAGCTTCAAAACCAAGTGCAAGCTCCCTGGAGTCCCCTGACTTCTTGATGTGGTTTAGGGATGGTTTTTCAACCCCATATTCTCCCTCAAGCCATAGACGACATGAGATTTCTTCAAACACACAGGTCCTTTTCAGTAGTGCTGGGGAGGATGCAGATGAGAAAAACATCTTTCTAGAAAATTCCTCTTACAGCCTTAGGCTCCTTACCGAGTCAAGGATGGACCCAAAATCTCACTGTGGTACCCACAGTGACTTAAAGCCCAGTGCTGTTGGGTACTTTGTTTTTGTGGAGTTTTTTTAAACATTTTATTATTATTATTATCTTTAAGTAGTTGTACAAAGAAGTTTCCATTCTACAAAACAGTATATGAATGCAAGGTGTCTGACAACATTGTCACCCATTGTTGGGTACTTTGTAACGGCCACATCCAAACGGTCAGGTGACTTCTCAGGGATATAGAGGCCATTTCAAAGATATGTCAGGAATCCAGGCCATTGTAAATGTCATCTTCCCTGTGACACCTGCAAGACATCCTCCTCTGACTGGCCACAGTAAACGTGGCCTCTTTATTTTATTTTTATTTTTATTTTTATTTTTTGGGTCCAGTCGTGGGGCCTGAACTCTGGGCCTGAGCGCTGTCCCTCAGCTCTTCAGCTCATGGCTAGCACGTTACCACTTGAGCCATAGCACCACTTCCGGCTTTTTTTTCTGCTTATGTGGTGCTGAGGAATCGAACCCAGGGCCTCATGCATGCAAGGCAAGCGCTCTACCACTGAGCCACCTTCCCAGCCCGGTCTCTTTATTTTTACCGTGTCTGGCAACTATTTGAGCAGCGTTCTCCTCTTCCCTTGCTGGTCTCATGGTGCTCTGGATACTGGCAGTATCGTCCTCTTCTGCATCCTCCTTACTGAGCACCATCCTTGATGGGATCTATGCATAGCAAAGGTGGCTTTCTTTCCTGGGGACAGCCAGCTGCCAACAGATGGCTCTTAGACACTCCTCCTGCAAGGAGCATTTTGAAGAGGGCTAGCTGGCTCAGCACTTGGAGAAGGTACAGCTTCAGAGCAGAGACTGGGGGCTGGGAAGGTGGCTCAGTGGTAGAGTGCTTGCCTCGAATGCGTGAGGCCCTGGGTTCGATTCCTCAGCACCACATAAGCAGAAAAAGCTGGAAGTAGTGCTGTGGCTCAAGTGGTAGAGAGCTAGCTTTGAGCTAAAGAGCTGAGGGACAGCGCCCAGGCCCAGATCAGGCTGAACGACTGGCAAACAAACAAACAAACAAACAAACAGAGCAGAGACTGGGGCTACTAGAGTCAGAAGAAAACAGGGTAGGTTGGAAGTGGTCCCAATACACACACACACATACACACACACACACACACACACACACACACACACACACAAAAGAAAAAAAACCCAAACCAAACAACAAATAAAACCACTATGTTGGTTATCTGCAATTCAAATTTAACTGGATGTTAAATTTTTTGATTTGCTAAAAGTGGTCATCTTAGATGAGAATGCCACCAGCAGGCTATGGGGTCATCTTCACAGACCATCTGGGACAATTCTGAGCTATGTCTTAATGGGGCAGGCTGGGGAGAGAGAAGGTTTCAAGTCTAGCCAAGCAGGACCCTTTTTTCTAGTTGTTCACAATCTTGTCTCCTATGAAATCTACCCTGGAAGGCCAGCTCCAGTGAGATCCAGGCAGGGGAGGGCTGAGCCCAGAAGCTTTGGGAAGCCTCCAATAAGCATTTTAGTGTTCAACTAAGACTCCACTGGGTTAGGATCGAACTTCTCTCATTCACTCTCAAATACTAGAGTCTTGCACAGTCCTTGGCATACAGTAAGTGCTCAATAAATATTTACTGTATACACTATGCAGTGAGTGCTCCCGGACTTTCTCCACCCATGATTGTGCTTACCTCATCCGAAGTGATCAAATGTGTAAAGGCAGAACTGGCCCCATGCCTTTCCTTACAGAAGTCATTGCTAATTCCCACTGGGCAGAATGCCCAAGTACATTAGGCTGATTTGGATTTCAAATCAATTAATATGTCCTCAGGGAACTTGACTACTATAAAAGCAAGATAAACTTGCATGTCTTAAGTTAATTTACTTCCATTTAAAGGGTAATTAATATGATTTCATTGGTACGAATTTAGAAAATAAAGGAGTGTGAAGGGGAGAAGCTGGTGACGTTGCCAGGGCCCTGGGCAGGTGCAGGAACGTGCCTGTGTTTCACATACTTTCCTTCTCTCTTTTCTCACCTCTCAAAGTCACTGGGTACCTTTCTCTTCTCCAGTTTTCTCCTTTTCTTCCTCTGCCAAGACTGCTGGTGGCAGCCTGGTCCTACATTTTGATGTTTGACTGTTTCTATGCAGGTGGTCCTTATTAATTGAGACCCCAGAAGCCAGAGGGGCCACTAGTAGAAGGACAGCAGGAAAAGGCAAATAGATTTTGAGGAACTGGCTCAGGCTGGCAGTGTAATGTTAAGGGTGATACCATGGGACAGGACCATCGTGGAACACCATCATTGTAGGAAACAGTGGTAGAAATCCCAAAGGAGCAGACAAGAAGACTTGCTGATGGACAGCCAAGGGTTCCATCCAAGATGTAGTTGCAAACAAGAGAACCTAACTTCATCTCAAGAAGGAAAGTAAGTTATTTGCTGTGTAATTATTGGCACTGCCTGGTCAATGGTCTAAGGACACTTCCTGGGGCTGGAGGACAGAATTCAGGAACTGAGGAACCAAGAGAAGCTGGAACAGGTTCTCGAACAAGAAGAACCAATGCTGGTTGGCACCAGATGCTTGATGCTCATTCCCACCTCCACTGCTGCTGGGAATAATCTCTATCCCTTGTGTCACTCTAACCTGGAGGCATACACGTGCCCCAGGCACTGGGGGGAGGTGTGGAAATGTAGCACTCTCTTCAAACTCACATTTAGTAAGTTTTTACTCCAAATACAAGTTGATAGGTTGACGTGCTTGGAAAGAAAATAGATAAATAAGGCAAGAGATCTCTGTAGTCTCATTGAAGTGGGGAGTGCAGGAGGAAGAGCAGGTTTGCATGCGACATGATAAGTTCTGAGTTCTGTTGTGGGCATACTGAGCTTGAGATCTCCAACAAATGACTAGATGGAGCTATGAAGACAGGTTGCCATGAGAAGTTCTGATCTGGAAGTCACTTTTCATGGAGGTGAGCCATTGGTATCACATCCTAACCTAAGGTACGGTGGCTTTTCCAGCCATCCTTGCATTGTGTCATCTTCAAACCCTGATGTCCGTGAGAATTTCAGGATCTAGAAGCAAAGATAAGTGAAGGCCAACAACACAGGAAGGTTTGGCTTGAACTTTTTTTCCTAGAAATCTCAACTCCTATTCTGAGATTCTCATCACTAAAAATGACTTGTTAAATAAAAGATGTGAAGCTGGCTGGGTCAGGATGTAAGGACAGCTCTAGCTACAGCGGATGGGGGAGATGTTGGAAGCACTTCCCTTTCCCAGCTTTAATTTCTAAGCGCATCTCACACTTCCAGCTCATTCTCACAGCTCCAGGATAGCACAGAGGCTCTGCAAGATTCAGAACCCAGGAGCTTCTGATCTGCGGGGAAACAGGAGTGCACAGCACAACTCTTCCGTTCCATACACAAGAGCCCCAAGGCTCAGAGGGTCACACAGTACAGCATACTTTCAACTCTCTGATTGAAAATAACAGATAGCACCTTTCACCCATACCTCAGCCGATCCTACCCACCCTGCCACCTACCTGAGAGGAAGGGGGGGCCATGTCGGATGCAGCTGGGTGGACCAACTCCTCTTCCCCTGGGGACAGTTGACGTCTGTCACTCCTAGAAGATGATTAAAGTGTAGCTGCTATTGTTAAATTTTGGCAAATACATTCTGGGTTATTCTTCTAGAGAGGATGGTTCATGAGTCACCAATGCACATCCTCAGGAAGTACCTGGCCAGATTCCCAAAATGATCAGATTCTACTGTGAATTAAATGGAGACCCAGCTCAGTGTGCACCCTGTTCTGGAGACTGTGGTGGCTGTCCTGGGCCAGAGTAGAGGGGCTGCACTTGTGGGAGAGATCAGAAACTGCCCTTAAGGTTGGCATCAGAGGGCACACAGTTGATATAGCACCATCACCATGTGACAGCCTCACCATGTGGTGCAGGAATGTGGGAAAGGTCACACAGGGGTCTGCACAGAGAAATTCCTCACTCAAACTAGCTTCCTTTTTTTCCTTCTCTGAGATGGTGCTTGAAGTGGCCCTGGACAATGACCAGGCCTCCTCCTCTCCCCTACTGGCAAGAAGGAAACTGGGGCCAGTCCCAGGGGAAGGGATGTTTGCAGATTCTGAACTTCAGGAGTCCAATCCTTCAATTTGGGTGATCAACCTATGCACAGTGGGTTGCTGCACAAGATGGATGAGAGAGAGGATAATGCTTGAAGGACAGAAATCCAAGATTAAATAAAGAAGAATGGCTCTGACGTGTATAGAGTCCAGCAGTGCAAAAAACTAATCGAACAGTGGGCAAATGGCCACAGCTGGTACATCCACAGTACTCTCTGATTGTGAAGGAACGTACACTGTGCTTTGCACCTCTTTTCCCCTCCCTTTCTGTTATGGTCTGAATCATGAATATCCTACAGAGGCCCATAGGCTATCCAGCTGGGATCACTATTGGGAAGTAGTGGAACCTTTAAGAGATTGAGCCTGGTAGAAGGAAGTTAGGTTATTGGGTATGTGTCCTTGAACAGTAAATTGGGATCTCAGCCAAAATCGCTCTCTCTTCCTCTCCCTCCCTCCCCCCTCTCCTTCCCTCTCCCTCCCTCTTTCTCTGTCACCTTGCCCCCCTGCTTCTTGGCCACCACCATGAAGTAAAGGCTAGCCCTTCCATATGCTTCTACCTTGATTTTCTGCCTCACCACAGTCCCAAAGCTAGAGGCCATGTGACCATGGATTGTAAGCACTGAAACCCCACTGCGCCCCTGCCCCAATTCCTGGATGTGTCTTCCATGTCCAATGATCCACTGGGAACTCAGGAATTCTATTTTGTTCTCTGCTTCCAAAGGCCTCACTCTACCCTCTTATTTCTAGTCCTGTGTCTTCTCTCCCTGTGTTCTTCTATTGTTTAGGCCCTAAAGCCACCCCTTGTAGAGGGTGTTAAGAATTTCTGGCCCCACTCTATGTTGGGACATTCAAGCCCCTACCCAAATCCTTACCTGCTCTCTCCTGACCCCTTTGTCCAGGGTTGCTGGGGTAAACTAGAAATGCATTACATGGAATAAGCAGAAGGTGGGTTCAGAATGTGCAAGACCCCTGGGGTGGATGTTGTGAACTCATAAATGGAAGGACAAGTAGATCCAAGCTAGAGCAGGTGAATGCATCTCAGGGTGAAATCAAAGAGCCAAGAAGGGCTGACCAGGATGATGTAAAAAGAATTACCATCCTTTAAATAAATATATGTATAATTTTATTGGTATTAAGGTGTTATTCATAGGGATCACACTGTTTCATAAGTCAGATAATTAGTACATTTATTTTTGGACAATGTTACCCCTTCCTTCACTTTGCCATCCCTCTTAGTCTGGTCATTGACCTGTGAGCTTGTGTGGCGACCATGTTAATATTACAGGTGATTAATCAGAGGTACAGAGAGGGTTCGTAACTTATCCACAGCCACACTGAGGGTGACTGGTCAAGCCTGAATTCTGTTTTTTTGGTCGGTCATAGGGCCTGAACTCTGGGCCTGGGCACTGTCCCTCAGCGCTTCAGCTCGAGGCTAGTGCTCTACCACTTGAGCCACAGCACCACTTCTGTTTTTTCTGCTTATGTGGTGCTAAAGAATCGAGCCCAGGTCCTCATGCATGCGAGGCAAGCGCGCTATCACTGAGCCACCTTCCAGCCCCAAGCCTGCATTCTTAACCATCATGCAGTGGAACATCCAACACAATACATTTGCTCACATAATATAATTTCCAATATAATCACACCCACACCAGATATATTCTGCTAAAGCTGCTCATTATAAGAGATGAAAAAAATCTCTTTTAGGGGATAATTCAGAGCCTGGAAGCTCAGATAATAATTTTTAGAATCATCTGCAAAAAAAGAGTCCCTATCAAAGGAGAACCTCAAAAGGACTGATACAAGCAATTAAAAATAATAGCATCATCTATTCCAATCACCACTGAAGCTTTATTTCACTGCCATCCATTTTCAGCTTTATTTTACATTTCCCAGGACTCAAGTAAATGGGGGAGGGAGGAAATTACTGGATTCTGTTTTATGGAAAGAGAGACATAGAACAATGAATAAATGCCTATTCAAAAGTAACCTTCAGGCTTACCTGAATGCAAGTGGTATGCTTATTCATATCTGCACAGATATTAAACTCATTCTTCTTGAACCAATTTTCATGATGTGGACAGAGACTATAAATCAACAGTTCTGCATAATTTTTGAAAAATGAATGCCTTCCTGCTGAAGAACGTGGCATTTTTATATTGGTAGGGTATGGAGTGAGGATACTTTCAACTGCACATAACAGAAGATCTCCAGTTCAAAGTGAGGATATATATCACCTCCCACCAAATGAAGACATACTTTACCTTGGACCAATCAGCAACTCAATAGAGACATTAAAAACTCAAATTTTTTTCACTCTTCCCCTTTGCCATCTCATTTATTGGGATGCTAAGACTATGCCAGGTGGCTGCAGCAACCCTGGGTATAACATTCAGAAACAGCAACATCCAAGGTATGGACAGAGGATGTTAGTTTTGTGTGTGGTCTCTGTCTTTTAAAAGGTATTTTTGGTAGTAGTGAGGTTTGAATTCGAGGCTTATACTTGCTAGGAGAGCACTTATAATACTTCAGCTACACTCTAAACCCTTTCAGTACTTTAGTTGTTTTTCAAATAAAGTCTTGCATTTTCCCCCAGGATGATCTCAACCATGATCCACCTATTAATAGCTACCAGTGGTCGGAATGACAGGCATATACCACCACACCTAGCTTATGTATTGAGAAACAGTCTTACTAAATCTTTTGCTTTCTCTGGCTTTGGATCTCTACCTGCCAAGTAGCTAGAGTTACAGGTATAAGCCACTATGCCCTACCCAGCCTTGTGTCACTCCCTTTTTTCTTTTTTTTTTTTTGTGCTGGTCTTGAGGTTTGAACTCAGGGCTTGGGTGCTGTCTTTGATGAGCTTTTGCGTTCATGGCTAGTACTCTACTATTTTTTTGATGATACAACTGTTTATTCCAGCAACAGCCTTAGCTATATAAAGATGCTGCACAGAGGGGTTACATTACATGAGTAAGGTAAGAATTACAGTTCTTGTTGAGCATTGTTACCCCTACTTTGTTGTTCTCCCACTATCCCTTCCTTCCCCCACCTCCCTTACTCCCCCCTCCCCCTGAAGTTGTAAAGTTCATTTCCAATATACTGTCTTGGAACTATCATTGTTGCAATGGGTCATCTTGTGTCCTTGTTTCATATGCCTCTTTACAAACCAAACAAAAACAAAAGCAAAACTTTTTTTCATGAATGTTTTCTGTGGCAAAGGAAAAGAAGGGGGAAAAATAGAGAGTAACCATTGTTGCCCTGAAAATTAGACTGAGTGGCAGGGAAAGGAATGGAGCCATCTCCAGCCTTGGTAAAGTCATAGGTTCTAAAACACAGGCGAGAGAACCCAAAACCACATCTAAATAGGGGCAAAAGGTAAATGGTCTTATAGACCCATATCTTTGATGAACATTGATGCAAAACTTCTCAACAAAATTTTGGCCAATCGACTTCAACAATTCATCCAAAAAATCATACACCACAATCAAACAGGATTCATTTCAGGGATGCAAAGCTGGTTCAATATACGCAAATCAATTAACATAATTCATCACATCCACAAGAGCAAGGATAAGAATCACATGGTTATCTCAATAGATGCAGAAAAAAAACACTTGACACGATCTAACACTCCTTTATGATGAAGGTTCTGGAAAAATTAGGAATCCATGGAACCTTCCTCAATACAATAAAGGCTATATATGACAAACCTACAGCCAGCATTATACTCAATGGTGAAAAACTAAAGCCATTTCCTCTTAACTCAGGAACGAGACAAGGATGTCCACTCTCTCCACTTCTCTTCAATCTAGTATTAGAATGCCTAGCTACAGCAATAAGACAAGATGCAGACATAAAGGGGATCCAAATAGGGAAAGATGAAGTAAAACTCTCCCTCTTTGCAGATGACATGATCTTGTATTTAAAGAATCCCACAGACTCCACTCCCAAATTACTCAAGCTGATTCAAAACTTTGGCAAAGTAGGAGGGTATAAAATTAACCCTCAAAAATCAATGGCATTTCTGTATGCCAACAATGAGAAAAGGGTGGCTGAAATTAGGAAAGCAACTCCATTCACAATAGCCCCACAAAAAATAAAATATAGGAATTAACTTAACCAAAGAAGTGAAGGACATCTATGATGAAAACTTTAAAAACCTGAAAAAGGAATTCAAAACAGAACTTAGTTGCAAAAACTTCCATGCTTCTGGATTGGAAAGATCAACATCGTGAAAATGGCAATACTTCTCAAGGCTATCTACAAATTCAATGCAATACCTATCAATATTCCAACCTCATTCTTCAAGGAAATAGAAGAGGCAATCCAAAACTTCATATGGAACAATAAAAGACCCTGAATAGCAAAAACGATCCTCAACAGAAAGAACAGTCCTGGAGGAATATCAATACCAAATTTCAAACTCTACTACAAAGCTGTAGTAATCAAAACAGATTGGTACTGGCACAAGAACAGACCCCAGGACCAATGGAATAGAATTGAAAACCCAGAAATGAACCTAAAACCTATAGCCATCTAATCTTTGATAAGGGAGCTAAAAAAAATAGAATGGAAGAAAGACAGCCTCTTCAGTAAATGGTGCTGGCAAAATTGGTTAACTACTTGTAGAAAACTAAAGCTAGATCCTTATATATCACCCTGCACCAGAATCAACTCCAAATGGATCAAAGACCTCGGAGTCAAAGCAGACACTCTGAAAACATTACAGGATGGAATAAGAGAAACCCTAGGTCTCCTTGGCACAGGCCAAAATTTTCTTAATAGAGACCCAGAAACACAAGAAATCAAAGAAAGGTTGGACAAAAGGAATTGCATGAAACTGCAGAGCTTCTGCATGGCAACGGACATAGCTAGCAAGATCAATAGAAAGCCCACGGATTGGGAGAAGATCTTCACTAGCCATACAACAGATAAGAGTCTCATATCTAAAATATACCTGGAACTAAAAAAATTCAATCCCTCAAAAACAAATCTTCAAAGAAACAACTGCCCAATAAACAAGTGGGCTAAAGACTTAAAGAGAAACTTCTCTGAAGAGGAAATAAGAATGGCCAATAGACACATGAAGAAATGCTCAGCCTCTCTAGCCATAAAAGAAATGCAAATCAAAACAACACAGATACCACCTCACCCCAGTTAGAATGGCTATAATCAAGAACTCTAATAACAACAGATGCTGGAGGGGATGTGGACAAAAGGGAACCTTACTACATTGTTGGTGGGAGTGTAAACTTGTTCAACCACTTTGGAAAGCAGTTTTGGAGGTTCCTCAAAAGACTCCACGTAGAGCTCCCCTATGACCCAGCAATCCCACTTTTGGGCATTTACCCAAATGATCACAAACAAGACCATACTAAAGCTACCAGCACAACTATGTTTATTGCAGCATTATTTAACAAGACTAAGATATGGAACCAACCCAGATGCCCTTCAGTAGATGAATGGACCAAGAAAATGTGGTATATATACAGAATGGAATTCTATGCCTCCATCAGAAAGAGTGACATTGCCTCATTTGTTAGGAAATGGAAAGACTTGGAAAAATTATATTAAGTGAAGTAAGCCAGGCCCAAAGAAACATATGTCCCATGGTTTCCCTTATTTGCAATAACTAGTATATGTCTGAGTCAAGCAGAAAAGGTCAGATAAGTTGATGTTAGGAGAATGAACCCCAAGATAAGGATTCAAATGTTTTTTGCTTTTTTTTCTTTCATGCAATTGTTTCTAACATATTTATAAGATGATTTCTATGTTGCTTTGTAGGTCCCTCCCCCACAGTATAACCCATGCTTTCACTGTATTTGATGTTGGTATAATTTGTGGAGGGGAAAGGAAAAAACAAATCATTATACAGGTGGACCCATTGCAACAATGAGATGTACAAGTTGTTATGTCGAAAAACAAACTTTACAACTTTGGTGTGGGGGGGAGGATTGGGTGGGGGGCAGGGGGGAGTATGGGAAGGGATGGGAAGGGAAACAAAGAGGAGGCAACAATGCTTGATAAGAAATGTACTTGTTATCTTGCCCATGTAATTGTAACTCCACTGTACGGTATTCTCACAATAAAAAAAAAAGATAAATGGTCTTTTGTTATACAAGATGCAGGGTACCAAAATCAAGTGCTCTACTATTTTGAATCACAGCTCCACTTCTGGCTTTTTGATAGTAATTAACTATAAATATTTCCAATTATTTCCAATTAGAAATAAGAATCTCATTGACTTTCCTTCCTAAGCTGTCTTTGTACCATGATCCTCAGACCTTAGCCTCCTGAGTAGCTAGGATTACAGGTGTGAGCCACTGGCATCCAGCATGTCTCTCTTTAAAAGCAGGAAAATTTCTCCCCAAGTCTCTGGCAAGAAATATGGAAATAGGGCTGGGAAGGTAGCTCAGTGGTAGAGTGCTTGCCTTGCATGCATGAGGCCCTGGGTTCAATTCCCTAGCACCACATAAGCAAAAAAGAAAAAAAAAGCTGGAAGTGGTGCTGTGGCTCAAGTTGTAGAGCGCTAGCCTTGAGCTGAAGAGCTGAGGGACAGCGACCAGGCCCAGAGTTCAGGTCCCATTACCGGACCCCCCCCAAAAAAAGAAATATGGAAATAGTGGCAGAGTGGTTGCCTATCATGTATGAAAAGGCCCTGGTTTTGAATTCCAACAATATCAAAGGAAGGAAAGAAAGAAAAAGGAAGGAAGGAAGGAAAGGAGGAAGGAAGGAAGGGAGAGAGAGAGAGAGAGAGAGAGAGAGAGGGAGAGAAAGAAAGAAAGAAAGAAAGAAAGAAAGAAAGAAAGAAAGAAAGAAAGAAAGAAAGAAAGAAAGAAAGAAAGAAAGAAAGAAAGAAAGGAAGGAAGGAAGGAAGGAAGGAAGGAAGAAAGGAAAGAAAGAAAGAAAAAGGAAGGAAGGAAGGAAGGAAGGAAGGAAGGAAGAAAGGAAGGAAGGAAGGAAGGGTCTCTCCACAGATACAGTTGCTTCATTTGCTTGACTTGTATATTCCCAAAGCAGGGATAGGATGATCCTCTTGAAGAACAAATATCCATGACCTCCACTGGAGCCACCAGCTATTCTTAGACTTGTGGCCCAAATCCCATCTCCGAATCTACATAGCAAACCCTTAGAAATGCATAGGAATAGGACTTTAAAATAGGTAAAAACCTGACATTTTAACCCAGTACTAGTATCTCACACCTATAATCCTAGCTATTCAAAAGGCTGAGATATGAGACTCTCAGTTCAAAACCAGCCTAGGTAGGAAAGTCTATGAGAATCTTATATCCAGTTAACCAACAAAAAGTTGGAAGTGAAGGTGTGGCTCAGGTTATAGAGCACTACTTGAATAAAAAAGCTAAATTAGGTCAGTGCCTGGGCCCTGAGTTCAAGCCCTAGTGTCAGGACAAATAAATAAATACCCTGAAATTATAGTATGAGCAGCTTTGCTGTGCCTCTGAGAAAAAAAACTGTCTGTCACTTCAAGGCCACCTTGCTTTGCACAAAAATAGCAGTATTGAAGACTGTGAAATGTGGACTGGCTAACTAAATGTTATTCTAAATGCAACAGAACAGCTTACTATTTAGAATGATTTGTTGCATTTTTTAAAAATGAAAAATGTTCCAAACTTCAGGATAGAATGATGTGTTGAATATACACATTAATTTCCTCTTCATCCCTGAATATCACCTAAAAAGTGAAAGGAAAGAGGCAACAAAGGCACAATGCACCAGACAAAATGTGAGGAAACAGCAATCATAGCAGTGCAGAGGCTGGAGGCAGTGGATAGGAGGGATTGACTGGCAGACCTGAGAAAGATGAATTTGAATACAACCCCAAGAAGGTCAAGAAATACCCAGCTTTTATATCATAGAACTCTCAAAAGGCTCACGAACTAGGGCCTTCATTATCTCTGGAAGTAGGAGTGAAGGAGAGCTAAACTGTGAGGACTGGTTAAAAGTCACTACAAGTAGTGATTGGACCTTGGAGTCCTTCACCAGCTCTACACATCACTGCTGCTGTGCAGGAGTTGGAGGTTGGTTCTCAGCACACACAGAAGAGGGTCCGCATTGAAGAAAGCCTGTGATGGCAAGCTACAAGGAAGTGAGAGCTTGCAAGACATATGTTGAGACAACTCCTTCTCTCCAGATCTCACCAGCTCTCACCAGCAGCATTGCCTGAGGCATCTGAAGAGCCAATTTAAAAAAAGATCAAATGTATTCGAGAGCTAGATCACCCTGCAGTGAAAATCACAGTTGCACTAATTCCAATTCAACACTGTCTTGAAATAAAAAGGAGTACTTGAATGGTCTACCTGTGAACTTTCCAGGCAAGGAAAAGTTTATTTATAACCTGGCTAAGACAAGTACAAAGATTTATACTGAAACTTGCCACAATAAAATTAATACTAATGATCGTGGACATTTTCTTACATGATTCAGTATGGAAGATCTTTGTTGAAAGCAATAACATACTGAAAGAGACTATGAAAACAAAAGGAAAGTTGAATATGCTTTAGAGATGTGGCAAGTTTAGAGCTTCTTTTTCATTTATGCAATATGTCTGAACTCTATGTCAATAGAAGTCTAAGTTTACTGAGGAGTTAGAGTCCAATTTATTTAATGTGGACTGAAACTATGTTTTTTGCTTCAAAGTTATATTGATTCTTTAGAAAAAAGATAACCATTTGTGTGTGTGTGTGTGTGTGTGTGTGTGTGTGTGTGTGTCTGTCTGTCTGTCTGTCTGTCTGTCTGTTGCTGTCTGTTTCTCCTGGATGTCTGATTGTTTTCTTTCCCTTGTGGGTCATTTAGAAGGGCAGAATCTGATTGGCTTGGCTAACCTCTGTACCTGGCCAGCCTGAGCAAATGTCAAAGGCTTCTATCCTCTTTGAAACTATGATATAACAGCCACCCCATCTACTATGGTTTCTTCTGGCTTGAGCACTTAAAAGAGGCCAGCCTCTAACCCCATCTTCACCTCCTAATAACGTTTAATTTTTTTCTGGTACTAGACTTAGATCTGGCAGACTTATAGTACCGCCATCTAAGTCTTTCAATACTCCTCCAAGTAACATATCTTCTCTGCAGAAACAGAATCTAAGATATGGTAAATTAAGGGCACCTGGAAAACATGCAGTAGAATCAGGGTCAGCCCATAGTTCTAGTAACTCTTAGGAGGTTTTTATTGTTACTCTAATTTCTCCATGCAAAACTCTTAAGTCAATTTTTTCCTTAGAACAAGTGTCACAAAGAACAGTTACTTATTCAAGAGAAAGACAATTAGGGTTGGATTTTGAGAGTAAAGACCCATATTTACCTTCTCCCTGAGGCATACAGCTGGCCTGGCATCCAAGCCCCAAAAGCAGCAGCCAAGTAAGCATGTCCTCCTCCAGGCCTAGCTGGACCAGCAGAGGAGTGGCCTAGAAACAGATCAATTATTCTCTGGATAGAGTTTTAACCATATCAAAAAATTGCCTATAAATAAAATTGAATATCACTCTCACCAAATTAGATCAGCTTTAAGACAGGAATTATTTTTCATAAAATTAAGCTGTTTCCTGTCTCCAATAAATCTACCCTATGATAATTCTGTAATATGTATTCAGTGTGCAAGAAGCTAGGAGTCATTACCCAATAAGCTATGAATATACACTGAGTTTCATATTTC
The DNA here is from genome assembly GCF_019054845.1 of Dipodomys spectabilis. Taxonomy (NCBI): domain Eukaryota; kingdom Metazoa; phylum Chordata; class Mammalia; order Rodentia; family Heteromyidae; genus Dipodomys; species Dipodomys spectabilis. The sequence goes on along the minus strand of NW_024870694.1, from coordinate 11,616,323 downwards.
TTCAAAGACCTTCAACTAGTTGTGGTTCCTGTAGCCATTTGGTAAACATCTAGGCCACAGAGATGTCTGGATGGCTCTTTTCTAGGGCCTGGGGGTATGTTAGTGTCAACTTTTCAACATTTCTGATTATAATTTTTCTTTTATATGTGCTAGTAGAATTTAAATTCTGGCCCTCATACTTGCTAAGCAAGCTTTCTAACATCTGAGTTACAACTTTAGCCCTTTTTGCTTTGTTAGTTTTCACATTTTGGAGTAGCCCTCCTCCTGAGTAGCTGGGACTCAGAGCTATGCCAGCATGTCCAGCTTGTTTTGATTTAAGGTTTTACACTTTTGTACAACAGGCTTCTAATCACACTCTTCTTACCTCCACCTCCTGAGTAGCAAGTATTACTGACATACCGTGTCTGCTACACTTCTGGTTTTTCTTTTCAACCTTGTAATTAAGCTGCTTTTATTTTTTCTCTTTTTTTTTTGTTAGCACATGATTGTACAAAGAGGTTTTATTGTGTTATTTATATGCATACATATAATAGGCTTTGATCAGAGTCACTCCCTTTATTACTCTTTCTTCTCTCCCTTACCCCTTTTAGGTAGTTTGTAAACAGACTTTGTTGTTCTATTTTCATACATGTATGAATTACTTCAATTACATACACCCCCCACACTTACCACCTTGTGTGGGGGAATTCTGATTTTCTTAAGACACCAGCAGTGTTAGGGTGGATACTACAGTGGTGGCCTAGAGGGAAATGGAGACCTTTGAGGAATTGAGACAAACCACATGCTTTCCTCTCACGTTCTCTCCTCCTGCAAGCCAAGTTTCTCTACTCAGGGACAGCTGGACACTGGGTGGTAGACACACAAAGTAGTTCCTTCTTTTAGAGGAGCAGTAGCTGTTATCGCTCGCATCTTTCCATTCATCTCCCTCCTCTTCATATTGAACTGATTTTAAATTAATGACTGTATTTGTTGTTTTCTTTTTATGGCTCTAGGGTTGAACTTGGGGTCTTTTTTTTTTTACCAGGCAGGTGCTCTTCCACTTGGTCCATGCTCCCAGCCCTAATGACTTTATTTTTAGAGGAATTTCAAGTTCATAGTAAACTGATCAGAAGATACAGAGATTTCCTATACAACACCTGCCCACACAGTATCTATCCCTCATTCATTATCAACTTCCTGCCACAGTGGTATTTTGTTGTATTTGTTGACCCTATGCTGATACAGGACTATCACTTAGAGTCTAGAGTTCACATTAGTCTTGTATATTCTATGGATTTGAATAAATGTATATTGACATGTTTCTACCACTGTACTGCCACAGAGCATTTTTACTATCCCCACTGAATCCTCTGTGTTCCCCCTATTCATCTGTCTCAGTTTATTTGGGGGTGCTATAACAAAATGCCTGAGATTGGGTAGTTTATAAAGGACAGCAGTTTCTCCCTCACAGTTTTAGAGGCTAGGAAGTCCACGACCCAGGTGCTAGCGGGTTGTGGAACCTGGGAAGGGGTAATTTTTGCTTCCAATGTGGAGCTTTGCTACTATTTCGTCCAGAGGATAGGAACATTGCATTCTTATATAGCAGAAGGCAGAAGACAAGAGAATCAAATTCTACGGGAAATATTTTCCAGAAAGACACAATCCATTCATGAGGGAAGAAGTCCTTATTAACCTAACCACCTCTTAAATACATAGGTCTTAATTCCATCATATTAGCCACAAACTTTCAATACCTGAGTTTTAGAGATAATATATTCAAACCATAATATCTCCCCTCTCCAATTACTTAATTTATTTGAACAACTCTCCCTCAAATTTCCATTTTATGCTAGGCATTTTGTTTATAGTGCTTCAAGCAATACCCAAGACAATCTTTAATTTCTTAAGGCTTACGATCCTGTGGTGAATATATACTGATACTGAACAGGTAATTACACATGTGCTAATTATTACAGTGGAGGAACAGAGGGTGCAACAGCCGTGCTAAACAAGGAATTTAACCCAGCTTGTTGGGGAGCTAGTAACACTTAGGTGAAGAAAGAAAGGCTTCACCCAAGTTTGCAAAACTAAATTGATACCTAAAGGAGAAGAGGCAGTGGGTGGTCTCTGGTAGAGGAAAGGTGCCACAGCATGTTCCTAGAGTGTAAGAGTCCTGTTCTGATTTTCTTGGAGAGTCCTCGCTGGAAGCTAGCGAGCTTTGGGCAAGTGTTTGCTGATGCATGGCCATCCCTGACTCCATAACAACTTGTGAAGCTGCCTATACTCTACAGATAGGAACAGCCTACTGTGGGTTAAGCAACATCTGTCAATATCCAGACCGGTGCTTTGTCCACATGTGAGGGTCAGATGAGGTCTCAGGGAAACAAAGTGTTGAGACCTAGAAGTGCTGAACACCTGAAAATAGTGGGGGTTTTTTTCTATAGCTTTCCTCCTTTCCCTTCTTCAGAATGGCAACCATTGAGCTTTTTTTCTTGTCACAGATAGTGAGGTCTCTTGTTTTCTTCTTAGATGTGGTTTGAGAGCACAGATTTTATTAGGATACCTTTTTCCATCTGTGCTTGAAGTGGCAGTTCTAAGAAGCAGTCCTCCTCACATCTGAAAACTGGAGAGCTGTCTTTTCCTGAGGGCCTGGAAACCTAACTGTTCCCCTAAAACCAGGATGGCAGGGAGTCCCTCATTCCCCACTACTAGGCCCTCCTAGGAGCTTCTAGGCAACTGTGCTTATTGTGGGGATAAATATAAATTGATTGTACAGTATCCATTTAAAAGATTTACTAACTTTTATCTGAGCTCCATAAACGAGAGGCTGTTGCCAATTGCTGTTACCAATGAGCTAGGATTACTGTCTAGAGTCATTTTAATCTTCTTGGATAGAAATCATGAGTAGGGAGGTCACTATTTTAACACTGGTAGTCCGGGACCCTTGAGTACAAAAGGCTTATGAGCTAGGCTGATTGATTCAGAAACTAATAGAACTCAGACTAATGGCACCAGGCTTTAGAAACTAGACACGTAGAACTGTAGGTACTCAAGCTGGAGGCTTATTGCTCTGAGCTTTGATGGCTGGTGGCCCAGAATTTAGCAACAAGTAAAATACTCAGCTTTCAGGCAGCTAGTAAGAGTGTGGTTGGCAGCAGTCAATGCTGGCTAGTATTAGAGTTTCTAAGCCTTGGGTATTAGTAACATTGGCCTTTAAGACAAAGTAACTCCTTGGAACTCTTCCAGCAATTGGGGCTCATAGCCTCTCATCTTTGGCTCTTTACAGCCTTCTACAGTCTGGGGTCTAGGGTTTCTACCTTTTCTTACTCTTTGGGAGCAACTGTGGTTTGCCACTGTTCTTCTCCACAGCCCAGCTCTTACCTGACTGTTCTCTGGGACTCTTCATCCTATCCTCTTTCCACTAACACTGCTGTGGTATTGCTGTCACTGCAAAGGCTACAACTACTACTCTGTTGCTTCCTTTTCATGCTAAAAGCTGAGCCTGCTCTACTTACAATAAAAATCAAACCTAGGTAAAGATTACTGAGATTTGATCCCAAAAGGTTGTAGAATAGTCTGATTATATAATCAGTAGATAACATGTGGCATTCGTGTGCTATGCAAATAAAAGATTGCTCTTGCACCTACTGCAGCACAGCCTACAGTTTCCCCAATCCTACATTACCTCATAAGGGTCAGTCACAAGTCCCACAACCTTTCAGTCACTGGTTTCTTGCTGAGTTATTGAAGAAATTCTCCCCCTCCATCTTGAGTGAGAATAGCTAAGGGATCATCGAAAGTTCACCAAGGGTTGTCTTGTCTGATTGCTGCCCTCCTCAGTTAGTGCAGGTCATCTGGATGGTCATGACTGGAGCAAGGCCTTTTGAGGAAGGAGTCAATGGCTTCAGTTGCAGTAGTCTTTGCACCTACAGGGCTCTTGCAGCGATGGTGGTGTGTCCAAAACCACAGACTTCCACAAGGACAGTTGGTCAGGTAGCTAGAGAAGGGGATGTTCAGCTGACAGTTCCACACACAAGTTTCCAGGCATAGGGGAGGAGTGTATTCACTGGCATTGAAAAGTCTGAATGACCACACCAGGTGATTTTACTCCTTTACCACCTCCCCCCCCCAAAAAAATCAACCTAAGACTAAAATTCTAAACAGCATTGAATAGTGCTTAACATTGTCTAATAGTGACTACCCCTACCCCAATGCTCTAGGGAGACTTGGGTTCCTCTATCTGTCTCGACGCTATCTCTTTTCAAGGTTGAGTTAGCATTGCCAGCCATGCCAGGCAACCTCAACTCTAATGTCAGTGCTCGTTATGATATTTCAGAGAAAATTCTCTGGTCTCTGGTCTCACTCTAAACAATCTCTTATCGATAAAGACCCTCATTAACACTTTTTATATATCTCACAGTTAAGGAAGAAAGAGCATTTGAAACAAGAAGTAGGGGGAATCCATTTTAGATTATAATCAGCTCTTACTCTACACTTTTGATGCATTGCAGTACCTACCTAATCAAGATGGAAATCCACAAAGCTGTGTTCCTGGATAGATGTTGGACTACTGTCCATTTCATTGTTCAATTTTACAGGGCTGTTACAGGCTTAGATGTGAAAACAGAACAATACTGAAGCAACAACAAAATAATCAAAGGTGGTCAGGGATTAGATAGTAATGTTGAAAAGCTAGATTAGTAGAATCTAGTGCAATCATGTAGGAAACAAGAGAATCAGGGGGTTAGCTTAGATCTGTAATTGCTCTCTTTAATTGAATGTGTGTGTGTGTGTGTGTGTGTGTGTGTGTATGTGTGTGTCCGCGCGCACGCGTGTGCCAGTTCTGGGACTTGAACTTAGGGGGTGCTGTCCCTGAGCTTATTTTTGCTCAAGGCTAGTACTCTGCCACTTGGGCCCCAGCTCTATTCCAGCTTTTTGAACTGCCTGGGCCAGTTTTGAACTGCAATCCTTAGATATCAACCTCTTAAGTGGCTAGGATTATAGGTCTGAGCCTCTAGCACCCGACCACTCTCATTAATTTTTAATTAATATTTCAGTGATTTGTAGGCTTGGAGTGGGGGGGCTACTCATAACTGGAATTGCTTTTTTAGTTTTATTTCCCAATGGTTTGCTGACACTACATAAACATGTAATTAATTTTTGTATAGTAGCTTTCTATTTTGAAACTTTCACTGAATTCATGTATTAGCTATTATTATTGTTCTGTACATATCCTAAGGTTTTCTATGTAAACAACCATATAATTTGCAAATTGGGATAATTTCACATCTTCCTATCCAATGCTTATGCCTACTGGTTTTTTTTTTCTGTAGGAGAATAATGAGGGCACTATGGCATTGTCAGAAAAAGGGGCTAAGAATCAAAATCCTTGCTTTATTCTTGTGGCTGTACTTAAAGCACATCTCTTACTGGCATTGTATGATTAGGGTTTGATTCGCTTTTGTATTTACCTATCTAACAGTCCCTGCCATATAACTGGGGTGCTGGTTCTCTCCATTGAATGCAATTGTTGGTATATGAAGATTTGTATCCAGCATTTTGTTCTTTCTCTTCTGTTTCTTTTTATCTGTTCTTCCTTTGTTGCCTTCTTTGGGGTCAATGGACTATTCTCCGATTTAATTTCTTACTTGGATTTTAGTTGTATGACCTTGTATTATTTTTAAATTTTCCCTGAGCATTTCTATGTATCCTGTGAATATACAGATTTTCACTCTCCACTTAGATTAATATTTTCACTTCTAAGTCAATACTAATTTTAATTTCCTCTTATAGTTTTAACAAGTTTATAGATAATATAATATAATATGCCACAAACCTCACAATATGATGCTATAATTTTGCCTTAAACCACAAGATATATTTTAGAGGAATTAAGAGAAAAGTTATAGTTTGAAGAGCATATGCCACATAACCTATGTAGTGACCAATTCTGGTACTATTGATATGTTCCTGAGGGTCTGATCTGCTAATGATGAGTTCTGCTAGCTTTGTTTTAACTGAAATGGTCATATTTTTCTTTATACATGAAAAAAATATATGCATATATTTATAGGTACATAAACACATGTATGCATAAATATTAAAAATCAATAAAATATATAATTTATTGCAGATAGATAGATATTAGATATACTTCCTTTTTGAAATTAAAAATACTTTTATTGTAAAAAATTACATTTCTGTTTTTTTTAATAATTTTTATTGAGATTAAGTGATTACATAAACCTAACAAATTTCACAATATTGTAGGATAGATATACTTAAAGTCACAAACACATTTTAACCTTCACAAGGCAAATTGTCATTATCATGCTCTATAAAGTTTGTGAATTCCATAAGCTTTGACAACACAACTACTTCTTCCATATCAGGTGATGTGTACATTTCTTTCCTTTTGCTTAGTGTAAGCTGTTCCCTCTTTCCCTCTCATTCCTTCCCACCCATCTTTTTGGGAATTTTTAAAAATTAAACTTTTATTGTGAAACATTACACTTCTGTTTTAGAATAGCTTTTAATTTCTAGAAAAAAATGTGAAAATGTTCTGGAGAATTCCTATATGCCCTCTACCAAGTTTCCTCTTATTATTATATTTTTATTAGTTTTGTATACTCATCAAAATTGATGAAGTAATGTTTTGTAGAGGACATGATGGACAAAATGGTATATTATTCAAAAAATTCTTTTTTAAAATCTTTGCAGAATTCACCAGCAAAACTACAGGGCCCCAGAAATGTCTGTTTTAGAAGGTTGTTGGGTTTTTGTTTTTTATTAATTTACCTTAGTAGGTGAGACCCATTTATATTATCTGGTTTTTTTCTGAGTTTTAGTAATGTTTATTTTTCTGTTATTGTTTTGGCTCTTTTAGACAGGGTCTTGCTATGTAGCCTAGGTTGGCTTTAAACAACCTCCTCCCAAGTGTTGGTATCATTAACATTCACCATACTTGTGCCCATCTTGATCTTTACTAGTTTCTGTCTTTTGGTGAATCAATCTATTTCATTAAGTAGTTTGAGTCTTTCAAGGTAATCATCCATTTCATCTAAGTTACCAATTTATGGGCATAGAGTTGTTCATAGCTTTCCTTTATTATCCTCTAATGTCCATGGAACAAGCCAATAAGCTCACTTTTGTGTGTTCATTGGTAATTAGTGTGTTTATTCTCTTTCCTGGTTAATTTCCTTAGAGCATTCTTAATTGTCTTGGTCTTTTCAGAAAACACCTTCTAGTTTTACTTATTTCCTTTTTCATTTTCATTGATTTGTTCTAATTTCTATTCTTTTTATGTTTGTATGGGGGAGTTTGAATCTCTTTCTCTCCCTCTTTCTCTTTCCTTCTCTCCCTCTCTCCCCTCCTCTCTCTCTGTTGGTTCTAGGGCTTGAACTCAGAGCCTTAGGCATTGTCCTTGAGCTTCTATGCTCAAGGCAATATGGTTTATCACTTTTGCCACAGCTCCATTTCAGCTTTTTGTTGATTATTTGGATATAAGGGTCTCATAGACTTTCCTGCCTACGCTGACTTTGAACTATGACCTTCAGATCTCAGCCTTCTGAGTAGCTAGGATTACAGGCATGCACCACTGAATCGTGGCCAACTTTCTTATACCATGACCCCAAGTCTTCTTTTATTTGTTGGTCTGTTTAGTTTGGTTTCTTTCTTTCTTTCTTTCTTTCTCTCTCTCTCTCTCTTTCTTTCTTCCTTCCTTCCTTCTTTCCTTCCTCTCTCCCTCCTTCCCTTCCTCTCTTCTCTCTCTCTCTCTCTCTCTCGCTCTCTCTCTCTCTCTCTTTCTTCCTTTCTTTTTTGTTGGTTGTGGGGCTTGAACTTAGAGCCCGGGTGCTGTCCCCAAGCCTCTTTGTGCTCTTTGTGTGTCTTGAGCCACAGTGCAACTTCCAGTTTGGGGGTGGTTAACTGGAGATAAGAGTCTCACAGGGACTTTTCTGCCTAGGCTGGCTTCAAATGTCCATCCTCAGATCTCAGCCTCCTTAGTAGCTAGGATTACAGGCATGATCTACTGGTACCCAGTTTCATTTTATAAGACTCTCAAGCTAACTTTTATCTGGGCTGACATAGAACTTGCAATCCTCTTGTCTCTGTCTACCTATGGTAGCTGAGATTAGAGATATACCACCATATCTGGCATTTCTGTTCTTTTCTTTCACTTACTTTCAGTTGCTTTTCTTGTTCTAGTTTTCTAAGGCATAAGTTCCAATGATTGGGTTTAGATCTTCCCATATTTTTAATCTATGTAGTAAATATTTTAGATTTCCCTTTAAAAGCACTACTTTCACTGTGTCCTACAAACAATGCTAAACTGTGTTCTTATTTTTATTTAATTAAAAATACGTTAAAAATTTCTCTTGAGACCGTTCACTCGTTTGTCATTTACAAGTGTGTTGTTGAATTTCCAAATACATAGTGATTTTCCTGGTGTCTATTAATAAGTTTTTCATTGTGGTCTAAGAACATGCTTTGGATGATTTGTATTCTCTAAAATATATTAAGGTGTACACATGGTGTCCCTTTGTGAATGTTACAGACAAGCTTGAGAAGAACATGTTTTTTGCCTGGGACAGCGTATTTTAGAAATGTCAATAAAATCAACTTGATTGATGATAGACTATATTCTTACTGATTTTCTGCCTGACTCACCCAGCACATCCAGAGGTAGGTGAAAATCTCTTACAGTAGTGGATTTTGTCAATTCTTCTTAAGTGGCATCAGTTTTTGAGTCATGTACTTTGCTTCTGCTGCTTAAGTGCATATTGTTTATACTTGCTGTGTCTTCTTGGAGAGTTGATCCCTTTATCATCATGCAATATCTCTCTTGATTTCTGAGAGTCTCCATAGTCTGAAGTAAACTATATTTGAAATGGATATAGTGTTTCTAGATTCTCTTGATTGCTGTCAGCCTGGTCCATATTTCTCTACACTTTTTCTCTCACTGTAGCTAAGTCTTTAAAGTGTGTTTCTTGTGGTCAATATATAGTTGAGTGCTGTTGTGTTGTTCAATCTGTCCATCTGTTTTTTAATTGGTCTACATAGATTGGTCATATTTTAAATGATTCTTGATACAGTTGGATTAATATCTATTGTATTTATCCAGGTGTGGTGATACATCCCCGTAATTCTAGCTACTTGAGAAGCAGATATAAAATAATTACAATTTGAGGCCAACCCAAGGAAAACATTAGTCTCCCTGCCTCCAAAAACAATTGGGGTGTGGTAGTTCACACATGTAACCACAGCTACTTAGGAAGTGGATGTAGGACCGTTTTCATCCCAGGCTAGCCCGGGGAAAAAGTTGGCTCAAGATTCTTCTGATAAGCAAGCTAAAACACACAAGTTTGAGCCATGGCTTAATAACAGAAACTGAGATTTAAAAGGTCTTTGATTTGAAGTGTTATGAAAATCTGTGTTACCTGTAATGTATTCTAGTACTTTAAAGGTCAGAAGTATCAAATTTCTATTTTTTTTTTATCTTTTTCTCAGAAAGGATTTGGATCTTCCAGTCTTCCTGCTATAATTCACTGTAATTATACTGGAACCCTTTTGTTCCTGTGGTGAAGTGTAGGAAAGTCATCCAGTCTCTTACTCTATGATTAAATTACAGTGTTTTAGGGCACCTATGTCCCTGGGCTTTGGCTCTCGCAGGCCACCCCTTTGGCTCTCCCCACCACCACTACCCCTTTAGGTGAAACAGGAGCTGGAGTAGGAGGAATGGCTTTCCCCCCATGGGACAGACACTGGTGAAGTTCTCTTCATAAAAGGCAGGTCTTTGCTCTAGAGAGTACTCCTTTCATATGGTACTCATCCTCACCCCTGGACACAGTCAGGAAGCCATCTTTCTTGACTTTTCGCCCACTATGAGAAACTGGTGAGGCTCCTTGAGGCAAGAACCTCACGTGTGTAGACTCTCCTCTGAGACTACATCCCTGTGAGCTTCTCTCTCTCACACAAGGCCTCCAGCTGCTCATAGTTTGTATCCAGAGCTTGCCTATGACTGAATTCAGTTTCTCCAGATTACATGCAAGTTGATTTCCACTTGTTCTGTTTCTTGTTATAAGGCTGCAAATCAAGACTCCTAAACTCTTCACCTGTAGTGCTAACACCAGAAGTCTCCTTCAACACTTGGGAGAGGTCCATCAACTGTCTCTGGTCTTTGATGTTTCTGATAGGAAGCCAGTTGTCATTTACATATGTTATATTTACTTATAATATATATTTATATCTATCTATACATATATATTTCCCCCTCCTCTGGCCACTTTCAAGATATTTTTGTATTTTTAACTGTTTGATAGAGACATGGTCAAGAATAGTGTTCTATTCATATTGTGTTTGGGGAATGGGAATTCCCTAAACTTCTAGATATGTAAATTTGTTCATTTTACCAATTTTTGGAAAATTCCAATCCATGTCCCTTCAAATGTCCCCCTTTTATGTGTATATGCCATTCCTGGGGCTTCAACTCATGGCCTGGTTGCTGTCCCTGAGCTTTTCCAGTCAAGACTGATAATATAGCTAGGGCAGACTGGAAAACATGAATATGCACAAAATACCTGATAATAGTTTTCTATCAACATCAAATTTCTTCTGAGTACTGTCCTATTGCCCTATTCATGAGTAATACTTACTATTTAAAGGTGAAAAATACGTTGACTATGACATATTCTCAAATGGTTAAGCAAAGCTAAAAGCTATATTTGCATTGATGTACATATCTAAATATACCTAAATGGATATGAAAAATGTATATGAGTGTCTTTCTTTGCATCTGTGTGGAACAAAGTGTACATTTGAAAAAAATATTAAAATTGCTGAGTTTAGATGAAGAATAAGTTTGTTGTACTAGTCTTGATTTTCTCAACTGACATAATATATACTTGCCCAAAAATATACATATGAAAAGCACACATCATTGTATTCTTCTTGAAATTTTTCTATGACATTTAAAACTTTTCCCCCATGCCAGTACTGTGGCTTGAACTCAAGGCCTTGCATTCACTTGGCTTATTTGCTCACCGCTGGTGAGCATTCACTGGGCTTGCTTGTTCATAGTTGGCAGTGTACCACTTGAACTATGCCTCAAACCTGGCTTTTCAAAGGTTAATTGGAGATGAGTCTTAAGAACTTTTCTTCCCTGGCTAGCTTTCATGTGTGATCCTCTAGAGCTGAACTTCTGAGGAGCTAGGATCATAGGTATGAGCCACCAGGGCCCACTTTCAGGTTGAAAACATAAAATAAATTTTGGGGTAAAAGAAAGCAGTGATCAGAGACTAGATTATATATACTCTGAGTTTATTTTCTATGCCTGATTAGTTTTAGGCTCTAAAACTAAGGTTGCTGTTACCTACTGTCTCTTGGAGGCAGATAGACTGGAAGGAAATTTCTTTGGACTAAATTTTGCGCTTTACCAGCCCTTGCCTGAAGCCTCCAACTCTCTGATAAGTAACAATGAAACATTACAACTCTGTTTAGAGACCTTCCTGCCATGGGCATCTATTTCTCCTTGGGAAGGGAGAGAAGTTAAACCTAGATTTGTTCACAGACTTGAAGGCTTTCCCTCCCCATGTCCCTCTCCACCCCATTTCCTTACCTTTAGGAAAGGGCTGGAAAACTTGCAGCGGTCACACAGTTCAAAAGCAAGCCTGAGTCCTTCCTTGTGAAAATCTGAATCATTAGAAGTTCTCTCATGGGCTGAGATGATAAGATCTGGGACCAGCTGTCAAGAAAGGACTCCAAGTAGATCCTCTCTCCCATCCGTCCCCCAATCCCCATGGGCCTGGAGAAGCTGGCTATGGAATTGGAAAATAAAAGTATCTTAGATCCCCTCCAAGTATAGACCTCACTACTCTACATTGGTTGCTTGACAGTCTAGAGGGGGGTCAGGAGCATTACCCTGGTGGTTTTCTTCCTTCCCCCATTAGAAGGCCCCAAGCCCCTTTTCAGGATGAGAAAGCTGGAAGATTCTTGGACAAACACAGAGGGAAGTCCAGAGAGAAACAAGACTTCCTGTGAGCTTGGCTGTGGGGGTGGCTATGATGATTAGTTTGAACATTACAAACAGATGTAGTTATATTTGTCTTCCAAGATTGTAAAGCCAGCTTTTGTATAGCAGTGGTCAAAGGTATTTTCAAAGTCAAAGTGTTATCGCTCCTTTCCAAACCTGCAACTCATGTACCCATCACACACAGTTCAAGGAAATGTGTTCAAAGTCTCACTTCTGCTTTCCCTCTCCTTCCCCACTTCTGCATTCTATCTTCCTCCCAGGTGGGGAAGAGGGAGAAATGCTACCCGGAGCAAGTGAAGAGTCAGGAAGAGAGATCTGAAGAAATGTGAGCTTGCTGCAGTACCTTGGCTTCTCCCTCCTGTACACGTTCTTTCTTCCTTTACTTGCCCTCCCCCAGTGAAAGATTGGGCTCCCATAGTGCACGGAAGGCTCTGGTTCCATATAAAACTAATTGGGAAAATTGAAATAGTGAAAATAATTCTGACTTCAAATAAGGCCAATCTTTTTCATCAAGTGATTCAGGAGAAGAATTAGGCATTTCCGTGAATTGATTAGGTTTTGCATCAAGTCTCTTTGCCAGAACACATATTTTAAGTGAAAACACACATGCTCAAAGTGAATTTGGAGAGACTAGTTTCATCAGGAAAAGCTGGGAAGTTCTACATAGGGAAGTAGTATATGACAGGTAGTGAAGTATTGGACATTCAGTAGCCAGGAATTAGGCTTTCAATGTCATTTAAAGGGTTTAAGCATCTTTGTTATAATATGAATCTACACTTCAAATGCAAAATTATAGAATTTGACTCTTAGGAATATTTCCATTGCAGTGTGCCTGGACAGAGTTTGGCACTGACTATAAGAAGAATATCAATTGGAAGTAAAGTATCCTTGAAAAACTCATCTATTTGTGTTGGCACCAAATAGCACCTCTGGTCCCATGATAATATCCTGGTCCAGGTACAGTATCTAGAAATAAATTTCAGCAATGTGCTTGATACTTGGCTGCACCACAGTTTGGTGGAATAACGGTGGGGTAACATCCAAAGGCAGGTCCCTTTCCTGACAACTGTGCCTACATTTCAACAGCTCCTGTCACTAGACCTGCAGACAGGAATACTACACCAGAAATCTCTTTATGGCAGAGAAAAGCACCAAGAGTTTGTTGTCAAGTCAGAAAGCACACTAATGTGGATAAGATTAATTTGCTGATAGCCCAACAACTAATTCTACATCCTTTTTAGAGGAGGTGAAAAATGGCCCCATGAAAATACTATATGGTGCATTCTCTGAATATTTGAGCTTCCTGACTGGCATTCTTCTCTGGATTGAAGAGGAAGCTCAACTCAGCTCACTTTTGTCCTGAGACACAGGTGAAAGGTAGAGTGGACTTGTGCAGAGTCCCAAACTTAGAAGGACAGGGGGGCAGTTCTAGCCCCACTGTAACTTGGAGGCAGAGGCACAGAGGAGAAGAATGGGAAAAATGGGACAAGGACTAATGGAATGCCAAGGTCGTTGTTCTGGCTCAATCATTTCCTGGAAAGAGAGTATTTTTGTGGTTAACCCCATGACCCCAAATTGCCAAGACATTATCAGCTATGGGGAACTCTCTGGGGCCTGCTTTTATTATTTACCAGGTTTTCAGGCCCAGGGACAGAAGGATGTGAGAAAAAATTAGTCAAGTGGGACACAAAGAGAAACCAAAGGCAAAGCAAAAGCTTTTAACATGCTGCTCACACAAATCTCCCACTGAAAATTATAATCAGCTAAACAGATGCCATATTTTTATTGCTTGCTACAAAGTGAAAGTATGTTTCCTAGAGTTTCTATTTTATTTTTTTTTAAGTTGTAATTTGGAGACTACATAAATGGGAAAGCAAAGGAAAGAAACAAAATTGTAACTAGACAAGTTAATTTAACCTTTTGCAAGCCGGACTGTTCCAAAATGTACGCAAGATTGTCCTTAAAATTATCCATAATGAAAGGACCTAGGCTTTTCTAGGAATCTCTCAATGTGCCCCAATGTAGTGTCGGATTGATCAGACCAAATCAGACTGTGTTTTAATTTGCTTTGCAATCATGTGCCTTGTAATTGGTGATCTGGGAAACAGAATTCTTGTAGAGGTCATGTGACCATGGGCCGAGTGCAAAGGTTACAGTATAGGTGAGCCTGAGAACCTCTGTGGTAGCTACAACAAAACTGGAGGTGAGTAGGGTCTCAGAGCAAGAAGACTAGTACCTGTGGCTCAGCCTGTAATCCTTGATACTTAGAAGGCTGAGATCTAAGAATTGTGGTTCAAAGCCAGCCGGGGTAGGAAAATCCCTAAGACTTTAATGACCAATTAACCAGCACAAAGCTGGAAGTGGAGCTATGGCTCAAGTGGCAAAGTGTTAGCCTTGAGCAAAAAGGCTTAGGGAGAGCACCCAGATCCCAAGTACAAGTCCTAGTTACTGACACAAAGAAAAGAAGGAGAAGGAGAAGGAGGAGTGGGGGGAGAGAATAGGAGAAAAGGGAAAGAGGGAAAGAGGGAAGAGAAAGAAGAGGGGGAAGAGGAGGAGGAGGGTAAAAGAGGAGGGGGAGGAAGCACAGTCTAGCCAGAGACCTTTTTAAAGAGAAGACCCAGTCTTGATGCTCTCTGGGAACACAGGGGCCAATCTGTATTATGTGGCCCTAGAGGAGCAAAAAGGGAAACAAGGAATACTTCCAAAAGAGGAAGCACGTTTTGCCAGGGTGCCCCAGGAGGTGGTGAAATTCCTGACCTTGGCATATCTTTAGCACACACTGGGTGGCTATTGCTGGGAAGTCTGTGGGAGGAAGGGGCTGGTGCACTGTGTAGATGGCTGAACCGGACCAGAGAGTCTACAGTAAGCATTGACTCAGAAAAAAATATTTCCCCAAGAAGGAGGTGTTCTGGGAGTAGCATTTTGAGTTCCCAGCAAAGGCACCTTCTGAAAAGGTTACTGCACGGAAGTGCTTGCAAGTTCCTGAAGGTAGGGACTTAGCTGATTCCATTCTGTGTTTCCCTGGTATAGTATTCAACCGATGAATGAATGAATGAACAAATAAATAGAGATGTGCTCTATGAGGAAGATGACGGGCTACTCTATATCCTGGCGCAGGAGATAAACAGAAAAAAATGTTTGGGAAAGCCAGAAAAGTATGTTGGGGCAATACCAAGTACTTGATAGACTAGTAAGGCAAAAACAAATAAAACAAAACAAAACAGTCACATGTTCTAGCCTTAGCATTGGAAATGGTTAGCTCAGACTCCCACGCCACCCTGAGAGAATCTGTTCCAAATTTCTTCAAACATCTCAAATCTCCCCCTCTTTACACTCTAAATTCCCCAAGGTCACAACCAAATATTCTCTAGCTCAGGGTGATTGACAAGTCTGTGAAATATTTTCAATACTTAATTGGCCGACACCATTGTCTACCCAACATCCCAAAATCGTGGCTGAGACAGCACTATCCAACATTTGATGGTCTCCATATTGCCTATAGAGTTGTTGATCCAAAGCAGGTTCTTTGCTAGGAGTTGTATTTCCCAGCCTCCCTTGCAACTAGGTAAGAATGCAGAACTAATTTCCACCAAGGTGATGATAGAACCGGCGTGTTTCACTAATGCAATGTCATGATTAAGAAGTACTTCTCCATTCTCTCTCTTTTTTTTATCAACTGAGTGGGAAAAGCAGCCCTCCCTTCAGAGGATGACTGAAGAGGCTTCTGAGCTCTAGCAGAGGAAGACATAAAGGCAACAGTCTAGATGTAATAGAGCACACTATTTAAAGGGGGTAAGAGAAGACACTTCAAAAGTGTGCCTCAGGAGCTAAGAAGCTGGCTCAGTGGTAGAGTGCTTGCCTTGAATGCATGAGGCTCTGGGTTTGATTCTCAGCACCACATAAGTAGAAAAAAAGCCAAAAGTGGAGCTATGGCTCAAATGATAGAGCACTAGCCTTGAGCTAAAGAGCTGAGGGACAGTGTCAGGCCCAGAGTTCAGGCCCCAGGACTGATAAAACAAACAAACAAACAAAAAAGTGTGCCTTAAAGGGACTTGGCTCCAGAGCAAGGTATTCAGGTTAAAGTTTCAATAAAATTCAAGGTTTCCATGAAATGAAACTCAGGTGCTGTCTTATAGGTAGGGAACACATTGCTCAGATAGTTTATAGAATCCTCTTTCTTCCAGACACATGTCTGGAATCCTCTTTCTTTCAGACACATGTCTGCATCAATGACACCCAGAGTTTAACCCTCTGGACTCTCAGGTCCAGGTATGTAATAGCCATTTGATGATCTGACCCTCTTCCTGGAGCTGATGCTGCTCTTCCAGAAATATAATATGGGTTTGTGCATTGTCTCTGCAGAGCTCACAGGTTCACTCCTGGCTTGCATTTTTGTAATAGGACATGACCAGCTTATAAACTGCCAGATCAAGAAGTCTGGCTTAAGACAGCACTTTCGCTTGATTTCTATTTCTATCACAATACCTCTAAATGATCTGAAGTCTATGTCCTGATCTTCATGTCCCTTCCTTTGAAAGGGATGCTAGATATTTCTGGGCTGGGAAGAACATTCTAGATGATGCCCAGCCCTCATCTATTCCACTCTGTCACCATATGGTGACGGTCATTTGGTCTTTCTTCCTCTCCTATAAGCATTGTAGAACATGTGCTTTCTCACATCTACCTTATAGTACTAGCCCATCTGTCAATAATCAAAGTGGCTCATGATCTCTTTTCACGGATATTTTCTCCATGTTAAAACTCTATCAAGGTCAATAGACTCTTTCCTGTTTTCTGAGCAATTAAACTCCTCTCCTCATTCTACTGCTCTTATTTTGTCAATAGACTGTTTTCCATTCTCTGCTCTGAGGGAAGTCTTTGGCTTTCATCTCTGTACTAGTGAAAAAAAAACCTTATTTCACCCTTTGAGAAAGGAAGTTGTCTCTAATTTGAGAAGGCCCCTTAACCTAGTTCCCCTGCCTTCCGCCTCTGGGTAAGAAGAAAAAAAAGGAAATTTCTACTTTGTATGTTCTGTTCATTCTGTTCTTATTTATTAAGTGTAGCATGGCTTGTACAGTCCATCTGAAAGCTCTTGAAAAAATCTGCAGTCGTGGACTCAATGGGAAAGAGAAGGAAATGCTTCCACTGTGAGTAGGCCCCCCCCTCCCCCATGCTTTCTCCAGTGGCCTACTCCACAGGGGCCATTTCCAACACGATGGTATTAGCAGCAGACATGAGTCTGCACTACCTTATAACCCCAAGGAAATGGAAATAATAATTTAGCCAGGTGGATCCCAGACTACCAAAATATTCCACCTTGGAACCAAAAGATCATATTTGAGAAACCGAAGGAAACTTCAGAAGCTTCAGCCACTTTCCCAGTTTGCTGTCTCAGGAAGAATAAGAGGAAACTAAGAGCTTTGACAAGTATCTCTGGATGCTCTAAAGCCTTAATTAAGCAAATAATGAACACCTAGGGACCCAAAAGCTGCCTTTAACAAAGAAATTCCATAGCTAAATCTTACTTCTAGCTTTGAGTTGGCAGAATGCTTAACCTTAGAAAGCATTAATTTTCCATTGTTTGAAAAAAAGATCATACTAAGATTTTTTTTTCTAGCTCAATGGTAATTTCTTCTTGAATGAACAAAAAATCATTTCTGAAGCTCTATGCTTGTAAACCAAATATTAGGCATCTCCAATCTCACATGATAACACTTGGAGATCATATGAGTCAGGAAATGAAAGAAATTTCCCTCCTGATGAGAATCACAGGTGCCTGCTAATCCTGCAGACTATAATCACATGCGAATTACATGTGCAGAATTACAGTTGAACCATATTTTCATCACTTGATAATCCATTTCTCTTTCTGTTCTTTTTTTTTTTGTCAGTTGTGGGACCTGAACTCTGGACCTGAGTGCTGTCCCTCAGCTCTTCAACTCAAGGCTAGTGCTCTACCACTTGAGCCACAGCACCACTTCCAGCTTTTTCTGCTTATGTGGTGCTGAGGAATAGAACCCAGGGCCTCATGCATGCAAGGCAAGCACTCTACCATTAAGCCACCTTCCCAGCCCCCTTTCTGTTCTTTTTTATAATCTCAGTCTCAAAATCTTACAGATGCTCAGAGCCTTCCATCTTTCTTAAATCAGTTTCATTCATAGAAGAAAATGCAATACTCTTGCCTTCTATGAGGCCAAACACAATACTTAAAAGACTAACATCGTAACTGAAAAGATGGATCAAGACGACCATAGATTTTACAATATTTGGACACATTATTTCACTTCTTGAAATCTCTGTCATGTCATCTCTTAAGCGAATATCATCCTACAAGGGCCTGGGGAATTCAATAAAAGCTAAACCAATGTTCAATGTCAAGATCATTAGAGGACTGTGCTGGTTGGTGCAGTTGCATGGGTAGAGAACTCACAAAACAAGAAAGGACAGATTATTTTGGCTTACAGTTTCAGAAGTTTTCAGTCCATCATGGTGGAAAGTAGGTAGCACAGCAGAACAATTCACATCATGGCAGCCAAGAAACAGAGACCGAGAGAACACCTCTGCTAGTGGGCTTTCTCTTTCCTCTCTTTTTACCCTATCCAGGCTCCTAGCCTATGAGATGGTACTGCCCACACCAAAGGTAGGTCTTCCCCTTTCAATTAATCTTCTCTAGAAATACCCTCACACATATATCTAGTTATGTGCTCTACTAATCTAGGTGCTTCTCAATCCAGTCAACTTGACAATCATGGTTAAGCATCACAAGGAAGATCCTACTGCTCCTGACCTACTTGCTTTAGAAGTGCTTCCATTTATCTCTGTGAAAGCAAGCAACAGGACCAAGTGGTCACTAAGGGTCCAGTCAAATCTAACAACTGAGCGGGCATTCCTGAGTCTTTTGCAAGACTAGGTATCTGGCTCCCCAGTTCTAATTTCCCAGGGCCAGTCTGGAGAGGTGGCATGTCTCTACCCATGAAAGCATATAAGAAGAAACCTCTTGCTGGTAATATAATAGAAAAGATTCCATTGCCAACTGAGCTTAAACTGTAAGTTGTTTGGAGATTACTTCCAATGAAATCTCCCATGCACACTTTCTTCCAGGAACTGGCCTTTGTTGTTGTTCCCAAGTAATCACCCAGAAGACCTGGACACATTACCCAAACTAAAACAAAGCAACTCTTGGGTCCTACAGTTAGGGGACCAGATCAGGTGTTTGTCAAATGCAGCTGGTGGTGCATTGGGATCTCCCGTCAAAAACAGCTAGCTGCCCCATTTGGTAGTGAGAATCTGAGCAGAAAAGTAAATGTGGAGTAAGAATTGAAGAGGACTGAGAGTTCCATCAAGCCCGGATGCTGATGGCTCACACCTGTAATCCTAGCTACTTTGAACTGATCACAGTTTAAATCCAGCCCAGGCCCCAAAATCAATGAGACTCTTATATCCAATTAACTAGCTTTGAGTATGAGGTCTTGAGTTCAAGCACTAGTACTGGTACTGAAGACTCCCTTCCCTCGGAAGTGGTATAAGGATGTTTAGCTTGCCTTATTTTGTTATTTGGTTTATCACAAGGAATTGAACACCAAGTTCTGGGAGATAAGGAGATAGACCTACTGCCAAAGGTAGCATCATTGGGATGAATAAGCCCAGGGACTCATGGCTCTGACCATGGCCTCATCGTCTAATGTCACTATATTGACATAACGCTCAGGAATATCTCAGCACCTATGGAAGGGTCTATGCTCACATTGATTCTATGCAGGTGATGTCTGGCATTCTCTCTGCTCCTGGACCCCCAAGCAGTCAACAAAATACCTTTAAATTATCAATGCAGCTGCTTACTGAAATCCCATCTTTTCTACTAAGGAGGAGATAGACTTGGAATGGTAAGATGACTTGCAACAAGGCAGCACATGCCTTTTGCCAGGTGCTGGCTATAGAATTTTGAGTATTGGACAGAAATATCAGTCTTTGCAATTGTTGGTCCTGAACTGGAATCCTACTTATTATCAGTGTGATTTTAAGACAAATTACCTAACTCTCTGTACCTCAGATTTCCCAACTATTAAATAAGATGAGAACAGATGCTACTAAATAGCATGGCTAAGAGAATTAAAATGGGTTAGTAATGGACTGGGGGTATGGCTCAAGTGGTAGAGTACTTGCATAGCAATTTCAAAGCCCTGAATTTTAATCTCAGTACCACCAAAAATAGCAAAAGGAAAAAGGGAGAGGGAACAGAGAGAGGAAGAAGAAGGGAATGACAAGCATGATGATAAAGAGGAAGAGAAGGGGAAGAGTTAGAAACATCTTATGCACAGTGACTAGAGTGCAGATCTAGACATTAGTAGCTGTTAAAGAGAAGAGCAGCTTTCTAAACGGGAAAGTACAGCTCAAAGACCAGCTTCCTTCTGTGGGTCACAAATGATCTAGTTTGGCTGCTCTTACTTCCTCAGAGATATCCCTTGCTCTCATCAAAGCAGGGACATTGTAAGGCACCAGGAAAGCAAGAGAAGCTGAAGAAAGGTTAGATCTGCTTGTCCCCTGGGAGGAGCAGCCATGAGAAAGCCTTCTAATGCTGCCTCTCTCTTGATAAATGTCCTTGGATTTTCTGGCCTATTGCCTCTGCCAAGAGCCAGCCTTGGTCTGGGTTATAGATTTTCTCTGAAAAATGACCTAAGCAGAGCTGTTCTAGGAATTAATAATGAACATTGGGAGAGCTGTTAGTACAGAAGACACCATGCATCCACCCAGCTGCGCACTCCTGGAGGCCAGAGGGCTCCACTTCTGGTGGGGACTGAGGAATCAAATTTACAGAGACAGCACTTATGTAATAGTCTTGCTCAGCTCCCTCAGTGCTGACTGGCAGACACGTGTCCCCCCTCCCCACACACATATAATGCTGACTAGGCCCCCAGTGTTGAGCCCTTGGCATTCACCCCAGTATTCACCAGTATGGTGAATGCTCAGTATGGTACAGGGGGCTGGCGAGGAGTGAAGAGGACAAGCTTCTTGCATACTTTGATTGGCCCAGAGCTAAGCCAGAGTGCACAGATAAGCAGATGGAAGCTGAGGCTAAGGCTAGAGAACAAGAAGTGTCCAGGGAAGGCAGACAAATCACTTCCAATGGCAGTGATCCCAGATCTCATAAAGAAGGTTGGGACTGGGGCTGGGCAGAAGGGGCACGTGCTGGCACAGAGTGAAAACTCTCCAGAGTGTGTGGAGCACTAGGAAGTAGGACCTACTAGCCACCATGGCTAGTAGGTACCTGAGGGGTTTTGTGTGAGGCGGTACTCATTACCAAAATGTTAGGTTAAACCCTGAGTTCTCTGGGAGGTAACAGAGAGAGGACGGAGAATTTGAGGTGCTCTGCACTTAGGTAATGAAGGTCATCTATTGGATTCCAATGAACTAAAATGTCCTCTGCCTTGTCTTAGTGACAGGCTAGATTACTGGCTGCCAGCCAGGTGACATGGGTAGAACACACTAATATCTGTGGAGGACATCCGGCCTGCAGGGTCTCCCAGGATGTGTTCTCTCTCCTCCATCCTATTCCAGTACCCTTCCTCGGGTATAAGAGTCTAGAATAAAAGCCAGCCCTAACCTGCCCCTGACTTCCACAGCCAGGGCCTTAATGTCTCCATCAATTTTTGGTATTTGGTGGCCTTGTCAACAATCGAATACAAATGGATGTTAGACCGGTGGTTCTGATGTGCAGCAGGGACTTGGGGGCCTCTCTGGCATTTGGAGAATCTGCTACTCTGTCTCTGAGCCCACAGGCCTTGAAGTGAGGAACTTGTGGGAGTGGGGGGGAGGGGCGGTCACAGGATCCATTTAAAGCAGAATCTGCCCTGATGTTTAGCCAGCAGAGACCTTTCCCCGACAATGGTCTTTGCTCAGTGGTTGCAAGGGCAGCATGGAGATAATGCTGTCCATTCTGGTCATTTTGCCCTTGGCCTTACCCTTAGCCTCCCACACACAAATGATGTTCACCGTTGGCTCAGAGGGGCCGCTATAGACACCACTAGAAAATTCAATGTAGTTCATGATCATGGCAGTCAATCCAATGTCCTGTGTCCTGTGCCCAAGTTCAGGAGGACAGGGGTGGATGCTTTGCTGTTGCCAGCAGCCTGTTGGATGTGTAAACTCAGTGTTAATTTGGTGAAACTCCAAGATTTATTGAGCACCTCTGTAAGAACCAGGCCCTGAGCTGAGCTCAGATATAACCAAAAGCAGATCCAGACTCAAACAGTAACCAGTTCAAGGATAAGACGGGAACAGAGGGGTGATGACAGGAAGCTTTGCCACATGCCACACCCATGCAGATAATTTCCCTCACCTTTTCACCTAGTTAACTTTTCCTATTCCTCCCCAAGCTTACAGTTCAATGACATTTCCTTGCAGAAGATTTCCCCTCGCCAGGGGTGACTCAGGCAATTTCCAGTTATAGACTCTAGGTTCTACTTAGTAGTACTTGTCGCTGGGGAAAATGTGTGGTTACTTGTATCTCAGGTCTGTCCAATGAGGCTTCAGGAAGCTCAGTGAAGGCAGGACATGGGCTCGTTTCCTTCAGTGCTCTCTGTTGCGTATTGACATAGTAAAAAAAAACAAAAACAAAACCATGAATCTCTACCTAGAAAAATATGGGAAGTGAACAGACACATGGCTAGATCACTAGTTTTGCAGATGGAAAGCAAAGAGCCTCTAAGAGGCTGGGATATAGCAGGGGTTGAAGGGATGCACAGTCGGAAGGGTGTCGTAGAGGAGCTGCCAGTGAGAGAAGGTAGTGCAGATGGGCAAGCCTTCCCTGCTGGGCCTAAGCACCCAGCCAAGCCTCAGCAGTAAAGGAAGCACTGGCAGGTGGGGTATATGGCTGAAGCCAGGTTTGTCTAGTGAACAGGAAATGAGCACACTGAGAAATGAGTAGACACAGGGTGGTAGGCCGTGGATGTAGGCTAGAGCTAGGATTGTTAAGGTGGTCTTGAGGTACTCCTGCTGAGAAACAATTACAGGCAGTGATCACAGCTCAGGCAGAAAGTCAGGAGACTGGGCTGCAAGACTCAGGATGAGAACCAGGGGAGAAAGATGCCATGGGCATGGGGCAAGGAAATGGTTCTAGTTCATCCCTCAGTCAGAACAGGAGGGGAAGCTGTCCCAGTCAGCTGTGTGGAGTGCAGATAGAAAAGGAAGGCCACTGCCTCCTAGGATGTGGTAGGTTGTGCATGTCACTGTTGAGCTCCTCTGGCCTCTGAGAGAATGAAGGTGTCAGGGTCCTGGACAGCTCGTGTTTATGATACAATGGGTACTGTACATTCTCTACTTACTCCTCCAGACCCACCCTCTGCCCTTCTCCACCCTAACCTGCATCTTTGGAGGGGGTTTCTTGGGCTGTCAGGCTGGCTGAGTCACCTAAGGGTTCCACTGGGTTCAGCGGTGTGGTATAATAAAAATCTTTGTCCCCAGTTCTTGGCACAGAGCTCCTAATACCCTTGGTATTTCCTGAGTGGTAAGGAATACCTCATTATAACGAGCTCCTTCTGACCTCACCTGAGCTCAGGCTAATGAGATGACTCAGTTGTGGCCTCTGTTATAGCTTCTACATGCGGATCGGTTGCCAAGAAAGGACAGAACGTGTCGTTAGAGGGTCCCACCCCAACTCCACAGAGGAAAGAAGGCTGGTGCCAGGGTTATAAAGGAGATCTGGGAGAATGATGTGCTCAAAGAGGAAGTGGAACCACGGAAGTTCTATGGCCATGGCCCCTCATACACTCACATCTACACGCCTCACAATACCTGCCCAACATGTGCCTTCCATTTCACGTTTCCTGGGTTCTGTCCTGTGTAATAAACAGCTAACCACAAGAATTTTCCTGAGTTGTTTTAGTAAATTACTGAACATAAGCAGAGATTATGGGAACTCCTATATCTGTAGCCAAGTTGGACTATAGTGTAGACCTGGAACTTCTGAGTGACATCTGAAGTCAGGGCAGTCTTAAGCCCCTAACCTGAGGAAGTGTGTATCAGAACTGAATTCAATTGTGGGATAGGAGTTGGTGTTAGAGGGGGGTGAGGTATGGAGAATATCAGATAATAGTCCCAATCATAAGTGTTCTGATAGTCATAAGTGGTCCAGGAGTCCATGTCTCAGGATTGGTTGGCAGAGGCCTTATTATGGTAAGAGTCTTTGTCTCCCATCCTTCCTGAATTCCAAGATGACTTCAGAAAAGAATGGCTCACAGCAACGAACACAGATACAAAATAGAAGCTGGGATGCCTAGTTTTTTAAAATCCTGCATCTAGTTACTTCATGGGGACAAGTAAGGAGTCAATACTTTCAAGCAAAAGTAGTTTTCAAGGTCATTCTCACCGTAAGGATGACAGCTTTCAGCTTATTGAAAGTGCATTTCTTTCCTAACAACAACAACAAAGCAGTTTTTTAATACCTGTTACAGAACTACTGGAAGGCATCAGCAGGAGTTGGTGGTGGGAGAAGAGAGGACTTGGGAAATGCATATCCACAGCATCTCCTGTCAGACTACTTCAGGTTGGCACATCCCCATTGAAGATGTGGCTCCTACCCATTACCAGTCTGTCATAGCCCAGCTGACTGGGATCCCTTCCCTGTTTTGTACTTGTTAGTCCTAAGGTCTTCAGCATTCGATGCTGGTTGCTTTTTAATACAAGTAGGTGTATTTTTTATTGTTATTCTGAAGGTCATGTACAGAGGTGTTACAGTCGTGTAAGTCAGGAAATGAATACATTTTTTTTGAAAGTGTTACCCCTTCCCTCTCTTTCTCCCACTTTTTCCCGCCTGTCCCCACCCACAAGTTATAGCGTTCATTTACTTTACTTAAAACATTTTATTGTAGGGCTGGGAAGTTGGCTCAGTGATAGAGTGCTTGCCTCACGTGCATAAGGCCCTAGGTTCTATTCCTCAGCACCACATAAGCAGAAAAAAAAAAGCCAGGAGTGGCTCAAGTGGTAGAGCACTAGCCTTGAGCTGAAGAGCTGAGGGACAGTGCCCAGGCCCAGAGTTCAGGCCCCATGACTGACATAAACAAAAAAAAAATAAAAAAACAAAAAAACAAAATTTTTTAGTGTAAAGGTGATGTACAGAGGGGTTACAGTTGCATAAGTCAGGTAGTGAGTACATTTCTTTTTGAAGTGTCACCCCACCCTTATTTTCACCCAGTTTTTTCCCTCCCGATCCCCCTTCCCAAGTTGTATAGTTTATTTCCAATGTAGTGTCTAGTGAGTATCACTGCTGAATTAATTCACCCTTTATCCCACTATTTATATGTTTCTCCTTCCCCTTCCCAAATCTGATTCTGTCCAGAATAATACAGATTGCTAGTCTCATCCCCAGAGTTGCTGCTCCAAGACGTATAGAGCAGGGTCCAGGAATTTACATGTCTATAAGTTCTTAGATAAAGGTGATATATTGGTCTGTAGTCTATACTAGAAAGCAAAGGTGGGTTCAGAAGTTTCCTGAATTGGTAAATGTATCTCCTTCGCTTCTTGGGCAACTAGTGGGCTAAATTTCTAAGAGCTCGTATATCAAGTGAAGTCATGAGAATAGTACTTAATAGTGTATATAAGTTTATAGCCTTGCTCTAAAATTCTTCCCAACAGCTTCTTCATGATCTCTATTCTTTGTCTATCAACCAAATGCTGGAATCTCTAAGTACATCTAATGCCCCAACAAATTCTTATGATACACACTATAAGACCCTAGGATCCTGAGTAACTGCATGTTCTTGGTTCTCTGACTTTTAGCTTCAAGCCAATCAATATTGTACTATAGCACGAAGAAGAACAAATTTCTATTTTGTGTCACTTGATATAGTCACTGAGATATAACAGCTGTTTGTCTCCACAATTTCATTCTTTACCTAGCCTAAAAAACTTCTACAAAAAGTTTGCAAGACAGTTTGCAAGAACAAAGGAAATGGAATAGAGACAATCAGACAATTCAAGGCCTGCAGCAATAGGGAAACAGGACCTCTCCTAGGAAACTTTGCCCTTTGGGACCATCTTTCTACTTCCCCAGATAAAATGAATTACTGCATTACTATAACAATCCCTGAATCTCAGGGACTTAATACAATGGAAGTCTCCTCAGACATAGTTCAATGTCTGAATTTTAAAATATTTTCATCAATGAAGACTCAATAATCCTTTTTTTCTCAGCTAAATTCAGTGAATTGGGCCTGGAGCAAAAATCAATTCACTGGACTGTGCCTTTCTACCCAAGCCTAATAGCCTAGAGGTAAGCAGCCATTAAACTGAGAAAGAATAACTTTGAGGAAGCAAGCCAAAATCAGAAAGGGATGAGAATTATGACTTAGAATTTAAAACAAAACAAAACAAAAAACCCTGGATACACTTATTAGTACATTAAATTAGCTAGAAGGAAACTGATTGGGTTACATGACCAAGGAAGCCAGATCCTGGGTTTACATTCTATGGACCGTCCATGTTAACATACCTGAAAAATTCTTAGTGTTTATCTGTGGATAACATCTGGCTGGGTTTTTGCTTGTCTTCTCTGGGGAGGGATGACGGACAGGAAGTAGCAAAGGCATTGACTCTGGCAGAGATAGCTAATGGTGACTCTTCACTGCTGGAGTATTGTAGCTGTCATCTTAGGCTATGGTAATAAAATACTTCAGCCTGGTGTCTTACACTATAAAGCTCTATGTTTTCACAGTTCAGGAAGCCAAAGTCCAAGATCAAGGTGGCAGCAGGATAGGCTTCTTAGGATGCTAGTCCTAGAATCTTTTTGGTATCCAAATTTCCCCTTCTTGGAAGGAGACTGGCCAGATTGAGTGTTTAGCCTGACAGCTTCATTCAAAGTCAGCTTTCCTAAGTAACTACATTCTGAGGTTATGAGGCTTAGGACTTCAATATGTGAATGGAGGAACACAATTCAACACATTGCAGCCATGTTTCCCAGTCCCCTCACATACGGAGATAATGGCTTGTGGCCAGATATAATGCTTCCATCCTGGCTCCTAAGCTACCCCACCTACTAGACTAACAAAGTGAGTCCCAGAGAAGATCCCCACCCCCCCATGGCCCTGGGAGATGTAGAAGCCACAGGTCAGAAGGAGCTGGTATCATGAGAGGTTGTGTCTGAAACAGACCTCCACCCCTAATGTGTTCAGGGCTATGCCTGAGAACAAAGCTGTCACTGAGTTAAACCTTGTGTCTGGGGGAAGGGGCGAGGGGGGGACTTCATTGTGCCAAACAGCAGATCCACACTAATACCGACAGATTCACTTTATGCCCAGTCAGGCCTGTGTGAGGCAGAACAGAGGAATGAGCACACCTGGCATGCTTCTTAATACATTATGACTGGAGCCGTATGGGTTTAGGCAAAAATGTCCAAACATTGACTGAGAAAACCTGGCACCCATCCTCTCAAGCTACATACTGCAAGCAGTAATTAGCAAACACACCAAGCAGGCTCCCTTCTGGGCTCTGTGGAGTAATGTATCTGAGTCTCAACATGGCCTTCAGTTCTAGTCAGAAGAGAAAAATACCTTAAAACTTTACAATATAATTTCTGGGGCCTGGTGGTTCATACTTGTAATCCGAGCTATTCAGGAGAATGAAAGCTGAGGACCATGGTTCAAAGCCAGTTCTGACAGGAACTCCTATGAGATTCTTATCTTTAATTACCCACCAAAAAGCTGGAAGTGGAGTTGTGGCTCAAGTGGTAGAGCACCAGCCTTAAGCATAAAGTGTGAGGCTCTGAGTTCAAGCTCAATATACATATCACTGTATATATAAAAGGCTCAGTTTATGTATGTAGGTCAGAATTTTAAAATGCACTGGAACAACAATTCCTCTTTCTGCACCTTGGTGGTCTGGCTGCAAAGGCTGGTTCTAGCAACTTCATGGAGGACATAATATGGATCAGGACATATGTGTGACCTGTGATGCTGACCTTGGACCACAAAACAGGTAGGGATGCACAGTAGAGAGTCACTGGGTTGTGGGCTAGGCCTTCTCTGCAGCAGATCTGCCTAGCTTCAGGCAGCTGTGTATGATATGGGTCACTCACTTCACCTTTCTGAGTCTCTGCTTCTTTATCTAGAAATAGATGATGCTGACAATCCCATTATCTCTCTGGGAGGGTCATTTGAGGTGAAACAAGATAATATTGGACAAACACTTAGCAGAGTGTTTGGCACCCCGTAAACACTAGAATACTGCTGGCCACCAGTCCTCACCTCCCTGCCACTGCTCAAGCTAGACTCTGTCTCTAACTCCTGCTCATGGCAAGGCAGTTATTGGTGTAGTGCCTGGCATTCCCAGCCTGGGCCTGGCTGGGCTCTGCCTGAGCCCCATTTATTTACCTATCCTGACTCCCACCAGCTATTTCCAGAACTATTTCTGTGGGCTCCATTATTTTCTTTTTCTTGGGAATCCTTGTGGCAGCTTGTTGCTGATACAAAGGGCCAGACCGCAGGTTTGCAGATACACCTCCCCACTGGGCCCATCATCCTCCCAGGTCATTTGCTAAAGTTGCTTTGGAAATCTAGACAGATAGCCAAATGTGATAGTATATACATATAATCCCAGAAATCAGCAGGAAGATACAAAATTCAAGTCCAATGTGGACTACATACAACCTTGTCTCAAAAATGAAAGAAAGAGAAGGGAGGAGAGAGGGAAGGAGGCAGGGGACAAATGAAGGAAGGAAAGAAAGAAGGAAGGAAGGAAGGAAGGAAGGAAGGAAGGAAGGAAGGAAGGAAGGAAGGAAGGAAGGAAGGAAGGAAGGGAAGGAAGGAAGACTAAATGGGAGGGAAATAAGGAGGGAGGGAGAGAGGGAAGGAGGGAGGGAGGGAGGGAAGAATCTAGATAGAAGTGCCCACCCTGGGAATGGAGAATATCTATTACTATTAGGATGTCCTTTGTTTCCTTTCTTATCCCCCATTATTCAGTACTCTCCTGGGGCTCAGGAATCTTGACTCTTCATCTTTCCATCTAAACCTCTAGGAGATACCAATGACTGAATTAATGACTGGTGTGCCAATGTGCAGAGCCTTGTGAGGCAGAACAGGCTGGTACTGGATGTTCCAAATGAAATGAATATGGAAAACTACATTGGGATAAGCAATGTACACATGTTATTGTGTTCAGCTTTTGAGATGGGCAAGGAAATTAAATATGAAAATATTTCACAACAAGGAGAGGTTCAAGAGTGTGTGATGCCAAAGAGGATGTGGCTTGCTATAAAGAAAGAACTGGAAGACATAGTGTGTACCCCCAACTTTAGGACTCCTGCCCAGAGGCTCAGCTGCAAAGACATTGAGTCAAGCAAAGGGGACCCAAGCTATTCATCAAGCCTCAGAGAGGATGATCAAGGAAGGGGAGGAAGAGTGCTTTGGTGGGGAAGAAGAGTGCTGAAGCATTGTCACCCCCAGATACAGGAAGAGGAGGGAGGATCCCATAGCCACAAGGCAGATCCATTTTCATAAGGCCTATTACAGACACAGAGCTAATATGGGCAGTAAAGGGAACTTGGTCTATCACTATCTAATAATGCTCAAATCTTTTCCATCACATCCTTCACAAAAATGCTTTGTCTTCTGCTGAAGCATGTAGGTTGCCTATTAACTCCCCAAAGCAAAGCATCTTGGCAGCACTTAAATAAATAATGAAGAGCTGTGTCCTGCTTTTTCTTAACTCCACCCACCCATGCTAGTTTAGTGCTATAAGGCCCCATGATACATAGCAGTTTGCTAACCATCCCCTTCCCCCCACACATACAGGATGACCCTCTAGTCTCAGAAGGCAGCCCACATCATTCTCCGTCCTCCACCCTAAAGACCGCCCCCCCCAACCTGGGGCTGGGAAGGTGGCTCAGTGGTAGAGTGCTTGCCTTGCATGCATGAGGCCGTGGGGGTTCAATTCCTCAGCACCACATAAGCAAAAAGAAAAAAAAAAGCCAGAAGTGGCGCTGTGGCTCAAGTGGTAGAGTGCTAGCCTTGAGCTGAAAAGCTGAGGGACAGCGCTCAGGCCCAGACTGGACCTGGTGTTCTGCCTCTTGCCATCTGAAATCATCCCAGCATACCACGTGCTACTCTGAATGATGCTTACAGCTTCCCTCGGAAAGCCTGACCTATCAGAAGAGAGTGGCGGCTCTCTTTATTACAGACACCATTCCTGTCCAGGGCACCTGGGTTCTCCAGCTGGCTCCTTGTTCATCTGGTCCACATCTGGTCATCCAAGACTCTGAGTCTTCCTTAGAAATACTAAGGAGGGAAAAACTGGGAGAAGGTGAGGGAAGGGGTGACAATGTCCAAAAAGAAATGTATTCTTGACTTATATAATGTATAACCTCTGTATTTCACCTTTATAATAACAATAAAAAATTTTAAGAAAAAGAAATACCTTAACTCCAGGCACCATTTCTTGCAGGTGTATTAGTCAATTTTTATCACTGTAACAAATACTTGAGTGAAACAATTTAGAGGAGGAAATGATTCTTTTGGCTCCTGTTTTCAGCTGGCCACATTGTGTTTAGGCTATTATAAGGCAGAAACATCATGGTGAAAGAGCATGGTAGAGAAAGCTTTTCAGCTCATGGAAGCCAGGAAGGAGAGAGAGAGAGACAGAGACAGAAACAGAGAGAGATAGAGACAGAGAACCAGAGCCAGTGACAATGTATACTTTTCTAGAGTATGCCGAGTGACTTACTCCTTCTAATTAGGCACCACCTCCCAATAATGCAAATAAGCTTTGAATCCATCAATGGATGAACTTATTGATGAAGTCAAAGCCCTCATAATGGAATCACTTCTGCCTCTGAACATTGCTGCTTTGGAAACCAAGACTTTGATACATAACTCTTTCCAAGACCTTTCCTATGTAAACCAACACAGGGCTTGGGCTTGAACAATTTCAGTTAACTTCCTGCCAGATTGGAGAGAAGGGGCCAGTTGGCAGTATGGTCTTCCTACGACAAGATTCAATATTTACAGGCAACAAGAAGCAGTAACCAGCCATCAGCCCTAATCTAGGTAGCCAGAAAGAGGCAGAGCTATAAGGTGAAGAGGTGCTTTGCTTCCCTGGGAATCAGGGCTTTGTTTCACCAACCTCGTTTTCATCCCTCCTTGATGCCCCTCATTACCACCTGCCTCTTAACTATGTCTGTGCATTGGTGACTTATCACCACCACCACAGCTGGATTAGGATGTCAGCCCAGGCTCACAGCTGTCTGTGGACAGGGAGCTGTGGACAAGAAGCTGGAGCCAAGTTTCACCTCTCCTGGCAGATTCTGGCCAACTCAGGTTCAGATGGATCTGGGTACAGGGCCCCAGATTGCATTCCAGAATGCCTCAGAATGCAGCCCCAGGTGCTGCATTCACAGATCAGCTCAGAGGAGCCCCCTGAGTTCTCTTTACTCTTACTACACAGGGTGATATCAGAATGTAAAAGAGGGTAAGATGAGTTTGGGGGACCCAGGAGGTAATTCCAGGGCAAGAGGAGGATTTGTCTTCTGTTTGATGTTTTCTTTCCTTTTGTCTTTTTCATAGTGGGAGGGATACAAGAGGGATCCTTTAGAAAACAGAAGAACCTAGAAAAGTCAATGTTTTCCTAGTGCCACCAGCTGCCTTCAGCCTCAGGTCCCAGCTCCAATGCCACTCATGAGGAACAGTGCCTCAAATGACAGCAGCAATTAGTTAAATGAGTTCTTTAGTAACAATTTTATTTCCTAACTCTTTTACTGATACATTTTTAAAATCCTGTCTTTGTGTGCATGAGGCAGCAAGGTGGCTTGACATGAAGACATTTAAAGAAAATTTGGCCAAGCACTGATGGCTCACGCCTGTAATCCTAGCTACTCAGGAGGCTGAGATCTAAGGATTGCAGGTCAAAGCCAGCCCGGGCAGGAAAGTCCATAAGACTCTTGTCTCCAATAAACAACCAGAAAATCAGAAGTGGTGCTATGGCTCAAGTGATAGAGTGCTAGCCTTGAGCTGAAGAGCTCAGGGACAGTGCCCAAGCCCAGAGTTCAAGCCCCACAACTGACAAAAAGGAAAAAAAAAAAGAGAAAAAGTTTTACATTAACCTCTCCAAAGTTTTCTACTAAATCTGAAGACACTTGTTTCTACTCACCACGACCCTGCCATTCTCAAGACTTGGTTCTGCTAGGCTGTGTCATTGCTATACAACCTGCAAATGAAGACAATGAGGCTTCAAAGCCAAGTCCACCTGCTCATTGCCTGTGGAGCCAGGACTTGAGCTCAGGGTTGTCTGAATTGTTCTGTACTTGGGCCCAGGATGTTTTTCAATTAGCCTGCAGTAGTTAGAAGTGAGTGTGTATGTGTATGTCTGTGTGTGTGTGTGTGTGTGTGTGTGTGTGTGTGTGTGTGTGTGTGTGTTTGAATGTAACTATTTGGTTTCTAATACTTGTTTTCTATTTGGTTTCTAAGCTTGATATTGAGAAACATGAATTTTTGTGAGTTTGACAGAATGCAGGATCCAGGCAAATACTGGGCAAATGCTCTACCACTTGATTCAGTCCCCCAGCCCTTTTGTTTCAGAGCTCCAAGTCTCACTTAGTCTAGGCTGGCCTTGAACCTTGATTCTCTATATATTTGTCTCCTAAGTAGCTAGGATTCCAGTTCTGTGCACGATTATGTCAGTTGAACATGTTTTTTTTTAACAATCATATATTCTAGCCTACCCATAAATATTAATATGTCATTAATATTTTGGCTCATGGAGGCTTATATTACAGGGAAGCTCAGCAAGTTGTGGAGACTCCTAGATGATTGATGTCCCACTGGAGAGATGAGTTGCAGGGTGTGAATCTTGGAATTTATTATGAATCCAAGCCTTGGGCCTTTCTGGCTTTTTCAGCTCTCACAGTTGCTTCCCTTCTATTTTCCAGGCTTTAGGCTGAGTTTTGAAGTATATTATGCCTTATGCCCTTCAGTAACACATTTCTGATGAGAAACTCAGGTCCAGAGTTGTTGGATGACCTGCCAGAGCTAAACTGTGACAGAATAATGATTTAACTCCTATTCAAATTTTCAACCACCTAGGCAAGGCCTCAGGGCAACGGCCCTTGCTAAGGAATGGGGCAGATGTGAGAAGCCAGCTCATTGCCCACTTCTTGCCCTTGATAAGAATGAGCCCTTGGATGGTCATCCCTTGGGGACAGGGGGAGGTGAGGTAGCCAGATTGCACTTACTCAGTCATGGTAGTGAACAAGGTGACAAGTCAGGTATGTCTGACCTTCAGTTACTTGATAGCATTTCCAGAAAAAAAAGCCATAAAAGAGTACCCATGAAGCCTCCAGATTCCTCAGATCTGGTACCCTCCCTCTGCCTTTCCATAAAGGTTGGGCTCTCTCCCCTGCTCTAGGCAGGGACAGCAGGGCTTTGTAAATAAACACTCTTATAGCCTGGCATCCTAGCTACTTAAGAGGCTGAGATCTGAGAGCTGTGATTCAAAGTCAGCCAGAGCAGAAAAGCCCGTGAGACTCTTTTCTCCAATTAACAAGCAAAAGTCAGAAGTAGAGGCACAGATCAAAGCATACTAGGCTTGAGCAGAAAATCCAAGTGACAGAGCAAGACCCTGAGTTCAAGCCCCAGTACTGGCACATACAAAAAAAAAAAGAAAGAGATGTGGTGGGGGAGAAAAAGAGGGAGGAGAGGAAGAAAGGAGAAGCAGAGGAAGGGAGGGAGGGAGGGCAGGAAAGAGGGGAAAAAGAGAAAAGAAGGGAGAGGGTGGGGGCTCTTGCTGTGGACGGGGCTGCAGGACACTCGTGTTCCTTGGGTCCCTTCTTGGGTTGCCTCTTGTGGGATGTGTGTGACACCTACCCAGGGCTCTGAGAATCAGTAGAGCCCTTGTCGCACACCTCAGATCCTGGCACCAAGGGCCCTGCAACTATGATGACCCTGCTGTATGGAAAATAGGTTCTGTTAGAGCATAATGTTGTGGTTTAAGAGCATTCCATCAAAAAACTCATGCATTGGGAATTTAATCTCCATTGCAATGGTGCTGGAAGGTGAGACCTTTAAGACATAGTATCAGAGAGCTCCATTCCTCTGAGTATAATCCCCCCCCCTCCACATTTCCTAGCTCCAACCTTTTGTCACAGGATTGTACCTCAAGAAAGCTATCCCAAGACAGAAACACCTCCGTCCTACTCTTGGCAGCTTTTGAACCATGAGAATGCTATTTCTGCTCATTATCATGACCTAGCTTCAGGTATTCTTTTATTGCAGCACAAAACTGACTAAGAACACATGTTCATTCACAGTCGAATACTTTGGAAGCAAAACCAGTTTCATCTCCTCTTCCAATGTGGTGTTTACTGAGGGTCTAAAGGTGTGGCGTGCAGGGTTGTATGACAATGGGTCACTTCCTTTCAGGGAGAGTGGCATGATTATGTGTATGCTGCCCTTATAAACGGCGCTGGTCATGGCCCTGGGACAGCAATGTCTGCCTGAATGTCTGGGCTGGAGAATCCATCAGGGCTCTGCCATGACGCCAGTGGCTGAGAATGTGTTTCTGGAAGAGGTTAGCATTTGTATTGAAGGACAGAGCAAAGATCATTTGCATCATCCAATCTGTTGAGGGCCCAGATCGAACCAAAAGTCAGAGGATGGGTGAGCGGGCTCTGTTCCTGAGCTGGGAGCATCCATCTTCCTCTGCCCTCTGACATCAGAGCTCCTGGTTCTTATGCCTTGGAGTCCAGTATTTATACAGGCAGCACCAGTGCCCCTTTAGACAGTAGCCTTAGATGGGAACTTACACCATCAGCTCCCCTAGGTCCAGGCCTTCCGATTCACACTGAATTACACCACCAGCTTTCTTGGGTCTTCTGCTGACAGCCGGCAGAGTGTGGGACTTTTCAGATCTGTAACCATATGAGCCATTTCCCATGATAAGTCTGTCTTTTGTATTTCTACATATGTCCCAGGGGTTTTGTTTCTCTAGAGAACTCTGACCTGCATGGAGATATAACCTCTTTCAGCTTTCTTCACTTTGGGTTGGTTCTGGCTGGGCTGCTTTTGGTTGCCTATGCCATTCTCCTTTAACATTTTTTTTTCATTTTTGCCAAAGTGCATCCTCAAAATCTGTTTTCATCGAGGGCAGAGGGATGGAAACATGGAAAGCTAAAACTACTCTCCAAAAGACCCCTCCACATCTTCACATGTGAAACCTGTGAATGGCAACTGATAGAGGAAAAAAAACATGCTCCTCAGAGGTGTGATTACGGTAAAGATTTTTAAATGGGGAGATTATTCTTATGTCCTTGGAGAGAAACATGGAAGGAGACTCTTCAAAGACAGAGGAGAAGGTGGTGTGAAGATGGATCATAGAGAAATGTAAAGGTGTTAGCCTGAAGGATTGGCACAATACAGACACAAGCCAAGGAATCCTGGCAGTTTCCACAGCTGGAAGAAGGGAGGAAGGCCCTATAGGACCTCCAGAGTGAGAGCTTCTGCTGATGAAATTGGTTCCACAGTAAAAGAATAACTTTCTGTTGTTTTAAAGCCACCAAAATTGTAGTAATTTTTAGTTATCTAATTATCTTGCAGGATTAGAGTTTGAATTCAGGGCGTTATGCTTGCTTGGGAAACACTTCAGACTTGTTTTTCCCTATTTTGTTTGTTTGTTTTTTGTACCGATGCTGGTCTTGAATTCAAGGCCAGGGTGCTTTTACACTTAAAGCTTGTGTTCTATCACTTCAGCTACAAATCCACTTCTGGCTTTTTGGTGGTTAAGAGTCTCATAGTCTTTTCTGCCTGGGCTGGCTTCAAGCTGTGATTCTCAGATTTTAGTCTGCTAAATAGCTAGGATTACAGGCATGTAGTAAGATGACTGACTTCCCTGATTATTTTTTAATTAAGGTCTCCCAGGGGTATGTTTGGAACATGATCTATTTATTTTAGGCTTCCCATTTTGCTGGAATAGCAAGTATATGCCATCTTGTCTAGTGTTTCTCCTTTGTGAAGGAGTCTCAGGAACTTTCTGCCAGGACTGGCCTGGAACTATGATCCACTCAGTCTCAGTCTCCCATATAGCTTGGGATAACAAGGTTGTGCCAATGTGCCCAGATATGGGTTGAGAAGAAGTCTTGTAAACTTTTCGGCCCCCGCTGGCCTCAAACCATCATCCTCCCATTATCATCCTCCCAACTAGCTAGGATTACAAATATGAGCCACCAAAAGCCCTGTTAGTTGTATTTTGTTACAGTAGCAGAGGAAACTAATATAGTAACTTGGTCCTTTATTTTCTACTTAGAATCAACTTTGGAGGTGTCATGCTTTTATTGAAAGTTTGACAGGACATAAATACTTTATATTAAAGACCAAATTTTCCCTTAGATTTAAGAATATCACACTATGATTTTCAACATTCAGTGTAGCTGATGAGAGGAAATCTCATGCCAGTCTTAATTTCATCTTCTTGATACCCATATTTTCCTGCTGTGTATGCTCAATGTGTTTATCCTTAGAGTTCACTTATTCAATGTCTCTACAGAAATCCTTCTTGTCGGGTGCTATAACCCTATCTACTCGGAAAGCTGAGATCTGAGGATTGTATTTCAAAGCCAGAACATCAGAAAAGTCCATGAGACTCTTACCTCCAATAAACCACTCAGAAAAATCTGGAAGTGGCACTGTAGCTCAAGAGTACTAGCCTAGCGCTGGTGGCTCACACCTGTAATCGTAGCTACTCAGCAGGCTGAGATCTGAGGATTGCAGTTCAAAGCCAGCCTGGGCAAGAATGTCTGTAAGACTCTTATCTCCAATAAACCACCAGAAAACCAGAAGTGGTGCTGTGGCTCAAATGGTAGAGCGCTAGCCTTGAGCTGAAGAGCTGAGGGATAGTACCCAGGCCCAGGGTTCAAGCCCATGACTGACAAAAAAAAACAAATACTAGCCTTGAGTAAAAGAAGCTCAGGGACAGTACCCAGGCCCTGAGTTCAAGCCGCAGGACCAGGAAAGAAAGAAAAGAAGAAAGGAAGAAGGGAGGAAGGAAGGAAGGAAGGAAGGAAGGAAGGAAGGAAGGAAGGAAGGAAGGAAGGAAGGAAGGGAGGGAGGGAGGGAGGGAGGGAGGGAGGGAGGAAGGGAGAGAGGAAGGAAGGAGAGAGAGAGAGAAGAAGGGAGGGAGGGGGGGAGGGAGGGAAAGGAGGGAAGTAATCTGAAGACTCCTGTTTTATTTATGAAATTTCTTTTTTTTTTAATTTTATTTTTTGTGCCAGTCTTAGGGTTTGACTCAGGGCTTAGCACCATCCCTGAGCTTTATGCTCAAGGCTAGTGCTTACCATTTGAGCCACAGTTCCACTTCTGGTTTTTTAGTAATTAATTGGAGATAAGAGTCTCATGAAGTTTCCTGTCTGGGCTGGATTTGAAGCTCAATCCTCAGATCTCAGACTCCTAAGGAGCTAAGATTGCAGGCGTGAGCCACCAATGCTTGGAAATTTTTTCCTTGACTATCTATATTCTATTAAAATATTAGGCAGACACGGAAACTTCTGATCTATTTTCAGATCTACTTTTTGAATTTTGTTTGTATTGTTGCTCTATTCTCTAGAGGTTTCCTTTACAAATTACTAAACTGGTTCTAAGTCTTTTCTATACATTATTCAGCTTATCCTATTTAAATATTTACTTTCACCAATCATATTAGACTTCCTAGGTGATTTCTGTTCTTGTTCTCAACTTTATACATAGTATCCTATTCTTGTCTTATGGATGCAATAACCTCTTGTCTTTCTAAAAATATTAATCACAATTTTTAAAAAATATATTCTTACTGACATTTTCTTAATTACATCTCATTCTCCTAGGGCTAGCTGATCCTTATTTATGTAGTTAGTGTCTGTGTTGGTCAGTTTCTTGTTACAGCAACAAAATACCAGAGACAATTAACAAAGATAAAGGGTTCATTTTAGTTCACAGTCCTGGAGGTTCCAATACAATCTTAGGGGGACTCACTGCTTTGGCCCTATATTCAGAGAGGGAGTACAGGGTAGTGCAAAGTGCTCATCTCATAATCAGAAAACCAAGAAGAAAAGGAAGGAGCTGAGGTCCCTCAACCTCTTTTAGTACACCCCAGTGACCTAAGGACTGCTAACTAGGCCTCTTAAAGGTTCCATCACCTCTCAATAGAGCCACCCTGAGAACCAAACCTTTAACAAACACATGGGCTTTCAGGAAACATTCAATATCCAAACTGTAGGGCATCTCTCACAGGTCAAGGCAGAGGAGGATAAGTCTAAGAAACACACTTGAATTTCAAAATGAGAGGTCATGCATAGTTTAGAAAACATACCTATCAATAGATAAACATATTCCCACAGGTTTTTTAAGCTCAGCACTCCACTAAATTAATAAACCCTCCTTCAAAGACAGCTCTGAGAAAGCCATCTCCCCACCTAATAAGGTGCTAACTCTTTATCATGGTGAACTATTAGAGTCAACGAGAGAACTTCTTCCAGATGCCTGCGCACTCCCAGGTAAGCTAGTGTGTGCTCAGGATCATGAATCCCTGGGTTCACTCTCTGTAACTATCAGACAATCTGTGAGGCCAGGCTTTTGTAGTGTTGTTGTGGAAACCAGCAGTGTTAGCATTACCTGGAAACTTACTAGAAATGCAGAATCTCAGGCTTCATCTCAAATGCTCCAAGTCAGAATCTACACTGAAACAAGATCCTCAGTGATTGATAAACACATTAAAGTTAAAGGAGCACTGCTTTATGGGAAATTGTGAGATAGCATAGTATATACCTTCAGAAACTGATGGGTCTGAACCACAGCCGAGTCACTTTACTAATTCATTAAATGGAAAGAAACAAGGTGTCCTAGTTCATGTTCTGCTGCTACAACAAAAGCACCTGAGGCTGGGTGGGTATCTTATAAAGAAAAGAGGTTTATTTATCTCACAGTTTGGGAGGCTGAAAGTCCAAGATTGGGTTTCCACATCTTTTTGGGCTCTTGTGAGAAGCTCGTGGTAGATGACATCATGGTAGACGTGCAGGCAGATGAGATCACATGGTAAGACAGAAAGCCAGAGAACATTTGAGGGCCAAACTTGCTTTTCTATAACAACCCACTCTCACAGGAACTTACCAGGCTCCCATGAGAACTACATTAATCCTTTGTTGGGGCAGTGCCCAGAATTCTCTAACCATCTTCTAACAGGCTCCTTGCTCTTAAAAGTTTCACCCTCTGTCAAATACTGCTGTACTGAGGATGGAGCTTCCAGTATAAGACACGCTCAGTCTATATCCAACCATAGCCAAGGCCATGGAGTACTTAACACAGTGCTGGCCAATGGTAGGGGAATCATTAGTCTCTTCCTCACCTACTTCTGCCAAGATTCCTGCCCAGCCCCAAGTGAGGGCAGTGATTCAGCAGGATTATTCTTCTGTGCCTCTGCCCAGTCCCCACTGCCCTGTATCTTACTAACCATGTCTTTGATTTTCCCTCCCCACAGTGTCAGAACTATCCATCAAGTATCTCTGCTGGTACCATCGTCAATGATAGCTTTTGGACTCACTTACAAAATTTAATATCAAAATGTTTTTTTGATATATAAGCTGCTTTGAAGTCCACCCAATCATAGTCCACAGTGAAAGATCAGCTCTTTCTCCTCTGAAGCCTGAAGGCTGGTGGAAAAGACATCTGTGCTCTCTGCCTG
The DNA here is from genome assembly GCF_019054845.1 of Dipodomys spectabilis. NCBI lineage: Eukaryota > Metazoa > Chordata > Mammalia > Rodentia > Heteromyidae > Dipodomys > Dipodomys spectabilis. The sequence continues at coordinate 11,576,635 of NW_024870694.1, read as the reverse complement.
TGGTTTCCTGTGAGCTCCTGCATGGATTCTAGTCAGATGATGATGACCACACCACCCTGTGCCTGACACTCCTGCTGAAGACACCTTTGATTCCCCCCAAGCCATTCTGCAGAGTTCACAGTCCACTTCCTTGTCCTGCCTAACCAGTCCTTGCCCTCCCCGGAGCTGAGCTTAGAGGCAGGGATGTCTGAGTCTGTTTTACACACCACAAAACAAAGGCCGAGGCAAGGCCACTATCCAAAGAAAGATGAGTCTAAGTCTTCTTAATTCAGTGTCCCCAGAAATCCCACCTCCTACAGCAGCTAAGTACCCAGTCTGGAGCTAGTTAACTGGCCAGCATCCCTTCCCTCTCCATTTAGGTACTTCATGGGGCCACTAGCTGCAGCTGGTTACAGCAAACCACCAAGTGCTCCTTTATAGAAAAAATTAGTGTCCTTTCTTATTCTCTCCCCATTCTCCTCCCTGCAGTAATGTGGGGGGGGGGCACCACCTTCTCCAAGCCACAGCATGGACAGCGTGATGGGGTCACAATCACTTATGATAGTTGCCCCAGGATCCTAAAAAGATTCACACAGTCAAGTGCTGGTGGCTCACGCATGTAATCCTAGCTACTCAGAAGGCTGAGACCTGAGGATTGTGGCTCAAAGCCAGCCTGGGGAAGAATGTTCAGGAGACTCTTATCGTTAATGAATTATCAAAAAAGCTGGAAGTGGAGCTGTAGTTCAAAAGGTAGAGCACTAGCCTTGAGCAAAAGAAGCTCAGGGACAGTGCCCAGGAACTGACTTCAAACCCCTGTACTGGGCAACAACAACAATAACAACAAAATAAAAAACAAACAAAAAACCCCAGCATAGTATACAACACACACACACACACACACTTTTCTCATTTTAGAAAATATTGTTTAATTGCTCAAATTCTGGCCATCCAAAAAATAGAAATAAACTCCAAATACACATATAATTTTACCACTCGGGGTATCCACCAAGAACAAATACTTTGGTGATATCCTTCTCAAATGTTTCTAAGCATATAATTTTTTTTGTATGTGCCGGGCCTGGGGCTTGAACTCGGAACCTGAGCACTGTTCTTGAGCTTTTCTATTCAAGACTAGTGTTCTACCAGGTAGGTTACAAGTCCACTTCTGGCTTTTTTTTTTTTGGTCTTGATAGTTAATTGGAGATAAGAGTCTCATGGACTTTCCCTCCCCCACTGGCTGTGATACTCAGATCTCAGCCTCATGAGTAGCTAGGGTTACAGGCGTGAGCCACTAGTACCCAGCTACATGAAAAATAAAGTCATCTGGTATAGAATGTCTTGTATCCTCCCCCACAGTATAACCCCTGCTTTCACTATATTTGATGTCAATATAACTTGTGGAGGAGATGGGGAAAAACAAGTCGTTTAAGGATATAGGTGGACCTGTTGCAACAATGAGAAGTACAAGTTGTCATGGGGGGGGGAAGGATTGGGACTGGGGGGGGGGGGGAAGCTGGGAAGGGATGTGAAGGGTAAACAAAGGAGGAGGCTGCAATGCTTGGTAAGAAATGTACGCATTATCCTGCCCATGTAATTGTAACCCCTCTGTACAGTATGTTCACAAATAAAAAAAAAAAAAGAATGTCTTGTATATGCATAATATATTTTATATCTTCATGTGCCATGGACCTCTCCCTTTAATAAATAGTGTCTTAAAAGGTAATTGATAGACATGTCCCCCTAATCCCTAATGCTACTTACTAGCTGTTAACTGTTTTCAATGTGATGAACTTACCTGTGACTAAAGTTCCCACAAGGCAATATTATAAGTATTATTTTTAAATTTCATTTTATAAACATTTCACTGAATAAAAATATGCTAAGACAAGAAAAATGTTGAAGACAATGTTACCATCTAAAAGTTATATTTGTATGTCTTCACTTATTCTGTACATATACCTATATCTCTGTATAAATGCATACATCAAACAAGTCAGTAAGTCTAGTACAGCTGTATTTTTATTAAAACAATACTATTTGTTGGCATTCTTTTCCTTACTATGTAACAACTATCCTTATCATGAGTTTCAGATTTACCTCTTTATTGCTTCCTAATAATATATTGTATAAGTATATACTTCTATATTCTTGTGTATGTGTGTGTAAGAGTGTGTGTATGTGTGTGCCAATACTACTGAGTCTTGAACTCAGAACCTTGTACTTTCTGCTCAGGGATGGCTCTCTACCAGTTGAACCACACATCTACTTCCAGATTTTTGCTGGTTAGTTGGAGACAAGAGTCTCTCGAATTTGTTTGCCAGGCCAGCATCAGATCAATTCTTTATTCTGTTGTCTCTGACTATCTGAGACAATTATTTTTCTGATTTCTTCTAAGAGTTTCTAAAATAGTAAAGATATCAAATTCTTTGTTACATGACAAATATCTTTCCAAGGTTATTCTTTTTCCTTGAGGCTTGTCTAAGGTAAGATTTTTCACTTTATTCTATAATTACAGAAAAGAATGTGATCATTTTACAAAAATAAGAAAACCAAAAGACACAAAGCCCCACCAATGAGAGTTAAAGTCTACCAATATTCTAGACTACATCTTTCCAGAGTTTCCTATTTCTAAATGTATATGCTATGATATGATATTAAAAGCAAAATTGAAATTATAGTATACATTTCTGTGACCTACTTCATTTGCTAAGTGCATCCTGAAAACCTTTTTTGTACCAATACACATGAGTCAGTGCCACTATGTACTTAATTTCACTTTAAAAATACATACTACTTTTACATAGCTTAAAAACCAAGACAATACTTAAAAAAAAAGCATGCCATGCCAAGAGCTTGTGGCTCATGCCTGTAATTCTAGCTACTCAGGAGGTTGTGATCTAAGGATCACAGTTTGAAGTCAGTTCTGGCTGGAAAGTCTGTGAGACTTTAGCTCTAATTAACCAGCCAATATCCAGAAGTGGAGCTGTGACTCAAGTAGTAGAGTGCTAGCCTTGAGCAAAAAAGCTCAAGGACAGCGCTCAGGCCCTGAGTTCAAGCCCCAGGACCAGTACACACACACACACACACACATACACACACACACACAGAGGTGTGTACAGTAGAGCTGCTCCTTCTTTCCTCTCTTCTCCATCTCTGTCAATATTGCTTTTTTATCACACACATACACATACACACACAACACATGAGTGTCCTTAAAACTTCTCCATAGCATCTGGAGGGCTGCTTGTTGGAGCACAGGACTAGGAGAAGCCATGGTTCAGTTAAGTGAGAACATGCCCAGAATCTCTCAGTGGTGAGAGGGAGGGTGCATATCATTAGCGGTCAGATGCTGATTCCACAGGTCTGAAATGGAGCTGAGATTTTGCATTGCTAATCAGCTCCCTAGCTGATGCTGAAGCTGCATCTCCAAGGGCCACATTTTGTTTGGCAAAAGATTAGAATGACCTCCACTTCCCTGGGAGCTTGTGAGGACTCCAGGAGGTGGTGGAAGTAGCCCAGGAGGACGCCTTGCTGGGCTGCTGCCTGCTGGGGATGGGCCCCCAGAAGGCCTGTGTCCTCTCATGACTTGGCCACTAAGCCTAATGGAGCCATTCAAAAGATGGTAGCTAAGGAGACTAATTTATTCAGCAAAACATATCAGCAAGTCACAGGAAGTATGGTTTGTACACCTCAGTATGTGCTAAGATATTTGATACCATTCACATCACTTTCTGGGAAAAGAAAAAAAAAGGCTTCCTAAAAACAACTTAGACCAACAACATCATATGTAACTCAGAGCAAGACAATTAGAAGCCATCTTTTTTTTTTTTTTTTTTTTTTTTTGCTGGTTGTGGGGCCTGAACGCTGGGCCTGGGCGCTGTCCCTCAGCAATTCCGCTCAAGGTTAGCACTCTACCACTTGAGCCACAGTACCAATTCCTAGAAGCCATCCTTTTTAATGTCTGTTGCCAATCTTATTAACATGTATTCTTGTGGAAATTGGAACTAAGGCATATAAACCAGAAGACTAGAAGGAAGAAACATAGTTGTCATTATCTGCAGATGGTATAATTGTCTTCCCACAGAATCCAGGACTCCTCCATATTTTTTTTAGAATAAAAAAGCTGGCCAGGAACTGGTAGCTTATGCTTGTAATTGTAGCTACTCAGGAGGCTGAGATCTACTGGATCATGATTCAATGCCAGTCTGGGCGGAAAATTTCAAGAGACTCCAGCTCAAGTGGTAGAGCACCAGCTGAGCCAATACTGAGGTTTGTGGAAGGTCCTCAGTTCAAATACTAGTAGTGGAAAAAATGCTGTATAAAATAGCAGAATACAAAAGAAACACCAAAATAATAATTTTCATGCAATCATATCCAATCATCAGGAAATAACTGGAGGAAAGTTTTTATTACACACATGGCAACAAAGTACAACAAAAATGTAGAAGAAGTCAACTTGAAGATTGATGTATAGATATTAGTAAAACAGATTTCACAGAACCCTAAATGACTTGGACATAGCAAACTTCTTCACAAGACATTAAATCGTCCTCAGCTGTCTATCAGATTTCAGACTGTTGCTCAAAAATGCAGATAGCAAAGGAGACGTTTATACATGCCTGGTGCTTGTTGGTTGAGGCTTCACAGTTTACCGATCTAGCTAGGCCATTTCTGAACGGGGACATCTCAATGTCAGTATCTATAGGCACTTCCTCTCCCTGGTCCCAGGGGAAGGTTCACCAGTCTCCTATCTGGAAGATACAAATCTTGAGGCCATGTTTTGGACACTAAGTGGGGAAAGAGGATGAAGTATTTCCTGGTTCAGAAGCTAAACTTTCATGTAACCCTTCTGTTTTCAATATAGCACTGCCACCATCACAGATTCTAGTTCCCTAGGCCAGCATCCTGTGTTCTAATTTTCCTGAGAATAAAGTTGAGTTTTACATGAGGTGTGTGTTGGTGACAGCTGTATCTTCAGGGAGGGGAAAGCTGATTCTGGACATCTTCCTCTTCTTTTTTTTTTTTTTTTTTTTTTTGGTGTCAGTGCTGGAGCTGAATCCAGAGTCAGGATTTTTTCCTCAGCATTTTTTCACTCAAGGATAGTGTTCTACCACTTGAGCCACAGCTCTACTTCCAGCTTGTTGCTCATTAATTGGAGACAAGTCCCATGGACTTTCCTGCCCGGACTGGCTTCAAGCTGTGATCTTCTGATCTCAGCCTCCTCAGTGGCTAGGATTCTAGGCATGAGCCACTAGTACTTACCTTGCTATTATATGTGTTTTTATTAGTGCATATCAATTATACTCAGAGGTTTCTTTTATTGTGGTATTTTTACTGTGGCATTCATACATGCACACTTTTGAATTCACCCTTCTATTTCTCTTTCTTATCTTATCCCTGTACCTCCTTTTCACCACCATTCTTTTCTTGTTAGTGGGTTTCATTATGCTACTTGTATACATAGACATAGTGTGATGAGAAGTACAATATAAAGCTCCCCATAACATCCTCTCCTTTTCCTTTTTCCATCCTGCCAATTCCTCCCCAAACATTGGCACATTTACATTTGTGCTATATATACTACATTGATGCTGTGTGTGCATGTACACACAGACAGATACACATATAACACATATAACAGGTTCTGCAATGAGAGAAAACATGCATTTTTATTCTACCTAGGAATAGAATTGCTAAGCCATATGTTAAGTGTTTGCTTTTCTTGAAAGATAACCAGGCTGTTTTCCAAGGTGGCTGCAATGCACCACTTTACATTTTCTGTGGTAGTATATGAAGTTTCTAATTTTTCCAAATCGTCACTGAGTCTTGTTATTACCTGCTTTATTATAGCCACTCAAATGAGTGTGAAATGGAATCTTGAGGTTTTCAGTTTTAGTTCCTTGATGACTAATGAGTGATGTCACCCATGGGCTTCTTTGCCATTTCAATATCTTCTTGGAAGAATACCTGTTTAGATGCTTTGCTCATTTTAAAACTTGGCCTCTTTGTGTTTCAGTTTGGGTTGTATTTCTTCGCACTTTGATGTTGTTGCTTCTTCAGTGGCATTTTGTAAGAAGCTGAGCCCTCTTCCTACTACAGGAGCCAGGAAGGACTGATTCTGGCTTTCTTTTGCAACTAGTAGATAAGCACATAGTTTAGATGAACCCAATCAGATTCCTACCTGCCCTAGACCTGAACCAGGATTGGACAATGAAAACTGGAAGGCTGACAGAAAAATCTTCCAACCATGGCAGAATCTGTGATGTGACATAGCAGTGACAGCAGAGCCAGCAATCATCAATGCCCTGTGTCCCAGTGGTGGCAGTGGGGTTACAGGGACACCAACAGATGTGATCAAAAGCCTCCTCCCTTAGCCTGTCTGAGAAATGGAATACTGCTTGCCTCTATATTCCTGCCCATTTTCCAATATGGTAAAATATCCAAACTCAATGTTTCTTTTTAGCTCAGATTCTCATAATTGTTTTCTATTGTTGTAATTAAGAAGCTTGAGTGGTCAAAGATGATATTTCTTTTCCTGCGAATGCCTCCTTTAAAATTAACTGGCACACAATAGCAACATACACGGCTGGGAAGGTGGCTCAGTGGTAGAGCGCTTGCCTTGCTGCATGAGGCCCTGGGTTCGATTCCTCAGCACCACATAAGCAAAAAGAAAAAAGCTGGAAGTGGCGCTGTGGCTCAAGTGGTAGAGCGCTAGCCTTGAGCTGAAGAGCTGAGGGATAGAGCTCAGGCCCAGAGTTCAGGCCCCAGGACTGGACTAAAAAAAAAAAAAACAATTGCAACATACATTTACAACATAGAGGTGAGTTAAATGTGAGAGACCTTCACAGATGCTGGGCCTTGATTGAGTCCTTACAAAGCTCTCTGATTGAAAGCAACCCTGAAATCATTAGAAAGCTCCATTTCTTGTTGTACAGAGAAGCAATATGAACAGAAGAAGGTCTTGCAGTGCCAAAGGCTCACACTTGTAATCTTAGCTACTCAGGAGGCTGAGATCTGAGGATTGTGGTTCAAGGGCAGCCTGGAAAAGAAAAATCCATGAAACTTATCTCCATTTAACCAGCCAAACCCTGAAAGTAATGGTGTAGCTCAAGTGGAACAATGCCAGCCTTGAGCAAAAAAATCAAGCGACAGTGTTCAGGCCCTGAGGTCTTAGGTTTAAGCCTCAGCACTGGTGTGTGTGTGTGCGCACACACACACACATCCATCTAAGATGGTATAGAGCCCTAGATTACCAACGCAAGTCTTGAAGTGGAGAGATTGAGTCTGGCCTGCACCATCTTGGCCACTTGGTGAATGTTAGGGTCTGGCATCTTGTCTTCATGGTTGGGGAAGGTGAAGCCCCCACCTCCCAGGTGTTAGCCATGCCCAAATCCCTGGAGGCAGCGGTGGGGATTTGGATGATAGGTTACTATACCTGTCAGTCCAGTGCCTGGAAATTGAGTTTCCTGTGACTCTGCCCCCTGACCTGACCCTATTTAGGCCTGGACCAGCTCAGGTGCCATTACACCATGCCATGTGTCTCTGCATCTGTGTCCAGTCTCCTATCTGTTGGCTTTTCTCCAGTCATCATGGCATCCCACTTCAGCTCTCCATTGGAGATGAATTGGTTTGTTGGTGTTGTTTTGTTCTTTCTTTCCTCTCTGGCCTTATGGCTCAGTTTCCTAACAGCGTTAAGTATATTTGCTGACTGCTGGTCTTTGAGACAGGTGTCCACCATGCAGTCACCAACCTTTTAATAAAGACTCCCAATTTGATCTTTCAAAATGTGGCTTCTCTGTTTTCTTGCCATACGATAGTATGACCTTACATCATCAGGAAGCAGCTAGTTCCTAGTTGAATAAAATACTGCTATGGATTGCATGCATTAGAACTAATGGTTCTCAGGCTGGTATTTTGATTTTACACTATGTCAACCAGTCTCCAAGGAGGTCTAGTTTTCCTATCTTCCTGGTCACCCAGTCTCATGTAGTATCTACTCACACTTAATTCAGAGCTGGTCTAGTGACATAGAGTACGGCAGATATGAAAGCATAGCAACCAAGGCTAGGTCATAAAAGACATTGCAGCTTCCTCCTTACTTAATCACTGAGGAAGGTGGCCACCATGTTGGAAAGATACTCAAGCATCCCATGGCTGGACAGGAACTAAGGCTCCTGTTTATAGCCCAAATCCACTTTCCAGACTGACAAACCCTTCAGACTTACATCTGACCACACCTTCAGGAAAGACCCAAGCCAAAATTGACCAGCCAAACCACTCCTGAGCTGCTGATCCAGAAAAACCATGAGAGCTAGCAAACAATTTCTGCTGTGTTAAGCCTCTCAGCATTGGGTGGTTTGTTATGCAACGATAAACAAATAATACGTCAACTAATAGCCTATATTTACTCTCTATTTTGAGAAACCCAATAAATTCCTTTGGATAAACAATGGGGAAACACCGATAGCCACTCATTCAGAAATGTGTATATTTAAGAATACAGTTTTACCTGTGTGACATGACTCTCAATGTGAAACTTTTTAAATAAAAATTGACTCATTTCCCACGTATGTAATGTTGTGGAAGGTTCTCTCTTCTCTCTTTAGAGGGCTTGGAGTGTGCAGAGTGCTTCCTGGAACTGAGGGGTGCTATAAAAAGATCCAGTCACTCCTTGGTAGCAAGGAGTAACATGTATGATTGTGAGGAAAATGGAGGAGAAAGGAAAGGAACAGGCCAGACTCTGCATCTCAACAGATGAGGACTGTTTATTGAGGCACAGGGGATTGTGCAAGGGTGGAGTTGGGGTTGGGCTTTTACAGGGTCTGAGCAAGGAGACAGACTTATCAAAAAGGCTATTAGGGTTGGCGGAGGACAGGGTTTTGTTAGGCCCACAATGGAATGTTGGTGTCCTGCTTACACGTCAAGCACATCTGCACATACCTGGGGTTTTGCCTGACATCTGTATGCTCCTGGGACAATAGGGTAGGGGTCAATGCTTCAGTAATACCCTAGCTTCAAGGGTCAGGATCTCAGGGTGGCCAGACAAGTGATCCCAAACATTCAGATGTTTCTGAATCTGAATCCCAAACATTCAGATGGCAAACACCATCAGTCAGTCTGTTCTTAAAGTGTTCCCAGTCCCAGCACTGGAAATTTACTGAAATTCTTTTTTGCAGCTACCAGAGTTTGGGTCTCAAGAATGCTTAGCTAACACGCTACCACTTGACCCATGCCTCCAGCCCAGCTTTTTTTTTTCTTTTTTTTTTGTCGATTGCGGGGCCTGAACTCTGGGCTTGGGCGCTGTCCCTCAACTCTTCAGCTCAAGGTGAGCACTCTACCACTTGAGCCACAGCGCCACTTCCAGTTTTCTAGTGGTTTATTGGAGATAAGAGTTTCACGGACTTTCCTGCCCAGGCTGGCTTTGAACCTCAATCCTCAGATCTCAGCCTCCTGAGTAGCTAGGATTAGAGGCGTGAGCCACCGGCATCCGGCATTAGCCCAGCTTTTTGTGGTTATTTTGGAGATAAAGTCTAGTGAAACTTTCTATCCAGGCTAGCTTTGAAATGAAATCCTCTATTTCTCAGCCACTTGAGTAGCTATAAGACTACAGGAGGGCTGGGAAGGTGAATCAGTGGTAGAGCGTTTGCCTTGCATGCATGAGGCCCTGGGTTCGATTCCTCAGCACCACATAAGCAAAAAGAAAAAAGCCAGAAGTGGCGCTGTTGCTCAAGTGGTGGAGTGCTAGCCTTGAGCTGAAGAGCTGAGGGACAGCGTCCAGGCCCAGAGTTCAGGCCCCAAGACAGGACCCCCTCCCCCGCAAAAAAAGACTACAGGAATGAGCCACCAGAACCTAAATCCTTTTTTTTCTTCTTTTTTATACCTTCAATGTCCACCTGAAGCCTGTGTTGCATAAAAGCCTTGGGTGATTTACACTGCATACTATTCACTATGCCCAGCCTAGAAAAACAAACAAACAAATAAAATAAATACCTCTAAAGTCTGCCAACAGTACACTTAGAAAAACATCAATAGTGATTAAATGAGTTTTCTCCTGTACTTGGAATTGAACAGGTTAGCAGGCAGAGCTGTAATTAAAAACCAATTCAATTTGCAAATATATATATATTATGATGATTTTAGAAATTATGAGTTTAGCAATGCTCAAAAGTAACAGGACATCCTCTTTCACTCAGCAGCTAGCTACACCCCAGCTCCCCAGCTCCCATTCACACCTAGTCATTTGTGTTTGTTTGCAAACCAAAACAAACTCAGCACAGATTTTTTTTTATTTGTTTGGTTGATTTGTTTTCACACAGTACTGAGAGTCTTTTATGTTGCCAAAGGCTAGATTTGGTACTTTCTTTTTTTTATTTTTTATTGTGAAAATACTGTACAGAGGGGTTACAATTACATGGGCAAGATAATGAGTACATTTCTTATCAAGCATTGTAGCCTCCTCCTTTGGTTCCCCTTCCCATCCCTTCCCATCCTCCCCCCTAGATTTGGTACTTTCTTAAGTAAGGCTGGATTATTCTCTCTCCTGCTCTAGGATACCCGCCCCTACCACTCACTGGGGTTGCACTTAGCAGAGCAGTGGGTACCACCTTCCACTCACATCAGGCTCAGCAGAAGGGTGTGGCTGCTTCCCACAGCCCCATCACTCAAGCTTATATTTCCTGGTACCCTACTGAGCTGTCATGCTCAGAGTCAGGTCCCTAACACATTTTCAACACAATCTTCATAGAGTTCCAGAGCATCTGCTCTTTTCTTCCAGAGAAAGCAGGGCGAGTCCTCAGGCTCCTGAATCCTCCAGAGCCATCATACATCACCCAAGAGTCTGATGGGGAATTTTTTCAATGTCCTTTGGACGCTGAACAGTGAGGACACCCCAGTCAAGATGATGTTACCCGTGTTTATCAGGGAGAAATCAGGCAGCTGGAACCATGTAGAGAAGGCACAGCGCCTCAGGGAGGCCATTCAAGACTGGTTCCACCTCAGGTCCCCCAGACACTGTCACCTCTCACCTCAAGACTCTGATTCAGGAGCACCAGCACTCTCTGGCTCCGTGCAGAAGGGTGAGTCGAGGTCACCCAGAGAATACCAGCTCATAGAAAGCTAAGAGACTAATTCACCAGAGCCGATGTTGCAGAGCTCAACATGCCAAGCAGATACTTCACTGAACTCGTGTAATTTGCTTTTGGCTTATTCAACAGGAATACTTTGCATTGCTCATGAGATCATTTAGGTGTTAGATGCTGACATACATAAAAGAGCATCATTCAGAAGCAGCGGCCCAGTAGTAGCTTTATTTTTTTTCATGGAATCTTTTCATTGGGACTGATATTTGGGGTGGGATTATTTAGGCTAATACTGGATTCTTGCAGGCACTTTGGAAATTTAAGTTTAGAGGAGAAAGAACTCTCTGTCCCATCCGAAGCACTCAGCATGGCCAGATGCGTCTCCTATCTGCCTTTGGTGGGATCTGCCCTAGCTACATCAGCCAGTGCAGCTGGCTCTGGCAGACCCTGACAGGAAGGGTCTCTATTCACTGGTGAGAAAAGCCCTAAATGGCTGGGCCGGTACAGGTATTGAGGAGCATGGCAGTTCCGCATGTTTGCATTGCCAAGGTTAGGTATGGTCAACACTGGTTTCCTGTTTATCTTTTCATATAGGTGAGGTCCTGCACTGACAGCCACACAGAGAAACCTGGTGAGGGGGAGAAGGAGGCGGGGAATATCTGGTTCCTCGTGGGCACCAAAGGAGGGCGTGCATTGCTGGCAGAGAATTAAACAGAGATGGAAGTCAATGTAAGTTCTGTATAGGAGAAGTCACAGTGAAATACGCATGATTAATATACACAAGTAATTTTTTTAAGTCAGAAACCTTTTTTTCTCCTCCCCTTGGCAATTCTAAGCGATATTGATGATACAATACTTCCTTGCTCTACCTTTCCTCCCTGCCATCCCTGCAAGAGCTCCCAACTAGCACAAAAGATGAATCCATGAACATATTAACACCAGAGCCTGTTCTATGTTTTGACAGAAGCGTGGGTCGGGTTGTGCAAACCACTCTGGCCCTTTGTGGGGAACGTGATCATGTCCCATTCCCCCTGCCCCCGGTCAGCCCCTAGTTCATTATGGCAGTCCTCATGAGTAAGCACGGTGACCTGGGTTACCTTGTCATTCCCCTGACCCTCAGGGCCTGAGAACTCATGTCCCCATACCAGCGCTTTGCTAAAGGAAGCAAAGAGCCTCTCCGGTCAGATGCAGGCTGTGCCTCTTCCTCTGTGGCTCCTCCCCTTCCTTCAGGCTCAGGTCCAGGGAAATTTCCAGTATTGCTGCTCTGAAGGTTCCTTGAGCAATATCCCATTGCATTGCTAATCTCAAACCTACAGGGAGGGAGGCCCCATGAGCAAGTCCTAAACTAAACAAGGATACAAGAAGCCTGTGCTCCATGACTTTGCACTGGGCTCTGCTGTCGGATGGTCCACAGTGTGACTTTGGGCAGGTCATGCCCCCTTTCTAGGCCTCTATTCCCTTAGCAATGACAATAGATGGTGTTGAATCATCTCTGGGGAGTGCTTTCTTCTCTAATGTTTTTCCCCCTTTCCCAAGGGCCTTTTCCGCTTGTCTCTTCATTCTCTCTCTCTCCCTCCCTCCCTCTCTCTCTCCCCCTCTCTCTCTCCCTCCCTCCCTCCTTCCCCCTCTCTCCCTCTCCCTTTTCCTCCCACCCCCCTCTCTCTGTCTTTTCTCTCATCTCCAGGTGTGTATGCTTTACAAAAATACTGTATCACTCCAAACTCTTAAACATGCTCTTAAACTTTCCAGAAGAAATTTTTTTATTAATTCCTTTTAGTAAATTGTTCTCTCACGGTGATATGCTTTTTAATAATTTAAAAACATGATTCCATTTCTTTTTGCCTGAAGCTTGGAAAGTTCATCTTTCCAGAGAAGGTTCTATAACTTCTTAACTGCCTCACTCTTCAAATAATCTATTTTTAGTGGCCTCAGCTCACTTCTGGAGCCAATGTGGGTAATTACAAGAGAAACAGTGCACCCTCTTAGGGCCATTTTATTCCCAATGGTATAGCTGCTAATTTTGCCAAATACAATGCCATGACCTGTCTAAACGATTGTGTGACCAGCATGCACTGAATGTAGATGCCAGAGGGATGCCTTTGCAGATGCTGAGCCAAGTCCTAGGTTCATGTAGGCCTTGCCCAGGATGGATGCAATGCCAGCAGTATAATAGCACAACACAAGACTCCAGAGCAATCTAATCTTCAGCAGCCACTAGGGAAAAGTGCTTCAAAGGCATCAGAAGCTGACCCAGAGTGAAGAGGGGGTAGGATCAGTGTGAGGGCTTGTGAAGAAGACATCAGAGTACAAGGAAAGGACCAAGACCCAGTATCTAGATTAAGAAAACAAGGCAGTCAACTCTGTTTAGAAAATGCATTCTCGGAGATGGGAAGGTGGCTCAGTGGTAGAGCACTTGCCTTGCATGCATGAGGCCCTGGGTTCGATTCCTCAGCACCACATAAGCAAAAAGAAAAAAGCCGGAAGTGGCGCTGTGGCTCAAGTGGTAGAGCGCTAGCCTTGAGCTGAAGAGCTGAGGGACTGCGCCCAGGCCCAGAGTTCAGGCCCCATGACTGGACTCCCCCCACCCCCCAAAAAAGAAAAGAAAATGCATTCTCATTTCTGGGGCCCATCATAGGGGATTTTGTGTCCAGCAGAGCAGAGAGGCTGAAGGAGCATGTTGGGGACTTCACTTTTAATCAAGGTGGAAGTCTTTGCTGATATAACAAGTCCCTTACTCTAAACCTTTGGAAGTCTTTGCTGATATAACAAGTCCCTTACTCTAAACCTTTATCAATGTGCTAGGTGATCAACTGCAGAAAATTAAATTTCCAAGGAACCCATAACCCAAGCTTTAAAGCCAAGCCCATCTATGGCTGCTGGAATGCAGAGACTCATAGCAGTGGTCAGGGGTAGTTTTAGAGAAATTATATCGACTTGTATGTAGAGTTGTTTGGGGGGAGGGGTTGGTTGGTGTTGGGTTTTTTCCACTCATGGGACTTGAACTCAGGGCCTTGGTACTGTCCCTGAACTCTTTTGCTCAAGGCTAGCACTCTATTACCTTGAGCAGCAGCGCCACTTCCAGTCTTCTTGTGGTTAATTGGAGATAAGAGTCGCACAGATTTTCCTTCCCTGGCCTGGCTTTGAACCATGATCCTCAGATCTCAGCCTCTTGAGTAGCTAGGATTACAGGCATGAGCCACCAGTGCCCAGGTTATATACACTGTTTTTATATTATGAGTTTTTAAAGTTTAGATCAGATGTGGTTTGCCTACAGAAAAATGCACCCTTTTGTGTATAGTACCAAAAATTCTGACCAAGGCTTAGTTATATAACTGCATAGAACAAAGCATAAAACAGTTCCATCACATGTATAGATACACGGTCCCCCACTGCCCTTTATAATCAACCCTTTCTGTGCCCCTTGCCTCTGGCAGCATTTCTGCCCTCACAAGTTTGTCTTTTCCAGAATTCCATATGATGATAAAATATCACAAACGTATAGAAAGGCTGGCCGTTTAGCTTCTCACCTAGGAGGGACTTCAAGGCAAAGTTTCCCAAACAGCAAGGACATTGGAATAGAACCCCCTGAATAAAGCCGGGGCTCTTCTGCTTAAAATTGAGATTCAGAAAATTACTTCTTGGCCTGGGTATTGGGCAGAATGGGACACTGTCTTTGGGCTGCGCATTCCATCTGTGTGGTATGAGTATGGACAAGTCTTATAACTGCCAAGGTGGTGTGGGAATCCTGAGCCCAGAAATTCATCTAACCACTATTTCTGAAACTGTTTATCTTTGGGGGACAGGCAGGACCCCCCCGAAGGCATTCCTCATGCACAAAATTATAAAGCATATGAAGAAATCGAAGCCAGGAGCAAATTACCATATATGACCAAGAAACACAAGTAAGAAACTAAAAAGAAAGCAGAAGTCTAAGAGGGACTTTAAAATAACTGTACCTGAGTTTTATAGAGAAATTATACTGATAAGGAAAAAAACAAAACATTGGAAAATATAAACAGGAAATCAAAAAAGTTATGAAAGAAAAAAACATATAAAAATATAATTGATTCTTTAAAATTAATGGTCAGGGGCTGGGAAGGTGGCTCAGTGGTAGTGTGTTTGCCTTGTGGGCATGAGGCCCTGGGTTTGATTCCTCAGCGCATAAGCAGAAAAAGCCAGAAGAGGTGCTGTGGCTCAAGGGGTAGAGCAGCAGCCTTGAGTTAAAGAGCTGAGGAATAGCGCCCAGGCCCAAAGTTCAGGTACAATGACTGACACCAAAAAATAAATTAATTAAATTAAATTAATGGTCTGGTTTCATGATCACTAGACAACTTACAGGAACATTAATGAGTAGACTGAAAGAGATAAACAATTATAGCTATGTAGAAATATGAAAGGAGAATTAAGATGCATGAAGAAGACTGAGAAGTCACCCTCTGTACCTAAGAGGCACATGTAAAAAATTCACTGCCTAAAAAAGGTGCAATGTTTAAAGACAATGGCTGAAATCTTTTCAGAGAGTAGAGAGACAAATGGCAGTACACTGAATAAGCCCAAAACATGATAAATAGACATCAATCTATAGCTACAAAGAATAAAAGCTAAATTCAATAAATATAGATTAGCCACAAAAGAATGTCTGCCAGATAAACAGCAGAACTTCTGTCATCAACAAACACCCCATGAGACAATGGATTTGTATCCTAACTGTGCTAACGAAAACTTCCCCCTTGAGGATTACAGTGCAGATCATTTCCCTCTATTCTTCTCTTTCAAAGAAGGGGGTTTTGTTGCTGTTGGGTATTTTTTTTATGTTTTGTTTTGTTTGCAGTGCTAGAGATGGAATCCAGAGCTTTTATTCTTGATAGACAAGTGTTCAACTCAACTACATCTCCCCAGCAATTCTCTTTCAAAATGTTTAGGCTTAAAGGGTCAGTGTACTCATAAACAAGCTCTCATTCATTTTAGCATGTCTCTTTGAGGATATACTGGCCAAAGAGAATAATTCCTGAGAAGGCAGGATTTGGTAGAATGGAACTTGCTAAATCCAGATCATGCAGTTAGAATTTGGTATCTAAGAAAACTATCATTCATAACATAAACACATCAGTTATATTGAGGTGAAATAAATATATCTTGGGGTACATACTTTTAGGACTTAGAGATCTCCCTTGAAGGAAGTGGAATTAATCCATGATTTCAGGACAGAAGATGAGAAAAATGAGTGGTTTAATAAAATAAAACCAAGCAAAAAGTGTGATAGTCTATTAGGGCCACAATAGCATAATGCCACAATGGCTTATTATACTTAGTTATCTAATTGTGGATTAGATGACCTGAATGTACAGGTCACAGTGTCAGCAATGTTGGCTTTTGTCATAAACTAGCTAGATGGGATCTATCTGCTCTACCTAGCTAGAAATCATGTAGAGGAGAAGTTCTTCCAGTTATTCAGGACCCTTGGCAAGTACTTCCAAATCGTGGCAGGGCATCCACAGGCCATGACAGTCCACTGTCAAGAAAACATTGAAAGCTAGGGCAGAAGGATGAGGTTCCATGTCTAGAGGGTTGGGCTAAAACCAAAAGTGTTACACACACTGGACAGGACCCATCATGGAAGGTGTCTATCTTCACTGTTGCAGATTGATGTCAGTAGTGCTTTCCCTGCTACCCAATACAATTAGTCGATCTTAGCCTGACTTGAACCCTCCCTGTTGTTTGCCCTGACTTTCTACTTTGGCTGAGGTTACTTTCATCCCTCCAATCAGTTTTGACCCCAGGGTTCTGTAGCTTACCTTTCATGTACACCAACCCCTGCCATTCTTGTCCGTGCTACTGCTACCATAGGAACCAATTGCCCTCCCCACGACTGCCTCTGCGGTTGCTTGTCTTCTTTTCTTCATGGTACTAGCTTAGCTTCTCTACTAATGATGAGAATCAAAAACAGGCAAGGCAGACCATTGAAGAGAAGGTGTTGCTTGTTTTTTGCTGTTTTCTTTGTTAGGTTTTTTTCATCAGAGTGGCATTTGTACTCAGCCTTGTATTCACTAGGCAAGTATCCATGCTTCTGCTAGGCCTGCCTTGAGCTATAATCCTGTCTTCCCCTCTCCACTGGCTGAAATTACAGGCATAAATCACTACATCTGGGTTTTTTTTCTATGTTTTGTTTTGTTCTATTTTATTTTTAAGATCGGATCTAACTAATGTTTTGGCATCTCAACTCTCCTATATCCACTCCTGAGTAGCTAGGATTATAGGCATGAGCCAATGTGGCCAGCCTTGAGAAGTTTTTATTTTTACCTATTGTTGTAATGCCAAGAGATACCGCAGGAGAGATGGCAGTATGGGAAGCACGGTGTACTTGAGTACTGTTCACTAGAGTGAGCTGAATAGGCATTGTACCTACACCACTCATGGTACTCCCTTCATGTAAATGAAGAATTGTGTTTACACCAATCATGGCACAATTTCTGTCTCTTATGCAAATAAAGAGCTTTCTATACTAGTCACAGTCTTCTGGTGGTCCACTAGGAGAAGGAAGAGCTTCCTCTCTGGCCTGGAAGTGGCTGCTTTGGTGGCAAAAGTTTGGTGCAAGGTGCTTTCCAGGACCATATTCTGGAGCTGGAGACCTGGCAGTCCAGCTGCCTGACTGGCAGTCATTTCTCCAAAGCAAATGGAGCATCTGGGAATTACAGAGTTAAATTTCTCCAACCCTCAACAATTCAGCACATTTAAAGGAACTTTCAAAAGGAAGTTTACAACAAAGGCTTGTCAGCAGCAGTGTTTTAACAGTGTAACAGTGCTCTAATAATGCTTAACTCTGCTCAGTGCCCCCAAGGGGAGGTGGGTCCTTACCATCTGTTTCAGTTTCTTCTGAGATCTCTCTCCTTGTCTTGGAGGTTGCTGCCTTCTCTTGAGGTCTTAACATCTGTACATTACACATCTGTGTCCAAATTTCCTCTTCTTGAATTATGGCCTACCTCATAGATCTTGTAACTTAATTATTTCCCTGAAAGTCATTTCTCCAAATGCAATTACATCCTGACATATTGAGAGGGAGCTCAACATGAATTTTGGAGGATACAATTCAACCCTTAAGTGTAAGGAAAGAAATCAGTAAGATCTAATTAAGTGTTGGAAGGTTTATAAACATGGGGGAGGGGGGAGAGGATAAAATACAGACTATTCTGGCTTATGATGGTTAAACTTAATGCTTTTTTCCCTACAGCTTTACATGGCATGAAACTCAAACAAATTTTGCTCTTTTCCCAGGTTTTTGATGTATGTTACTATACTCTCTCTTGGTTGGGCAGTGACAGGGAGCTATTCCCAGTCAGCCATCAGGAGGGGAATAACCCACTCTCTGCAGTGAAGAGCTACTAGCTAGGATGTTTGGTAAGGTGTATCCAATAAATTTTTATTTTAGGACATTTTCAACTTATAATGATTTATCAGCACACAAATCCATTATAAATCAAGAGCAATTTACTAGAAGTGGCAATAGGAAAATGATAGAAGTATCAGAATTTAATTACAGCACAAACTAGCCAAAAAGTAGTTTCTAGAACATATGAAGACTTTCTACAATCCAGCAAAAACAAGGCATTCAACCCAACAGAGAGGGGAAGGAAGATATAAAGGGGAAATTCACAGAAGGAATACAAATGGTTGATGAACTGATGAAAAGATGCTTTCAATTCTCAAACACTCAGAGAAAACAAAGTGAAGCAGTATAATAATACCATTTTAATGCCTGGGTATCTTGGGGAACAAATTAGAAGCCTGAAAAATCTATTCTCTGTGAGAATACAAGAGAAATAGAATCTACATACACTGTCTGTGGAGAGGTGGGTAAGTTAGAAGAACCACTTGGAGAACAGATTTGCAGTCATCATTAAAATTTGTTCCAAGTACTGGTGGTGCAGACCTGTAATCCTAGCTAGCCAGAAGGCTGAAATCTAAGGATCATAATTTGGGATCAGCCCAGGCAGGAAAATCCATGAGATATTTCTAGCAAAAAAAGCTAGAAGTAGAAGTGTGGATCAATAATGCAGAGCACCATCCTTGGGCAAAAATAGCTAAGGGATAATGCCCATGATCTGAGTTCAAGTCCTAGTAACAGCATCAGAAAAAAAAAAGGCATCTGAGAAGATATAAACATCTTAATTCCTGGAACCTCTCAGTTACCTTATATATCAAAAAGAGTCTTTGTAGATCTGAATAAATTGAGGTCATGAGATGGAAGGCAATCCAGATTACCTGGATAGACCTTATATGTAATCTTATTTGTCTTTATGAGCAATACAGAGGAAGAGTTGGTTACACTCCAATGAATCCATATGAAGATGGATTAGGGAAATTGAAAGGTGCTGGCTTTGAAGGCACACTGGCAGCCTTCAGAAATAGAAAAGGCAAATCACAGATTCTTCTCACAACCTTTAGAGGGAAAATAACACTGTTAACACTTTAATTTTACACTTATGAGTTCCAGAACTGTGTGACAATAATTTGCTTTTGTTTTAAACCATGTAGCTTGGGGTAGCTTAAAAAACATAGACAGCCCATGTGCTAACATTTTAACCCTTGATCCAGAAACACTGGAACTTCCCAGTATTTCTTTGGGGCACTTAATGTACAAGTGAGAGTCAGGATCAAGCAGGCTGACTCCAGAGCAATCCTCCTCTACCAGCTCTATGGCCTCATCTTTCAAATCAGGTGGTCCAGGTCAGTGGACTACCAAGCAGAGAGGAAGGGAGGTATGTCCATCCCTCTTATACATATGAAACTCAGGGGGAAAAGTATTACAAGTCTTGGCTCAGACATCTCTCCACTGCCAAACAATTCCAAGAGAAAGAAGCAGAGCTCTGCAAGAACTGAGCTGGACAGGTGGAGACAGGTGAATCACACACAGCCAGGCAGATGGGGTGAGGGGAGGATGTAGTATTCCTGGTACTTCAGGCCTTGGAGAAATGTCACCCTAACCCAGCCCATCAGACCTATTGTAAAAATCACCAGTAACTGGAATCTCTGTATAAGAATGGCTCATTACAAAAAAGAAACAAGAAAGAGAAAAGGAAAGGAAAAGAAAGGAAAAATGGGGAATAGTTCAAAGCACTGCTTACCCAAGAGCTGCACTCAACAAAAGGAACATTAAATGAATTCAAAGAAAGCAGGTGTTTGGCAGCTGGGAAGCTACCAAGCGAATCTAAGAGCACCCATCAGACCCAGGACCCAATTAGTCTCCCTTTAGGACATTGAGCATTTCATTGATCCCTTCCCTGTGCTTTGATCCCCTCTGCCCACCTGCCAGGTGTCCTGTCTAGGAAATGTCACATGGGTTACCTCTCACACTGCTGCATTAGCTCACAGACCCATGGCTTCACAGTGGCCTCGGCAGGCCCTCCTAAAACTCATTCGACTTGACTCTGGTTCCCAAGCATGACCGACATACTCTCTGGGCACCACCAGACTTGGCCCTCATCTGGAAAGAACACAAGATTAGCAAAGGAAGTCAACTTGCACACAAACCCTCACATAGGCAGACTATGTTATAACAGACATAAAGGACATAAAAATAACCATTTATGATTGAAACCTGTACTCTGTATTGAGCTCTGGCCTCATCTCATTTCTCACAAAGTGCATATATCTTTGCTGTCTTCTACTCCCAGCTGTCGGGTAAGAGGCTCAGGATTCTACTTAAGGGGTTTTCTTCAAAGACTCAGTTGCTCTGAAATTCGCTAAGAGCCCAGGGACTGATGAGTTTTTAGTCTCCTGCATCCTTTGAGTGGGTGTAAAGCCTCCACTTTTTCTGTTTAACTTCCTCCCTCCATACCCCAGGGCCCTGCCTAGTCCTGTGTCTGTTCACCAGCTCTGCCCTGGAAGTCCTAGCTGTCCCAGGACTTCTTTTTTCTAAGCTCAATATTAACTCTGCCTTGCTGCTACTGGCTGCTTTCAAAGAATAATGATGCTAAAAGGTCAGTCCTAAAAAAAAAAAAAAAGTAAGGGGCAGGGGAAGAGGACTGCACAGGAAGAAGAGGACCAACGGTCTCTTCCTGTTTCCTGGTTCAGGGAGTAAGGGATTGAGGAGGCATTCTGAAGAAACCGAGGCTCTTACTGGTCCAATAACCTGCCCAATGTCACATGGCCCATATCCTCACACTGCACACTTACTAGGGCTTGCTGTCGGGGGAAGGGTCCCCATTCTGAGGAGCATACCCAAGGAAGACAGGCATGTCCCTGCCCTATCAGCCAGCCCACAACCTGCTGCTTGGCAGGCTGAAATTCCTGGAGGTCTTAAGGAAAACATCAGGGCCAGTTATTAAGTCACCACTTCTGAGCTCCCAGCGCTCTCTAGGGGACCCTGGCATTGTGCTTCCATAGTTCCACTTGCCATTGGGTCTGTTCATCTGCGCAGGGGGCGCTAAAGAGAGGCTGTAAAGCGTCAGTGGGAGACGGGGCGGGCTCCTTCCTGTTTGTTCCCTGTCTGCTTCCTGCGGGTTTCCTGTTTCTAGGGGCGTCATTCCAGCAACTTGTCCTAACCCTGGCCCACTGCAAGCAGTTCCAACCTGTCCCAACAGCTGGACGCAATTTGCAGTTTCACAGAACTAGTTGCACCACTCTGGGTCCCAAGAAACACTATCTGGTTGGTGCCCCCTGCTCAGACTGGTCGCCATGCTCATGGTCCTTGGCTGAGCTTAGTGACCCCAATGGCTGTTCAGCAGAACCCTTTCCTCAGGTATGAGTGTGCAGGATCCCTCCTCTGTCTTTTCCAAACACCCCCTTTGCTCCCTCGCTGTAGACTTGGGAGCTCTCTTTATAGTTACCCCCACAATCACACCTTAGGGGTCTTTCCATTTATCCTTCAAGCTGCCTGGTTCACTGTAAACCTGACCTGTTCAGTATGAAATTCTTTCTGTTTTTGATACTGGGCCCGGCTAATTCTATTGTCCTAAACTTTCTCAAGAAGTCCTCTGACCTCTCTACTAACAGTACCCCTCATTTACAAAGTTGCTTCTTCTTCTTGCCCTGTTCTATATGACTCTGCTGAGCTGTCAGTGACACTACGCCCTAATCAGTCCTGAACATGATAATGTTGATACCAGTGCAGCCATGTAGCCTTGAGCAGCTGAGGAAACCCTCCTTGGGAATCTATGTACACTGTGGCCTCTTTCTTCTAGGTTAGAGTCATCAGTCGGGAATGTAAATGGTGCTGTCTGCAGCAAGGCCCCTCTCGCTGCCCCAGGCCACACTCATTTAGGTAATCATCTGTGTTGAAATCCAAAAAGAGAAACAAGACTTAGTACCAGAGAGGAAGGGAGTTGGAGAGGAAGATAGAGAAGGAGAGAAGGGGAGGAGGAGGGGAGGGAAAGGAAAGAGAGAGAGCGAGCGTTCGTGTGCACACAGTAGGACTGAGCCTTCCATCCAATCATTCCTGATTTCCACTCCACCCCTATACTTCCCAATTTCTGGAGCCAAAAATTCCCTTTTGTGTTTAAGTCATCATGAGTTGGATTTCTGCAACATTCCACCATGAGCTCTGACTAAGATGGCTGAGGCCAAAGTAGTCTAGAATCAAGGTGAGTCAGGGTTTGTCTAGTCAGACTTGTCACCAGGTACAGCAATCCACCCTAGTGTCTCTACCATACAGTCACCATTTCATAAGCATCCTGTTCATGAAAGCCCTGAGCCATGGCAAAACCAGGATTGAGTCCAAGATGTGAAATCTAAGATGAAACTCGGCAACAAACAGCAAAAACTTACAGCCCACCTACCTGCTGGAGTCCTGGACATGGTCCTATCATATTCACTTGTGAGAAATGTGTAGACAATATTACATAACTGCAGAATTGTATTTATAGCACTTATTTTTCTAATGAAGCTCCTTTTGGAAACATTGGACTTTAAAGCTTTCTAGGAAATAAACACACACACACAAATACACAGCTTTCCCTTCCTGCAGGGTAAAAACTACTTAGTGCAGCCCACTCCCCTCCCCCATAGCACCCAGGTTAAGACATTGAGACCTCATCAGAATTATGTAGTCAGGAACAGAGCACAGGCCTCATTTCCAGAATATCAGGGGTCTGCTTGAGCCTGAATGGGAACAGAGCAGAAGACAGAGGCCTCCCAGCCACCACCATCTGGCATTAGTCTGACCATTTGCTGTGAAGCCCTCACAAAGAAAAAGAGTAGCTGAGGCTTTGGATAAGCCATTCTCCAGCAAAATGCCAGACTGGAGGTATGGCTCAAGTGGTGGTATGTCAGCTATGCACAAAAAAGCTGAGCAAGAGCACAAGCTCGGAGTTCAAGCCCTGTTACCATCACAAAAGCAAGGAAGGGAGAGAAGGAATGAAGATAAGAGGGAAGGAGGAAAAGAAGGAACGAAGGAAGGAAAGAAAGAGAAGGAAAGGAAGGAAGAAAGAAAAAGAGAGAAAGAAAGAAAGAAAGTCCATGAGATATTGTCTTAAAAAGCTGGGATTACTGGTGCAGACCTATCATCCCAACTACAGGAAGTGAAAAATATCACCCCTGCCTCAAGCCTAAGCCTAACCTGGAAATGTTTTCCAGCTTCCTGTATTGTGGTATGGTTCCTTTCTTCCATACTCATTCCTATCATCTGCCACAGAGAACTCACCAAAGTGTACCATGTCATTTGGATTTGCAGTTCATCATAGCACAGAAAAATCACTCAAGATGTCAGAGCTACAGAAAAAAACTCACTCCTAATCTATCTCAAAACTGGAAGCAGGAGAATTCAATGACTCTAGATTTATTTTATTTTTTAAATTAAAAAAATTTTTTTTGCCTGTTGTGGGGCTTGAACTCAGGGCCTGGGCACTGTTCCTGAACCTCTTTGTGCTCCAGGTTAGCACTCTACCTCTTAAGCCACAGCACTACTTCCAGGTTTTGAGTGGCTTATTAGAGATAGGAACCTTAATGGGACTTCTCTGCCCGTGCTGGCTTCCAACAGTGATCCTCAGATCTCAGCCTCTTCAGTCTCTTGAGTAGCTAGGATTACAGGTGAGAGCCACCAGCACCTGGATGACTCTAGATTTTCAGATCAAATCCCAACCCTACTTTTTTCTGGATGTGTGTATGAGGGAAGTTTACATGGTCCCTCTGAGTCTCGGTTTCCCCGTCTTCCTTGTGGGAGTGGGTTAACAGAGGTAAAGTACTTAGAACAGTGCCTAAACAGAGAAGTTTACCTGTCACCTCTGTACTAGTCGCCTGCTCTCAGAACCATCCCTGTTCTTCAGTCTTAACACAGCGTATGTTTGTTGCCCTTATAAACAGTCTAGTGTTGGTATTCCTTTTTAGAAGGGAATTTGTCATACAGTGGGCAGGAACTCAGCTCATTGGCTGCTAACACCATCCCCTAGCACCTAGAATCCTCTGTTCCAAGTAATAGAGGGTAAAAGAGAGTGGGGAATGCCCATGATCTCCTCAAGCCTCAGCCCAGAGGCTTCCCAAATCACTTCTGCTCAACAGTCCACTGGTGAGAACTGGTTACATGGTGAGCATATCTGACACCAAGGGGGTTGGGGAATGTCACCTCCCCACACTAATAAAAGCACCCTATGGTCAGGTGCTGGTGGCTCATGCTTTTTTCCTAGCTACTTAAGAAATTGAGATCTAAGGATCTCAACACCAGGTAGGAAAGTTTCTGAGACTCTTATCTCCAATTAACCACAAAAAGCCAGAAGAAACAGTAAGAGTCAGCTCTAAGTTAAAGCCTCAGAATACTTTCTATCTCCCTCTCCCTCTTTCTCTTTCATACACACACACATAGACACACACACACAGACACACACACACACACACACACACACACACACACACACACACACAAGCAACCTGTGGAAGGCAAATGTAGATTTTTGTAAACAACCATCTCATCCCAAACTGTAATGGCTTGAAACATATTCTGATTCAAAGTTCTGCAGGTCAACAGGTTGGTCTGGGACCAGTGGTGGTTTTCCTACCAATCTTATTTGGGCTGACATCTCATTTGAGTTGACAGTTTGGTGGGCCTGGGTGAGCCAGTGTACACACACACACATACACACACACACACGCACACACACACACACACACACACACACACACACACACACACTCAGCTGCTACTAGCTAAGCTGTCTCTCAGTTCTCCATATGGCCTCTCCAGCAGGCTAAGAAGCCAAGACCAGAATTACAGGATAGCAGAAGCAAGGTATCACAAGGCCTCTTGAGTCCTAGATTTGGAACTCACCTCTGCCACATTCAGAGCAGGACATAAAGCCAGTTCATGCCTAGGAAGTAGGGAAACAGACTCTGTCTCTTGATAGAGGGGCTGTGAAGCCCCTGTGGCCTACGCAGTCTACACATGCATGAAGCATGAAAAGATTTTTCCTCATCAGATGCTTCTAAAAGAACAAGGCATTCTCTCAATCCTCTTATGATCCTCATGATTATGGAGACTTGATTTTCCCAGTGCTCAGTCCCCAGACATGTGCAAATGACTTCTTCCAATACCCGAAGAACTAGTCATCAGTGACAGCACTTGAGAAAAAGCTGTTCAAGTGGGACTTCCGGAAAGACAGCATGGTTGACTCCAATGCTATGCTCTCTTGGGCTTTAAGTCCCTTTCATTCTGCAAACAACTAATATTTTTCTCCTTTCCTTCATTGCTCTCTCTGTCCCTCTTTCTCTCTCACTGTCTCTTTCTTCCTCCTCCTTTTCACCTTCCCCTTTCCTGTTTCCCTTTCAAAGCTCCTTAAAGTCAATGGTAAAAGTTCAAATCTTTACTTTTTGTGGCAAAAATACTTCCGTTTGGTTGGAGCTACAGAAATACTTGTAGGGAACTGATTTTTTTTGGAGCAAAATCTTTCACACTTTTGTTTTCCCTGGAGGATGTCCTACAGATTATTTTGAAAACTGATGGGCCCTCACAGATATTTTCAGTTGAGAATGAAAATATGTCATTATAAGTAAAATAGTTGTAGAGTATGATTTGTGGCACAGAGCAAATACTGACATTTTAAAATAGATTATATCATTCTATTGAATGTATCTAGTAGAATCTAAGTATCCTAATGTTTTGTTTAGTTTCTACCTATTTTCTAATATGTAAAATTTAATGCAATAAAACTGATCATCTTGAGTATTGTTGGTCCTAGGAATTTAACCACAGACCCAGAGCTTACGAGGCAGATGCTTTATCACTAGAGCCACAACTCTAGCCCTTTTCATGTTGGGTTATTTTTTGGATAGAGTTTTGGTGCTTTTTGCCTATGGCCGACTTTGAACCCACCCTACATTTTGAGCATCTTAAAGTGTGCAACCATCACTACCATCTTGCAAAACTTCCATTCTTACAAAACTGAAACTCCACCCACATAAGCCCTACCTCTCCATTCTCCCCTTCCCCAGCTCCCGGCAGCCACTATTCCATTTTCTGTCTTTATGAACTTGGTATTCTATCATGTATTTCAAAATAGATGGACAGCTCCTTAATATTCAAAATTTTATATCCTGTCTTCCATCTTTGAATTCCGTTTCACACTAATTCTCACAGAATTTTATGCTAGTACAACACATAGGTAGGTCATGATTTTTGGTTTATCCTATCATACATCTCTAACAAAACATGAATATACATTTAAATCATTTACATTTCTTTATTTTTATGGCTATAGTTCTATTAAAGTATTCTATTCTGAATTGAATTACCATCAGATTAATAATGGTATGTAACTGATCGAATACATAAAATGTGATCATTATAAAACTTTAAAAGCAAGCTTTACAAATGTATTTGTTAATGATATAGATGTAGATGGCTTTGTCCCAGTAAGGTCATATATCAATCCATGACTCACTGTTCTAATGAGTCAGAGTTGGTTGTGGACTTTTTTTATGTTCTTCTAGGTTAAAGACACAGAGAAATCTTAGTAGAGTCAGTAGGTAGGAACAGATGATATTTTGTTCTTTTGACCATGGAATTATGCCTAAATTACTTGTCAGTTTGGGTGAATGCCAAAAAAAATTGGATATCATTTCACTTGCAATTTTTATCCAGTCTCTAGAGTTATTCTTTCTTGCTATATTCAGGAAAGAACATCAAAAATTTCCACTAACACTTACAAAATGATCATCAATCAAACCTCTTCCTCTCTCCAAGATATTTAATTTAAACCATTATCCTATTATTTTCAAAGAGGGTTAGGAAATCAAAATCTATTAATTTAATTAAACTTTGGTGAACAACTTTTTTTTCCAGTATTAGGGATTGAACACAGGGCCTTAGATTTGTTAGGCAAGCAATCTATTGCTTGAGCTACATCCCCAGACAGTTAGTGTTATGGACAAAGTCTTACTAAATTGGTTGAGCTGGCCTCTAACTTGAGATCTCCTGACCTTTCACTTCCAAATAGCTTGGATTACAGGTGTAATGCTACTGTTTCCAGCTGTCAGCAAGTTTTTCTAGTAAGATGATTTTATATTATTACTTGCTTTACATATTTTTAAGAAACAAAAATGCACATTCAATTTATTCTATTTATTCTATTCAGTACAGGTTCCTGCACTTCTAGATCCAACTTAGAACCTTGCCTTTCTCCTAAAGCTGTAAGAAGATGGTTACACCAGCTGTGGCACTAGAAGGTCAGAGGTACTCTCCTTGGAAGCAAGTCTGGTGCTAGAAGGGGTGCTGGGCATAGATAAGCTCCCATCTTCCCTCAACATTTCTAGCACCTTTGACCTTTGAGATTTCTTCGACGCAAGTCTGTTCTCTAAAAGAAGGATTTTTCCCCAGAGCAGTGAAAAATTCAGTGTGTTTGGCTTTCCTTTTATCCACAGCTGAGTTTTGGAATGAACTAGGCTGGGCCAGGTGAATTAAAGGCTGAAGGGATGAGAGAAGGGCCGATGCTTTGAAAGCAGACACCCAGACTCCATCCCTGGTCTCATGACTCATCAGTTACATAACTGAGTAAGTCACTCTGACTTTCTGCTCTAATTTTCTGGCATCCAAAATGTGGTATGGACGCTTAACTCCTAGAATTGCAAAAGGATTAAGCAAG
Organism: Dipodomys spectabilis; assembly: GCF_019054845.1. NCBI lineage: Eukaryota > Metazoa > Chordata > Mammalia > Rodentia > Heteromyidae > Dipodomys > Dipodomys spectabilis. Next base: position 11,548,515 of record NW_024870694.1, on the reverse strand, counting down.
AGTGCAGTCCTGAAGTACCAAATAGAGTCTATTTCTTCCTGCTGCCCCTGCTGTTCAACTTGGCATTGGATCCCATCCAGACCTACTGCCCCATTTCCCTCTCCATAATCCTAGCAACCAGGCTCAACTCTCAAGACTCCTCTTCCTCAGGCTATCCCAGTTCCATCTCCTGTCCAGCCCAAAGCCTTTCTCAAATAGCACCACATCTGGAATCTTTACTTCCAAACTGACCTATGTCTGTCTATGATCTTTCTCTCCAAACTGACCTATGTCTGTGTCTGTCTGTCTCTGTCCCTGTCTCTGTCTCTCTCTCACCTCTCTCTCTCTCTGTCTGTCTCTCTCTCTCACACACACATACATGCTACCTCTCTTTTGACTAAAGCCAACTCCATAGAAAAATGTCATGTACACAGTAAATGAAGTCCATTTTTCACATTCTTCCAAGCTGCATGAACTTCATTGTAATTAGACAGATGCAAAATGAATGTAAGGCTCTTTTTTAAACCCTAGGTCTTCTTAATTGCCTCAGTTGGAAGAATCATTAATACATGATTAATGTGCTAGCTTCTGTAAAGATTGAATTACCCTGAGATGTGTTACAACCTGCTTCCCAGACACTCTGGAGTGTTGCTAGCTGTTAATAGCTTCAGACTGACTCTGGCTCCACATTGCACATAATCAATCCACAGATGGAAGGGCTTTGTCCCAGAGCCCAGTGCCTTGCTCATGGTCAGAAGAAAAACTGAGAACAGGCTGACCAATGGTGTTTAAGTACCAGAAGCAGCCAGGTATAGTCCAGAGTGAAATCTCAGGCCAGAAAGAGCCAGGCAAGTACATAGTTGTTCTAAAACCCTTTCTCTTGTCACAGTGCACATTGCTGGAGTTTGAACTCAGGGCCTGACATTTTTGCTTAGCCTTGTCTGCTCAAGGCTGGCACTCTATCAGTAGAGCTATAATTGAGCCACCAGTTGGCTTTTTGATAGTTAATTGAAGATTAATTTCGCAAATTTGTCTGCCCCAGCTGTCTTGGAACCTGAGTTTTCAAATCTCTGCTGCCTAAGTAGCTAGGATGACAGGTGTGAGCCACTGGCACTTGACATTAAAATTTTTTTATGTTATTTGGGAGAATCTCATACATAGTATCTCAAAGCACACACAGTCATATAAAGGCAGGTGGGCTGAACATAGGTAATCTGCTTACACCTCATGGTTAAACAATCCTGAAGTTTGAAGTCAGAAGCTTGCTCTATCACTGAGCTATGTACTTGTCTCATTTCCAGGGTGCAAATGTTTGGATCCAAGGTGGACAGTGATCATGAGAACGATCACAGCAGGACCAGATCACATGAGGTCAAGAGAAAAGAGATGTACTTCCCTCCATATCCTCCACATTTCCCTGGCAGGTTCTGGGGCCCTCAGCATGATTCCCTCTTCCCTTCCTCCCCCAACCCCTCCCACCAGCACTTGGTCATGACTACCAGGTCAGACAATCAACAGATGTATTTTCAAAGCCATAGACAGGCTGCAGCCAGCTGGGTATAAGTTTGGAAATTACAAGAAGGGTAAGAGGAATCCAGCCATCCAAGAGGTGAAAAGAAAGCTTTACCTGACCATAGGTAGAAACTGTGCTTCTAGCAGGTTCCGAGCTCTTGACTGTTTGAAGATATGCATATCTGAATCAGAGGCTGTGGAGCTGCTTTTCTGCTAGAAAGAAACAATCACATATGTCCTGAAAACTTGTTGTTTCCTGGATATGACCTTAATCTGAGGCTCAGATTGCAGCCTTCAGAAAAATATAACAGAACCTTATAAACTTACAGGGCCAGCAAGTCGATTTGTGGGTGCCTAGGTGTGGGTATAGGACTGAGGGTTAACTGTAAAATGGGCCTATGAGCTCTCCCTGGGGACTGAAGGTGCTCTTAAGCTGCTTTATGATAGGGCTGAGAGGGTGGCTCAATAATATAGCGCTTGCCTTGTATACATAAGGCCCTGGGTTTGATTTCTCAGCATCACATAAGCAGAAAAAGCTGGAAGTGACACTGTGGCTCAAGTGGTAGAATTAGCCCTGAGATAAACTGAGGGGCAGTGCCCAGGCCCAGAGTTCAGGCCCCACAACTGACAAGCAAACACACACACACACACACACACACACACACACTGCTTTATGGTAATGGCTGTGCCACCTAGAAAGTTACTAAAAAAAATCAATGAATTATACACTTAAAATGGCTGAATTTTATGATCTGTAAAACAGACCTCAATAAAGCTGGTAGTAAAACCAAAATGAACTAAAGCCCAAACAACAGCAAAACGAATCCAGTTTCATGAAACTTCTCTCCGATCTGCTCCCATCACTCCCTCACACACCCTCTGCAGCCCCTCCCCGGGTTCTCTTCCTGCTCTGTACCAGAACCTATGTGTGGCACTTCTCCATCACTGTGACACAATACCTGAGATAAACAGCTCACAAGGAGGAAAGGTTTGTTTTGTCTCACCAGCTCAGAGGTTTCTGTCATGGTCGCTGTCTCCATTGCTGTGGGGTCTCTGACAGCTCAGGACATCATAGCAGGTGCATATGGCAGAGGAGGCCTGCTGGCCACATGGCTGTGGGAAGAAGAAGGATGGAGAAAGAGTTTGGGCTCTAAGATCCCCTTAACGTGCATGCCTCCCGTGTCCTAGAGTCCTTCCAGTTGATGCTGCCTCCTGATGGCTTTATCACCTCCTATCAGAGCCACAGGCTAGAAAAGCAGGGTTTAAACACATGGACTTTTGGGAACTACAAATCTAAAGCATAGCTACCTATAATGCTGTTTTCTGTGCCTCTTCACCCCTCGCTGCCCTACGTTCCCACCTCAGGGACATATAGGGTCCAGAAAACTGGGTAGCCTGACAGTAGAGGCAGAGCAGGAAGCCCTAAAGGCTCATTCCGTGGGCCACACTGCCCAGGCCTGCCACCGTTGCAGGAATTTAACTGGTTCCAAGCCCCAATCCTATACAGAATTGATACACTCCACTTCGAAGACACCTGCTCCAGCCCAGTGGAATAGACAAGGTCACCTGCTTTGTGACTCCCAAAATTAAGGGTATTGCTACCTCTGGGTAGAGAAGGAGTTAATCTAGAAAAGGCTGCATTAATGGCTATGTTCATTTTGCTGATTATGCCAGTAACACACTTAAAACCTGAAAGCCCAGTGGACTTTGGTAAATAAAAATATCACCATAGGAAGGATCATTGAGTTGATTAAGAGATATTACTCCAAATTATTTCATGGATGGAAAAGTATTGACAATACCATGTGAAGCCACAAAAGCATGTTGCAGAATTTTAAATAGTATATACAACTCTCCCCACCACTCTGTGTGTGTGTGTGTGTGTGTGTGTGTGTGTGTGTGTGTGTGTGTGTGTGTGTGTGTGTGTGTGTGTGTGTGTGTATACACTCCTCAGGAACTGGATACTATTCCTGAGCTTTTTTTGCTCAAAGCTAATACCCTACCACTTAAGCCACAGCTTTTTTGGTGATGAATTAGAGATAAGAGTCTCCAAGTCTTAACTGCATGGGCTGTAGCTAGGATTACAGCTGTACCACCAGAATCCAGCACCACCCCTTTTTGTGTATAAGAAATACAAGCTGACCAGAGGACTAAATGTTATAGATTTATGGATGCTTTGAATTTCTGTCTTTACACTTTCCAGCATTCATAATTTCCTGTAATAAGCTTATGTGATTATTTTTAAAAATTCACTTAAAGACTCTAAAAAAGCACAAAAATAAACAATAAAAGCTATGTAGTTTCCCACCCCCATGAAAAAGGTCATACTTAGATTTTCTTTCTTTCTTTCTTTCTTTTTTCCTTCCTTCCTTCCTTCCTTCCTTCCTTCCTTCCTTCCTTCCTTCCTTCTTTCCTTCCTTTCTTCTTTTGCCGGTCCTGGGGCTTGAATCCCTGGGCTCCTTTTACTCAAGGCTAGCATTCTACCATTTGAGCCACAGTACCACTTCCAGCTTTTTCTGTGATTAATTGGAGATAAGAGCCTCACAGACTTTCGTGCCTGGGCTGGCTTCAAACCACGATCCTCAGATCTTAGCCTCTTGAGAAGCTAGGATTATAGGTGTGAGTCACCAGTGCCTAGCTAGATTTTGTTTCTAAGAAGCATAGAACAACAGATTAAATCTTTATCTCCATGTTCTGGATCAGCCTCAGGTCATCCCCTGTCTCTCAACAGCATGCTCAGTTCATGTTTTCATACTCATGTTATATTAGTTACATAGAATTGGATTTAAGTTAGTTTCTTAACTTACTAATAAAATGATATCAAACTGTATAACTCCCTACAATTTACGTCTTTCCAGAGCTGTTGGTATTCAAGGCATACAGTCTTTTCATTCACTTGACCTTTCTAATCATCCATCCATCCATGTTTATCTCCTCCTCTACCAATGGACTTCAGGGTTGTTTCTAAATTGTCCCTTAAGAAGTGGTAAAATAAACATCACTGGGCCTGTGTTTCTGGGAACATAAGTGAGAGTTCAACCAGTACAGAGGTTCTCACAGGGTGGCCCAAGACTGACCCTGCCAGTTTAGTAATCCAAAATCCTAAGGCACCGTGTGAGACTGAATGGGGAATGGGATACACAGTCTGTTCTCATAAGCCTACAGGTGTAATCTCAGTACTGGTTAGGCAGAGGCAGGAGGATCCAGAGACTGAGGCCAGTTTAGGCAGAATTAGAGAGACTCAATCTCAAAAATAAAACATAACGAAAAGGGCTTGGGGGAGAAAAATGAGGGAAAGGCACCAAGTTTGACAAGAAAGGTACTTATTACCTTACTTATGTAACTGTAACCCCTTGGTATATCACCATGTATGTATGTATGTATAAAAGAAAAGGGTTAGTAGCGTAGATTATGTGGTAAAGCACTTACGTAGCATGCTCATGGCCCTAGATTCAGTAGTGCAAAGAAAAAAAAAATCCAAACCCACAAGTAAACAAACAAATAATAAACAGACTTAAAAACGTGGACACAAACTTCAAGCTGTATTCACAGCTGGAAGTATCATGATGTAGCCTCAACACTGTGTTTCTGAGATAGAAACCTGGAATGGAACTCCACAGCCTGTCCAGCTGCCTGCCCAGTGCTCTGCCCCAAGTCTCTTATCTCAATCTCTAGCTTCTTCCAGGATGACCTACTGGGAGGCTCACATTCTCCCCACATAGCTACAACCATCACAGCCTGAGCTTCAACTAATACTTGCCCAAGGGTTATAATAGGGAAAGACCCCTCAGCTGGCTCAGCCCTAGCCTAGCTGGGGCACCAGGCCTAGTTCTAGGGATCATGTACAACAGATGTTTAATGATGTCTAGAGAGTAGCTCATATTATCATTTAGTCATTCAAAATGTATGAGCAACATAGATATGCCAGTTACTGAGCTGGGAGCATTGATGAGTGACTGACAGTGAAAGCCAGGGGTGGGGGATCCTCCCGAAGGGGAGGAAGACACAGACATGGAATGGTCAATTCCACAAGTTATGTAAAGTTGCAGCTGCCACAGTAAGAAAGAGACACGTGTGGTACTGTGAGAGCTGGTCAGAGGTGAGGGAAGGTCTCCGAGGAGGATGAGAACTCAGAGCTAGAGGAAGCCTATCTCTAGGATCCCTCAAAACCTCCAGATCTCTAACAGCCAGCCATCCCTTCACATACTGCTCTGAGGATGTGGTGAGAGACACGGCCACTCACCAGCCAGAGAACCGGGACGACACCCACATTCCAGCCAAAAGGCCCATGAAATCTTATGTCTCCCTCAGCAATAGGACAAACAGCTTCATCAAATTGCCATCAAAATTGTACTGTCCAGAAAATTCTTACTGTACAGGGACTGGCTGCTTCCAAGATAGACAGCCTGGAACACCCCAATCAAAGTCCGGAGGTTGCTTTGCAGGCAGCTAATGTACTCTAATTTGGTTTTAATAGCGCTCCAAAGAAAGAGAAGATTCATGTCTTTCCACCAACGCTGCCCCTCCCATTTCTGTCTGGGGAATCTCTTCTTTGGTGCATTTATGATAATGCTGCTGTTTACAGTTTCCGAAGGAGGTGGAGGGGCTGATTCACGTGGCCTCCAAATCACCAGAGGAAAGAAACCATCATCAGCCCCATCCCACCCTCCATCTGCCTCCCTAGGATGCTCTGAAACATCTTCCCACACTCACCCAGATAATGAGAGGGAGTGGCCTGTCCTCTGATTCTTCAAGAGCATACACAGCCAGCTGTCTTGGGTCTAGGATATGTATTACAACAATCTTACCGCAAACAAGTTATTTTTCCTCATCATGTTCTGTCCGTCTTTCCCATGCAAATTTCACCTTCCCTGGGCCTTAAGATACAGGCTGTTTGGAGTATGATCAGTTGTTTGGAGATGCCAAAATAATATCTTGGGGAAGTCAAATAAGCTTTATTTTAGACACAAGAGGTTTCGTGAGATGGCAGGAAAACTAGAGAAATTCTCTTCTGGATTAGGCCAGCTCACTCTAAAGTTGCCAGAATTTAAGTCATCCTGACAATCATCCTTTTACTTTAAAATTTTTCTTCTTAACTTTTACTTTGTGTCAGTACTGGATATTGAACTCGGGGCCTCAAACTTGCTGCTTGAGCTACACATTCCCCCCAACCACCACTATCCCCAGTTCTTGTGTTTTCAGATAGTCTCATTCTTTTTCCTGGTCTGGTCTTAATCCAAGATCCTCCTAGATCTGCCTCCTGAGGAACTGGGATTAGAGGTATATACAACCACACATGGTCTCATCATCCCTCTTGAAGTCTTAGTTGTATTCTCTATAATTGAAGGGGTTGAGTTATCAGTTCTTGAAATTTTTTATAATGTCCGTGACCTTTAATTAGTGTTTCTATTTTAGGCCCCACTTTGTGGTCATATGAATCTTGGTGGCTCACAAAAATGTTTGGCACAAGATTTTTTTTTAACATAAATGGAGAAAATATAGGGGCAAAATAGAGCAAAATGGGACACCAAAACAAAATTAAACTCCAAGCTGCATGATAAAGGACTCATCACTTTGACAGAAGTGAGCCAAAATTTTGCCTGTAAGCCTCCTAGCAGCCAAAGCTAGGAATGGAAGGCAATTAATTTCAAGACTAAGCAGTATGGATAGAACAAAACTAAGCCAATTAGTTCTTTAGGAAAAGGTCTCCTCTTCCTGGATGGAATTCTCAACATCTTTACAAGAAACTCAATAACCTGTTGGTAAGACTTCTAGCAACATAACACCAAAGCATAGTTAGGTGAATTCAGTTTGTCCTGGACCAAACACTGTGGCTCATGTCAGAAGCTTAGTGGCAGTCTTTGTAAAACCAAGAACTCCTGGAGGTCCAGATAATCTAGAGTGAGAACAACACTGATCTCTGAGCAGAATCGTCATCCAACATCCTTTTCATGTAAATTCCATAGTGGCCTGAGGAATGATATGCCTGGGAACACATAGGGAAGGGGTCGCAGTGTTCAGATCTGGGAGACACACTGTTTTTGGTTCATACTAGTGCTCCTCCTGGCCCCTGGACTTGATTGGGTCCAACCCCTTTGTCTTCTGGCTTCAACACTGGTGTTTCTCCATCCTTCCCTAGTGGCCCTGGTATCCATGGCAGAGTTTGTGCTGATCCCTCCCCTTTATGTGAGTTCCTTTATTCTCCTCCCTAGCTTTCCCATAACCCTTACCTTCCAAGGTTCTGCCTAAAGGTAGCTGAAGCTACCCCAATTTTTCCAGTTTATATAATTTATCAGGGCACTTGGCCAATTCACGTGCTGAGTCCAGCTCAGTCCTCTGCATCTTAGAAGAGCTGGAGATTCAGGGGCTTAGATTTGTTTTCCCATCTTGTCTGGGGACTTCCTAAGGCAAAGGCTCCATGCACAAGTTCCAGCCCTCTGGAGCTTCAATGTTCTTCCCATGATTTCCCCTGCAGTTCAGCTAGTGTCTATGAAGTTCATCTATCTGCAGGAGAGAGGGGCAAGCAAGGTGGGGCTTCCCCAGGGGAGAGCGCCCTCACAGGGCCAACAGGGATAGTTCCACTGGCTGGATGAGCTGGGGAGGAATGGGACTTCTAATCCCTATGTCACCACTGGGCTAGCCTGGACAGTGGCCAAGGGAGACCAGGAGAAGGTGGTTGCCTCCCTGTAGATAAGCATCTGACACACTTTGAGCCTATTTCTTGCTGCACCTGTTTATTTAACCAGAGCATTCTGAGCACAATGTCCATGAGGAACTTGTTGACATGTTTGAAAATCTGCATTTGTAATACTCCTGCTCTCCAGCTTTCCATCTGCCAGCCAGGCTATGTATTAATTAGAACAAGTCCTCTCCAGGAGAGGTGGGGCTTCTTTTTCAAAGGGATACAATTTCAGTTTGCAGGGTCTGCTGGGTTGCTTTCCAGAATTCTGTATGGGCATCTGTCTACTGTGCATCCACCATGACCAGTACTTCTTGCAACAGGAAGAGGTGTGACCTGATTTCTGAGCACTTTTCAGTACCTAGTGTACGTTCAGGTATGAGCAATTGTGTGTATAGATACATGGGTATGAGTGCTAGGGCTCTTGTGCTTGTTTGGGTGGGAGCAAGTGTGGTCTGCATGCATACATGCACAGCACCTGCTAGCCTTCTGTCCTTAAGACAGTCCTTGGAAAATCAACTTGGCAATTTGCGTTTTGTTGTGGTGGAGTGCCAGGGAGCTGCTCCACATCCATCGCCTGAGATTAAAAAAGAGAGAGATTTTGGGTTTACACTGAACTCTTTGTGATGATAATTACTAGGACTTTGTAATTTCCCTCCTGGAGAATTTGGCAGGCTTTGCCAACTCCTTCCTTGCATGTTATGTGCCTCTTTCTGAATGGCAGTTTGGGACCATGAAAGGCAGGAACCCCTGGGGCCCAGCTCCCTAGGGGAGGCTCCATGGAGTACAATGGTGTGGAGCTCTCTTCAGAACTGTACATGCTGGGCCTTGGGAAGGAGCCTGGCTCAGGAGTGTCAGCTGTAAAATATGCCCCCACACACACACTGCATCTTTGAGATCTTGGAAATTTACTCACCCCTCCCTTCACCCTCACTCTGGTCTTGGGGCTTGCTTTCTTGTTTATAAATTGAAGCACTTGAACTGGATTATCCTTTGGCTCCCAACATTGGTAAATAGAAAAACATGGTGGGGCAGAAGGGTTGAAAATAACCCTACCTGCCACCAAGGACTTAAGGTTGGAGGGAGAGGCATGATATGAAAAGACATGACAAGGTAGAAAGAAAAAGAGGAAGCAAGGACAAGATGTTGAGGAATTGCAAGACAACTAGATCTCCTGGGCTCCTAGAGCAGATATATCTGCCTGTATCACCTCCTCTGATCTCACTTTCCCAAAGCAAATGTTAACTTTGTTCAGTAAACCTTAAACACAGGAGAAGAACATAAGAGCTAGCCGGGCAATGAGTTATTGGGGCAGAAAGCCTAGGTTCAAGTCCCACTTTATCAGTGTGTAGGCTGTGTGATCTGGGGCAAATTACTGATCCTCTCCTGTTTCAGCTGTGAATGGGGACAGAGAAAACCTTTCTCAAAAGGTCTCTGAAGTCAGATGCCATTGGCTCATGCTTGTTATCCTCGCTACTCAGGAAGCTGAGATCTGTTGAAACGGTCCAGGGTAGGAAAGTTCCCACAAAATACTTATCTCTAATTAACCACTCAAAAACTGGAAGTGGCATTGTGGCTCAATTGGTAGAGTGATAGCCTTGAGCACAAAGAGGCTCAGGGACAGTGCCCAGGCCCTGAGTTCAAGCCCTACAACTGACAATAACTAAATAAATAAATATCCCTGAGACAATTAATGAGATAATGCAAATGCTTTGGCATGGTGCCTGGCATGAAAAAGGGCTTGAGTGATGTAGATAATATGACCCCCCATCCTTTTTATTGATAGTTCTCAGATTTGGACTAAGGGGTCTTGCTTGCCAGGCAAATGCTCTGCCACTTGAGCTATGCCCTCAGCTTGGAATATAAAATAATCTGTCTTTAAAAATATGTGGATCCTGGGGCTTGAACTTGGGGCCTGGGCTATATCCCTGAGATAGTTTACTCAAGGCTGGTGCTCTACCACTTGAGCTAGAGCTCTACTTCCAGCTTTATGGTGTTTGCTTGGAGATAAGAGTCTCAGGGAAGTGGGAGGAAGAAGGGAGGAGTTGGGGAGGTGGGGAGGAAAGGGATGGTAGGGGAAAAATAAAGGAGGGTGTAACAATGCTGGATAGGAAATGTACTCATTACCTTGCTCATGTAACTGTAACCTCTCTGTACAGTATCTTTACAATAATATATATATATATATATATATATATATATATATATATATATATATATATATATATAAAGAAAAAAAGAGTCTCAGGGATTTTCCTGTCTGGGCTGGCTTTGAACGGAGATTTTCAGATCTCAGCATCCTGAGTAGCAAGGACTATAGGCATGAGCCACTGGTGCCCAGCTTAAAATAATCTTATTTTTAATTCAAATTTTATTGTAAAGGTGATGTACAGAGGTGTTACAGTTACATAAGTAAGGTGATTAGTACATTTCTTTTTGAACAGTGTTACCCTCTCCCTCATTTTCTCCCACTTTTTCTCCTCCCAACCCTCTTAACCCCCAACTTGTAAAGTTCATTTCCAACATAGTGTCTAGTGAGTATCACTGTTGAATTGCTTCATCCTTTGTCCTACTGTTTCTGTGATTCCCCTTCCCTTTCCCAAATTAGATAAACTTATATACAAGAAAAGGGGTACAGAAATAAAAAATAGTGGAAACAGGGAATACAACAGAGGAGAAAAAAAGAAAAGAAGTAACTGCAAGAAGTACAAAAAAAATCCTCTTGTTTCCATTTTTTGGAGTTCATTTTGATAAGCATCATTTTATATGGTCATATGTACATAGCTATTGAGCCATTGTGATCCTCTCCTAAGAATATCCTCCATTGTTCTCAGTTTGAGAATGCTTGGAGTGATGTTTAATTAATCATGTCCAAGTGTAATTATCTGTCTTTTACTATCCATTGGATTAACTTGTAGATTTATAGACATATTATAGTTATTACAAATGAGGGAAACCATGCAGCCTGTGTTTCTTTGGGTCTGGCTCACTTTGCTTAATATAATTTTTTTCTAAGTCTTCCCATTTTCTTACATATAGGGCAATGTCATTCTTTCTGATGGAAGCACAGAATTCCATTTGAAGTAAGGAGGTCCAGTCTGGCAGATGCCATATTGGCCACATAGTGGATTATAGGGTCTGGCATCTTGTCATCATGCTAGGGGAAGGAAACCCCCTGCCCATTTCCTGCCTCCCAGGTGATGGGCATGCCCAGATATCTGGAGGCAGGGATGGGCATTTGGCTGATAGGTTACTGAATCTGTCAGACCAGTGCCTGGGACAGGGAATTTCCTGTGGATCTGCCCCCTATGCTGACCCTATTTAGGCCTGGACCAGCCCAGCCGCCATTATACCATGCCTCATGTGTCTCCATGATCCTGTCCTGTCTCCTTTCTCCTTGCTCGTCTCTACTCATCATGGCATCCCAATTTAGATCTCCACTGGAGCTGAATTGGGTTGTTGGTATTGTTTTCATTCTTTCTTTCCTCTTTATCCTGTTTCCTAGCTATGTTATGTGTGTTTGGGGGCTGCAGACCTTTGTAACAACTAGATGCCTGCAGCCTGCTAACTGTATAATAAAGACTCCAATATTCAAAATGTGGCTTCTGGGATGATTCACCTTACAACACATTGTGTATATGCCACATTTTGTTGATCCATTCACCCAGGAAGGACATCTGTGTTGATTTCATATCTTAGCTATGGTAAATAATGCTGCAGTGAACATGGTTGTTCTGCTAGCTTTAGTGTGGGCTGGTTTGTGGTCATTTGGGTAAATGCACAAGAGTAGGACTGCTGAGTCACAGGGAAGCTCTATGTTTAGTCTTTTGGGAAACCTCCATGCTGCTTTCCAGAGATTGAACAAGTTTATATTCCCACCAACAGTGTAGTGGCATTCCCTTTTGGCCACATCCCCGCCAGCACTAAAATAATCTTAATTTAAAGTTTAGCCAAGTGATGGTGGTAGCTACTCAGGAAGTTGAAATTTGAGGATCATAGTTCAAAGCCAACCTGGGTAGTAAAGTATGGGAGACTCTTGTCTCCAATTAACCAGCAAAAAGGTGAAATTGGAGCTGTGACTCAAGTGATAGAGCCTCAGTCCTGAGCAAAAAATAACCTAAGGAACAGTACCTAAGCCCTAGGCCCTGAGTTCAAGCCCAGTACAGGCAACAAAAGAAAGAAGGAAGAAAGGAAAGAAGGAAGGGATGGAGGGAGGCTAAATAGGAACACTAGCCTGTCTAGCCTGAATTTTGTACCACACTGGGTTCCTAAGCTTTAAACATAGGCCTCTGCATCAAACTCCCTGGCTTTCCTTCCCATTGCCCCTCCTCACCATGGTCTTCCTCTGGTCTTCAGGACAACGTATGGCTTTGCACAGACCAGCAAACTCATGAAACATACCCAGGCTCAGGCAAAATTCATGTTAGCAAGTAACTGAAGTACAGAGCCTGCTTATCTTGCTGGATTAGAGAGCACTGGTTGCACAGCAGGGAATTTCTGGTGGCCTTCTTGTTCCCTTAGCCAGGTCTAGGATTCTGCTGTAGGACCACCCACCTATAGCTGTGCAGGTGGTACACACTGAAGCCTGTGTGAGTGGAGTCTCCAAGGGATTGTACTGTGCATAAACTGAGCAGATGTATGCAGGGCTTCTGTCCCCAAGCCTCACAGCAATTCATGTTACATTCCCTGTGAATAATTTAAAGGCCTTAGGAACAGCTGTGGAGGCAGGCATTGGGCACAGGTGGTTCAAAGTAGCCACAGAGCTGTTCTTTTGAAACAGTCCTTGCCAGTGAAAATTATATCCAAAGGGAAAGAATATTAACTTCCATCCCAGCCAGAGTGAATAGCTGAGAAAAGGGCACCGTAGAAGCTCTAGATTTCATAGTGGGGCCATCCCTTCCTGGGACCGTGAGCACGGACTTCAAATTGTAGGTGAGCCTGCCTTTTGGCTAAGCACAGGCACCACTCTCTGGAGCTCCCTAGGTGGGCGGAAAAGACCGATGGGGAACAACAGCCCTATATGGATGCACCTGCCACTGTTCATTCCAGATAATCTGGCCCACATGTCCTGAGCATTGCTGAGTCTTCCCCCAGTAACCATCCTTATCCCTCCCTCCTTGCCCTGTCTAACAAAGTTTCCACCTTGGAATTTGGGCACAACTGAGGAGCAGAGACTCATTTATTCTTAATAATGTCACTTCAATATAACAGTAATTACATAATGACCATAGAAATATCACATTGAAGTAAATGAAGAGAGGAACACTGTTTATTACATTTCACCAATGAATATGTAATTACAGCTATAAAAGCACCTTCTCCACTCACAGAATGACCACTTTTTGTCCTTGTGGGAAAGAGGATTTGAGCTCATTTGTACAGGTCACCTAGTCCAAGATATTTGGGATAAGCTACTGTGGTTGGCCCTCCCAAATGACACCACTCCATCATGAGGGAGCTGGGAGGGTCCTGGCCATGCCATGTGCCAGTGGGGAGGACAGTGGGAGAGGGGAGGAGTTCAGGTATATGGAACCCCTAGGTCCTTGGCACTCACCCAGTCCATCTCAGGGTCAAGCTACCAGCCTTCAAGGCCCAGACCCATGCCACTTTTCTCGTTGAGCTGTCCTGATGGATGGACCAGGCCAAGCTCCCATCTATGTTTACAAGAAGGACCAGGCTCCTACTGTAGCCCAAACCACTGCTTTCACCTCTTCTTCCAGAAGGCACACCTAGAGCCCTGCTGCAGGCTCCCTAATAGAAAGGTAGGGCCACTGGCTGAAGTCTCTGTGGTGGAAGCTGAGTGATGTAGGCTCTAAGCTCTGCCTCCTCCAGTTCCCAGTATGGGCGACCTTCCACAGATGCTACCACAGAACCAGGTTTCTGCTGACTTCGAGTGCAGATAGGAACTGAGGGCTTCCCCCGCAAGAGGCAGCCTCCTGTCTAGCCACATATGGGGCAGTTTCAACCTCTCTCTCCTGTGGACCTGCCAGGAGAGAAAAGTGTGTCCTACAATCCTGAACCAGCCTCTTGGGGTGCGCTCAAGTCAGTGAGCCTGCAAAGGGAAGCTCATTGTCGTGTGGGAGACTTGCTTAGAAGTCTCTCCAGCATTCTGTTTTAAAGGCCAGTGTCAGGTCTCCAGCTTCACTTGTTTTTTATTATTATTATTGTTGTTGTTGTTGTTGTTTTGTTGGTCATGGGGCTTGAACTCTGGACCTGGGCACTGTCCCTAAACTCTTCAGTTCAAGGCTTAGCTTTACCACTTGAGCCACAGCGCCACTTCCAGTTTTCTGGTGGTTTATTGGAGATAAGAGTCTCACCATTCTTCTTGCCCCAGCTGGTTTTGAACTATGATCCTCAGATCTCAGCCTTTTGAGTAGCTAGGATTACAGGCGTGAGCCACCGCCGCCTAGGTTTGTGTGAAAAACAAACTTTACAATTTAGGCTGGGGGTGGGGGGAGTGTAGTTGTGGAAGTGGGAAGGAAGGGATGGTGGGGGAAAAACAAAGGAGGAGGAAACATGCTTGATAAGAAATGTATTTATGGGGGCAGGGAAGGTGGCTCAGTGGTAGAGTGCTTGCCTTGCATGCATGAGGCCCTGGGTTCGATTCCTCAGCACCACATAAGCAAAAAGAAAAAAACCGGAAGTGGCGTTGTGGCTCAAGTGATAGAGTGCTAGCCTTGAGCTGAAGAGCTGAGGGACAGTGCCCAGGCCCAGAGTTCAGGCCCACGACTGGACCCAAAAAAAAAAGAAATATACTCATGACCTTGTTCATGTAACTGTAACTCCTCTGTACAGTATTTTCACAATAAAAAGCTTATTTAAAAAAAAAAAGAACTTCAAAGTAGCTCATCAAGAAATAGAGTGTAGCAATGCTCGATAAGAAATGGACTCATTACTTGCTCCTGTAACTGTAACCCCCTCTGTACAATATTTTTACAATAAAAATATATATTAAGAGGGGTCTGGGAAGGTGGCTCAGTGGTAGAGCACTTGCCTTGCATGCCTGAGGCCCTGGGTTTGATTCCTCAGTACCACATAAGCAAAAAGAAAAAAGCCAGAAGTGGTGTTGTGGCTCAAGTGGTAGAGTGCTAGCCTTGAGCTGAAGAGCTGAGGGACAGCGCCAGGCCCAGAGTTCAGGCCTCACGACCGGACCAAAAATATATACATACACACATATATATATATATATATAGAGAGAGAGAGAGAGAGAGAGAAATTCTCAAAAAAAGAATAGAACAATCGTAACAAGACAGTGTAGCATAATTACTTACATTTTCTGAATATTAAAAAAAAAGAAAGTGAAAGAGTTGGGCTTTCAGTGGTGCACACTTGTCATCTGAGTTACTCAGGAGACTGAGATCTGAGAGTCTCAATGTGAGGCCAGCTCCTAAAGACGAATCCTCAAGACTTTTATCTTCAATTAATGAGCTAAGTGCTTGAAAAAGAGACACAGTTCAAGTGACAGGGTGCTAGCCTTGGGTAGAAAAGGCTTAGCAAGAGCACAAAGTCCTGAGTTCCAGTTCTAGTACCAGCACAAGAAAGAAAGGGAGAGGAGAGGAGGAGAGAGGAGAGTGAAAGCGCTGGGCACCTAGTGGCTCACACCTGTAATCCTAGTTGTTCAGAAGTCTGAGATCCAGAGGGTGGAAATTCAAAGCTAGCCGGGGCAGAAAAATCTGACACACTCTAGTTCCAAAATAACCAGTAAAAAGCAAGATTGGGGGGCATGATTCAGATGCCAGAGCACTAACCAAGTAAACAAAGCCCTGAATTCAAACCCAATACCATCAAAGAGAGATACTGAGAGAGAGACAGAGACAGAGACAGAGTGCAAGGCATGGTAGTATATGCTTGTAACCTCAGCTTCTTGGAATGTGAAGGCAGGCAGACGGCATGTTAGGAGCCAGCCAGACAATATGAACAGCCATGGAGCAAAAGAAGGGAAAACACATAAAGGATATTTGGGGCATGTCTAAATAAATAGATCTGACCCAGATTCAACTACCAAGCCACCCCATGTCTGTGAAAGGACTGTAACAAGTAATTAAAAGCTGATATCACTGGGCCTATGATTGACTGAGAACAGGATAAAGACAAGGCACTCCAGCTCCTCCATTTTTTGACATATCCTTTGCACTGGGCCACTTTTACCTGCAGTCACTCTGCAGCCATCTTGGAAGCCCAGAAGCAGCAACTGCTGGATGTCCGTGACTCTTATTGTAACAAGGTCCCACCTGACCAGCCCTGAGACAATGGGCTATTCAGACCATCTGTCTTAGCACTATTTTAACGATGCTTACCTTCTCATTCCCTACCCCAGTTTTCCTTATTTAATCTCAGGTAAAATGGCTGTTTGCCACTTAATATATCTTCTTTGTCTGCCCTTCATCATATCTTTTTATTAGGCAATAAGGGGCCAGCCACTGGCCCTTACATATATATGGAGCTCCTAAAGTTTGGGCCTGAAGTTTAAGAATTAAGTTTCAGAATTACAGAATCTCAGCATCCCTTATAACAAACATTTTAAAAAAGAGCAAAGAAGCTAATTTTGGCCCCATCCATCCTTGGTGTAGTGCCTGTCTGATAGCCAGGTCTATCTGGTTGGATGGAGAACACTTCGTGTATGAAAAATTGATCTCTGCCAATAACATCTGATAAGTCAGATGTGGTTGATCCTAGAAAGCTGATTCAAAATAATTTACTTAGGGAAACAAAGAAATGAAAACAGTCAAAGCAGGTTTGGAAAAGGGAAAGGTTGAAGACAATACAGATATTGCTTTCAAGGCTTCTTGCTGTCCAAGATGAGATTTGGATGACTGGGCAGCCTCAGAACTATGTGCGGTGGTGGGGTGGGGAGGGGAGGGGATGAGATCCAGAAGCAGTGGCAGACATGCATGATATGGTCACTGATTTTGACAAGTGCACAAGGCAATTCATGTATTCCTGACACATCACTGTAACATTCTTTGTCTGTTTGTTAAAAGCCTGTCTCCCTGCCTCACTTCGATGCCTTGCAAGAAGAAAGATGTTTCTGTCTTGTTCTCATCTATGTCCCCAGAACTTACAACTACAACACCTGAAACAACCTCAAAGGATATCACAATTTCTTTTTTGAAGGAAGGAAAAGGGGAGGCAGGCAGGCAGGCTTGATCCCTGGGGCATGAATGGGATCTTTCTGCCAACTCTGACTTCTAACCACAGCCATGAAGCCTATTCTTTGGTTCTTCACACATTCAAGATGTTACATAATGTTGCATTCATTTTAACAACTCTCTTTGCTTCCAGAATGCGGTTTTACCAGTTACAAAGGCAAACAGATCTTTTAAGTCCTCTACTCTGGCAGGAAGGGGGATCGCCTGGTGAGGACCTCACTGCTCCACTTCAGTTCTACAGCGTAATCAGCTTCTAACCTGGCCAGGATCCTGCAGTCCTGTGGGGCCTCCCGGTTGTCCATCATAGCCAAGAATATACGTTCCCTCTCCACAGTCCTTGCAGAGAAAAATGCTGCTGTGGGTGGAAGGATGGAGAAATGCATCCCTGAAATTGATTTCCACTAAGACTTTAAAGGGGGAGGGAGGTGGCTGACAAGGACATGAAAATCTGCTTCTTAGACACAGCAACTTTTCTTATTGAGTTAGAGTGAGATAATTTGTTCCCTGTCCATTTTGGTAGACATTTCTTTGTTAACAAAAGTCTCAGCCCCAAGTTGAGTTCTCATTCTTTTCCCTGGAGAGGAAGGACAATTCCTCTCAAGGTATCAGAGATCACTTGAAGAATGCCACAATTTTCTTTAGGTTTGAGGTGATCCTGGCTCACTCATCATCTCCTGCTAGAACTAACACAACCAGAACCTGAAGAACACACTCCAGTTTTCCTCAAAGCTCTTGGGTTTCCTGCTCAACATTGTATCACCTGGGGCAGAAGGTCCTTGACCCAAGATGACCTGTGAGATGTGTGTCAGGGACTCTGAGAGCCTGTTGTTCTCCCCATAGTCACTCAAGCAAATTAAGTCTCACCACATTAGACCTTGTACCTATGGGAGCAGTTTGCTGTGCCAGTTCTATTTCTTTCTCTGTGAGTCAGACACTTCATGTACAATATGACAGGGTGTTTTATGTCTTGTGGTGTGTGTGTGTGTGTGTGTGTGTGTGTGTGTGTGTGTGTGTGTGTGTCACAGCTCCATTTCCAGATTTTTGATGGTTAATTGGAGGTAAGAGTCTTACATTCTTTCCTGCCCAGGCTGGCTTAGAAGCACAATCCTCAGATCATACCAATCACTACTCACAGATACAGACTTAGGGTTGTGCAGGACTGTAGGTCAAATCTGTCCCTTGAAGATTTGATTCTCTTCTCCAGATGCTGGGAATTCAAACCAGATTTTCTCAGTGAGGATTTTCCCAAGCCCAGGCCAGAAACAGAAAACCAATCTTATTTTAATGGCTGTGAATTTTTATCAACCATTCTGTCCTTTTTTTTTCCTTCTTGGCAGCACTGCAGTTAGAACCTAGGGCCTTGTGCTTGGTAAGTAAGCATCCTACCACTTCAGTCATGCTCCCCACTCTTTTTATTTTACTTTTTCAGGTAAGTTCTCATATTTTGTAACCACAATCACCTCCCTATAAATGGGATTGAAGGTGTGAGTCATTGTTGTTGTTTTTTTTGTCAGTATTGGGTTTGAATTCAGAGCACCTGGTGCTCTACTACTTGAGTACACCCTCTGCTCTATTTTGTTTTATAGTCCTGAGTTTTTATTTATAGCCAGACTCTGATCAGGATCCTCCTACCTACCTATAGCAAGGATTTCAGGCATGTGCCACCATAACTGACCCAATACCCTTGTCAATATAGGATTGATAGCTGAATGCATGTTAAATGCTATTTTCCATTTTTTTGTGGGCTAGTTGACATGAGGCATTCCCTGCATGGCAGAAGCCAAGACCTTCCTTGCTTTCCGACCTCTGACTCCACAGTCTGGGCAGTCTGTCTCAGCTAAAGTACCTCAACTATCAGGCAAAGATACTCAGATACACCAGGTGCTGTTGGCTCATGCCTGTAATCCTAGCTACTCAGGCGGCTGAGATCTGAGGATCACAGTTCAAAGCCAACCTGGACAGGGAAGTCTGTGAGACCCTTATCTCCAAATAACTACCAAAAAGTCCAGGAATGACACTGTGGCTCAAAGTGGTAGAGCACTAGACTTGAGCACAAAAGCTCAAAGAAAGTACCCAGGCCCAGAGTTCAGGCCTCAGTTACCAATACAAAAACAAAACAATGAACTGGTAGCTACAGCATCTACAGTGACAGATTACTTTCAGAACTTGTATGTTCACATCAACCAAAATGTGTAGTAGGAGATGATGTGGCATTAAATTCACCCAGTCTTTTATACTAGATGTTTAAGCAAGCACTGAATTACACTTAAGAAAATATATGGTTTGTTTTTTCCTTTCCCCTCCACAAATTATAACAACATCAACTACAGTGAAAGCAGGGGTTATACCGTGGGGGAGGGACATACAAAGCAACCAAAAACAAATCATTTAAATAGGGATACAGGTGGACCCATTGCAACAATGAGACATACAAGTCCTTATATCGAAAACGAACTTTACAACTTTGGTAGGAGAGGGAGGTGGGGGGGGGGGGGGGGGTAGGGGGAGGATGGGATGGGAAGGGGAAACAAAGGAGGAGGCTACAAAGCTTGATAAGAAATGTACTCATTATCTTGCCCATGTAATTGTAACCCCTCTGTACAGTATTTTCACAATTAAAAAAAAAAAGAAAATATATGGTAAGCCTCAATAGAGTCTCACAGTTTGTATTGCCAATGCAGATTGTTCCTTGTAGGAGGCTCTCTGAGCGTCTCAGGAAGAGGCCAGGAGGCCAGAACCCTGGATTCAGATAGGATCTCTGGCAGGAAATGAATAGGGCATTTCATAAATGTGCCTTTGCTCATAACACTGCTTAGAAGGTACACAGCCAAACTAACGGTGTGTGATGGCTCCAGTTATTGGAGCGCCTAGGCCTCAATGCCCAGCCTTGTCTCCTGATGCTATCTCCTGACCAGAGTCCTTGTAATCACACAGCAGTTTTATGTTTCATGCATCTAGAAGAGACCACCCAGAGCCCAGCTACCTAACTTGGTTCTCAGCGTCAACTGTAAGAGCCTGAAGAACCCCTCTGACCAGTCCAGCAGCCATATGCTGTTTCTCTGACCCTTTAGAGCAGTGTACAACACAGAGGCCCTGCCAGGAAGCCAGAAGGGTTAGAAGAGACCTTGTACATCACACAGCTTTCCCTGCTCAGTTATAGCTCCATAACCCAGTCTTTCCTCACCATTCTCTTTGACTAATAGCTTATAACTAGATTGGAGGTTGGGGTGGGGTGGGGTGTTTGTTTTAATACAATCTGTTAGCTTCCATATTTTATTGGCTAAATTTGTTTCTGTTTAGTCAAAGGCCATCTTAAAGCATAATGACACTTCCTCTCGCTCTCTCTCCTCTCCTCTTCTCTTTCTTCCTTTTCTTTCTTTCCTTCCTTCCTTCCTTTCTTTTCTTTCCTTCTTTCTTTCTTTCTTTCTTCCTTTCTTCCTTTCTTCCTTTCTTTCTTTCTTTCTTTCTTTCTTTCTTTCTTTCTTTCTTTCTTTCTTTCTTTCTTTCTTTCTTTCTTTCTTTCTTTCTTTCTTTCTTTTCTGCCAGTCCTGGGGCTTGAACTCGGTGTCTGGGTGCTGTCCCTGAGCCTCTTTGTACTCAAGACTAGTGCTCTACCACTTGAACCATAGCACCACTTCCAGCTTTTTCTGAGTAGTTTATTGGAGATAAGAGTCTCACAGACTTTCCTGCTCTAGCTGGCTTCAAACCACAATCCTCAGAGCTCAGCCTCCTAAGTAGCTAGGATTACAGGGGTGAGCCACCAACATCAGCTTCTACCTCTTTTTCTACCTTCTATTAAACTAAGTTTTTCTTTATTATCCTGACTATATAACTGCTTAGTGTTTCTATTCTTTATTTCTTTTATTCTGTTTGTTTCACTGAAAAATAAATCTGAAGAGTGCTGGCGGTTCATGCCTGTAATCCTAACTAACTACTCAAGAGGCTGGCACCTGGGGGATC
Source organism: Dipodomys spectabilis (assembly GCF_019054845.1). Taxonomy (NCBI): domain Eukaryota; kingdom Metazoa; phylum Chordata; class Mammalia; order Rodentia; family Heteromyidae; genus Dipodomys; species Dipodomys spectabilis. The sequence goes on along the minus strand of NW_024870694.1, from coordinate 11,527,236 downwards.
ACAGTTCAAAGCCAACTGAGGCAGAAAAGTCCATAAGACTCCATAGCATATTAACCAGCAAAGTGCCAGATTCAAGGCCTGCCTCAAATAGTAGAGCACCAGTTGTGAGCAAGAGAGTTGAGTGAGAGTACAAGATCTTGAGTTCAAGCCCCAGTACACACACACACACACACACACACACACAATCTAACAATCATACTTAACAACATCTGAGAGTAAGAATAACTCTTAAAGGAACAAACACTTTGTTCCATTCCAAAGATGCCATGCCATATTGCAGTTTTAGGGCAAGGGAAAAACCAGTAAGATTGATCTTGCCTTTATTTGAAATGTTATTTTGTGTATCACAGATGTTTGCACTCATTTTAATCTCAAAAGATTGTCTTTAAAATGTCTTTTTTGTTCACTTTTGAAGTTTTGATATTCCTTTATACTGTACATCTTCTTTGCTCCATCCATTTCCAACCCTACTTAAAATTCTAACATTGAATCCATTTCATGTTATTTTAGTTTTTCTTTACTTAACTTCTCTAAAGATTGGATCACTGTTGTCATTATTTTATGTAGTCATTTCGATGTTTTGGGATTCTATTTTTCCTGCTCCTCATTACATTCTACTCTTTCTTCCCAATTCGGTTTTCCTTCTTTCTAAAATATTTAAGAGTTGAGCAGAAATTTCTGCTATACCTGTGTGTCTGAAGATGTCTTTATTTCTCCCTCACTCTGAACTTTATTCCACAACTTTTAGGCTTTAGAAATCATGCTGGCAATGCTTCACCTGCCTTTTGTCCCTTGTAGGCTCTCATCTTTCACTCATACAATCTCCTCTTTGGTTTCCTAGTTTGAGGCTTCCTATGATGTTGCTAAGTGTGCATAGTGTTATTTATCCTGCCAGGGACACACCATGCTTCTTTAATGTCAGACTCATTCACTCTTAAATTATGTAGCCATTTTCCTTGTAAATATTTTGTTGTCCTCATTATGTCTATATTTTTGGACTTCTATAAAATATATATTGGACTTCTCATTTTGTTCTTCAAAACTCCCCCAGTTTCTACAGCTTTTTTTCCCTTCCTTCCTTGCTTCCTTGCTTCCTTCCTTCCTTCCTTCCTTCCTTCATTTTTTGTGCCTGTACTGGGGCTTGTTGAACTCAGGGCCTGGATGCTGTCCACCAGCTTTTCTGCTCAAGAATGGTACTCTACCACTTGAGCCACAATTCCACTTCTGGCTTTTTAGTGGCTAATGAGAGATAAGAGTCTCACGGACTTTCCTCCCATGTCTGGCTCTGAACCATGATCCTCAGATCTCAGCCTCCTGAATAGCTAGGATCAGAGGTATGACTATCAGCACCTGGCTTATTTATTCTGCTTTGTATCTCATCTAGGAGGGGTTGTGCTTCATTTGAATATTTTTTCATAAGCTGTATTTGTTTCTTTTCAAGTTTGCTTATAATTTTTGTCAGAGTCCTATTTTGGCACAAAATAATAGATTTACTTACTATGTTTCCAAACATGTACATCATACACTTTGATTAATTAACCTCCTCTTTGTCTCTTGCCTCCCTTCCCTTTCTTCAGCCCCCAATCCTATTCTTGCATTCTATTTTTATTTCTTCTTTCTTAAATAAAAATGATTTTTGATAGTTGTACTCTCTCATGGTTTGAAAAGCAAAACAACATAAAACATAAACATTGAAAAGTCTCACTCCTATGCTATGTATACCTCAGTCTCAATGGGTTGGTATTATTGATTAGTTTGATATATATTTTTTAGTACTAATGTAAGTGCAAGCAGACAAGGATATACATTATTATTTCTCTCTTCCATTTTCTTACATAAAAGTAGCTAACTATAGAAACTGGGTTTTTCAGTTAACAATAGTATCTCTCTTTTTCACATCAATATATAAAGCACTTTCTTCATTTGTCATAGCTGCATAGCAGCACTTTGGGTAGATGCTTAAAAAAACAGTCCTTTTAAAGAATGACACATGCTTCCTTTTGTTCTTACAAGTAAAACTGCAATAAATAATCCTGTGCATATCTTACTTTTTACATGTGCAAGTTGGTTTTTATTTATCTGTCTTTCTATTCCCTGATTTTTTTTTTTTTTTTTTTTTGGCGCTCTGGTCCTTCAAGTCACCGTTAGTGTAGGTTCTGCATCTTGTAAATTCCTTTCATCTGGGGCTGGGAAGGTGGCTCAGTGGTAGAGTGCTTGCCTTGCATGCCTGAGGCCCTGAGTTCGATTCCTTGGTACCACATAAGCAAAAAGAAAAAAGCCGGAAGTGGCACTGTGGCTCAAGTGGTAGAGCGCTAGCCTTGAGCTGAAGAGCTGAGGGACAGCGCCCAGGCCCAGAGTTCAGGCCCACGACTGGACCAAAAAAAAAAAATATTCCTTTCATCCTAGACTATGGGTCAGTCCTTCCAAAGGACTGCTTTATTTACTTCTCCAGGCAAATCAAAAGCCTCAGAAGCCTGGGACTCACTTAGATGAAGGCTTGGGCTTGAAAGTTTCTAGACCTCTGCATAGTTCCCATTCATAAGTAATTTGCAACATGGCACTGAGTTTTAATTTCCTAGGAGAGAAATATTCTCTGGGCCCAAGCAGAGACAGCCGTGTTTTTATGTGATCTTACTATGCCAGGCACAAGTCCTTTTCCTACCCTATCCTTCCCCTGAGTGTGTGGCCCACTAACAACAGCTTAAAGCAAGATGTCATTCTAGCTCCATCTCTTGGAGAGGGCCTAGGCCTCCTTTCCTACTATGTGGGTTTGAAGGTCATAGCCTTTTGGCTACTGGAGATGGTGGCCCTTCATCTCCACACCTTTCTCTCTCAGCATTTCTCCTCACACATCTCAGGCATTTCTGTCCCAGCTACCATTTCCTTCCTCACCCTCCTCATGCTCGTGCCTGCTCACCATTTTTCCTGACTGGCACACTCCTGACTATTCACTCATGATAACTTTTCCAGGAGTAAGTGGCAAACAAGTGTGTGGTCATTCAACATTTCTGTTTTGCTGGTCCTGGGGTTTGAACTCAGGGCCTTACACTTGCTTGATTGGTTCTCTACCAGTAAAGCCTTACATTGGTTTGATTGGTTTTCTACTGCTAAAGCCATACCTCTAGCCAAGCTTTTTGCTGGTTATTTTGGAGATGACATCTCAATGACTCGCCTGCCTGGGCTGGCTTTGAACCACACACAATCCTCTGGATCTCAGTCTCCTGAGTAGCTAGGGTTATAGGTGGCAAAAATTTTTTATAGTCCATTTCCTCCCTTGTCTTTATGTAAATTAATGTCTACTCTACCACTCTACTATCCATCTTCCTATTACCAACTTGGTACATACAGCTAGTTATTTCTTGTAAGAACTCTGGTGTTTTAGGCCAATGGGAAACCTTACAGCTGGCATAAACCCAGGAAGGGTTCATTCCATTTGCTGTGATAGTACTTCGTCTGGCTATGATTCTGTATACTCCTTTTCTTTTTTACATAATTCTTCTTCTGTCCTGATGAAAAAAATCATGTAGATTAAAGGCCTTTTGTCAAAGCCACATATATTCATTGTGGAGACAGTCAATGTTGTCATCAATAAATAGATTCTCATTTTAATTCCCATTTTTCAAATGAAACACAGATCAAGACAATGGAACAGATGTAATTTACACTAATTGGAGGGTATGACTTTAACAGAGGTGAGGCACTCTCTCTGACTCCTGCTTAATCAAAAGTGACTGGAAGTTTTCACTACCTCTGTCCTTTTGCTCTTTATCATTTGACATCTGAGCATATTATGTATTAAACAGTAATGAACATTTTCCTCTACTCTCCTACCATGTAAGATTTATGAATGTTGATATTCTCCTAATCTACCAAAGCTGATTGAGAGAAGATAGAAGCAATATTTCTTATGTCAAAGTTTGGTGAGCAGCTTAGCTCTATGCAGAAATATCTTGATGTGTACAGAACATGCTACAAGTTTAAATAGAAGGAAATTTTCTTTCAGAAGTTATATTAGCAAGCTGATTGATACCTCCCATTTCACTCTCTCTCTCTCTCTCTCTCTCATTCTTCCTTCCTTCCTTCCTTTCTTCTTTTTATCTTTCTTTCTTTCATAGCAGTACTGGAGCTTGAACTCAGGGCCTGAGTATTACTTCCTCAGCTTTTGGGATATCCCTTGAGCTCCACTTCTAACTTTTTGCTGGTTAATTGAAAATAACAGTCTAGTATACTTTCCTGTCCTAGAGGGCCTCAAACCTCAATTTTTAGATCTCATCTTCCTAAGTAACTACCTCGGATTACAGGCATGAGTCACCAGCATCTAGCTATGCCTCCCATTCTCATTTCTGGTCATCAAATAGGCTGTTACAGCAATGGAACTGGCTGGAAGAAGTCATTGAAACTAGAAGAGAATTACAATATAGCCAGAAGTCATGTGACTTCTATTATGAGCGTTGTTGAAAAGGTGGCCCCATGGCCACCAGGTAGCTGGTGGCATCCCATGCTCCACCTCAGTATGATGCAACTCATGACATCAGAGCAGTCTTTGTCCCTCTCTGTTATTTCAGGACTCATGGGTGACCAGTTAGGGGTCCTGTCATCAGTTAGACATTGGTACCTTCAGAATCAGAACTAGCCAGAACATCGTCTCTCCCCTATGCAGACAACTTTGCAACATGGCTTCCAAGATATAGAAACTAAGTAAAATCCTTAAAAATCACACAACTGTGATAACACAGCATCAACAAGGCAAATATAACTTTCGTAATTGAAAACTCAAAAAGTCATCAGTAAACAAAAAGAATATGCATCAAAATGCCTTTTTAACTATTCCATCCCTCCTGCTGAAGACAGATAAACACAGTATTAACTTATCAGTCAGCATGATGGCGAATCTGCTGTCATAATCACTTGATGCTTAGGAGAACTGACCTGGAAGGAGAATCATTCTCTACGCAGGAACCACTGGCTCTATTCTGAGTGCACAGCACTTTTAAAGTCCATCCCCTCTGGGAAGCTGAAAGGCAGGTCACTATAATTTAAATAGTATGGAAGTAGTTTGATTTTGTTAAGTTCCTGACAATACACAGAATTATGGGAAAAGTTGAATCTCAAGGTTGCAAGTGAACTTAAAGGTTATTTGTTCCATCCAACCCAGAGATCTCTTTCATAACATTGCAACCAATTAGTGATTTGATTGCTTCAGGTATGGGAGCTTGCTTTTCCCTTGGGCAGACTAATGGGATTTCCAGTTTCTTACCATATACACATCTTACCATATACACCTTTTGGGAGCTTTCAAGTCTTTTCATTTGTCTCAAATCCTTTCATATCACTCCCTCCTACCTCTCTGTAGGCACTTTATGTCCACACATAGTAGGGACCCCAGAACACTTACAAAAGTCACGTTTCCCTCCCCTCTAGCTCATTTTCTCTTCCCCAGTGTCCAAGTGTAATCCTCATTGCAACAGAGACCTTTAAGAGATGAAGTCCTGAAGGCTCTGCCCCCATGAATAAGCTCATACTGTTATAGGTTTTGTTATTGCAGGAATGGGTCCCTACCGAAGGGTAAATTTAACCTCAGCTCCTAGTCCTTCTGTCTGGTATTGCTTTCTTACTCTTACCTTTTACCATGGGATGATACAACAAAATCCTTTCGCAATGTGAGCCTCTTGACCTTGGACTTGTAGCTTCCAGACTGTAATACATAAATGTCTGTTCTTTATGAATTATCTAATCTTTAGTGTTATAGTAGCACAAAATGGGCTAAGACTCTTGTTCATAGGCAGACTCTCCTCTCTTACTGGGAATCATACACTTTGTATCATATATTTCATTTGAATGACCAAGCAAGCCCTCTTCTTCATCTCTTCTGGACCACCTTCCCCAATCCATGAACATATTGGTCCTTCCCTCGACTTAAAAATAACCTTGCCTTACCCTGCTTGTCCTCTCACTTGGGCTCCATCTTCCCTTCTCCCTCCTTCATTAGTTTGAATAGGGTAGGTTTCACTGCTATGACAAACAGCTCCAAATCTAGCGTAACTAAGCCCTCAAATCTTCCCTCACACAGGAAAAGTCCAGTTGCAGAACCAGTGACTCCTCACAACGGTCCTCTGTAGTGACCTAGACACCGAGGCTGCTTTAATCCGAGGCCTTCCCACCCTCTTTTTACAACCAAGCTTCCTCCTCTTGTTCCCGTGTCCAAGGAGGCAAGAAAAGTTTCTCCCATGTGCCAGGAAGGAAGAACTGGAAATGGGTATTTCCCAGGTTTCTACCATACCTTCATCTTTCTTGACTGTATATTCAATGTCTGCTCTTCTTGCTTTCTAGGTCTACCTTACCTACACTACACTGGACATGCTCACACTTAATGACCAATGGCAAGTGCAGAATTTTGTCTTTTCTACTTGGATCATGGGACCTCAGCCTCCTATACAGTCTTCTTCTTGGATTGCATTTAGTATTGTGTCAATGGAACTATAAAATAGTGCAACAACTATTGAGGTTCCTCAAAAAACTAAAACTAGAATTACCCTATAATCCAATGATGCCATTCTTGGGCATTTATCTGAAGGAAGTACATCAGGACACAATAGAGGCACTTACCCATCCAGGTCCCTTAAAGCACTTTTCATAGTAGTCAAGCTATGGAAACAGCCCAAATAGCCTAAAAACCAATGAATAAATCAAGAAAAATGTGTGCTGTAAATATTATTCAGCCATAAAGAAGAACAAAATTATGCCATTTACAGGGAAATGGATGGATCTGGAAAACATCATATTAAGCAAAGTAAGTTAAGTTTATAAGGATATTAGACCTAAAATATAAGCGTATGTATATTTATGTAACCAATCTGATTAAAACATGATATGTATAGATGTGAGATACAATTAATATGGAATTTAAAAGAATTTTAGGAAATTGAAACATGTCAGACTGGGGTAAGGGTACTAATGGGAGGAGGCAGATGAATGAAGAAAGGGAAGGAGGGCAAAGTCATAATAATCTATGTACATGGATAAACATAGAACAAGGAAATTTGTGAGAAAGGGGTGAAAGAGGAAAAAAGGAATGAAGGAGAGGATGACTGAACAAAATGCATTGAAAACATAAACAAGTTAAGATGAAACCTTCTTATACAACTAATTTCTTATTAGCATAAAAAAGAATTCCTACTTTGAAAGTAGAAGTTCATCATATAAAGATAGTGCCTTCTTTGTCATTACAAGGCTGTGGACATGACCCAGGCCTGGCCAGTCTGAATGTCCTTTACTTTGATCATAACAATTCGTTGGGAAATGGCCAAATGACCCAAACAGAGCCAATCACAGTCTTAATCTCATTGGATTCCTTCAGATATAAGTCTAGAGCCGCTGGTAACCACTTTTCTGGGATGTAGGGAAGGTCTCTCAGATGATAAAGTCAAACAAAGAGGAAGGAGGGAAATGAGAATAAAGAGGCATTATTAATTGATGGTGTTTGAGCCCAACCAAGCCAGAAACAAGTTGCACCCTTTAAAACCTTCTAGTTCTGTGCATTATAATAGGTACACTCCTTTTTGCTTATGCTAATTGGAGCTGGTTTTCTGTCACTCACCACTGGAAGTGTCCTGACACAAAGTGGCCTGGGTGGAGTGTAGGGAATGAGAGGGAGGCCAGATCTTTTGGCAGCTCAGAGCTACTATGCTTAGCATACAGCCCAACATGCAGCTCATGTTTTTGTTTGATGGACTTGAAGAACCACATCAGCCATAAAGACTGTCAGTAACAGAGAATTAATTATCAAGGCTGGTCTTTATTCGCAGCCTTGGTAGAACAGCTTGGTGAAGACCCCTCTCCAATTGTTGGCTTGAAGCTTTTGCTATTTAACTTAGTGAGCTGGCTCAGTAGAGCAACTCTGAGACAAAAAGACAAGCTGAACACCATTTCCAGAGAGCCAGCTGCCTCCCATCCTTCCTTACCTAACTTTGATCCTGTAGGGGGATAGGCTAGCTTCATACTCAGAATCTAAGGCTCCCAATCCCAGCACCATCTCTGTTAAGTGTGAACCTGCAGAATTTCCCATAGTTATCTGAACACAGAGAAATAGCAGAGTATTAGGTGATAGCACCCTTAGGAACATTCATCTGGGAAAGTGTCCAGTTCCAGTTGCTATAACAAAATGCCACTGACAAGATCTATCAAGTAATGGAAATTTAATAAATAATACTACATACAGACTTGCACACATGACAGAAATCTATTTCCTCATAGTTCTGGAAGTTGGCACCCAAGGTCTCCCTCTTGGTCAGCACATGATCTTCCTTCTTATTGTGTTGCAAGAACATAGGCCCAACACCCTGGTGCCTGTCCCTGTTTCTTCTCATAACCACACCTGTCATAGCGGATGAGGGCCCATCCTAATGCTCTTATTTTAACTTAATCACCTCTTTAGAGATGCTGTCTCCAAATATAGCACTTTCTGGAGTACTGGGGAGTTAAGGGACACATAATTCAGTCCGAAACCAGAACACACAAGGCTCCCTTCCTCCTCTTTATTGTTTCTGCCCTTCCTCCCCCAGCTGGAAGAGGCAGGAGTAGAAAGCTCACCAGCTAGGGATGTCACTCAGCAATGGAGCACTTGCTGAGAGGGTGAAAGGCTCTGGGTTCGGGTTGCCAGAAAAACAAGCACACACGTGCGCGCGTGCGTGCGCGCACACACACACACACATGCACACACACACACACATGCACACACACACGTGCATATTCCTTCCATCTCCCTTGACTAGTGTCTCAAGCCTCTCTCTCCTCAGGTACAAGGAATCCTCCAGCTCTTCCTTGCTGACGTCATTTCACCCCATCGGTACCTGCCCTTAACTATTAAGAAGATACTTCTGGAACACAACTCCAGGGGGAGATTCACAAGGTTGTAGGCTAAAGAAGAACCAGACACTATGGCATAAGGCGCAGATGAGAGCTGAGCATAGGCAGAAGACTTGGAGATGAAGGAGCTGAGCTCGGACGCAAGTGAGGGCAGGGGGTTGGAAGGATGGGACGTTCGAGGTGATATGGTAGATGTGTTCCCAGAGACTGTTCAGGCCAAATACAAAACAGAACCAACCAGGAAGCATGAATGCTGAGCTTGCATGTCTAATGACCACAGCTCACATCTCATGAGCGCCTATTGTACACCAGGCACTACACGAAGCAATTCACATTCGTACAGTAAACTCATTTGACCCTCACAAGCCTGTGATCTATCTTTAGTCCCATTTTACAGTGAGAAACCTGATGCACAGAGAGATTAGCAAATACGTCCTGTGCGACACAGCTAGAAGGGCTAGCACTAGAGCAAACCTAGGCAATGTGCACTAGAGCTGTGCTAACAGGCCTCTTGGAGGAAAGGCTGATCAAAGGAAGTGCTCTCTTGTCGTGTCTGCTCTGCTGCTGTATGCAGGAAGAGCTACAAGAAACTGCCTGAGCATCCCACTTTCTCCGTGCCTAGCACAGTCAGTGAGCTGTAGTCTCTGTGAAACTGATGCTTGAATTTAACTTGTCAATAACATACCAAGTCATAAAAGTCACTGTCCTCTCTGAAAAGTAGTTTTTTCCCTCCCTTCCTTCTTTCCCTTTTTCTTTCCTTTTTTCTTTATCTTTCTCTTTCTTTCCTTCTTTCCTTCCTTCCTGCCTTCTTTCTTTCCTGTATTCCTTCCTTCATGCCTTTCTGCCTTCCTGCCTTCTTTCCTTCCTTCCTTTTCCTTTTATTCATGCTGGTACTGAGGCTTAAATTCAGGGTCTGAGTACTCTCCCTTAACTTTTTCTCTCAAGGCTGTCACTCTACCACTTGAGCCACACCTCTACTGGTGTGAGGTGTGGAATCATCTCACAGACTTTCCTGTCTGGGCTGGCTTCAAAGTGCAATCCTCAGATCTCAGCCACCTGAGTAGCTAGGATTATAAGTGTGAGCCACTGGCACCCAGTTCTTGAGAGTTTAATTTAGCAAACTTGGGTGTGGACATGATGACTACAATGTTCCTAATTTTTCCCAATCCAAGGGCTCCTCTGTGGCTAGCCACACTTTCCAACATGACTGTGCCTCAAAGTCAATGAAATGAGAATGGGGGAAGGGCATAGGTGTGCTGCATGGTGCTACATAGCCCAGTGGGAGCTATTGCTCAAGCCCACCACAGCACTCAAAGTGTTCGGCAGGCATCGCTGATTACAGTACACTCTCCAACAAGATGAATCAGAGCATTTGACTGTGAGGACTTTAGTTTTTCTCCAGGACATTAATACCTAAACCAACTGAAGATGTGATCATGCAGGGCTGGGCAGGCTTGATTCTTAGGCTTCAGATGGGCCTGGCCAGCTGATAAGGAGCAGCTTCAGACCTGCCCAGGATCTAGAGAAAGCAGCCATCAGTCAGGTGACCCACATGGGGCTGGCCCCCAGCACTCAGGACTAGAAGTTCTTCCAGAATTTATAAATTCCACGAAACACCTTTGTTATGTTCAGAGGCAGCGACTGGCAAAGCCTGTGTCTTATAAATAATGGAAAATAACGCTTTTTTTTCCAAGCAAAAACAAGGAGATCCAAGGAAATGCCTCATCAGTTCTGAGTTTTCTTGAAGCCAAAGTCAAGTCCCCTCCTTGCTTCCCATTCTCTCCTTCAGTTTGTGAGCACAAAGACAGAAGTAAATCTTAGAGAACTGGCCTGGGAGACTAGAATGCTGAACTTCCCCAGCTCAACCCTTCCTTACCCCTTGTCCTCCTTGTATTCCAAGACAGACAGAAGATTCTAGGCCAGTTTTCACTCTGGGAAATGGATCCTGTGAGCCTGAGTGAGACATATGTTCTCTGTGGAATTTAAGCTTCTTTAGCACATTTTACACACCACCCTCCAGGTGAGGTCTGCCTCCTGCTGGACCAATAAGATGCTGAGGATAGAGCTGACAAGACTCCACCCTCAACATTTCACCCTGCAAAGCACAAAAGTCTTTAAAAGCAGGTTTTCAGTTGGCTTCCCCAAAGTTCACATCATATGTGGCCATACATGATAGTGTAAACCAAGAGGCAACCATGCTAGCTACCCACTATTGGCTACAGGCAGACTTTGAGTTTCACTAATGCCCTCTTCTGCTCCTGCACCCACACTAGGATGCCAGGTGATGCTGCCTCCTCCATGACCTACCATGGCAACAGGTTTTCACTGCTGCTACTCTCAGGAATTCTTTATTTTTGGGGGGGGGTCCGGTCGTGGGGCCTGAACTCTGGGCCTGGGTGCTGTCCCTCAGCTCTTCAGCTCAAGGCTAACACTCTACCACTTGAGCCACAGCGCCACTTCCGGCTTTTTTCATTTTGCTTTATGTGGTACTGAGGAATGGAACCCAGGGCCTCAGGCATGCAAGGCAAGCGCTTTACCACTGAGCCATCTTCCCAGCCCTACTCTCAGGAATTCTTATCCTGAATGCACTTCAGAGTCTCCTAGGAATTCTGTGAAAGGCATCTAGACCAGGGTTAGGGCACCAGTTCCATCAGTATCACCACCCCAAGCAGGACAGGCACCATTATTTTTTTCCTAAAGCTCTGGTGCTTGTGATATACCGGCAGACAGAGTTGAGACAACTTGCTCTTAAAATGTCACCATATCCCCTCATCCTGCCCAGCTCATCTTGGTATGAACAACTGTTATTTCTGAATTAATTTTCAATGACACATGAATATGAAATACATTTCTTACAAAGTGCTCACTGATGTTTGATCACTATTTAACTGAATTAGACCACTACCAGGAAAGGTTAAGTCCCTTTCCATTAATCCCTCAATTATATCCCCTTGCCTGTCTTCAGAGCTACTCACCTGGGTCTTTGAGTTTGTGCCATTACAGGCTCCTTTCTATTATTTCCCATAGAAATATTAGAAAATGGGATGTTGACTACTAATGGTATGGTATTCTATCCTATGTAATATTCTACAATGTATTTTACCTATAACGTTTTCAAATATTTCTCCATTTGGTCACAAAAGCCTGATAGTATTTTTCGGTAAAAAGATATACTGTTATATTTATGGACACTTAGGCTATTTATTTCTTGAAAGTCCTAGATCATGCCCATCCTTGGGTATATCACAGAGTGTTACTTACAACAGGGCATTTATATAAGTAAATGTATCCCCAGTATGTTTCTATATTGAAAGAAAATGAATGCTTACAAGAGGAAGCATTAGACCTCCAAAGGTATAGAGCTTGTATTTTCAGTTTTAGTTGACATTTCTTGTTGATCCTTCATCTATTCTCCTAGCCTTCAGCTAAGGGGCCAATTTACCTGTATTTTTGCCAGTCCTTGATTTATCAGTCTTCTCATGTTTTCCCACAGAGAAGATTAATTAGTATCTCATTTTTTAAAAACCTTACATGCAAATGACTATTTTAATAGAACTGTAAAACAGAATTGAACAAGATACTAGTAGTCATATAGTCCGATCACTTTGTATAAAGGAGGAATTTCTGATGTATGTAAGTAATACAAGGAGAAAAAGAAAAAGATAAGTGATACATAAACATGTTATCAAGGCAACTTTTTAAACATATATATCAAATGTCTAGTAATATATTGAATAAAAATGAGAAATCCTGTTTGCACCCCCTCTGACTTCCTTTCTGAGAGAGAAGCTGATGTTAATGTTGGTATCTCATAATGAGTATTTATCACCGATTTACACATGGAAATATATAAACAGTGAGTGCTGGCGATATCTTACAAAGAACAGATAAAGGTTCAGGTGTTTCTGCAATTAGCAACACGTCTTGGAAATCTTTTCTGTATCAGCACAAATAAACCCATCCCCACTGCGTTAACTGTTGCATGGTATCTAAGAATGGAGTGTTAGTTTTATCTATTTCCATGTAACAATAAAAACCCACACGCACTCAATTTAAAGCTCAAAACAACAAAAAGGTATGACATATTACTTTATCTGAGATAGAGAATTCTGAACAGTCTGTTCTAGAGGTTTCGGCTCAGGACTTCTTGTGCGGTCAAGCTGAACTGTGAGCCAAGGTGCCATCATCTAAGGTTTGACTGGGGTTATATTGGTGCGCATGGTTCATTCGCAGAGCTATTGGCAGGTATATTCAGTTGTGCTCCACACAGGCTCTCTCTGAGGCTGCTCTCAACAAAGCAGCATTCTCAGAGCAAATGATTAGAGAGAGAGGCAGGAGGAAAAAAACACAACAGCAGCCACTATCTTTATATAACCTATATGCAGGAGTTATTCCTTCTTCCATGGGCTGTTGATTATGCAGACCAGCTCTGGTTCAATGTGGAGAGGATTTCATCTGGGGACCTGGGTAACACACTACCAATACAAGGTCACTGTTGTGTTTTATTGTTGTCATGGCTGGTCCTTGGCTTTCATGCACACATGCAGTGCTATCATGAACATGCTTCCAGATACCCCATATTTTCTTTCTAGTTCTACTGGTAGAAGTGCTGCAACTCCTCTATTTTTTCATTAGAGTTCTCCAGAGGAACAGAAACTAATATATATATATATATATATATATATATATATATTTAATTTATTATTTATTATATAATATGTACTATATAGTGTATATTAGTGTAATTATATTATTTATCATGTATTATATATTATATAGTATGTTATATAATATATACTACATGTTATATATTTACAATATAGATATTCTATGTCATATATAATACATTAATATATTACATATATGTACAATATACATGATATATAACATCTAATATAAATTAGTTATATAATATATATCATATATTATGTGTAGTATACATATTATCTAACATATTATATTAATAATATATTAATATATATGACTTTGTTTACATAATTGGAAAGAAAACCAGGTAGAGGCTCAGTCCAAGAAGCTGGAAGCCTGAGAGCAAGGGGAAGTAGCTGAAGGCTGATGGCCTGGCTCTAGGGTTGGTGATATCAGTCCTCACTGAAAGGCAAGGAAGCTGGTGTGTGATTGATGTCCCTGCACAACAGGCGCAGAAATGGATGTATTCACTCGGGAAGAACAAAGCTTCCACATTCAGGGCAGGTCTTTCCCCACTTCAGTTTCTAGCCCACATATTGGTCCTCTCTGCAAACTGGCGTACTCACAGACACAGTCCTCACAAATACCCAGAGGGAGGTATGCTTTATTAATCCTGAGCAGCTTTTAATCCAGTCACCTTGACAAGTTTAACCCACTACTATTTCCAAGTAGGAAAAGTGCCCTCATTTATTCATTCATTCTTTCATTCACTCATTCATCCTGGATACTTCATAACTCAAGTATCGGGTGGGAAAAGTGATTAGAAAAGTGATGTTTCCAAGGTCACACTGCTAACCTACAAGACTTGATTTGGAACATCAACCACATGACTTCCAGCCCATTCGAATTCCGGAGCCATTCTGTGGATAAGGCAAACATGGGCTGAGATTTCAATGAATATCTTAAGATAAAACTTGCTGAGATTTCCTATGAATTGTTTCCCAGAACACCAAGAAACATGTGAAGGCCTATCTTACTCTTTTAGATGCTAAATAAACATCACTGTGTTTGAAGGCTAGATTCACCAGCCAGTAAATGCCTCAGCTGGTAAAAAATAAGATTCCTTCCCATGGCATGATTAGAATCAGGCCCAGTCCTAGCTTTGTGACCCTGGATAAGCCACATAAATCCTGAGCTACTGGTTGCTTCTCTGTAAAGTGAATGTTCTGAAGATTTTGTTTGGCAATGTATGTGATGCGCTTAGCACAGGGCCTGGCCACAGAGGCTGCTGCTGTTTTGACTCTCCTTAGGTGACCCATTTCAGATGTCCTTCAAGCCTCCCAAATAAATGAACTGCATTTTCTAAAAATACATGGTACCTGCAGAGCCCATTTTATCCAATTTTCCCACATCCCAAATCTCTGCTCTTTAAACTCATCATTATTTTGTGCCTGGGTTTTTCTTTGTTGCAAACTGTCCAGATTTTTCATTTACAGGGCAAAGTGAGGGTACAAAGGACATACAGAGCCTGCTAGAGCTACCTCTCCAGTAAAGCACAGCTCTTCTCCTGTTGCATGTGCTAGTACTTACCAAGCGTCCTTGCAGACACAGGCTGAATCCTCCTCACCTCTGTGGCTGTGCTTGGGCACAGAACCCAGTTCTTCAGAGCTCTCGGGAAAGAAAAAAAGAAAGGAAAGGAGGGAAGGGGAGAGGAGGGGGGGAGGGGGGAGGTAGATCAACATATCCGGATCAAGTGACACGGGTTAGTCATAAACAACATCTAGGAATATCAGATTATTGCCTGGTACTAGGATTTAGATGAGTATCCTCCAATGTTCCATGTGTTGAAGGGCTCAGTGCCAGTGGAAGGTGATGGAATCTTAAAGAGGAATGGCCTAATGGGAGGTCCTTAGGTCATTGGACAGATCCTCAAAGAAGATGATGGGACTTGTGTATCTTCTTCTTACTGTCCTGCTGTTTGCTTCCTGGCTCATCATAAAAGCAGTTTTCTCTGTCAGGGATCCCCCATGTTGCCAGCCCTTACTAGAGGGCCAGTGCAGTAACCACTCAGCTGTGGATCGGAACTTCCAAAACCATGAACAAAAGGACTTTTTTTCTTTATACATTAATTGCCCCTGGTATTTCACGTTGGGAGTGGCAACCTAATACATGTAGATTCTGATTTAAAGTGTTAGGAGTATTAGGGGTGCTATAGTCTTGAATATCTGTGCCCCCCCCCAAAGTCTATATTGAAACCTTTCACACTATTGTGATATGAAGAAGTAGGGCCGTTGAGTCTAACTGGATTAGGACATGAGAACCAATTTTGTCCTATAAAAGAGACCTAAGGGAGAAGCACGATCCCACCTCATCACCAGCCACCACAGGAAGGCCCCATCTATGCACAGAGAATGAGGCCTCACCAGGCAGTAAGTCTGCTGCCACTTTGATCTTGAACTTCCAGACACAACCTTGTAAAAGTGTAAGCAACAAATATCCATTGTTTAAAATGACATAATCTGAAGTATCTTGTTACAGCAGCTGAACAGACTGAGACAAGTGAGATGTAGAAGAACTCAGTCCTCACAGCCCGCAGAAGGAAGAATGGGTATAAAGTGACTAAAATGGGGAGTGGGGCAGTGTGCAGTTTCCTGTAGGGTGAGCTTGGGGTGTTCTTAGGGTCTCAATTTACTTCAAGGAGCTTAAGAAAGAAACCCATGACTTCTTAGTTCTGATTAGTGGACAGTTTTTCCCACAGGATCGGGCCTGGTAGCCAGAACTTTATCTGGTTTTTCTGAGCCTCAGAAGAAAATTCCTAGGACCCCCAAAGACCTACTGTTCTTTGGGATCCAAAGGCCACAGACAGACAAGAACAAAGCTTTAAAGAGGACATGGCAAGTAGATCAGGAAAAGTGATGTACAAGTCCCAAACCAGAGGACTATCATCATCCTCTCTCTGTGAATCCTGAAAAGTCAGGAGTCATGCCAGAGGGAACATGGCAGAACAAAAACTCAGCAAGTGATGGCCAGGTTCCCCCAACAGTTAGAGGACCCTTTCAACCCTGGAGTGCCTCCCAGAGTATCCCAGCCCTGTGCATATTCCTACACTGCCCCCAGGCTTCCTGCAGAGTATGGCTGGCTTGTAGTTTTGCTGGCTTCTATAACAACCATCACAGAGGCTTGCCATTGGTCCAGAGGCTGATGCAACTCTGGGGAACTTAGGGCAGAGCTCTGAGGTGCCCAGGAGCTGCTGGGGCTCAGCAGGAGCCAGGCCCAGCAATGAGCACAATGCCATGGGCAGCAAAGTTCCTTGTATGGGCATCTCTTAATGCACACCGACACTTCCATACTCTCATTCCAAAGTCCTTCGTTGTCCTTCCTCAGGAAGTTCCCTAGTGAAAAACAAATGTTCTGCCTGTGATCAAATGGATTTGTATTTATTTACTTTACTTTCCTCTAGGACCAGGCTAGCCTGGACAGGTCAGATGGCAGGATTCCCAGCAGTTAAGATAGTCTTTGGAGAAGCCTGGAATTTCCCTGTAGACATAAATATGGCGGGAAAGGGCAGAGTCTCCTAACAGCCAGGGCAGGAGGAGAGCAGCAGCCTGGAACCTTATGGCAAGTGGACTAAGAACCTTCTAGCTCTTTGGGAAAGCTGGCTGTAGGTTTCAGAAGCTGAGGTCTCACAGAGTTGAGGGTCTTACGTCCCCCAGAGCATAGAATAATCAGAGACTTCAGAAATCCAGTTTCCTTCAAGCTAGCCCAGGTGAAGGTAAGGAATAGAGATTCTGCAAACATTGATAAGTAAATCGGTGATTTGCTACAACTCAATAAGGAGGGTCCTCGTTGAGCATCCTGGGGGTTCTTAATGACTTTTCACAGAAGAGCCCTGTATAACCCTAAAACCCCTTATCAAACACTGAAAGGGAACACAGGCTTCCTCAGATGGACTGTGAAGGTGATTGAAGACCAAAATTCAATGTTTTGTTTGAATTTCTAATTTTATGAATTTAGAGTTCCAGCAACCGTCTGCTTTCTATACCTACATGACCTGCCCTTTGTTGAGTTGTCTACATGTATCTTCAGCATTCTTCCATTCCACTGAAGTTGCTTCCAGAAGAGTAACAAGAACCTGGTTCATGGGTGAGGGGCAGAGAAGGTGCCAGGAGGCCTGAGACTGCCCTGGAATATGTTTGTTCCTTTCTGTGGACTTCCCCCTCCTGGTCAGAAACACAGGGAATCAGCCTTTTCAAGGACTCCAGGATGCTTTTATTGCTACAAGAGTGCCATACAGTGACCTCAAACCCAGAATACAACCCAAAAGAGAAATTCTCAGCTAGTTCCTTCTTGAGGATAGGGGCCACTGTGTCCACCCTCCAGACCTGACAGGTAGCTTGCCTGTGGTACATGAAGCCCAACAAATGGAGTCCAATGGAGACCAAAACCCTGACTGTCCAACTGTAACCTTCTTCCCAGGCTCCTCTTCTGGGCTGGGGCTCCCTGGGAGAATGAATGGGTCTTTCTTCATAATATCTTTGGTCATAAGTGATGGGAAGGCAGGATGCTCTGGTATGCCCCGGCCAGTTGCTGAAGTAGTCAAGTAGAGTCAGCCCTCCATATCCTCTGTTTCCGTTTCCACACATCCAATGAACTGAGTTAAAAATACTTGAGAAAAACAATTGTATCTGTGCATTGAACACAGGATTTGTTCTTGACTTTATTCCCAGTCAATCCAGTATAACTGTTTTCATAGCATTATAATAATGTAGATAAGATTTAAAGTGTATAAGAGGCTGTGCCATATAATATAAGGGTAGATATAGGTTCCATTGGGGACCTGGAGCCATTCCCCATGGATACACAAAGACAAATGTATCTCTGTCCGCTTCCTACCTGAACCCAGGTTAGTGCCTCAATGTCCCATCTCCTCCTAGGGCCACCTCCTACTTCCCAGCACTAAAGGGCAATGCCTGGCTTGGCCTGGCCTTTAGTACTCTGCTGCAGCCCTGTGGCCGGTGTCATTGTGACAGCAGCAGATGCTTGGTGAATGTTCCTTATGCCCTGAGAATCAAAGGAGGTAGTCACAGGTCTCCCAAGGGACTGAACATGTTCTCAACAAGAAGTAGGCATACTGACTCTAGGAAGGCACATGTACAGGGTTCCCAGCTGCATTTGTAAGGACAGTTACAGAAGAAGCAAAGTACAAGACATGCTATCCTTGCCACTCCCCAGCTTTTTCCATCCGTCAATCCATTTGTCCATGTGCAATCCATCCACTATCTAAAGATTTAGGTGCTACACCCTCAGCTCATCAGTGCTAGGGAGGCCAGAGAATAGATTCTGCAGTACAACCAGCTAACAGAGGACAGGCAAGGGAGCAGGTAGACAGCTCACTAGGGACATAAGTAGGCTGGGCTCGGATACCTCTGACAAGTGAGCCTGGTGGCCACTCCTCTCTGAACCAGTGTTTTCTTCTTCTCTTTGTTGGAGTTTGCTAAATATCCCTTCCAGTGATGACCAGTGAAGCTAACTCTCTGATCTGGTACTCATTTTTTGGTTTTGTGCTGAGGCTTGAGTTTAGGGACTCATACTCAGCTTTTCCCACTCATAACTGGCACTTGAGCTGCACCTCTACATCCTGCTTGTTGCAAAGATTTAACAACCTAGGCTGATGATTCAAATGTGGACCCTCAGATCTCAGCCTTCTTAGTAGGCAGGAGTACAAGCCACTGGCATCTGGCTGGACTGGAGTCTTGCATTGATAAATTGGGGCTTTAACATAGTATTCCACTGGTGTGTTCAGTCTGTCCCATGCATCAAGCTACACACTCAGGTACACTACAGTAAGCCAGCATTGTTTGCAGGCTTATTATAAATATCTTTAACCAATTATCAATAAATAAACAAGTTTTTTGTTCAATTGATTTTTGTTGGTCATGGGGCTTGAACTCAGGGCCTAGACTCTGTTCCTGAGCTCTTTTTGCTCAAGGCTCGCACTCTACCACTTTGAGCCATAGCTCTACTTTTCAGTTTTCTGGTGGTCAGCTGGAGATAGAGTCTCTGCTTCCACTATATTTGATGTCAGTATAACTTGTGGAGGAGATGGGGAAAAACAAGTCGTTTAAGGATACAGGTGGACCTGTTGCAACAATGAGAAGTACAAGTTGTCATGTCGAAAACGAGCTTTACAACGTTGGGGGGGGGGGGAGGATTGGGTGGTGGGGGGGGTGGGGAGGAGGCTGGGAAGGGATGTGAAGGGGAAACAAAGGAGGAGGCTGCAATGCTTGATAAGAAATGTATGCATTATCCTGCCCATGTAATTGTAACCCCTCTGTACAGTATGTTCACAAAAATAAAATAAAATTTAAAAAAAAAGAGTCTCATGGACTTTCCTGCTGAGTTGGCTTTGAACTGCAATCCTCAGATCTCAGCCCTCTGAGTAGCTAGGATTATAGGTATGAGCCAAAAACAAAACAAAACAAAAAACAACATTCTGCAGCTTAGTTGTTGCAGAGAAATTTGTGGTTAGTACTGTATCACTTTCATCATGTTTAAAATTTTGTGTGATGTGCTAAGTGTTTTCTTGCCCTTAGTTTTCTGAAAATTTGCCCTCTCAAAGCAAATCAAAGATTTGTAGAATGCTTAATTGATAAGTTGTTGCAAGGTGGTATGTATTTAGCAAAGGTGGGTGGCATTACAGAGGAAATGAATCAAACATCTGCAGTGTTCAGCATAGAGCTCTAAATTCTGAGCATGTGCAGTTTTCCTCAGTAGTAGTCTCTATTGAGTCATGTACCCATGGATACCAAAGACCCGCTGTATTCTACGTGTACATCAATAAAAAGCTAATGTTAACTGTGTCCTTAGGTATCAATGCTTGATCAATAAGAAGATGGCCAACGAGACGTTGAGATGCAAATGCAGTCATTATATTCAATGTATATTATGTAAAAATTGAGCTCTGTAACTTGATGGTAGGGATGGTAGGGTGCAAAGTGGAAGAGAAGGATGCATTCATATCTTGACTTAGGGAATTGAAACCTCTGGGGTTGGAGGCACGGCTCAGGTGGTAGAGTGCCATTCAATGAATGCAAGCATCAGATACTGAGTTCAAGTCCCAGTCTTGAAAAAGAAAGAATAAAAGAAACCTCTTTGTACAACTACTTAATAAAAGTAACAAGAGGTTAAGATGTTAAAACAACAGAGGTGCAAGTTAAGGTGTGGCTCAAATCATAAAGCACCAGCTTTGAATAGAAAAGGTCAAGCCAGAGAGCAAGGCCCTGAGTTTAATCCCTAGTACTGGCCCCCAAACAAAACAATAACAAGGGCTAAGAAAAATTGAGAATTTTAGTCCTAGAGAAAGTTCCTCAGCTACTTTTCAGTCCTGCATTTCCTGTCCACAGGAGCAAATTGAATGTAAAACCAGTCCTTGGTAGACATCTACCTTCCCCTACCCCCAAACTGAGTGCCCCCCTGGTACATAGCAGCAACAGCAGAGCTGGGAAAGTATGTCTAGGTGAGATCTGGCAGAGTTTGTGGCCAGGCGAGCCCGAAAGTGGTTCTACTGGCTTTAAGCAGGTACACCTGGCAGATTCCACAGTGAGTGCGATGGGGTTAATAGAAGGATTACACTTGGTAGGGAAGAGGCGAGGATGCAGTAAAGAGCCAGGCTATTGTTAATTGGATCTAACAATCGATTGTTTTAGTCTTTCCTCATCCAGGAAATAATGTGCTATTGACCTTCACACTTCAGAGAAGTGTGTTTAGGACACACAGGAAACAGACAGCTGCCATCTGAGCCCCAGTGGAATTTCTAGAGTGCTCTGCACTGCTGTGCAGAGCAGGGAGAGGCCGACTGTAGAGATGGCTTCAGCTCTTTCTGATTTGAAAGGACAAGGAGCAGAGGCCGGTGCCTTTCTGGGTTGCATGTCCTTACCATTTTAAGAGTGTTCTCATACTGCCTGGTCTGCAGACTTTTGTTTGCTTTGTTGTTTTGTTTTATTTGTTTTTTCCTCAGGAAAATAAAACCAGGAACAAGGAGAATCCAGAATCTGGTCAGGGACAAGGGGCAGAGGTCAACCACGGTCCTCAGTATTGTCCCCTACACACTTGGAACGGGGGATCACCTGTGGATGAACTGATTTATTTGAAGGTGAGCTAACTGCCACCAACTCTACCTTATAGCTTACAATTCCTATGCTTGGAGCAAGGGTTCTCTCCAGAGCTGCTGAGGTGATCTAAGTTAAATACTGTCTTTGGGATGAAAATTGGAGCTATGATCAGCAGGCAGCAACAGGCCTGTCCAGCTGTGGCAGCCACTCCCTGTTGATCCTCAATGTTTGTGTTCCCACTATTCTATAGAATACTTAATTGAACATGTGGCCATTCCAAATAAAGCCTTGCTTTCTAGAATTTCTTACTATAAATGTGGCTCTGCAGTTAAGTTCTAATGAACAGGCAAGAGGAGATGAATCATTCTCCTTTCCTTTATTTCCTTTCCAGAGTTTGAATGAGGACATAAAGGTTGGAATGGGAACAGCCATTTACTTCATCTTAAAGCTGAAGTCACATTTAGAAATGAAACAAGCTGGGCACAGGTGGCTCACACCTGAAATCCTCACTATTCAGCAGGCTGAGATCTGAGGATCACAGTTGGAAGGCAGCCTAGGTAGGAAAGTTCGGGAGGCTCATCTCCAATTAACCACCAGAAAATGGGAAGTGGAGCTGTGAGTCAAAGTGGTAGAGCACTAGCCATGAGTGTAAAAGCCCAGGGACAGTGCCCAGGTCCTGAGTTCAAACCCCACAACTGACAAAAAAGGAAAGGAAAGAAAGGAAAAGAAGAAAGGAAAGGAAAGAAAAGAAAAGAAAAAAGGAAAGAAAAAAGAAAAGAAGACACATGCAAACTGTGTGTCTCAGACCTCATGAGCCAAAATGTTGGTTTATGGAGCCCATCTACCTTTTTTTTTCTTTTTTTTTTTTTATTGTGAAAATACTGTACAGAGGGGTTACAATTACATGGGCAAGATAATGAGTACATTTCTTATCAAGCATTGTAGCTCCTCCTTTGTTTCCCCTTCTCATCCTCCCCCCGCCCCCTCCCCCACCCAATGCTCCCCACTCCCCCCCACCCTGCTCACCAAAGTTGTAAAGTTTGTTTTCGACATAACGACTTGTACATCTCATTGTTGCAATGGGTCCACCTGTATCCCTATTTAAATGATTTGTTTTTCCCCTTCCCCTCCACAAATTATACCGACATCAAATACAGTGAAAGCAGGGGTTATACTGTGGGGGAGGGACATACAAAGCAACAAAGAAATAATCATATAAATGTGTTAGAAACAATTGCATGAGGGGCTGGGAAGGTGGCTCAGTGGTAGAGCGCTTGCCTTGCAAGCATGAGGCCCTGAGTTCGATTCCTCAGCACCACATAAGCAAAAAGAAAAAAGCTAGAAGTGGCGCTGTGGCTCAAGTGGTAGAACACTAGCCTTGAGCTGAAGAGCTGAGGGACAGTGCCCAGGCCCAGAGTTCAGGCCCCACGACCGGACCCCCCCCCCCCAAAAAAAAGAAAAGAAACAATCACATGAAAGAAAAAAACATTTGAATACCTATCTTAGGGTACTTTCCCTAACATCGACTTATCTGACCTTTTCTGCTTGTCTCAGACAAGTACTAGATATTGCAAATAAGGGAAACCATAGGACCTAAGTTTCTCTGGGCCTGGCTTACTTCACTTAATGTAATTTTTTCCAAGCTTTTCCATTTCCTAACAAATGGAGCCCATCTACCTTTTGATATTTCTGGAGAAAGAAATAGCCATGGATTTAGTTTCTTTGGGATCTGGGGTTTCTCTGGTACTTATAACTAAACCTAATACTAAAACTTACCATTCATGAAGCAGAAATTCCAACTTCTTCCAAGAATCCTGCTAGGCAAAACAAGCCTTGCCCTCTCCTATATCGTCATCACATTACTCCCTCTGTGAAGTAGGCAAGAGCCGGTGATGAGTCTGGAACTGCAGAATCCCTCCACTTGAGTTTTATTCACTCGCAAGGCATCCCCAGACAGCCACACATCACTAGGAGAGGTGACTGGTTTCCTGCTTCAGTAATACGACAGCTTGCATTTGCACTATGTGGCTGATGGCTTCCTCCAGGGCAGAGCTGCTCACAGCCCTGCTCTGTAACTATGTGATGAATGGATTCACTATAGACTAGCAAGTTCTCCACCTAAGGGATCGGTGTCCTCTGAGCTATGTTTCTCTGGCTGAGATTCTCTAAGAAAGGGAGAGAACCCACAAGAAAAGAGAAGAGCTAGAAACCCTTGACCTTTCCTAGAAACCTGGAGAGGCCCCGGGTCCGGACTGAGCACTGAAAGGATCTCAAGGCTGTGGACCCTGCTGGAGGGAAGGGAAGAGGGGCTCAGAGGTTGAGAGGATTCTTGCTGGAGACTGGGGGAGGATTCCCACCCAGTCCCAGTGTGTGTGTGTGTGTGTGTGTGTGTGTGTGTGTGTGTGTGTGTGTGTGTGTGTGTGTGTGTTGCACACGCACGTGTGTGCACGCTCACGTGCATGCACATGTATCAGAGAGGGAGGCACCAGCAACCCTAGAGCTGGCTTAGCAGCCCTCCTGATTGCTAATATCACCTTACTAAACCTTGCAGCAATTTCATTTTTTGATGGAAAAGGAGTATGGTTGGAGGAAAATTAAAATTCAGTCTTGTCTCCCTGTTACATATGAAGGAAAATCATTGCTCCAGATTTGCAAGGCCCTCATGGGAAGGGAGAAGCAGAGGATTCTACCTCAGGAGAAAAACACTGGCCTTATATTCTCCCTCCCTCCCCCTCATCCCTGCTATCCCAGCCCCTCCCCAGCACCAATCAGTCCTACCCATCCCCCATCCCCCATTCACCAGCTCTGCCCTGGAATCAAAGGCTCTAACCTCCAACAAATCATTTAGGACCAAGGCAGGCATCACCTGCTTTCAATTGATGAGGAACTTTTAAAACTCAGAGAGGGGAAGAGACTTGCTCAAGGTCACACAGCATTCCTTCTACTGCCTGCAGCTCATTAGTGTTCTTGCAGGGGTGAACTTGGGGGTAAGAGGTTGGCCTTGCCTGCCCAGGAGAGGGTAGTGATAGGACACAACCAGCCATCTAGGACTCTGGACCCATGAATGCCTCCAAAGCTATGACTTCCTAGTAGAAAAAAAGGCCAACCTGGCTTATGAGGCTGTAGTCCTTTTTAAAAAAAAATTTTGCCAATACTTGGGCTTAAACTCAAAGCCTCGTGTTCTCACTTGGCTTTCCACTCAGAGCTGGTGCTCTATCGCTTGAGCCATACCTCCATTTTGGCTATTTGATAGTAAATTAGAGATAAAATGTCTTAGGGACTTTTCTTCTTGGGCTAGCCTCAAACTTAGATCTTTAGATCTCAGCCTCCTGAGTGCCTAGTATTACAGGTATGAGCCACCAGCACCAGGCTTTTGGTTGTTGTTGTTGTGTTGTGTTGTTGTTGTTTTTGTCCTCAGAACAGGGAAAGGGCATGTCTGCCCTGTTCCCGTTCCAGGCACAGATGAGAGCTTGGAATACCAGCCTCCTTCCGTGTCCTCCAGTCATGGAGGACAGTCTAGGAGGCTGCTCTCCTAGACTATACTGCTCTTCTTGGCCCCTTGAGCACATGTTGTTCTACTCCAGAAAATTTGGGCTGACTTGCTAAGACTCTGTCTGATCCTACATCTTCCAAGAGCTCCAACCATCTCCTCCTGATCCTTCCCACCCCATGCTCCTCCACATCTGGGCTACTTGCCTGCCCCTCCTATGGAGTCACATTTGACCACTGGTTCATGTCCTGACTTGCCAGCCATTGGGTATTTCCCAGAGGCCCAGAGACCATTCCAGCCTCTTACAGCGTAAGAGGGAAAAGTGGAAATGGATTCCTCGTAGGATTAGATTGACTACAGCTGTGTGAACCTGGGCTAGAAGACTGTGTGGGTGCTGAGTGCCTGTGGTCACGCATCCTGGGCTGTGGGTGGCAGTCCCTTCCAAGGCAGCCTGTGGACTGCAGATGTGGGAGGGTAGGCAGCTCTGGCCAGCTTCTGGGCTGCTCTCTGCTTCTCTGTTCTGGGCCAAGGGAGGGGCCACTGAGCTGATCTTGCTTGTTTGTACCTTTCCTTCCTTGTTTATCTCTTCCCACAAGAAGAGAAGCTGGTGGAAGGTGGCCACTATGTGTGTGTATCGATCATCACTGTAATTCCTGGCATGCAAAACCATGTTTGGTTCTCAGGAGGAGCCCAATAAGCACTCACTGAGTGACAGAACAGCTGGGAGTCTGCAGTCCTTCATCCTTGTATTAGTTCTATCCACTTGCAAGCTGGGGTAGCTTAGCCTAACTTCACCTAGCTGAGGCTCAGTGAACTCTCTCTATACAATGGTGATAATAGTTCCTTCTGTTTCCATTTTGTGGGGGAACACAGCAAGGAGGCAGAATGCAGCTGTGACTGTGAAAGTGGACTGCTTGTTTATGAACGGTGAAGTCCGGTGACACATGTGGGTCATTGAACTCTCCCCTTCCTGCTGACCCCAAGAGAAACAGGAAGTGGAGGGAGGCAGCTGGGGGGAGTGACCTAGGGCAGAGCAGGCCCCACCGCTACTGGGCAGGAGAAGCAAAGAGCTGTCCTCATACTTAGTATTCATCAAGGACTTCTGGTTTTCCTTTATTTTTTTTTCTTAAGAAAAAGAAATGGCACCAAATTTTAGCACTGGTCAAAGTATCTTGGTTTAGGTCAGGATGGTTCCTTGCTCATGTTGCTAAGTCATTGATCTTCCTTTTAAAGAATGTCAAATATATATATATATATATATATATATATATATATATATATATTTTTTTTTTTTTTTTAAAAAGGACAGTGAACTTTGCTTTCTAAAGCTCCTTTTAGGACGTGGGGCTGTGGCTCAAGCCTTGAGCTAAAGAGCTGAGGGACAGCGCCCAGGCACAGAGTTCAAGCCCATGACTGAGAAAATAAATAAATTAATTAATTAAATCTAAAGCTCCTTTTATTTAACCCTCCCTTCTTAGGTTTTAGCCCAACCATGAAGGTGTGGTTCAGTCTGGGAATCAAACAGTGCCATCCAAAGCAGAGCAGACTTTTTCCATCCAGACATCTGCTGCTAGCTTCGGGGAGGCTGAGTGGATCCACCTCCCTGCTGTCCTCTCCCTCCCTCTCTTCCCCCCTCTTCTCTCCTCCCCCCACCTCCTTCCGACCATGTGTGCTTGCCTTTGTGATGCTCTGGATGGCCTTCTGTGGTGGTTCATTTTCATTTTCATTTATTTTTAACTAGAATAGATTAATTATACAAAGGGGATTCACTACGCTATTTTCACATCGTGTATATTATACTTTGATCAGATTAACCCCATCGATTGTTCTTTCTTCTCTTCTTCCACTTATTTCCTCTTTTTAACAGATTTTCTGCATGCCTTCTTCAGTGAGGATTTTTAAAAAATTTTTTAATTTATTATTATTTTTATGATGAAGTAAGAAGACTGGATCTAGGCAAAAGGCCTTAGTAATAGAAGATATTCTTTAGTTCAAAAATGTGTTTTTAGAGGTATGGGAAGGTGGCTGAGTGGTAGAGTGCTTGCCTTGCATGCATGAGCACCTGGGTTTGATTTCTCAGCACCACATAAGCAGAAAAAGGCCGGAAGTGGTAGAGCGCTAGCCTTGAGCTGAAGAGCTGAGGGACAGAGCCCAGGCCCAGAGTTCAGGCCCATGACTGAGGAAAAAAAAGAAAGAAAGAAAGAAAAAGAGAAAAAAATTGTGTTTTAAGTAGATAGGTTCCAGAAAGTTTGCACTCTCTCAGATGATTGTTTCTTGATTTCTCTTGATTGTGTCCACATTTGATTTGTTTGGGCCCACAGTTAACACCTTTGTTAGATTTGAGTGTTCAGTGTTTTTTTTAATTTACTTTGACTGTATTCACATCTCAGCTTTGTACTTTGTTAAGATTAATTCCATGAACATTGTGTGGGTTTTGACCATATAAGCCATGTGTTAGTTATTTTGGCGGTAGGGCTTTGTGATTATAGAGACTCCCTGCCACCTTCTAGTGCTCCAATAAAGACTCCAAATTTGGCCTTTATGTGGTGGCTTCCCTGTTCTCAATTATAAAGGATGCACAGAGTGGTGACAGTTTCATAAGTCAGGTAATGAACACATCTCCTTTTGGACAATGTCACCCCTTCTTTTGCTCTCTCCCAGTTTTTTTTTCCCATCCCCACCCACAAGTTGTAAAGTTCATTTTCAACATAGTGTCTAGTGAGTAGCACTGCTGCATTTGTTCATCCTCTGTCCTTCCTTCTCTGTGTCCCTCTTACCTTCACAAAGACAGATAAGCAAATAAACACAACAAAAAGAAAACAAAAGGAAAACCTCTTGTTTCCATTTCCTGGAGTTCATTTCAATAGATTCTATTTTATATGATCAGAGGCACATAGCCATTGCATTGTGCTTTGTGCTCCTCCCCTAAGGGTGTCCTCCTTTGGTCCAGTGAGGGCACTTTCATTATGCATTTGACAGTACCATGTTTGAACTCAGGGCCTTATGCTTGTTCAGCTGGCCCTCTACTACTTGAGCCATACCACTTGGTACCTGAACACAGGAGTAGAAAGTAAATGTTTTCTACTGGGGCTGGTGTGGAAGCAAGGGACAGTGGCTAAAAAGCAAGGGGCAGCTCAGAGTTTTCTGTGTTCCTCAGGTGTCATCCATGTAAACCCTGGCCCCTAGGGCCATCAGCAGCACCCAAGGCATAGGCCCAGTCCGGGAACATGAACACTAGCCCATTTGGTCCTTAAACCTCACAGGCCATGGGCTAGGAAGACAATGGAGGCTAGCTGTCCCCAATAGGGGAGGGAGGAATGCTGTGGGATCATGGCATGCTTGGGTACCAGGGAGACATCCCTAGCTAAGAATTTCAAAGCATGTGGGGGTGGCAGGAGGATTTGGGGAGCCCTTGAAGGGAGGCTGGGCCAGGGAAGAGAAGTAGAAAGGAAGAGTCACAGAGGACACAGAAACCAGCCTGGCTAGGTGGAGGAACTATCACTGCTTTCTGATTAGAGAATTTCCCCTAAAAGGTGGGCAAGATGAGATGGATCCAAGTTTGCTATGAAGCTGCCTGCTCATGGCCATGAGCAAATGCTTACATTTTTCTAAGCAGGTGTTCACTTAGCTTTGGAAGATTATCCACATTCCTGACACTGTCTGCTGCCTGAACAGAAGAGATTACCTATATCCCCCACAGCACACCTGCCAAGAATGGAAACTGTAAACACCAAGTCAGAATGCTCAGCCCTCAGCTGGGAAGAGCAGAGCTAAGCAGAGCCTGGGCTTAGCCAAGCACTTTATAGCTCTCCAGTGTGATCCTAACATGTGTATCGATGCACAGGACATGTAAACACAAGCAGACGTGTGTATAGAAAGTGGGGGAGCTCTTGCTGGTGTGGATGGGGAGGGGGTGGCTACTAAGTCTGCAAGTGGTACTCCTGGGCCAAAAATGGAGATGCCTACTACTGTGTCATCCAGTGGGTTTGCTCCTAGATCTATAACACAAAGAACTTACCAGGACCACAGGAGAGTGAACAAGGATGTGACACAGGGCAAGCTCAGGCAGAAGCTATGTGGGTATCTATCGTCTGAGCAGAGGTGGGAAATGAGGGCGAGGTGGTGGGGTGGATCATTCCCAGGTAGTTCTTAAAGACACTGCTGAATAGGGACAGAAGAAGCAGGATTAGAAGAGAGAGAGGCAGAGCTGCCTAAATTAAAGCATACAGTGCACATTGTAGGAACTCAGATATACAGGAAGTAAGTTGTAACACATGTTGCAAGGATGGGTGGATATGGTAATTAAAGGGAATGCATAAAGGCAAAGAGGTTGTATAGAGAACAGTGTTGGCATGGGTGGTCATGAATTGAGAGGTGTCATTAACTTGCTCCTTACCAGGACCCAGATACGCTTCTAGACTCCCGAATCACACACCAGCAGCACAGGTCTGCGGGATCCAGGGAAGGGCTGGAGCAATCCCTGCACCTCAAGAAGGAGGCTGGAGAGAAGAGGAAGGCCTCAAAGGTGTGCAGTGCCCCTCAGGCTCTCAGGGTTCATGGCCTCCAGCAGGTCTGCTGAGTATAGGTGCAGTTGAAGCCCTTTTACCCTTCAGAATGGGGGTCTGGGTGGAGATGCCCTTGGGATTGAGCCTGCCTCCATCCTGACAGCCAATACTGAAATCTAGAAGAGTCTTTGTGTCCTGTGCAAGCTCCCCAGGGAGTTGTTGGGAAGGTCTGCTTAGCATGTTCCGCAGGGCAACTCTTCCTGGTCCCTCTGGCTGGGACTGGGGTCTTGGTGCTTCCACAGATGTGATCTGAGGCTGTGATCATCTGTAAAGCAGTTCTGCCTGCAAGGCCCCCTGGGAGCTGGGCACATACAGAGCCAAAAGCTGACAAGTTTCATGTTCTACCAACTGAGGTAGCCAGGCAGCGACAGAGGCTGACACGTTTTATTGGTAAAGCTGCCAAGGAGCTGTAAAAGCAGAGGGGCTGGAGCTCTTGGATGATACAATTCACTCCCAATTTCCAATCATCTTCCACAATTTGCATCCCTACTTTGCCTTTCCAACCTCTGGGCCTTCCCAAATAATAATCCAGCCAGGAAATATTTAAAAATGAGTAGATGGGCCTTCAGTCAGAGCTGACACTAGTCATAGCTATACTTACCTCTGGTGTGATCTAGGCGGGAGCCACAGAACACACACACTGCTCTGCTGCATTAATGACATGCTACTTATTGTCGGGAACACGGTAGTTGGTTTGGCTTGACACACATAGAAGAATAAATCTTGTCAACAACAAGCCCCCAAGCCTTCCCAAGGCCATTATCACTTGTGGAGTGGATATTGTACATGCACAAAAGATGACAGTATCTGAGAAATGAAAACAGGGTTCGGAGCTGCTATTATTGGATTACTTTTATTTAAAAGAACAAGGGCATCGATTGGGAAAGGCAAGGGCTCAGAGCCTACTTAGCCAACATTATGTTTTTCTATGGCTGATGTCAAGCATAGCCAATCAGGAACTGTGAAATGATCAATGTGATACTTACCTATAATTGCAGAGGAGTGTGATTAAAAATGTATTTTGCTGCCAGGCAGAGCGGCACATGCTTGTAATCATGCTAGCACTCAGGAGACAGAGGCAGGAGAATAGAGTGTTCAGGCCAGCCTGGGCTACATAGTGAGATCTTGTCTCAGAAACATGTCTAGCATTTATTGTGTATTTTATTATAAAGTTATTTGTGATGGAAAATACTGACTTAAATAGTGTGTGTGTGTGTGTGTGTGTGTGTGTGTGTGTGTGTGTGTGTGTGTGTGTGTGTGTGTGTGTGTGTGTGTGTGTGTGTGTGTGTGTGTGTGTGTGTGTGTGTGTGTGTGTGTGTGTGTGTGTGTGGTATGTGCTGGTACTAGAGCTTGAAATCAGGGCCCTGGGTGCTATCCTTAGCATTTTCTGCTCACAGCTAGCATTCTACCACTCAGGACATACCTCTACTTCTCAATTTTTGCTGGTTGAGTCTCACAGATTTTCCTGTCTGAGCTGGCTTTGAACCAACATTCAGATCTCAGCCTCCTGAGTAGCTAGAAGTATAGGCACAAACCACTGATGCCAGCATAATTGATTTTACAACACAGAAATGTTCTCTTGCAGACTTCTGTTCTACTTGCTTATATGGGCACAATCAACTGTGAAGATCTCCTGAAGCCAGCACAGTACTACACACCCGATTATGTTTACATGACATTGATTATAACAAGGCCCCAATCAGGAACCAGCACTGCAAGATATGTCAGAATCATGCTCAAGAGAAAGCACCAAAACCCACAGCTAACTTTGTCAGTGGAGCTGGATTTCCTGTTGATTTGCTGTTGGCTGTGGGTGGTGAGGTCAAGCCTCTGTGACAGAGATGGGGGAGGTCCTGAGGTGGTGATCACAAAAGTAAATAGAACTGCTTGCTAGTAATAAAAGCCATGTAAAATACTGGGGTGGGGTGGGAGATGCTGTGGTGCTTTCCCCCATTTTGATTGGTTTATTGTTTTCCTTTTCAATACTAAAGACACTCATAGCTTTAGAAATACTTTACTGAAAATTAGTGCAGAAAAAGTCCCTTAGTTAATTTGAGTCTAAAATTTCCTAGCCTTCATTCCAGTTTTTTTTCCCTCACTGAAATAATTTTTAATTTGTTGTTTGAAATGTGGTTTCTTAGGCACTGAGCCAATGAAATACAGCCTAACAGGACTGCTCTCCCCTCTTACTTGGTAGATACACATGGATTTTATGTATATGTATAGTTTTATGTACACAAATGACACTCATGTATAATTTCAAAATCAAGTTAGGCTAAATTCACACGATCTTTTGTTTTTCCTCCTTTACTCAATAGCATACTATAAGAGTTTCCTGGGGCACTGCGTATTTCATTATATGGCTGCAGCATACATTATGTTTCTACTTTCCTATTCAACGTTTTAAATTTCTTCCAGGATTATTTTATATTATTGTATTGTATTTTGCATTATTTGTAGTTTTTAACTGTTTACCCCCCACCCGCCTCTTTCTCACTCTCATTTCCTTACCATCAATAAGAATGGAATGACCTTGCTGAGGTTTTCATAAGTATACCGAGTGTACATAAGCCTGATACACAACAGGCATTCAATAACTGGTAGCTACGAGTAGAAAACCAAGTAACTAAGAGAACAGACTTGTTCTCCTCCCTCCCTGACAGAGACCTGGTGTGAGGTGTGGTTTGGTGCACTTCTTCAGGGCCTGCTATGGCTGGGGAATCTGGACTAAAGAATACAAGAAGGGATGGGGTTGTTTTTGCTCCCGGGAGCATATGGTCCAATATCTAGAATGCAATGAATTCTCCAGTTCAAGCAGAGTAGACCATCACCTCCTCCCTGCACCCTCCTGCCATCTTCAGACACCAGACACGGGGAGTCCTGCAGCAAACAGACCTCACTGATTATAGTCTCCTCATTCACAACCTCTGAAAACTGTGATCAGACAGCAAACACCATGAATCATTGTATTTGCAAAGATTGTTTATTAGCGGTCTTTACGAAATGGAAAAAGGAAATGCAATTAAGACAAAGTAAGAGGAAAATGCCAAAATGTTCCTCTCATGGACTAATGGAAGCTCAATCTCTGCAGTGTCACAGAACCTGACACTCACTTCCACTAAGGGGTAGGCTTTGGCATGCACCATAGGAAAGTAGGAGGATGATTTTTATTTATTAATTTTTTAATGAAGAGACTGGAATGATTATAAGCCCACAGGGCTCACCCTTTCCAAGCCCACATGGTTGTACTTGTAGACTGCTGGTCTCCTCGAGTAATGAGTCTCCCCGGGTCAGAGGATGAACTGCATGTTCTTGAAGTGGCCAATCTCTGTCCTTGGCTGGTGGATTTGATTTCTTAGCATAGCCAGGTAACTTGGAGTTGGTCTGCATGGATAAGAGAAAATGAGTTTCTGTGATATAATTGGGAGATAAAACTGAGAATGTTACAACAAAGAGGGTGTTGGGTGAGACCCAGTTGACTCTGGAGCCTCTCCCCAAAGAGGGGGTAATCGTGAAGCCTGCACCAAGCAATGTGATCACTGCAAGAGGTGGTGCACAGCCTCCTGGGAAAAGATGTGCTCCATCAGGGTTGATGCCGTGGAAGGAAGGTCTGCACCTGGACACTTACACTTCAAGCTATTTGTTACAACCCTAGCTCATTCAGTAAGAGCTCACAGAGAGCTGGAGCAGTACTGTTTGCTCTTCCTCACAAAACAGAAGCCTATCAATTTGAGGGAAGAAGAGCTAGTTTTTAAAGGATTTTATTCTTTAAGGGTAAGGGACCATTTTCTTTCCCGCCTTCTCTTCAACTGCTGTTTCCACGCCCTCCAGAAGATGTATTTGTATTTGTCCTTCAAGAAGCCTGGAGCTCTGGAGGGAAAGTTCCTGAGCAGCAGCAATGCATAGGCTCCAGGACAGAGACCAGCCAGGTGGGGGATGTGCAGTGCTTAAATTCCAAAGTCCCTTGGATTCCTTGGAGTCTCTGACCCCGAGGTCTCTCTGGAGACCCCTCTCTTCCCCAGGTCCACAGGCCCTACGAAGGCAGGTGAGCACTGTCTAGTCCTCCGGGATTGGGGTGTTGCAGTTCCCGTGGTAGATCTTCACGTGGCCCTCACAGCGGAAGTAGGCCTCAAAGACGTTGCTGTAGCCATGGTCCCTCCACCAGGTGCAGAGTTGGCGATTCCAGGTGCAGTCCAGCACGTGGAAGAGCTCCGGGTGCTCCATGCCGATCATGGTGAAGAAGTCCTGGTCACCAAGGTGGCCACGGAAGTGGTACTTCTCGGCCAGCTGCTGCACCCTGGAGGGCTCCAGCAGGCGGCTGTAGAGAGGGGACTGGCGCATGGCTTCCAGGTTCAGCAGCATCACCCCACTGTTGAAGCCAGGCAGCCCCTCAGGTGGAGGGTCCCCAACTCTGGTGTTGGGGTTCTCATGGCGGAACTGCCAGAACGTGTGTCTGAAAAGGAAGAGAGATCAGCATTAGTCAAGGATGGGGTGAAGGCCATTACCAGCCCCACCTTAGAACCATCTTCACCTCTGCCTCACAGCAGCAAAAACAAATGCATTCCCAGGTTCTGAATACATCATCCCTCCACCCAGCAGGATGAACCTGGGTCCCCGGACTCAAAGCCCCATATTCTTTCCCAACCTCTCCTACTTCCAGATGAGGCTATGATGACAATGTCAGTAGCCTCATCATAGCCAAGATTCCTAGAGACTTAGGATAGGCCAGACCCTGGACTGGTGTATTTTTACTCCTCACAATGACCCAAGATGACACAGCAGCTAAAGAAAATGATGCACAGGAAGGTTATGTTATTTGTCCAAAGTCACACAGCCACACAGCAGGGACTAGACTCAGGCATCTGACTCCAAGGTTCACATTCTTCAGATAGCAATACTGTAAGTAGAACTTTCTGCTGTGATCTTGAAGAAGAGGGGGAAAGGGAGGGAAAACCATCTGAAATGTGGCTGGGGAAGACACGGGAAGCTCAATTTAATCCACTTTCTGCCTCAGAACAAACCACATTTACTGAGAAACCAAGCCTAGCATTTCTGCGGTACTGGGAAGGGCTGGGACTTGAGCCAGCTCTGGGCACATACCTAGGAGTGAGACTGAAAGCAGCTGTGGAGAGCCAAGAGAGATTTTGCTATTTAGGAGGGGATGTGATCTCAACTTCACTTCCTCTTTATCAGAAGTAGAAATCCAATTTCCTGGGCACCAGTGGTTCACACCTGTAGCCCTAGGTCTTCAGGAGGCTGAGATCTGGAGGACTGAGGTTTTAACCCAGATACAGCAGAAAAGTATGAAAGACTCTGTCTTCCAAATAATCAGCAAAAAACCGGCTAGAGCATGGCTCAAGAGGTAGAATGCAAGCTGAGCCAGCAAGTCAAGCAAATGTGAGGCCCTGAGTTCAAACCCCAGTACAGCCCAAATTAAAAAGAAATTCAATGGAGGTTAAAGGATGTGAAGGCCAGAGATCCTCCATTCAAATGCTTCCCTTTGGAGGAGGAGGGTGACATGGTCAGAGAGCTAGTCCCTGTGTTCTCCACCACCTCAGTTAGCCTTAAGGTCTTGTATCTGCAAGAGGTCAGAGTATTTCTACACCTATAACCACAGGCTACGGCCCAGCAGCAGTGCAGGAGGCAGGGGGCAGGGTGCCCTGGTGCCTTAGGGTAGAACACACATGGTCACTACACAGACCTGCTTCCCAGGCTGGAAATGTCACCCTCTGGCCTCTCCTAGAGAGCCTTTCCCAACCAGTCAGATGACAGGATCTATATGGTAAAGTACAAGGCGCAGTGGGAACCAAACCAGAGCCTGGGCTCAGGAGCCCTGTGGCAGCTCTGTCCTCCAGTCCCAGCACATGCTCGGAGTGCGGGAATAAACAAATCTTCCCTGTGGTCTCACATATCACAAAGGAAGCAGAGCGTTTGATGCTGTGAGGGAATGCGCACCCCGGGGACACTTACAGAACACAGAAGAACTCACTGAGTGCAGCCCAGATCTGGCTGTGTGAATAGGGCGGGGCTCTGGCGCCTGTTTGCTGATCACAACCTTTGCAAACATAAATAGATAAATAAATAAACTTCTAG
Organism: Dipodomys spectabilis; assembly: GCF_019054845.1. Lineage (NCBI taxonomy): Eukaryota > Metazoa > Chordata > Mammalia > Rodentia > Heteromyidae > Dipodomys > Dipodomys spectabilis. The sequence continues at coordinate 11,491,465 of NW_024870694.1, read as the reverse complement.
ATCAAACCGAGATGCTGTGGTCTGTCCCGCCTAGTGCGATCGCCAGGGTTGGGATGCAGGTGGTAACAATTATTTTCCCCTCCTTCTTCTGAGTGACTAATTTCAAGTTGCAAACCAGCTATGATTCTACCAGACTGGTGTCACCACATTTAGTAGAGAGAGACCCTCTGATTGGGAGAGCAGGTGCAGATCCACCAAGTACCTGATTTCTATCTTCAAGGGTAAGGATAGAGGAGGGAGCAAGGAATCAGTGACCCAGATGGGAGAGTTAAGCTCACCCCCATCTCTCCAGCCCATTGCTTCCCCTCTTCCTCATACAGGGCCCAGAGGAACCAGCCAGCAGGAGAACAGGCTGTCAAAGCATCTCCTTAGAACCATACTGGGAGCGGGGCTAGGAGGACTCAGGAAGGAGGCAGTGACCAGCAAGGGAAGATGGAAGGTGAGTGCAGGCGACTTACATGGTCTCTGATGATGGGTGGAGCCGGAATGCAGGACATTGGGCTGCGGTTTCACTGGAACACTCAAGAGCACAGAGAAGACACTCATAAAAGGGTGTTTGGGAAGCAGACAAACCATTCTCAGTCTTGGCACCATTGCCAACCTCCAGCCAGGATTGGAAGACTCCCCCAGAATCTTCCCCTTCTGTGAGAGAGTGACTGAAGTGTGGCCTGGCACTGATCTTGCTGGGCGAGAGAGAGAGAGAGAGACAGAGACAGAGAGACAGAGAGAGACAGAGAGAGAGAGAGAGAGAGAGAGAGACACTAAGGACAGAACATCCTCAGGTGGACACTGTAACCCAGGTGGCTCTGGGAACATAATGCCCAGCACCACCACTTAGTCAGAGGCATCTCATAACAGAAAGAACCAGGGCTGGAGAGCAGCGTATTGTGATGTGAGAGCAGGAAATTGGAAATGCACGTCTCCCAGTATATCCTCTGAAGCAGAAACAGCCTGACAAGGAACTGATGATTCTCCAAGCACAAAATGACCTGTAGCGTGCCCTGTTCAAAGTGCTCCTTCTGTCCCTCATGAGTCTGGGAAAGAGAAAGCACAGGCTGAGGAATGGCCGGTTCTCTGGCCTCCCGGGCAGGTGGTTCACCGGGAGGAGCCACATGGCTTTGGCTACAGAGAATGACACTGGGGAAGAGAGAATTGTGGCGGTATGCTGGGCTATTAGGTGAGCCTTTTTTTCTCCATGCCCTCCCCTACTCCCTAACACAAAGCAGCACAACTGGAGAGCTTCACCACCAGAAACACAAACCCTCATGGTTGGGGTGGGGTGGGGATCCGAAGCACAAGTAGGAAGTGCCATAGCCCCCTCTGTGGGCTGTGGGGAAGAATCTGCTCTTTGTCACTGCTCTAGCTTCTGGTGGCATCTTTGGCTCCTGGTAGAGGCACCACCCCAACACCCCAAAGGTCTTACCTTTCTTGGCCACCCTCCCTATGTGCAGGTCTCTGAGCCCACATTCCCCTTTTTGTGAACTCACTTGACACAAATGGATTATGAGTCACTCTGCTTTATTATAACCCTACCTCAACTAATTAAATCTATGATGACCCTGTTCCCAAGAAAGGCTACATTTGCAGTACTCAGGACCAGGGTTTTAGCATATAGTTTGGGGGCGGGGGGACACAATGCCTCTCCTAACAGCAGCCGTGATGATGGAGGAAAGCACTGCAGTTCATCATCACCCCACTTTCCCTGTACACAGGCCCTGAGGGTACTGGTGGGGTACTTCCTGCCCTTGCTGCTCCCAATAGGCAGAGAATGTGTCACAATGGTCCGTGGGGCTTTGTCCAGGAGAGTAGTAAAAGGAGGCAGAAATACGTGACAGAAGAAGAGAACACAAAAGGATTCAGATATGTGAGTGCAGGAAGCAGCCTGGGCCAGCCAGTGGGGAGATGTCTAAAGCTTAAGCAGAAACATCTCATCATTGTGAGACACACAGGACATAAGAGGACCCCTGGGCTGAAAGAACCAGAGGGCTGATCACCTAACAAAGCACTTACTGGGCCAAAAGAGAGGAGAATAAGTAGAGCATCCTTCACTTCACTGGAGTCTAACAGGGAGATAAGACCTTGTATGGTTTTGCTCACAGTGGCAATCATAAGCTGGAGAGGGGGCATCTGCCCTGGAGTCTGGACTCGAGGGACAGGTATGGGGGAACCAAACCTCAGGGTTTGGATCTCTGGCAGCAACCTGGGGATGGAGGGTCACTGTTCCACAGGGATGCAGGGAGGGTCTAGCAGCAGTCTGGGTACACAGACTGTACCCAGGAGGCTCGGGCTGTTATGACAAGAAAGCTTATGGTGTAAATGTCCCTCCTTGCCTGACCAGCTCTTCCCAGGTGTGGCACTTCAGTGACCAGCCCTGGTGCACCCAGACAGCTGCCTGGAGTTTCTGTTTCAACACAGCTTCCGGCTCTAGGAGGTGGGTATGATATAGGTGACCTACTTTGTCTGTCGGGTTAGGCTATGACCTAACAATCTCCACTAGTCCCCAGAAACTGGCATGGTGCCTCCTAAAGGACAGCCTCATGGGTAAGGCCTCTCACCTGCCATGAGGTGACCCTCTAAATACCCACAGTCCATCTCTTCTCAGAGCCTTCTGGAAGGGCATTGGTCAGCCTGGGGCTTCCACACAGCATGGCATAGCCCAGCTCCATCCCGTCTCTCAGGAGGTGCACAGGGCTGGCCTTCACCAAAGCTGCAGGTCTCATCCCATGCACTAGGGGCAGGCTCATCTCCTAACTAGTTGTTCCCTGAATCCCTTTGCCTGAGTATCTCCAATGGGTAGGGACTGGAGAACTCACCATCATTGAACCCACAAAAAGCTGCAGACCACAGTCAGCTGGAGCTAGGCTAGACTCTGGGAGGGCTGCATGGAAAGGCCCTGCAGAGGGATGAGGGGCAGTTGGGACACCACAGAGAGTTTGGGGCCAATAATAGCAATGCTAAGGAAAAGGGTATGCAATCCTGAGTAGGGGTCAGTGAGCATGGAAAAGCTCTGCATATGGCTGATGCACAGGTCAAAGGAGAGAGGACACAGCTCTGGAGAGTTCTGACATTTACTGACTAGAAGAAGAGGAGCAGGGAAAATGTAAGGTCTTGGAGGACCCCAGCCACCTGTCTCCCACACAGACAACCTGTGTGCTGGTACTGACTCGTGCCATCAGCTCTTTGCTGCTATGGGGATCCTGGAGGAGTCATAGGGCCACACAAGCCTTTCAGCTGGACTTTCAGACCCAGTCTAGGAGCCTTCAGCCTTCCTTATTCTCCTTCCTCATCCAATAGGTCTTTTGAAGGTCTGGGCCTCCACTCCCTGAATGAACCTAGTCCTATTGATATCAACTGTGTATCTTAAATTTTAAAGAAGGTTTATTTTAGCCTCATTTGGTGGTTCTACTTTCTGGCAGTCTCAAGATGTTACAGAATAGCAGGTTGACATGTGTGCATGCCAACTGCCTACTCTGCCTCTCCTCAAACTCTGATGGGGACAGAATGACACTCCAGGAAGCACTGTGTATCGCAGTACCTCTTCTAAGTAGACACCAATCCTATGGTGTTTTTCAAACCAGCCTTCTTCCCCATCCCTCCATCCTCCACAGCTGCCTCTCCCCTGAGCATACCCCTGCACCTACAGTCCGGCTTTGAGTGTGCTCTCCTGCCCAGCATCAAATTATCTTTCTTCCTGCACCATCTTCCATGGGCATCTTTCTTCTCCTCACCTTGACCACAGGTCATTTGAAGCCCATGCCCATGTGAGCCACACCCTCCCAGAGGTGCTTGGATCCAGTAACCAGGAACTGAGTCAGATCTCTCTGTGTATCAGCACCTGCCCTTGTCCCCTGGAACCTGCTTGTTGGGTCCCCCCAGACTCTTCAGTCCACATGTCATCATTTCCTGGATGGGCAGAGTCTCCTGGATCCTCCAGCCCCTTCTGCAGTAGAAACACCCCCAGCACCTCATCCATCACACGCTGAGAACTGAACAGCGTGGAGAGCTGTGGAGGGTCAGAACTCAGTAGTATGTAGGAGGTGACAGTGACCTTTGGGAAAAGTGGTGACAGAGTTCAGAAAGCATGACACATTGAAATGCAACTTCAGAGAGGCTTGTGTGGGCCTGTGAACTAACTAAAAACTGGACATCCAGGGTCCCCTCCTGCCTTTTGCATCTGTGTTCTTAGAATCGGAGCCATTCCCTGCTGCAGACACTTTACAATCACCTTGGGCTCCAGGAAGAACAGGATTAACTAGTAAGCATCTTGTGACAAAAGGCAAACTGACTCTCAAACAGGCTGTGCCATCTTACCATCTTGAAGAAAACAACCAGGAGCTATACACCATCCCAATAAGCCTCCAGAGTCAAAGACAGCTGTGAACCAGGCCATACCTGAGACCTGGGACAACTGTAACTATGCACTTCTTTCTCATCACCTGCCCCCAGGTCTCACTACTTAACTGGCATCAACGTTCCCTGGTGGCTTTTCAGAAATACAGCTTCCAAACAGGAGCCTGCATTTTAATGAGAGTCCAGGTGAACCCACTTGCATTGTACAATGGGCATCAGGGAAGGGAGCCCCATGACAGCTCCTGCTGATAGGGCCTGGGTCTGGCCCATTGCTGTTCCCCAAGTGCCTTGCTCTCCTCCTGAGAAACAGGAGATCCTCAGTGTTTGTGTCAGTGTGCCCATCACCTTTTTTATCTTGATCAAGACCTGTGACACAGATATATGCAGCTCTCTTGTGATGTCACACATTTTGCCATGGCCAGGCTATGCTGTGATCAGATGAATCCCTGTACCCTCTAGCTCCTGGTGTGGAACAGCCTCTGGGCACTGATGTGGAAGGATTGAGTTTAACTGGAGACACAAGATTAAATTCCACACATACCTCTTTTACCCCTTCCTGCCACCTCAGCCCACACCTACTGTCTACTGTCCAGCCTGGAAACGACCCACCATATTTCTCCTTGTGACCTCCGGTACTGTAGGGCTGTTGGGAGCAGTAAGCTGATTCTGAAGGGGATTCTGGCTTGTCTCTGCCACAACAAACATCCCTTCCCTTGGCTTAAATTCAGGGAAAGGATGGGTTTGAGTAGTGAGCAGGGGCCCAATTCTCCATGCGTCTGCCTCTTGACTATAAGCAAGGTTGTTGAAAGGATTTCATGAGCTAATGCAGGTAAAATGCACAACATGCTGGATGAGATCATGGCAGCCACCGATGGCATCAAGTTTGGTGAGAAGCAGTGTAGATGCCAAACTCACATACTTCTTCCTGTCATCTGAGCAGCTGCGGACTCTCAAGAGTAACCTTGGCCAAGTCCCTGTCCCATGTGGTGCCTTAGTTCCTGAAGCTGTTCCATGGATTACGCAGCCCTGGGTCTTTAGTTTTGAAAGCTTCCAGCTCTGCCAGGACCAAGACTTCTAGCACAAAGCTTGGGGGTAAACAGAACACCACAACCACCAAACCCTAGAGATCAATTTCTCCTTTATTTAGATATCCACCTATGGGTGAATACAATGTAAGGTTTTTTGTTTGCTTGGCTACTGCCCTCTCCCTCCCCCTCCCAAACCCACTAACATTTGTTGACAAAGCCCCCCACCTGTCCAGCATTAGGATGTGGGTGGTCGCCAATGCTGAGCACCTCTGCCTGTGCTGGTGAGTCCAGGGGCAGCACAGGGGTGATCACTGTACTGATGTGCTTCCTCTGAGTCCTTAGTCTTGTCCTTTAGTGTCTGCAGTAAGGTTTCAGAATATACAGGTGAGATGTCTTAGTTTCCTGCCTGCCTCCTTCCCTCCCTGTGATCTCATCAGGTGGTCACTGATACCCGTCCTTCCTTACCCTTGGTGCCACTGTCTGAGTGGAAATGAGAAAGAAGCAACGCATGAAGAATTATCTGCCTGCAGGAACTCCCTTCTTCAGTCATTTCAGCATAAAAACATGGAACCCTGTGGGAGTGGCAGTCCAGGTGAGAAGACAAGACATTGGAGGCCCTAGGGACTAAAAGACCTTGCCCCAGCCGCCCTCCGCCATGGGGCACCTGCTCTGCCAACATCAGGACTTGGCCTCAGCTAAGATGCTTAGTCCTCCTCTACAGGGGCCCTACTTGGGTTGTCCAACAGTTTCCTGGCCATCTTCTCAGAGGACAGGTTTGTTCAGACACCCAAATCTGGGTCTCATTCACCCACTTGTACAAGGAAGGGTCTTCCTGGTCTCTAGCACAAATGTGCTGTGGTTCTGTGGTTCTTAACATCATGTCACTCATCACTGATGATACCTCAGTGATAGGACCATGCGCCCTTCCTTCTGCCCGTTCTCCAAACATAGATCCAGGCAGGGAAGACCACATGCTGGCCTTCAAAGTCCATTTACATACCACTTCTTTCCAGATGGCTTAAGGAAAAACTGCCTTGTTCCTGACATTGGCCAGCCTCATCCTTACTCAGGCTCACAGGGCCCAGAGCTCTTCTTCTGCCTCTCTTCTCTGTGAGCTAACATGCCAGGGAGATATTTTTTCCCTTCTAAATTGGAAATGTTTTCTCTGGCTTCTCATAGGTTCTATTCTGCTTGAGTCTACCCTTCAGGACTTCCAGATGATTCTCCTGGATCTGTGATGTGTCTGTCGTACTCCCCACGAAGGTAAAAAAGCATGGGAGGCTCCTCCTGGCCTCTCTTCACCTGCACTGTAGTCATGTGTGCTGGGTCCGCCTAGAGTTGCAGAGCACGTACCAGAGAAAAAAGGCTTCTGAACACAAGCCAGCACTTCTTAGCTCTATCTAGATGGACTGTAGTCTGGGCTCACCAAGCACAGCCAACAGAGATGTAAGTGAAATGGAATTTCAAACACCCAGATCAAAGGTGGCATTAAAGTTAGATGCTGGCTCAATCCACTACCTGAGGAAGAGAATTCCCTGCAAGCAGTACCAGTTCTCCAGGATATTAGCCTGTGAGCCTTTCTGGAACATTTGGCCTGTGCAAGGGTGAGCTTCCTCCTTGGGGCCAGAGTCCTCTGCCTTTTTCCCTGAAGTGGGCCAGGCCAGGGACTGCTGACTGAGGAAGGTGCACCCTGTATGCTTTCCTTGATTGGAGAGCATCTGCTGGCAGCCCATGCTCCATGCACATCCATCCCCACATGCCCTTGTGTTATTTGGCAAAAGTCTGACCCACTTCCTCCTCTAGGACCAAGTCTTTTTTCCCATCCCACAGAACCTCCAGAGTTCCCTCCTTCAGGACAAGACATGAATGAGAAGGGCAGGGCTCTCAACACTGGCCTTTTCTCCTCTGAGATCTTGGCCCCAAGGAAAGTCATGAAGAAAACCAGATGTAAACATACTTTGGGTAGGAGGCAAAGAAGAAAAGAAGCCAATGTGCCTGATAGCCTGGAAAGGCTTCATAGAGGCCCCATGTCCAATAGCAGGTCCTGTCTCTAGGTACATCCATGTTCTGCATCAGTCTCTGGGCTCTCTTTTCCTGACAGAGCCTCCTAACTTCTCAGAGAGGTCTAGCCCCTTGCCATGGATTAACTAGTGTCTGCCGCACATACAGACCAAGGCAGCCACACCAGACCTTCTTGACTCTTTGGTCCATACCAAATGCTAATAGGAATATAACCAACTCAGCCCCGATCTCATACACAGCTGGACACTGATGGGATCTTGAGAAATTACTACCAAGCCAAGCCCTTTAGTCTCACAGTCAGGAGTTTCTGCAGAAGAGTACCACCCTCCAGGCAGCCCTGGTCTCTGGATGCCAGGACTTGAGGCCCTGGAAGGACCTCTTCACCCTTCCCAGCCCACTTCCTTCCCAGTCTTACCATCTGCTCCTCCACTGGGGGAGAACCAAGCCTGCATTGTGTGTCCTTCTGCAGACTGGGAGCTATCTGCTGCGGACTTTCTAAATGGAGACTCCTGCTTCTCCCCCAGTGCTCCTCATAGCCTCACTCCAGTCTACTGACCCCTCTGGCCTCTGCTGTTCTTTTGGTTTCTCTTACTACGAGCCACTCTTAAAGACCAGTATTTTTCCAACTTCATTGTGCCAGTGACATGTGTCTGGGATGGGCTACAATGAAGATGGGATCTGCACTAGTGATGAGCTCCTGGGCTAGGCTGAGGTTGCTTGCTCAAGCCCTACTTTTGCAGAGTGAGGGGAGGAAGCGGACTCTAAGTTAATGACGATATGCCTGCCCCCCCAGCTCCATTATTAATATCACATCTCTGAAGGGCCGTGAGGGCTATGAGCCAAGACGATGTGGTAACAGCCAAGGGTACCCACTATACAGCCTCTCTTCCTTTCCTTCACTTTGCTCCCTAGCAGAGTAGAGAGCATGCACTTAGAAAGACTGTCAGAGAAGGAATGAAGAATTGCGGTAAGACCCTGGATGATGGAGCTCTTCTCCCTCCTTCCCACTGGTGAGGCACTGTGCTCCATACAGTCAGGAGGAAGAAGGTAAGGCCCATCTCTTAGACCGGAGGACTAAAACCAATCAAACATGTGGTTCTGAGTGCTCCCACTTGGGAGCACTCAGTGGGGAAAGGGCTGTTAAGATCATGCTGATGAGCATACTTACACATGCCCTGGTCACTAGCACTCCCGAGCATGAGTAACGATGCTGGATAACTCTTGGGAAAAGCCAGACAGAGAAGAGAGCCTATGGAAGTGCCTACAAGCCCCAGGTCTACTGTGTCCTGCCTGTCTGCAGGAGGGGACAGCCTACTCTGACGGGGGACCCTGATACTTTCTGAGTTTGATTCTCAGGGCAAGTTAGCAGTCAACAGAAATGAACTAGGTGCTTTTAAAAATCACATTATTACTAGAAGATACATTCTAGAGGACACCTAGAGGATACCTTTGACTTTGTCCTGGGCCATGCAGGAAGTGGATGGATACTTGGGGCCCGGAAGGGAATATATGAGTGCTGGCAGGGACAGAGATAGTACTCAGAGGGCCTGGAGCAGGGAGAAATGGCCTTTGATCTCTGAAACTACATTCTGTCTCGCTGCATCCACCAATGCACACATATGCAGGTACACACACGTGTGCATATACACAGATACATGTACACATAAGCAGACACAGGGATACACATGCACACACACCAGAACACCCATGTACATGTAGACACATTTCCTCTACCTGTGGGAAGCTGGAGTTGAGCTTCCCATTAGAGTCCACATTCCTTCAGACAGAAGTACACATTTATGAGAAGCCATCCCTCCCACACCACCCTACTAAGATTTCACACAGCTATTTACCTGCCACACAGAGGTGACTTGTAACTGGTGACTGAAATCAGAGCACAGAAACAAGCTTGGTTTTCACAGAGGATAGTTTTTCTTCTGTGGGTTTTAAAAAATGAGAATCTTGATTGAAACTGTAGGTACCCACATCAACAGAAAAGGCCACTTAGTGCTCTGAACTCTGGAGGAATGTGAGGATCTTTTACTGGAGGTTAGAAAGAATCTATCGCATGATTTATTTTCAGACTTCAAAGGGGGAAAAAAAAGGAGGTGAACATGCCAAGACTGTGCTATGGATTCAGACAATGCTTCCAAATGCAGGATTTTGTGAATTTTTTTTTAACCTTTCCAGACCCCCATGAAGAGAGCTCTTCTGGTACCTATTATCTGAGACACCTGTTTCTGTTGTTTTGAGAAAACAGGAAAGGTAGGCAAGTTGAATTTTATCTGCCCTAATCCGTGGGAAGGAAAAGTTCAGTCCCCTATACAGGATCATTGGTATTATGAAATTAGGGATGGCCTCCGAATCCAGCCTTAGCGCTACATTGCTTCTGATGCAATCACACACATATGTACATAATACAGACAGCAATGAAATGGGTAAACATCAGAAATGCTTATTATACACCAGCTACTTCCTAAATAATTTATATGAATTATCCCATTTTGTCTTCACTGCAACTTGGTCATGTAGGTTACAAAAACAGCAATGATTACAGCAAACATGCAGATAGTAAATAATAGAAAGTAGAATAGTACAAGCTCTATTCTAAGTGTTTACATATGTGAACTCACTCTATACAAGATTGGCATGTAGTGACTATTATGATCTCCATTTTATAGGTGACGAAGCTGCTTACAGGGGTGAGGAATTCAGTCAAAGCCTCCCCTCACAATACTAGGTCCCCTTGCTTCTCGGGGCATGGAGAGGGTCCCAGGAACACCAGACAGAACAAATGCAACCCTAGACTTCTGCTCTGAGATGGCACAGCTGTCCTGATTCATGAGGAGAGGGGCAGGGGTGTGGGAGAAGACTCTTGTAGTGTGTGTGTGTATATGTGTGTGTGTGTATGTGTGTGTGTGTGTGTGTGTGTGTGGTGGGGCTTGAACTCTGAGCTTGGATGTGTCCCTCAGCTCTTCAGCTCAAGGCTAGCACTCCACCACTTCAGCCACAGAACCACTTCTGGTTTTCTGAGTGGTTTATTGGTGATAAGAGTCTCATGGACTGGGCTGGGAAGGTGGCTCAGTGGTAGAGCGATTGCCTTGCATGCCTGAGGCCCTGGGTTCGATTCCTCAGCACCACATAAGAAAAAAGAAAAAAGCCGGAAGTGGCGCTGTGGCTCAAGTGGTAGAGCACTAGCCTTGAGCTGAAGAGCTGAGGGACAGCGCCCAGGCCCAGAGTTCAGGCCCCACAACCGGACCAAAAAACAACAAAAAAACCAAAACAGACTAGTTAATCATGGACTTTCCTGCCCGGGCTGGCTTTGAACCATGATCCTTAGATCTCAGCCTCCTGAGTAGGCAGGATTACAGGCATGAGTGAGCCACCAGCGCCGGCTAAGACTCTTGTATTATGTCTCACACAAACAGAAATCAGCTGAACAGGAAATTTTTTTTCCTTCTAACTAAATGTTCAAATACAAAAAGGCAGGGCCACTTGAAAAGAGTTGAGAAAGGCCCACAGGGAGGATAGCTTTACTGATGAACAAGGAAGAAAGTCTCACCGACTCCTCTGGGTGGGAGTACAGAGGAGCAGATTGGCAGAGGAGACAAATGTCACCTGACTGCACACATATGAACTTCCTAGAATAGCTAATTAATATCTATTCCCCAGCGGCTGGCTGGGGAAGAGAAATGGAGAACTGAAACGGTACACTTTCTATTTGGGTATTTTGGGGACAGACAATGGTGATGGTTGTATAACACTGTGAATGGAATGCCAGTGACTGTAAACTTAAAAGTAGCCCGGTGGTCAGTTTATATTATATATCTGAGCAATATTTTTAAGTGGCAGAGAAGTCATTGCATCTCCTCTCCTCTCCCCCCTTTTCCCTCCCCCTTCCCCCCCCCCCCCCCGCCCCGACACAGGTCTCAGGGGACCTCCTGTGCATGGGTTGCTGCTGCAGGGTTCCTCTCTCAGGTCTAACAGTCAAAGCCCCTAAACCCTGCCACAGACGGATGACTGGAAAGCCTCGATCTTGGCCACATTCCCAGCACCACCTGCTCATGGGCTCCTCCCCACTCCTCTGCCCTCAGTCTGAACTCTGCAAGCCACTGCGAAGCCAGCTGCCCCTGCAGTGTGCCCAAGGCCATGGTCTCCTGCTGATGTGGGACATCTGCCCTTGTGTGAGGGGGCAGTGCTTTCCCTCTGCCACCTCCCTATTTCAGGCACACATAGTTCTGCAGTCACTGTGAACCTATTTTCCAGAGCTGGGGACACCAAAGGGAGACTATGGCAGCAGCATGCTGCCTGACCAACATGGAATGTTTTAAGGGAGCCCCAGAACACACAGGGTGGAGGCAGGTTCTCAAATAGCTTTCTGTGAAAAGGCTCCATTTCTTCCCTTCCTTCTCCTTTCCCAAGACACTAAAATAACAGATAAATAAAATAATGAATAACCAAAATACAGCTTCATGTATAAAGCAGACCCTGGTGCAGGTGCAGAGACTCACATCTGGGGTAACAGCTATTTAGACTAGGTCTGCACCCATCACCACCCAGCCTCTGCACCCAAGAGGCATATCTGGTATGTCCTGACACAGGGCCATTCAAGCCCAGTGAGGTCACCTGGGGACTGCACTGTCAGCCCGGAGGCAGTCAGTTCTGCAGGAAGTGAAATCTACTATTTACAATAAAGTTGTGACAAGCCCTTGTCTCTGCATGACTCAGGAAAGACAGAAGCATGTGTTGGAGAACTGTATTTGAAATCTTGGTCAGAGCAAAGGTTCTCAAGTTGTTCTCAGCAGTGCAGTTTTAGTAAATACTTGGGATTTGTTTCTTGGTGAACATAAACGGGAAAAGGAAGAAAAAAGCTATCTTCCTGTATTATTTAAAAAATGAAAATAAATTAACTTAAGCACAAGAACTAGCACAGAAAAAGGAGTAGAAGTTGGGGAATGTGGAAATCCCACTCGTCGCCCTGATTCTGCTGAGACTGTGACTCTGAAAAGAATCTCTCCACCACAGCAGAGCCCCCACATCTCTCCTCTTTCCTCCCTGGCCCCCACCATCTGTGGACCTCTGATGGGCTGGGATGGCTTCTTACTGTTCTTTGATTTATCTTCTGCCTACACACCTGAATGAGAAAAGTTGACCTCTTGGGAATGGAAGTGAATTAACAGTGCCGCATTTTTGACTGCCAAGAAAACCAGATGGTGAGATCTGGTCCAGAATGGATAGGGCCTGGCACTGGCCTAAAGACAGGTGTCTTCAGTTTTCCACTCTGCTCCTCCTTGCCTACAGGAGGAATTCCAATCCCTCATGTAAGCACAGGAGACTCTTCTGGATCTGGGCCCTGTGCTGGCCTCATCCTCTTTTGTGTTCTACCCAGACCAAAGTTCCTGGACTACCCTCACCATGCCTCTTGATTGCTGAGCCCCTCTCCCTCCATAATAGAGAACAACTCTTTTTTTTTTTTAAACTTAATATTTGAATTGTTATTATAAAGGGGTTACAGTTCTATGGACAAGCAAAGAGCACATTTCTTTTTGGACAATGTCACCCCTTCCCTCACTCTCTCCCAGTTTGTCCTTCCATCCCTCCCCACAGGTTGTACAGTTCATTTTCAACATAGTGTCTAGTGAGTACCACTGCATTTGTTCATCCTTTGTCTCTCCATTTCTGTGCCCCTCTTCCCTTCCCAAAGGCAGATAAAAGGACAAACAAGACAAAAAGAAAAGAAAACAAAAGACAGCAACAAAGAAAAACACTTCTTGTTTCTTTTTCCTGGATTATTTCATATGATCAGATGCACATAGGCATTGAATCTTTGTGTTCCTCTCCTAAGAGTATCCTCCTTTGGTCTCACTCTGTGTGAATGCCTAGAGACCTGTATAATGTATTATGTCCCCGTGTATCTTAGATCTAGCTTCTGCATATGAGAGAAAATATATGCCATTTGTCTCTCTGAGCTTGGTCTAAGATGATTTGTTCTAGGTCCACCCATTTCCCTGCAAGTGGTATGATATTATTCTTTCTAATGGCTGGGTAAAATTCCATTGTATATAGGTACCATATTTTTTGGATCATCTATTGCAGGGCATCTGGGCGGTTTCCACAGCTTGGCTATTGTGAATAGTGCAGCAATGAACATGGATTTGCAAGTGTCTATGGCACACTGGGGTAGATGCCCCGGAGTGGGACGGCTGGGTTGTAGGGAAGATCTACATTGAGTTTTTTGAGACACCTCCAGATTGCTGTCTAGAATGATTTTTACTAGTTTACATTCCTACCAATAGTGCAATAGGGTTCCTTTTCCCCTGCCAGCATTTATGTTTGAATTCATGATGTTGCCCAATCTAACTGGGGTGAGACGGAATATCAGAGTTGTTTTGATTTGCATTCCTTTGTGACCAGGGATGAGCTTTTCCTAATACATGTCTTTGCCATTCTTACCTCTTCTTCTGAGAAGACTCTCCTTAGCTCCTTTGCCCATTGAGTGATGTTTTTATTAGCTTTGAATGGGGTTGACTTCTTGAGCTCCTTGTATATGTTGGATATTAGGCCTTTATTCCTGGTAAAGATCTACTACTCCCAGTTGGCTGTCTTTCTAGTTCAGTAACTATGTTCTTTGTTGTGTGGAAACTTTTTATTTTGATGTAATCCCATTTGTCAAGTCTCTCTCCTATCTGCTGTGCCCCTGGGACTCTTAAAAGTTTCTGCCTCTGCCTATGAGTTCTGGTGTTTAGAGAAACCACTCTTTACTGAAACCTTGCTCAGAGGCCATACCCTCTGCAGTGTTTACAAGAATCCTCTCTACACCTATCTACTAAACTGTGAGATCTTTGCAGACATATTGCCTTTTTCACCTATGTCTATCACCTAGCTTAGGTCCTAGACCAAAGCAAGCACTCCGTCCATATTTATGGAAGTATACTAATCTAGAAAGATAAACTTTTACCACCACACCTCAAGAATCAAACTTGCCATTCCTGAGACAGCCTTCTCTACCTTGTAGACATACAGCAATGGCCTCTGCCTGCCTCTGCTTTTGAAGCAATCCCAGCAGCACTCCAGGTCTGGTGTTATGAACCACCAAGTATCACACAGCACGCAGCAGAGGCTATGACTAATGGCTACTATATTCTCCTCCAAGCCTGCCAGGCTTCTTGCCAGTGCTGTACAGGCCTGACATGCATCACCACACTGCAATCATCTACTTCATTCAGTTATATAGCCCAGGTGTAACACTGCGTGCCCACAACTACATCTCCTAATCTCTTAGACCACACAGAATAAGCACAGAATCTTTCTGGTAGGTTAGTATTTGTATTTCAGAGCATCACCAAAGGTAAAACAAAACTTAACAGAAACATCCTCTGTGGCAATGCATACGAGTTCTAGCTTCTCTATTTAAATAATTTTAAACGCTGACCAGCCCCATTACCTGTTTTAGTAGGATTTGGGTAAAATATGGTAGTTACAAATGTCCCTTTAATTAACACATGTCCTACACAAAAATGAGAACACCTGGCCCTCTATTAAGGTAAATATATGACATTGGGATATATCAGAAAATGTGGCTGGCATGGCTGCTAGAATTTTTTTTTCTAACAGGTTAGAATGTATGTTTTCTTATTGGACATGTGAGGGTATATAAAGCAATCTTTTGGTATATTTATCAATAGTGAAATGGCTCCTATAGTCAAACAAATTAACACCCATCATCTCATATGCCTATTTTTTTAACACTGGGATTTGAACTCAAAGCCTTGAGCGTGCTTGGCCAGTAGACACTTGAGTCATGCCTCCAGACTGGCTTTTTGTTGGTTAATTTGGAACTGGAACCTGTGGTCTTTTCTGCCAGGGTTGGCTTTGAACTTCAAACTTCCAGATCAACTAAGTACTTAGGATTACAGGCATGAGCTACTGCTACCCAGCTTCACATGCCTATAAATCTACTCTTTTAGAAAAAATTTTGAATACCACACAATATTACTAACTATAGTCCTGGGTAAAACATCAGAACCCTAGCCTGGTCCTTCCTACATGCCTGCTACTTGTATCCTTTGACCTACATTCTTCCCATTTTCTATCCTCAACCATCTTTACTGTTCAGCTATCTCTGTGTATTCATTCAACTTTTGGCTTTTGGTTTAAGATTAAGTGAGATCAAGCAATTTTGATTTTCACTTAGCATAAAATTCCTCAGGTCCATCCATGTTTTTGCAAATAGTAGGATTTCCTTCTTTGTAAAGGCTGAGGAATATTCCACTATAGCTGTGTCCACTTGTCTGTCCCTGATCAAACAAGGTGTTTCCATATTTGGGTACAGTGAATACTACTAGAGTACAGGTTTCTTCACAATGTGGCGATTCCATTTCCTTTGGAGTACACCCAAAGGAATTTCTGATAGAGATTATGGTAGTTCTACTTTTAATTTCTTTAGGAACTCCTTACTGTTTTCCATATGACCACACCAATTTAACCCCTCCCCACAAAAGTGTACAAGGGTTCTCTTTTTTTCCACATCCTAGGCCCACACTTGCTATCTGTTGTCTCTTTGATAAGCGCCATCTTAACAGCTGTGAGTTGAGAATGAGTACTTTCTGTGCTAAGCTTTGCGCATCTGATGAACTGAAACGTTCTCACCATAGTCTTAGAAGCCTGTGGGGAGAATGGGACAGTAACACTAGGTAGTGCCAGTGCTGTGGCCGGCAGGAAAAGGGACACTGGGAGTCTTCATGGAAATGAACACTTGTCCAGGAGAAGACATTGTGATTCTAAGCCACAAGACAGGGGCTCACTTTTTCTGGTGGCATTATTATCAAATGAAAGAAAAATACAGAAATGTAACTCTACCCCAGTGACCTGCACTCATTACTCTGGATTTATTAGAGGCTATATGGACACACATCCCAGACAGAATCAGTATCAGTAAAGCTAAAAAGTGGCTATATTTAAAAATGAAAATGATCTTTGCCTTTTTATGGGTCAGTGACACTACCCTGTGGTCTTCACTTAGACTGAGGAAAGTGAGGAAGGCCTAAGCTGCATTTTGTGAGCCCCTGAGAATCCATCAAGGCAGGTGGCAGGTAGGAGAAATATGGTTTCAGATCTTGGGCAACCAAAGTGAGAAAAACAATGCAATTCTATTAAGTGATCAATCCAAATGTCATCCTTTGGGAAGAAGAGAGGAGCTAGGATCTTGCACCTGATGGCTGGGTAGGCCAGTGCAAACTGACAGTTGCTAATGGCTCTCAACCATGAGATCACACATACCCTCTGACCAGGGTTTGATGGTCTACAAGTTCCCTGCTCAAATATGGTTGGAAGTCTGAACTTATTTTGCCATGAAATCTAATTCCTACTGGTATTCAGTCTACTTTTTATAAGCACCAATAGATGGACCACAATTTTAGAAGGACATAATAGTGAAAGGAAAATGAGATCTCAGACTATAAAGCTTATCATGCAGCAGAGCATGCTGCATACAGAGAACATGCTGCCATTGGGATGATGGAAAGGGATTGGTGTGTGTGTGTGTGTGTGTGTGTGTGTGTGTGTGTGTGTGTGTGTGTGTGTGTGTGTGTGTGTGTGTGTGTGTGTGTGTGTGTGTGTGTGTGTGTGTGTGTGTGTGTGTGTGTGTGTGTGGTGAGAGGGCAGAGGCCATAAGAGAAAGAAAATGGGCTCTGGAAACTCTGGAAACAGAGGTAGAAGGCAGGGATTCAATGACAAGAAATACTAAGCAGGGAGATAAGTCCAAGTTCTGATCATAGTCTCAAATCTTCTCATCAGACAAAGTCCTCTCTCTGGAATAATTCATTCACAGGTAGGAACAAGGTAAGCTGTTCCTTTGGCAGCAGAAGATGGTTTGGGACAGCAGTAGAGTCCTTCTGCCTGGCTAGAAAAGGAGGTTTGTGACTTGGCTATTCAGCTTGAAGAGCCTCAGACATGATATACTACAGGAGCAAGGATCAAAACCTCAGGTCCACAGGGGCCCAGGTCCTAGATGGGTGAGACTGCAGGACCTCAAAGACCCAGGGAACATGGACCATCTGAAAGTGGCTACCACTGGCTCAGCTAAGCCCATGCCTTTGGAGAGAAGGCAGGTCTAGGATTGCCCTGGATTTTAAATTTGTAAGAAAACTAAACAAAATAGATTTTAAATGTTGATTTTTTTAAAGGACACTCTCTGTTGCGCAGATCATGGGACACTACTTTGCAGCCCTTTTCCCATCCCTATAGTTAGAATACATCGCTTGGTTCTTGGTCCCCAAGTCTATTTACAGATGGATGTTCAAAATGCAGGCTTGAAGGTCCTACATAAACCACTAAAGCAGGGTTCCTGGGAAGCTGTGATGGGGCTGGACTGCACCTGGACTAGTTATACTTTGCATTTCACATGTATAGTCAAACATACATATATTTTGTTTTCATAACTCTAATTAGTAATGATAAACTGATAATACTACAAAAATTATTGGCCAGAGCTCCTAAAACTCTGATGCCTACCAAGGGGACCTGGGACTAAGCTGGTGCCAAGGGCATGAAATCATGTCTTACCTCCCAGTTTATGAAACTTTAAGATTCTAGTCTATTATACATTCACATGCGTGTATGAATGTGTGCATGCACACACGCTGATACTGGTACTTGAACTCAGGGCCTGGGTACTGGCCCTGAGCTTTTTTCTTTCAAGACTAGCATTCTACCACTTGAGCCACAGATCTACTTCCAGCTTCATGGTGGTTCGTTAGAGATAAGAACCTCATCTCATGGACTTCCCTACACCTGGCTGCCTTTGAAAGTAGCTAGAATTACAGGGCTAAGCCACTGGTGGCTAGCTCACATTCACATACATTTTAAACACACCCTCTTCCCTACTTAATCTGTACTAAAACTAACACTTGAGAAAAACATGGTACATTTTTTTGCCTACAATTTGCAGTACCCAAGTACTTCCCTACCTGGCGTATTTACCACAGTTGAAGCTCAATAGCAAAATGCCATGAAGTCCACAAGAGGAAGCTTACTTGTAAAATTAATCAATAGCTTTCTATGGGAATTTATGTTAAAATGTAGCTTAAAATCGCTTAGATGGGGGGAAGTTGATGACATAATACTCAGATATTCTTTATTCACACACAACGTTAGAAGGTTAGTGACTTATGTTTTTCATAAAAAGAAGCAGTCTTTTTATGGAAGAGCAGGAAATTAAACTCCTACACTACTCTAAGGCCTGCTGTGTGTGGCAAGGGCAGCTTTGAGAGGGTGTGGCCACTGTACCAGGCTGTGTGCTGATGCTGCTGAAGGTATGAGAAACCCAGGGTTCCTTTTCTTGGTGATAACTGTCACCAGCATTTAGTGGCTTGCTTCCTATTTCCCCGCTTTCCCTTACCCTGAAACTGCTAATTCTTGGTCAGCCAAAGTCTTCTCTTTTCTCAGAATACTTACATTTCATTAAGTGTAAGACTTCTACTCAATTTCAGGCAGCATTTCGCAGTAGTATATGTAGCACTTAACTACTGACTTGAAGGCCCTGAGTATTAATTTTCATGAAGGAATGCTTTAAATTAAACATGAGATCTTTACAGCCAAGTACCCAGCTTGCCATTATTAACAAAGTTAGCAAATAATCAATAAAGTTACTTTATATTATCATTTGAAAAAAATAAAGAAAGCCTTTGTAGACACCAAACATAACTTCATTTGTCACTCACTAATGATGTTCTTGCTTTTATTCTACAACTCCCCCTTCTCCTCTTTGTCCTGTGGCATTAGCTATTTCTAGTCTCTGCCCTTAAATGGGTGCTTAATTCTCATTAGGTCGGGCCTTTTCAAGGCCTAGTGATTATGACTGAGGTGGGGGAATAGATTAGAGAAAGTTCTGGAACCTATGTGAAGACCTGGATTTACCCAGGTGAGACTCTGCTGGCATGGTATGAAACTGTAGTCCTATTACAGAGAAGAAGGTCCTCAACAGGGGTGCAGGGGTAGGGGGGCAGAGGGAGGGTCTCAGCAGAGCAGTTCAGAAGATGGCGGCTCAGGAGCGATATCTTCTTTCAATCTTTGTTTTGCCATTACCTCTGTCACGTCCGTGTCGGGACCTCAAGTGGATGGTCTCTATCCTGAGACCCCCCAAGGCCTAGGCCAAGGCAGAATCCTCAAGCCATCCCTTAGGTGGGAGAGGGGGAAAGAAGGGGAAGGCAAGGAGACACTCAGACAGACATCTGGCCAAGCATGCTACAGACAACAGATAAACTGCTTCCAAGGGTAATAAAATCAGAGGCTCCTTGGAGTCTCTTTTCTGTTAGTAACAGGGTTAGGAAATAAAAATAAATCCACAAACACACAGAGGCACCTGCCCTGACCCTTGTAGAGCAGAGTGCTGTGATTTTGTATTGCTTAGAATGACCTTGTATTTATGGCAGCAAGACAGTTAGTGTTCTGCAAGGTTTGAGGCCAATGGGCAAATTCCACAATGGCAGTCAGTACCTCCACAACAGTCCTCCAGAGCTTCCCTGTTCAGCCAGGGCAGGACACCACGAGGTTTCTTCCATCACAGCTGGTGCTTTACCACTTGAGCCATGTCCCTAGTCCCTAACCACATTTCTTTTTTTTTAAAATACAATTTTATTGTTATTAAGGTGTTGTACAGAAGGGTTACCATTTCATAAGTCACATTTCTTTTTTGCTTTCTCTCAGTTTCCCCACTTCCATCCCTGCCTGCAAGTTACAGTTCATTTTCTACATAATGTCTACTGAATACCATGATTGCATTTGTTCACCCTTCCTCCTTCCCTTCCACATTTCTTAACTGAGGAAATTGGAAACCATGCCATAAGAAATCACCCACCCAGGCTTCCTCTATAAGGCCCTACTTCATTGGGTGCTAGCCAGTGCTAAGGAGGGGCCCTGTATACAACAAACAAAACTCGTTTTACCTGGTTAACCTAGCTTGCCACACACCTCTCACATTGCTGATCACATCAACCCTGAGACATGTTGGACACATCCTTACCCAACTAGGCCAGTTTGAGCAGCCCTCCACTCTCCCTATGGGAGCTGTGCCCCACATTCCAGACCAGGAGCCACCGACCCTGGGGACCCACAAAGGCAGCCCTTGGCTACCCAGCCTGAAAATGCATTGTTATGGGGTTCTTTCCCTTACTAAATATAACCTTGTGTTAAAACCAGTACTGCATAAACAGCAATTAGAAATGCAAAGAACATTTATGAAAACAAATAATCTGAGCAATATAAAAAGGTTTCCTCAAAACTAGGTATAATGAAATCTTTCTCAAGGACATTCAACTGTTACTCAAGCGGCAGAATTTAACTCTCACTCATTTAAGACTTAGTAAAATACATGTTCAAAGTAAAAAATGAAATCTGGAGAACAATAAAACACAAAGAATAAACAATCCTTACATATTACTCCATCTTGATCTCCTTTCTCTTTCTCTGTCTCTGTCTGTCTGTCTGTCTGTCTGTCTCTCTCTCTCTCTCATACACACACACACACACACACACACACTCACATTTACACCTGGAACTCGGAGTATTTCATCCTAGGAAAGCAAATCCAGGCATTATCATCTACATTATGGTACTGTTGAAGTCACTTACCATGAACTATGAGTTTGTAATAAAGCAGCTATCACGCATCTACTCAGAGCTTGACCTGCGCTCTAAGTCCTCACTAAAACCCCAAAGTACTATTACTATTTCCAAAATACTGATGAGGCAGTGGAATCTCAACTAGAAAGTGGCAACACCAGGGCTTTAAATCACCCCCATTCAGCCACCCTCAAAACTCATGTTCTCCGCATTATACCAGGTTCTATCTGCTTTGCAGACCTCCATCCTTGAACAGCAGCAAGGAGGGCACATGGGTGATGATTCCACAGCTAAGGTCAGCTCCCCAGTACTGCCCTCATAACAAGTGAGGAATTCACCTGAATACCTCGGAGCATGCCATGGGAAAGGGTCATGGTAAACGTGGCTCTCCTGGCTCTCCCAAGCCAGAAGTGAGGGGAAAGCAGTTTTTTTCTAGAACCACTAGAACAAAGTGCTACAAGTTGGATGGTTTAAACAAAAGTCAATAAATAAATAAATAAATATTATATTATTCCACTGTTCTAGATGCAGCTGAAAGTCTCAAGATCAAGGTGTCCATAGTGTTGGTTCTTTCTGAGGGCTGTGGAAGGGAACCCATTTTAGGCCTCTCCCCTAGTTTTTGGAAATTTGCTGGCAATCAGCCCTTTCTTATTTGGTGGAAATCCCACCCTGATCTCTGCCTTTATTTTCACAGGGCATTCTCCCTGTGCAAACTTCACCTTTTCATACTGAGGTCAGCAGACATACTGACTACTTCTAATGACTTCACCTGTATCTTCAGCACCCTGTTCCTAAATAAAGTCATATTCGAAGTGAGATCTAAGTAAATTAATTCTTGGGGAATATAATTTAATTCATTAGGAGGGGATGGGAAAAAGAGAGAAAAAAAGGAAGCAGGAAACAAAAGACAAGGAAGGGAAGGGAGGAGAGGGGAAGGTAAGGGAGCAGAGGGAAGAAAAGAGAAGGGAACAAAAGGAAGGGAAAAGAAATAAAGACAGTAAGAGGGAAAGGGGAGAGGGACCTGGCTAACTTTTAGGTGAGCTATATAAATACTAACTGGCTAGAATAGTTCATGGGGGCAAGTATAGGACAGTGCCCAGAATTTCTTTATTCATTCTTTCCCTATAGTAATAGATTGTTAATTGACAAAACAAAGATCCAAGCCCACAAACCAGGCAGTGCCCAGTGTAAAGAAGTGTGCTTGTCATCATGAATGTGCATAAACACTAGGTAAAGGAACATGCTAATATGACTGGCCCACACATGGACCACCACTGGTTCTGATCTTGGAAACATATAATTTTCAACAATATGGGCAGGTGCCAATGGTTTATACAATCCTAGCTATTGGGGTATGCTGGTGGGAACTAAGAATAGGAGGTTCAAAGTTTCAAACTGGCCTGGAGAAGAAAAGCGTGCAAGACTCTACCTCAACAGAAAGATGCTGTGGTGGCACTCTGCTGACATCTGGTTATGACAGAAGACCTAGAGTGGGTACACCAAAGTCCAGGCATGTGCCTAAGCAGGAAGTAAGACCCTCCCTCTAAAATAATCAACAAAAAATGGACCAGAGATGTGGTTGAGCAGTAGAGTGCCTGTCTAGCAAGCATGAGGTCCTGAATTCAAACCTTAGTACCATCACAGATAAAATGAAGTTAAAGATTTGAACTGGAGGTAGAATGACCTTACCAAATGCTTCCTTGGGGAGTAATGTGTGAATTAATTAATCATTTGCTTACTTCAATAGTGACTTCTTCGTTCAAATAGAGCGTGCTTGCTCTAATGGGCAGAGTGGGCATTGGCACTGGCTGGAACTGTCTTAAGAACTCAGTTCTCTCACAATTCACTTGGCATCATTTTCATAGAACAAATGCTATAGAAATGACTTGGGTACTGAAATGAGGAAAGGATAGTTACTATTCTTAAAACTAACAGGCCCATTTTTAACCAAACAGAGGACCAATGCACTACAAAGTGGAAACAAGAAATGTCATAGCTGGACACAACTATCTTGGCTAAAACCTACTGGAATCCAGGTCAAGTTCTCTGAGCTATTACGGCTAAATACTGGGCAAACATGGGGTTAGCTAGACATGTTGGGCTTTTTAGCTCTGGATAATCACACAAATGTACTCTGCTCACTCCCTGAGGCGACACGAGACAGGGCCATCACGGCTCCCCACTCCCCTGTGGACTTGACCTCCTAGAGCCAGTTAAAATGTTTTGGAGTCTGATCAACTGTAGCCATGACACAGCTGTGGAGTTGTGGACAAGGGGCTACATCTCTGTAAGCTTTGTTTCCTGTAAGAAGAGAACATTAATATGTTCCTGGGATTGCTGAGACATTATACAGCATTTCATATTAGCAGTCCTGCATGGAGCCTGGCCAGAGCTAGTTGTTGGTCAGTGGAATTTTCTGACACTTTGCCCTTCCACAGTAAGATGGAATTCTCCGGGGGAAATACTCACCTGATATAGCCATAAGTGTGGGATTTAAACATCCAGTGGGATCTCTGAGAACCTCCAGCTTCGGGTTGTCTTCTAATAAGTATAATGAAGTATGAGTTTCCTTGGAGAAGTAGTGTGATGGGTTACATTAATATTGGCTACATGGCAGCTACTGTTCTGAGAACATTACACAGTTCGAAATATTTTAATTCTCAGAATAGCCCTGTGTGCAGCATTGTCCTTCCCCTTACTTAACAGAGGAGAGAATATGAGACACCAAGAAGTTAGGTGGTCTACCAAGGACCCACACCTAAAACGTGGCAGAGCCAGAACTTGAACTTGTACACACAGTACCCACAGTCTTAATCACATAACTATACTGCCTTCACTTATTAAGCTCATTTCTCTCTTTAAATGGGTTGAGAACTCCTCTCCCTCCCCCTCACTTTTGTTGGTGACAGTCTTGGGGTTTGAACTCAGGGCCTAGGAACTCTCCCTGAGCTTTATTGTTCAGAGATATCATTCTATCGCTTGAGCCACAGTTCCATTTCTGGCTTCTTTTGGTGGTTAATGGAAGATAAAAAGTCTCACATAGGGGCTGGGAAGGTGGCTCAGTGGTAGAGCGCTTGCC
This sequence comes from Dipodomys spectabilis, assembly GCF_019054845.1. Classification (NCBI taxonomy): domain Eukaryota; kingdom Metazoa; phylum Chordata; class Mammalia; order Rodentia; family Heteromyidae; genus Dipodomys; species Dipodomys spectabilis. The sequence continues at coordinate 11,467,366 of NW_024870694.1, read as the reverse complement.
TTGCATGCCTGAGGCCCTGGGTTCAATTCCTCAGCACCACATAAGCAAAAAAGAAAAAAGCTGGAAGTGGCGCTGTGACTCAAGTGGTAGAGCGCTAGCCTTGAGCTGAAGAGCTGAGGGACAGCCCCCAGGCCCAGAGTTCAGGACCCACGACCGGACCCTCCCCCCCCCAAAAAAAAGTCTCACATAATTTTTTCCACGTCTTTCCATTTCCTAACAAATGGGACAATGTCATTCTTTCTGATGGAGGCACAGAATTCCATTGTATATATATACCACATTAAGTGAAGTAAGCCAGGCCCAAAGAAACATAGGTTCCAAGGTTTCCCTTAGTTGCAATTACTAGTATATGTCTGAGACAAGCAGAAACGGTCAGATAAGTTGATGTTAGGCGAAATTAACCCCAAGATAAGGACTCAAATGTTTTTTTTCTCTCTTGCGATTATTTCTAACATATTTATAAGATGATTTCTTTGTTGCTTTGTATGTCTGCGATTATTTCTAACATATTTATAAGATGATTTCTTTGTTGCTTTGTATGTCCCTCCCCGACGGTATAGCCCCTGTTTTTACTGTATCTGATGTTGGTATAATTTGTGGAGGGGAAGGTAAAAAACAAATTGTTTAAATAGGGACCCATTGCAACAATGAGATGTACAAGACCTAATGTTGAAAAACGAACTTTACAACTTTGGCTGGGGCGGGGAGGGCGAGGGGAGATGGGAGATGGGAACAGATGGGAAGGGGAAACAAAGGAGGAGGCAACAATGCCTGATAAGAAATGTACTCATTACCTTGCCCGTGTAATTTTAACCCTTCTGTACGGTATTTTCACAATAAAAATAAATAAATAAAATATTCTTACAAAAAAAAAGTCTCACAGACTTTCCTGCCTGGGTTGGCTTTGAAATGTGGTCCTCAGATCTCAGCCTACTCAGTAACTAGTATTACAGGCGTGAACACTTACACCCAGTGTTCCTCCTCCTTCTTATGAACTGTTTGTTTCTTTATTTAGTCATTGATTCCATAAAATCCTCCTGGGAGCTAGATTCTGAACACAGAGCTTGCCAGGGAGGGCAACCTATATGGCATCTCCAGGACTGAATGATGACACAGACAGGAAAAGGTGTGGCCAGGAGGAGGGACCGACAGGTGTCAGGGCCTTCTGATAGGGCAAGAAAAGTCCCAGTAGCCCCTTAATGCCATGAGCTGACTATATGTGATAGAAGAAGTGAAGGAGAAGCTCTGAGTCTTTGCCAGGCCCCAGAAAGTAAAATGATGAGAACATTCCAAGGCTCGCTCAAGATGAGGAAGATCTGCCACGGTACCATCTCTAGATTCTGCCCTGTAATGGTGGCAATTCATCCTGTAACCACTGCTCAATTCCTACACTCTCCAGGAAAGCCTGCTTCAGAGGACTACCTGGGAACTCTGAATGTAGCTGGCTGGCTTTTCTTCACTACCCCCACCCTGGCAAAAAAAAAAAAAAGCCACCCTGGAAACTGGGAGAGAGCCAAGGAAGGGGTGACCCTGTCCAAAAAAATATATATACTCTTTACCTGATTGATGTAACTGTCACCTTTCTGTATATCACTTTTATAATAACAATTTTTAAAAAGGAAGGAAAAGGTACCCCCCCCTCCCGTCAGCTTTGAGTGCTGGGAGACAGAATCATGAAGCTCCTAACTACCATTGCACTTATGCTCTTTTCATGTCATATCATGCGTATAAATGTAGTCATTTGGGGTACCTGCTCTGTGTAAGGTGCTATGCCAGGATCTGAGGAGACAAGGAAAGCTCTAGATGGGAGAACCAGAGAGGTATCACTCAAGGCATGGGGTACCTACCTACTATCCTTTCCTTTCTACAAAACTAACCCACACTCTGGGGCTGCAAAGGGAGAAAGAAACCATTGTGGCTTAAACCTCACAATTCAAATCCTACAAATTCAGGAGAATCTGGAGTGAGCCTGGAGGATTCTACTCCCAGTCCTAGAAATAGCTCTCCTGAGTAAAGACAACTGTATATCTACAATGTTTTGAAATCCCCAAAGAAGTTGAGGAAATGAGCTTTCAAGACTTAACTCCCTTCCCTGAAGGAGGAATCCTCAGTAGGGCCCTAAGCACACAGTATTCCCTTGAGGATCGGTTGTTAGCTGTGGGATGCTAGGCAAGTTACTTCCCTGCTTTGAGTCTGTTTGTCTTGGATAAAAACAGAGATGATACCTATATAATTAAAGAGGGAAATCATTGAATTAAAGAGGGAAATCACTGAACTACTATGTGAACTACAGATTGCTCTATATGTATTTATCTAGTAATAGTTGGGGCTAGCATGAAACAATTAGGGTAGGTGATAACATGAGCCCCTTTTCCCAGAAACAGGATGAAAGGGACAGGCTAGAAATTTTGTAAGGATGTAAGGCAACTACAGCATCAATGGGCTCCTTAACCCATCCACAGAATTGGTACCTGGCACCGGGGAGTCAAGGCCACTGTGCATTAGAACACAACCAGCTGCTATCATCAAGCAGGCTGAACAAGGCTCAAAGGGCTGTTTCATCTCTGCTGTCCTGGAGCAATGCTGAGTCTCCCCAATGCCTCTTTTGTTCCATGCGGCACACACACACACACACACACAATCACAATCACAAACATTTTTAAACTACCCTGTGTTTTCCTAGCTGTTTGTTCTTTTCTCAAAGGTCTTAAGATCAGAGAAGGGAATCCAAGAACAATAGCTAGGGAGGCTGCTCTGTGCAGTTGCAACAACAAGGCTAGGGGTTTAGCAGAAGGGGGAGCTGTGGAAGGGTCAGGGGCTGGTTGGGGGGCCAGGCTCTGTCCCTCTCTCCCAGCAACCCAGGGTGGGAAGTTCCTGCTGGGCCTGCAGCGTCCCTGCAGGAAGACTGGAGCACTGGCACAACTTCACCAGGATCAGGTTCCACTCAACCCTCACATGGTCTCTGTCTTTTCTCTGAAAACAAAAATCTTAGATTTCTCCCATCCTTCTATTTAAGGCCAGTATGGAGGCCAAGGCCAAAATGATCTGCTCACAGGATGAACCTAATGTCCAGTGCAAGTTTCTGTCCCATCCACCCTGGGGGGTGGCCTCTCTCCAAACCACCCAGCCCTTCTGCTGCCCTGATGCCCCCACGTGGTCACAGAGAGGAAAGCCTAGTTGGGAGCCTGCCTATGCCTGGAGTCCAGGCTCTATCTGTCTAATTGGTGGTCTGGACTGGCTTGTGTGTGGTGCTTCCATAAATTCTCTCATCATCTAATACTGCCTCTATAGAAGGTCATGAGGATTAACTGATGCTCCATATGAAGTGCTGAGCATAGTGCCCACAACACAGGGTGAGTCCAGCAACATTACCTAATGTTACTATACCACAGGTACAAACATTAGCCATAACTGTGACTATTTTAGCACTGCCAGCATCTCTCCATTGTTTCCCTGTGGGCTACAGTAGTCTCAGTACCTGGGACCTGTCACATGGTTTCCCACTCCTTCAGATCACCTTTCTCTGTGCTTAGAAGTACTAGGCTCAGAGTCTTAGAAGGGCAGGATGAGGAAGGCTCTAGACAACAGTACTGGGAGAACACAGACTCTCACAGAGACAGATCCTGCATGCCAAGCCCAGCATGTCCATTGTGGAGAGGTCCCAGAACTCACTGCCCTGCTTCTTCATCTATACTCAGGACTCAGGTACAGCTCTCCTGCTATTCCCTGACAGGATTCTGTGAAGATGACTGGCATGGCTGGGATCAAGGTTACAGCTATGCGGCCTGTGAATTGTGTGCTTTGCAAGGGTTCCACCTTCTTGACTAACACAACTCCAAAAGGTCCCATCTCCTAATATCATTACCTCAGGCATTAGATTTCACCATAGGAATTCATGAAACACTCAGCCTACTAAATCTCTCCATAGTCCAAAAGGGCTGAGGTTAAAATGCAGGCAGGGGAGGTAAGGCTCTGGTCTCTGTCCTCTTCCCATTTCCAGTCTTTAGGTAAATGTGGAGAACCTACTCTATGTCTACCCTAGGCTGGAGACTCTATCACTGGACCCCAAGGATGAGGCGGGCTGGCTTCCAAGGCCTAGCTTAGCTCAATTAAGTTATACTCTATGATAAAAGGCAGAGGATTTAAAACAGGCAGCCGCCAGCCCCAAGCAGCACATATTAGCAGGGAAGCTGCAATGAGGGAAGAGTTTTTCCTGGCATGTTATTGATGGCCCCTAACAAATCGCTTCACCACCCCATCAACACAGCAGCCAGGGTAGATATGCTTCCCCGGGCTTCATGGAGCAGTAAAGAAGAGCTGTTGGTGCCCCACAGTCACTGTGCCCAGAGCTGTTTGTAGCCCTCCAAGGATGCTATCTATACTGGAGGGATGGCTGGCTGCAAGGAGCTGGGCACCCACCTGGCTTTGTAAGGACCAATCAGGTGACCTTGAGTCTTTCCTTAGTCTCATTCTACTACTACAAAAAATAAAGAGCTGAATGAGGTGATTTCTATGCTCCCATTCAGCCATGACATCCTATCTTTCCACTAAATGGGAATGAGAACCAGTTCTAATCAGCCAGAACTAATTCACCCAATATATTTAGGTATTTTCAACATATAAGTCTTGAACTTAAAAAAACTACATTGTTTTTCAGAACAGCTGGGGATTCTATAGGTAGGAAAGGAATAGAAGTCCTGCCAGTCATCTTAGTGGACAAGTCCCTACACCTCTGCACACAGAGGTTGTGTTGATATCCATTCCCCCAGAGCTCTACTGACCAGCTCTCGCAGTCCACTGTCTGACAAAAAACTGATGTAATTCGAGTGAGATTAACCTGTATCCATCATCCTTCTGACGAGGCTTTGGGGACGTGGGGAGAGAGCAGAGGTACATTCATTAGCATCTGTGCTGGGACAGAGAACTCTCCCTGAGATACCTCTGGAGGCAGAAGACAGTAAGTCCTGGGTTAGAAGGACTGTGTCTGCAGACGCTCGTCAGCTGAATTATTAATGGGACTCTGAGTACAGCTCAAGTTTCCCATGACAGATGGCTTAGTGAATTGATTGTTGTGAGACCGATTAAGAATGATTGTGGATTCTGAGGCAGTGCCATGACCACAAATGTCTCAAAATGTTTGTAGAACCCACTGCAGCAAATTCACAGCCAGCTGCCTCCTGAGACACCGGCATGGCTATCACCAAGGAGTAAGGCTGCCAGATGGTAGGGTTGGGGGCTTCTGTTGCCCAGCCCAAGGCATCACAAAGCTGTTACACACACACACACACACACACACACACACACACACACACACACACACACACACACACACACACACACACACACACACACACACACACACACAGAGTAGAAAAGCTTTCAGAGGTCTCTGGCCCCTTGTCTCCATGGCATACTGGAGCCTTAAGAATGCAGGTGCCATTTAATAAAAGATCTAGAAGTTTAAAAGGTAACCTTCAACAAAGCTATACAGGACTGTGTTCTTCAGGGCTTTGCAGAGGCTTTCATTGTACTTCTTGAATCAAGAAGAGGGAATAATAATATATGTGCATTCTCATGATTCTACATCCATGGGTTCAATCATCTGCAGATTGAAACTCTCCCCCCCCCCCTTCTCTCTCCTGCGCCTGTACTGAGTAGGCAGACTTTTTTTTTTCTTTGTCTTCATTTCCTAAGTAACACAAAACAACTACTTACATAGCATTTCCCTGGTATCAGGTATTATACAAAGTACACAGTGGGTGACTAAGTATTACATGCAAATATGAAACCATTTTGTAGGACAGACTCCTAAGAGTCTGGGTGGAGGTGGGGAAAAAGACTGCATAAACATACAAATTCCTAGGCTTACTTGATCATGAAATCCCTCTCCCAAGGACATGTTCTGGGATTTGGTGTTCCATGAAACCTACCTTAAAAGTGTGGCACTGAGCCACACATCCCATTTACAGATAAAGCAGAATCTAAGCCCAAGGATTCCCCTGGAGGGAAAGAGGACTGCAAAAATAGCCTGAGAGATCCTTGAGAACTTTGAGCATGGCACAGAACACTTTTTCTCTGAGACAATAATTTCCTTAATATGTCTGTGCTTCCCCTGCTAGACTGTACAGCCCACATTCTTTTTGTCATGAACAGATCCCCATTCTACAGCCGACAGTACTCAGGAAGTATCTGCTAACCAATAGACTCAAGAGTAAACACCTTAATACCTACTTCCAAGAACCCAAGTTGCTTTGAAAATGAGTTATCTGAGACGGTACAGCGGTGCACACCAGTAAGCCCCAGCACTCAGGAGTCAGAGGCACTGGGATTACAAGTTTAAGACCAGTCAAATTTAAGACAAGCCTAGCATAAATGGTAAGACCCTGTCTCAAAATATATATTTTTTAAATAAAAGGGAGGGTGGGGAAGGAAGAGGAAAAGAAGGGAGAGAGGGGATGCCATCTTCGCTCTGCACCATTAGATCACCACTGCTGCTAGGACACAGCCAGCCAAAATTCCTAGGGCTGAGGCTCCCACCAGTGCTAACCAGACAGGACAGGAAGAGGCTGACTCCAGAAAGGCCGGAGTCTGTGCCAGCTTTTGAGCCATTTTTCACAGACACAGGACATACCTTTATCTTCTAACACAGGTGTTGGGGGTGTAAGTCTTATCTGAAGGGCAGAGAGAACAGTGGGAATAAATGGCCTCTCAACTTTATGGAAGCCCCCAGGACTAACTTAGTACGTATTTACTAAGGACTCCTCACCAAGAATTTTAGCACTCAAGAAGCCAATACTTAATGGAAAGAGGTGCATCGAAAAAAGAAAACAACAAGGAAGACATAAACAACAAGGTAGACACAGAGTCAAAAGTCCAGGCTAGGGCTGGGAAGGTGGCTCAGTGGTAGAGTGCTTGCCTCGCATGCAGGAGGCCCTGGGTTCCATTCCTCAATACCACATAAACAGAAAAGGCTGAAAGTGGTGCTGTGGCTCAAGTGGTACAGTGCTCACCTTGAACTGAAGAGCTGAGGGACAGCGCCTAAGCCCAGAGTTCAAGCCCCATGACTGACAAAAAAAAAAAAAAAAAAAAAAGTCCAGGCTAAATAGTCTCTAAGAACAATGCAGGGAGCTGGAAAAGCCTGGAAAAGCACAGCAAAGCCTGGAGAATGGACTGTCCACTGCAGCTGTCACTGGACTTGGGTAGCAGTGGACTTGGGGCTGTCATGGCTTCTGCTACAAAGTATATCACATATTTCATTGTATTTTGTTTTGGCCGCCAAAGAAGCTAAATTCTAAAATGAATTCTGATCAAAACAATTATACCATACGCTCTGCCCTCCTCTCTCTACATGCCTTTTGTACTTTTGTTTTTCAAGTTAACATTGCCAACATCTCCATTATTACATGCCATCTTAAAAATCTTTGCATGTAGATGGGGCCTAAGATAAATAAATCAACAAAAATACTTGAATTTAAAATTCTGATTTAAGCAACTTCCTGGCAAGTTGCTGACACCTCTTGTGATAAATGAAGAAGATATTGTGAGCACCGCAAAACTACATCTAGGAATTACTGCTCCACAGTCGGCAAATGAGAAATGTCAATAGTGACAAATGGCTGAATCGCACATACACCAGGTTACTTAAAATTTCTCTTTATCACAGGCTCGCCTTAGGCAACCCAATGTAGGTTTTTTTTTTTCTTCTTTAATAAATTCCTAACAGAACAAGAAGGTCAAGGAGCCCACTCAACCTTATAGACCGAGGCAGGGTAGGCCCTGAATGCCAGACCAGGCATTGTGCACTGGGTTGGCCTGTGCATAGCCAGCTAAGACCTAGCCTGAGCCTTGAGGATTCATGGTCCAGTGAGTAAATGCAGGTGAGAAGTAGCTCCTGGCAACTGAGGATCTTCCAGTGACTCATTCATTTGTCCACTCAGTGACCATGAAGACACTGTGCCAAGCTTGGCACCAAGTGCTGGAGATAGGAAAGTGATGGAGGCTCAAATTTTTGCTCTCTGGGAAGGAACCCCCCCCTCCTCCCGGCCCAAATCTGGACTGCACCTTCCAACAATGACATTCCACAGTTCTGTGATAGAAAAGTACCTTAAAAATCATCTCTGGGAAAGAAACAGGCAGGGACAGAATATCCATTCTTCAGAAAGGAGAGATACAGAAAAACAGACCCTGAAGGTTTCTCTTCTTTCCTTTGGTCTGATCTCAACACCCCCTCTCCCTGGAGAGAACAGACTGTCCAACTACCACACCCATCACTCCCCAGCTGGCCACAGGGAAGTTTAGTCTCTCAGAAGCCTCCATCCTGTTTAGCTGCCTCTTGGAAAACACTGCACACCAGGTGAGAGGTGACTGGACTATCTGGCCTGCTGTGATGCAATTTACAAAGCAGAGGGACCCAAATAGACTCTCTCAGGGAAGCAGAAAGAAATAGCCTTCTCATCTCCATGTTCTCCATTCTGCAACCTGATCACAGCTACCGACATCTGAGGGCCGTTTTGTAAAAATATTCTCCTTATGGGTTTTCAGAAGCTGACTAGGTAATTAAAGAAGTCCTGAGAGGTAAAGGTGGGAGCCACTTGAAGGGCCTGGGAGGGGCATCCACATTCTAGAAGGCTTTGCTTTGGGAAAAGCCTCCCGGTATCCCATAAATCAGAATGTTCAGAGATTATAGCTTGAAAGGGAGGCCTTCGGGAGGGAGGGGACAATGAAGTTGAAATGTAAGCTTATGAAGTTAGATCTAACAGTGGACAGCTCTCAGAAGTGAATCCTGATAAGGTAACTTAATTCTGTAACATTTCTTAAGATGATTGTGTCTGAGTTTAATAGGTAGTCTTTTTAAATCGGAAAAGCATTAATAAGGTGTTTCTACCTTCATTTACAACTGTTGCATTGATGGCATGAATTAAATTGTAATTTCCAAACTGGTTTAACTTTGATGTAGTCTTTGAATAATTGTAGCTAATGTATGTAACTTTGAAAACATGTTTGTTAATTGTTCATATTTTTCTACTGGGCTCATGTTGCAGGTTCTTTATATTTATGTATATCGTGACTTCTTTTTTTCCTGGAACCAGTGATATTTATTACATGGCTATTGTATGTGTGTGTGTATATACATATATATATATATAGAGAGAGAGAGAGAGACATATATATATCATGTATATGTATGTCCTTCACAGATCCAACTGTTTTCAAGCAATATGTATTGTAAACGTGTCAACTTTTCATTTGCTGAGAAATCATGAATCACTGTAATCAATCATAGATGAGCTCTGATTTATGTTTGTTAAATTTTTCCTTCTAAAAGTCATTATTATGTGGATCCAAATTTTTTGACACTGCAACAAAACAAAACAGAGAAGTGAATCCTGAAATGTCTCTCAAATGGTTGGGTAAGTTACAAAAGAGGTAACTGTGCAAACATGTAACCTGGAAGGGAACTTCCACACCAGTTAGTCCTTCTCCTCAGATAGTTAGCTATGGAACATGCTGTGGTACTGGAGAGCCTGTAACCAACAGCAGGGCTGGAGGGCAGATAGCACATGGTCCACTCGAGAACACTTGTGTCACTTTCTAGCTTGTGGCCCAAGTTTGCTTATATAGACATTTGATAGCTCAATTCCAATGTTGCCAAATTATTAACCAAATGAGTGACACATTTGCCTCTCCTTCAGGGCCTCAGAAGCTCACAAAAGGTACCTTAACCCACCAGGAAGTCCAAGCTAGAAGCCAGGTTCATCCTTGACCCCAGCACACAAATCCTCCTACCTAATTCTACTCCTTAAATTTTACCTGGGCCTTATGTATTCATTCACAGTTTCATCTCCTTCCAATCAAATATCCCTCATACTGCCAACTTGATCTTCCTAACTTGAAGATGAAAACAGACCTCTCCATGCATTAAAGGATAAAGTCCCACTGCCTCTGTCTAGTTGGAGAGGCCTTTCATATCTGACTCCTCCAACCAGGCCTCTGTCTTGTACACCTGACACCTGGACAGAACTCTTGGTCCCTTGAAACCCAGGAAGGACCTTTTTACCTAAAATGGCCTTTTTTTGTTTTTCTGGCCAATTTCTGTCTATTGCAACATATCGCTTTCTGTTGCTGTCTGATTGCCTCTCCTTTCTGTTTAGAGCACTCCTTATAATAATACTGATTTGTTACTTCTAATCTAAATGTCTCCTCCATTGAACTCTAAGCTCCTTGATGATGGAAACTTTTATTCTGTCTATTCAGAGCTTACCTCTGGCATGCAGTAAATACTGGCTGTGAACAAATGACTAGCTATGAATGAATGCATGCATCGACACTGAATGGTTAGTGCAACTGCCTTACCTCAGAGGCCCATCAGGTCATCTAAATGCCAGCAGCAGCATTTCAATTCTCTCAGGAAGTAAAATGGAAGCTGAGTCAGAAATATGAAAAATATATCTTTAAAAAGTGACTCTAGAAAGCTCATCTGACCCTGGAAAAAATACTATGTAAAGGAAAAGTGGGCTCAAGTAGAAAGGGGTAGCATTAAAAGATGTCTCTGTCTATGAAAAGAAGAGCTACGATGTACACTGGAATCTACATTTATAGTAGAGCAATATACATTCTTATGCCTTTAATATTGCTACTTTTATAACACCTTTATTGATATGTAATGCAATCATTTAAAATATACAATTCAATCGACTTTATTATATTCACAGAATTGTACAGTTACCATACAGGTAATCTGGGGTATTTTCATCATCTCCAAAGGAAAGATCATACCCTTTAGCTATCCCCTTCCTCCTAGCCACCTGCTCCTGCCTTAAGTTGCAATGTTGGCCTATTCCCATCATTTCATATAAAGACTAGTGACTGGCTTCTTTAATGCTTCATCATGCTTCTGAGGTCCATTCATGTTTTAACATGTACCAATTCTTTGTTTTGATGGCCAAATAATCTTCCATTATATGGATCTACTACATTTTATTTTGGTTCATCTGTATTCCAGTTGATGGACATTGGCTATTACAAATACTGCTGATGTGAACTTTCACGTCTAGGTTTTTGTGGGGACATGTGTCCCCTCAGAATATATGTAACAGTGAGATGGACTGGTCATGTAGTTTAATTTTAGGAACTTCCACAGTGACTGTATCACTTTATATTCCCACCAACAGTAAGTGAGCTCCAGCTCCTCCACAGCCTTGCAACACTTGTTATTGTCCTGCCTTTTTGTTATAGCCATCCTAGCAGGTGTGAATTGGTATCGTATTGTGGTTTTGATTCACATTTCCTCAAAAACTAATGGCTTTTTTCCCCATCTCAGTAAATATTCCATGTAATGCACTCAATCAGGACCATCTCGGAGGACTGCCTGATACAACATCAGTATCCTCACTAGTCACCCACCTGCACCTCAAGACAACTTTTTTTTTCTTTTTTGGTCAGTTCTAGGGTTTGAACTCAGGGCTTTGTGCTTGCTTACTTTGATTGCCCATAGTTGGCACTCTACCACAAGATCCATACTTCTTGACCTGCTTTTTGCTGGTTAATTGGAGATGGAAGTGAATGGATTTTTCTGCCTGGACTGTCTTCGAACCATGATCCTCCAGATCTCAACCTCCTGAGTAGCTAGGATTATAGGTGTAAGCTATTGGAATCCAGCTAGAGAGAAGTCTTGAGCTGGCTTTGAAGTCACCACTGATTCCACTCTCTGCTGTCTTCTAGAAACTGTGCTGAGTTAGACACAAAAGGCACAGGGGTGAGCATGAGTAGAACTTGCTGGCCAAGCTATGGAGCCACCAGGTAGGATCAAATAAATACTCTAGCAGCACCTCAACAAAGCACTTCAGGAGCAGAACACAGAGTGTAGGTCAAGGCAAGGATTCTTGGAAGCCGCTGTACAAGAGCTTAGCTCACAGAACAAGTAGGATGCCCACAGCTGGAGCTGGTGAAGGACATGCCCTGCTAAGGAATCAGCAACAGTGTAGCCTTGGAGGCAGGAAGAGGAGGGGTGTACCAGGCCATCTGTCAGCATCACTGAGAATACAAGCACAAACCCACAGCATATTGTGCACACAATTTCATGTGTAGAGAGGAAGAGGAGTAGAGGCAGAATGATCAGCCTGAAGCCAGAGCAAAAAAGGGACCTCAGGCTGTGCCAGGTGTGGCTTTGTCCTGCTGGTTAGAAGGGAGCAGGCAGAAAGGGACTCAACAGCAACAGGATTACACAGGCATTCTAACTACAAAGATGCAACTACCATATTGCTCAATGCAAAAACCTGAACAGGCTGGAGAAGATCTCCTCCCCTCCTTCCTCATCCCTATTCATTTCCAAACACAATCTTCTTTGTCCATGAAAGAGAGGTACGCTCTGATTCACTTGTCTGCATCAGTCAGGCAACATTTCAGTCCTCATTTCACATTCACATCAGCACCTTCCAAGCAAGGGCAGGCCTTGGCTTTGCAGCCAGCTGTCCCAAATAGAGAAGTCATACATACAGCATTTAGCTATTGATAGCATGGCTATTTCTGCAACTGCAGCAAACTGCACAAATCAGCATTCATAGAAAATGGTTTGAAATTCACTATAGCAGGAAAATGCGTCTCCCAAAAAGCTCCCCTGCACTTGTAAGAAGCTTTTCCCAGAAAGCCCTGCCCCAGCTGTCAGATAATCTTTCCACTCCCTGTCCTCCACTGTGGCTCCATGTCAGTTATGCAAGTGACAGTTCAAACTGAGAACTTGGGTCTCCTTTGGAGAAGACTGTTCTCAGTGTGAACTGGGGCAGGGAAGGTAGGGTAAGAGGTAACAAATCTCCACAGTGACTATTACCCAACATACCCATACCTTTGCACCACAAAAGATGTAACACTACACTATAGTAGAAAGGACAAGATTATATTTGAGGCTTGGACCCACCATTTCCTAGATGTGGCCTTGGGCAAATTCTGTAAAATGGGAACAAATGTTTCTGCTGCCCATCCCAGGGCTTCAGTGAAGAGATACAATAATGAAGAAAGAAGTCTAGGCAGATGATCAGTATCATGCAGGGACAAGATGCTTGAAGTTATCCAGCAAGATCTAGGGAGGCCAGACAGGATGGCCTCCCTCATCAGCCCAGGGGGCAAATGATCAGGACTGCTGAGGTTTGGACTTGGGCTCCACATTTGCCAGCTGTAACACATGGGGCATGTGTTATCATTTTTCTGAGACTCTGCTTCCTCAAATGTAAAATGGGTGTAACAATGAGATGTACAAGATACTACATTGAAAACGAACTTTACAACTTGGTGGGGGGAGAAGTTGGGAAGGTAGGGAGGGAAGGAATGGTGGGGGGAAAATGAAGGAGTGGGTAACAGTGCTCAATAGTAAATGTACTCATTACCTTACTCATGTAACTGTAACCCCTCTGTACAGTATCTTTACAATAAAAATATATTTTTTAAAAATGTAAAATGGGGATAGAAACAATACTGACCATAGAGAGTTGTGGTGACTAAGGAAACTATCAGGAACCACTTTGCACATAACATACACTTTTTTTGTGCCAATCCTGGAGCTTCAATTCAGGATCTGGGGGCTATCCCTGAGATTTTTCACTCAAGCCTAGTGTTCTGCCTCTTGGGCCTCAGCTCCCCTTCTGGCTTTTTTTTTTACTTTTGGTGGAGGTTAATAAGACATGAGAGTCTCACGAAGTTTCCTGCCAGGCTGGCTTTGAACCACAACCTTCAGATCTCAACCTCCTGAGTAGCTAGGATTACAGTCATGAGGCCCTGGCACCCAGCTAATAACACACATTTTTAAGTGTGAATTATTCACCATTAATTTGGAGTCACTAATGACATCAGACCTCACCAGAGAGGTGACGGGTGACCTGTCTCAACACATCACGTCATACTGGAAGAGCCAAGGAGCAATGCCACAGCTCCTTCTCTTCTAGATTACCTAAAGTCCTGGAGCAACAAGGATCTTTCACAGATGTACACAGCATTTGAAGGTGTATGCAGATCTCCATACAATTCTAAGACACACAGTGGACTTCCCATTTCACTAATGACAAAAGGGAAGCAAGTCTTCAGTTGTTTGGCTTGCTTGATATCATGCACAATTCTCAGGATTTGCTGATTAACAAGAGCAAAGGCAACTGCATTCTATAAAGCAAATCTCCTAATTAACGACGTTGCAGTGAAACAAAAAATTTATAACACCTTATTCTAGAAATCCTACCTGGGTGGAGATGGTAAGCAAATGGTGACACAGTCAGGTCCCTACAACCTGGCAAGAAGAAGATGGGACAGACAGGCTTGGGCAGGCCACAGGCAGGCATGTGAAGAAGATGCCTGGGGCTCGGGGATTTCTCTTGCTGAGAAGGCAGAGGCTGCTGGGCTCTGGAGCCTCAACAAAGAGAGGAAAATTAATTTTTCCTAAATGGCACCAGCATCCCAGCAGGGAGAAGGCTTTGCCAGCCCTGCGGTGGGAAGGGATGATAAGCTTTCCATCACAAAAAGGAGAACGAGGAGGAGGAGAAGGAGGAAGAGCAGGAGGAGGAGGAAGAAGAGGAAGAGCAGGAGGAGGAGGAGAAAGAGGAGAAAGAGCAGGAGGAGGAGGAAGAGGAGGAAAAGGAGGAGGAGGAGGAGGAGGAGGAAGAGGAGGAAGAGGAGGAGAAGGAGGAAGAGGAGAAAGAGCAGGAGGAGGAGAAGGAGGAGGAGGAAGAGGAGGAAGAGGAGGAGGAGGAGGAGGAGGAGGAAGAGCAGGAGGAGGAGGAGGAAGAGCAGGAGGAGGAGGAAGAGGAGGAGGAGGAGGAGGAGGAGAAAAGGAAGGAAGGAAGGAAGGAAGAAGATGGAGAAGGAGAAAGGGAAGAAGGAAAAAGATAAGGAGGAGAAGAAGAAGGAGAAAGAGAAGGAGAAGGAGGAGAAGGAGAAGGAGAAGGAGAACGAAGAGGAGGAGGAGGAAGAGGAGGAGGAGGAGGAGGAGGAAGAGGAGGAAGAGGAGGAGAAGGAGGAAGAGGAGGAGGAGGAGGAGGAGGAGGAAGAGGAGGAGGAGGAGGAGGAGGAAGAGAAAATGAAGGAAGGAAGGAAGGAAGGAAGGAAGGAAGGAAGGAAGGAAGGAGAAGGAGAAAGAGAAGAAGGAAAAAGATAAGGAGGAGAAGAAGAAGGAGAAAGAGAAGGAGAAGGAGAAGGAGAAGGAGGAGGAGAAGGAGAAGAAAAAACAAGTGGCAAATTCAAAAGGTACCCAGGAGTTGTGGGAGTATTTCAGGAGAAGTGGCCAGAGACCTCAGGAGACACTGCTCTATAACTGACAGCATCGCGTAGACTCTAAAACCACATTGTGAGCCTCTAACACGACAAGCATTTCATATCTTAAGCTGCTAGAAATAACTACAGGCAGATGCTCTGGTGCCCTCAAGTGAATGCTGCAGCAACTAGTTACCATGCTGTACCAGGTGTATGTGCCCAGAGCCTTTACTTCCCTTACTCATATCTAATTGATGCCTGGAGTTGTTTTCAGCACTTGTTAGGTATAAACTCATTGAATCCTCACAACCCACTGCCCTCATTAAGAAAGCACTGATTTACAGACAATGACCCAAACAAGGTCCAATGAGTTAAATGGTCAAGACAAAGCTATGTAAGTAGGTGAATGGCAACACAAGAATTCAAATCCAAGCAGTGTGACTTTTGACCTCTCTACTAGGTTCAGAGCGCTATACCTCCCTTCCCCCACTGGTCCTTCTCTGATCCAAAAGAAAGGAAGTGACCCAGTCACCCAACTTGACAGCTTGACCCTCCCCTTTGGAAAATGATGGGGTCCTCCACTCTCTAGAACCTACCAGCAGACCAGACACTCCAAGGACTCTGGAAAAATACCAGAGAACACCACCACCACTACACCAGAATCCACTCAGGTAAAAGATGCTCTGTGCATTTTGCCCAAAGTTTGCAAAAATCCCTGGCAATTCATCTACAAACACACCAAATACACCTAAGCTTCTAGTTCGTTATTTTTCAATGACAACAGAGTCAGTGAGGCCTTGCAATAGTGTTAGAGAAATCCTCTAAGAAATCCTATGACAAATGCCCCAGAACCATACATTCTATCTGCTAGGAAGGTCTGAGGTACAGAAGCCCTTGGATTTAACAGCTATTAAAATGTACAGGCAGGTTCGGTCTCTACCCAGACAGAAAGAAGAGAAAGCAGCTCTTCTGGGCACAATGGCTTTGAGAAAGTGGACAGACCTTGCTACATCCCTGATTGCAGCTGTTGACATCCATTTGACCATGGCTCTGAGGCCTGAGATGGCCAAGTCAGCAGCCCACAGCCAGAGAAATGACAGAACTGCAGAGATGCTGGGCTTTTTTTTTTTTTTTCAAGTGAGGAGGGAAAGCAAGTGAATGTGGGCTGGGTAGCCACATGTTCATGGATCCCTACAAATCCAAAAACTCTTTCCAGATACTCCTTACTGACCCTAACGACCATGAACAATGCCTCTTCTCTGCCCAGGGCAGGGTACAGACAAGGTTTGAGAAGACAGGAGCTGGTTGTGAATGTGCAAATATACCTGTGTTCTGGAAGCTGACAAGGTCGGTCCTCAGGAAGTCAGAGTGGAACTCTAGGAAGCTATAAACTTTGATCTAGCTCCCCAGGTAAGAAATACACATTTAAAAGCCTTATTCTAGAGAGGCTACCTTCCTGCCTCTGGGAAACTCTACCAAGATAGAAAGTTTTCCATTCATAATTCCAAACGGCTGGCACTCAGAACACATGGCACAAAGGGTGGGTGTGGGAAGGCTATCAGGTCCAGCAATAGACAACATAAAGAAAACAAGAGCATCTAATTTCTTAGACATCATCTGAAAGACTGAGGGGGAGGGGGAGGCACAGATAAGTTCTAGATAGTCTCAAAGTTGAGACAATGGGTAGAAACCACAGTGAACAGATTTAAAGTTCATACACAGAAATACACTCCATGGGGGCTGGGAAAGTAGCTCAGCGGTAGAGTGCATGCCTTGCAAGCATGAGGCCCTGGGTTCGATTCCTCAGCACCACATAAACAGAAAAAGCCGGAAGTGGCGCTGTGGCTCCAGTGGTGGAGCACTAGCCTTGAGCTGAAGAGCTGAGGGACAGCGCCCAGACCCAGAGTTTGGGCCCCATGACCGGCAAAAAAAAAAAAAAAAAGAAAGAAAGAAATACACTCCATGAACTTGTCCAATGGCAAAACAATGGGCTACCTTGGAAACAACCCCATGGCAAGAGGTGATCAAGTTGAGAGGATGCTGTAGGGGAAATTCCAATGTAAGAAAAGATGCTTCCAATGTGTCTCCCATTTCTTGAGATTCTATAGTTCTTAGAGTAAAAAAAGGCACTTCAACTCACCCCTCTCATTTTATAGAGGAAAGCAAAGCAGATAGGAAAGAAATGACTTGACTCAAGCCACTCATGTCTACCTTTCCACCTCCCTCACCAGTCAGTCATTCACAGAAATGGTTGCAAGCACTTCAATGAAAGAGGCAGCAGAGAGACAAAGGAGAGAGGAAGGCAAAGTGCTAATGGTTTCCACCTCCCAGAACTGATGACCCAGTGAGCACCAAGACACCATGCTAGAGAACCTAGGTTTGCTCTGAGCACAGCCCCACACCTAGCACAGAGGATTTAGACCCACAGGAAAGATGCTACAATAGAAATAAGCTGCATTTTGCAACAAACAGCAGAATGGGACATCCAGTCAAACGGCAGATTCCAAAACTCAGACGAAAAGAGGCTTCAACCTACAGCAAATCCTTTTTATTACTTTGGATAGCTGGACAGGGGCAGTGGATGGATGGTTGGACAGATGGATAGGCAAGAATTATTTAGTGTCTCCATAATGGTAAGAGACATTTAAATCCAAGCTAGCTTGTAAACATATTTAAAAAAAAAACCTGAAGTCTATGTCCTTTAATAAGTAATTTTATCCCCTGATGCAGAACACATTCATGGTCTGACAGGAAAGGGTTCACACTAAAACTCACACCAATGATATTCCCCAACGATCACAAACCACAAGGAAGTCTGGGATCAGTCAGACTCTCTAACAACACCAATCACAGCATCCCTGGGGACATGAACAGCCTGTGAGGAAAAGTGACAAAAGTTGTTTTTCTGGAGAGACCGAAAAGGTTAAGGCAGAAATCCAGCCTTTGCCAAATACTCTGTGGACAAGGTGGGGCCTCACATAGATGGAGCTCAAACAGGAAGACCAGGAGTGTGCTTAAATGTCCTAAGGGGAAGACTGTGATTATCTTTAACAGGAGGGGATTTAGATGCACAGAGAAAAAGCACTGAAGCCAACAATCTGGGTTCTAGTCCTGACCAAGTGACGGACTAAATAAAAGCCATTTGTCCCAGTCTTAGTCTCATCTGCAAAATGGGAACCAAACTACCCGTCCTCTTACTTCACTGAGTTCACATAGTACATTTAAAATATGAACCAAAAACCAACTTGTGAGTAGCACCATCCTGCTCATACCTCAGGGACTGCAGCTCTGCATTTCCCATCGGCATCTCATAGCTAACAGTGCGCCATGAAGTGCTGCTAAGGCAACAGTGTGTCTTTCAAGGGCATGGACATGTCAGGTTTGGACAAGAAAGAACCAAGCAGAAACCCAAGGAAGTATCTTAGTCTTTGCTTCTGGCTGTTCTTTGAAATGGCATTGGATGGCAAGGATCTCAATCATAAAAGTCTTCCCAAAGGCAGGTTGTCAACGGAGAAAAGACCCTAAGGAATGAGTAAGAAAGGGGATGGTTAGATCCCAACCTAGTCAAGACACAGGAGGCTCTCTATAACTTTACCTAGGCAGCCCTGGGAACATAGTGTCCTCATCAGCGGCTGTGAGAGACAGAAGGGGAGGGGCACTGAAGGTAAATCAAATTGGAGGAAGAGCCAAAGGGGAGAGGGAAGCCCTCTTCTAGAAATAGGAGTGACATTCAGATGCCTGAAGCACTTTAGTACTTGTGCTTCAAAAACCCCACACACCATATCAGTGCAAGCTATTTTCACTTCTTAACTTGCAATACTAGTTATGGTCAGTGCCAATCTGGACAGTTTCTGAATCTTCGCCACTTAGCTTTCCACATTGGCCTTTGGCACCATGAAAGAGGAAAGCAAGGCTAGATTTTTCATCAAGAATAAGGACATACAACTGGCCTGTAACCTCAAGGTTATGAATGAAGGACCAAGGATGACTTTATCCAAAACAAACTGTGATCACTGCCTGCTCACTACCCCTGGACACATGCCTGAGTTCAAGAGTAGCCCTACCTCATGCATCAGCAGGGGTGGGGAACCTTTTATTGGCCAAGGGTCATTTGGCCAAGGGTCATTCTCAGGCCATACTAAACTATTGGTATGGCAAATGACCGGGAAGAAGCATATATGTCTGTTCTGTCATGAACCAAATGATTTCTCAGGCCTTATATGGCCAGTGTACTTTCTCTGCAGGAACCCCTGTGCTCTATAACTACTGCTGATCAGTGACTACCCAGAAGAAGTTATGGATTATGTAGGGCACTGAGGAGCTTGGTGTTATATAATAATATATAATATATATAATAATATAATATATATAATATATAATAATTATATAATAATTTTGTTCTCAGACATTTATTGAACACCCATACTGATCAAGGGCAATGATTTGCAAACAGGGAAAAAAGAGGACACACACTCCAGCACATCAGAATTGGCAGGTAGACTTTTCAAACACATCATTTTTGCTTGTCTTGCAATATGGAAGTCACATGACTCAAATGTGCCATACCACGAAAAGGACATGCATATCACTTTATAACCAATATGCTAGTTTATTCCCATTTTACAGATAAGGAAACTGAGGCCTTAAAGGGATTAAGCACGGAGTACAAAGTCATTTGGCCAGTACATGGTAGACCAGTAGTTAACCCAGCTCTTGTAAGACACAGGTCAGAAACTTCTCTAACATTCTAGTCTATTCCCCAACAGCAATGAGAGCATGTACCTTCCCAGGAAACTGAAGTGATCTGCTTATATCCCTATGCTATCTTTTGTGCCATTATTTGGGAAAAAAAATAGGAAAGCTTTACATCTCCAAAGTGTCATTAGAGGTAGATGATGGCTGGAAGAATGGCTTCAGCCATCCTAGGCTGAGAGGTAATGGGCAGTGTCTTATTAGACCTCAAGGAGTTCACAGCCTTGTAGGGGGAGATTCATGTATTGGAACCATTTGTTTTCTGAACTATGTACTAAGTGCTGAGGAGTATAGGTATGGCTGGATGTGGTGGCCCACAAAAAGGCTTTCTGGAATTGATGACATTTCACTTGGACCTCAAAGAGTTAGTAGGGAAAATGGGAGAGGAGGATGGGGTATAGGGAAGAACACACCCACAAATCACAAATATAGCTGAGCCCTTGTTTGAAGAAAAACTATTATTCCAGTGCAACTGAAACAAAAGGTACAAGAAGAGCAGGTGTGCTGAGGTGGGGACAGAGGCAGGTGAGAATGTGGAGGTCCTCCAACATTACCCAAGGGGTTAAGTTTTTAGAACTAGCTCAATCCACAGAATAGTGCTGCATCTGCACAATAAAGCTGGAGAGGACATTATCAATTAGTTGGGGGACACAGAAGGCACAGGATGTCCCTTGGCTGAAGAACATAGAGCTGTTAGTGATCCTAGAGATTATGTCCAGCATGAAATGAAACTGAAAGTCAAGCAACAGTCTAGGGAGCTTCCATGAGGCAGAAATGGAAAGCAAAACAGAGCCTCAGAGTCACAATAAGCAGTGGAAAGGAGTCTGGAAGTACCTCTAAGTCACAGGAGTGGGACCACAAGCAATTTTAGACGCTCAACTGCATCTGTTGGGGGAACCCTCTAGACTATGTATAGACAGTCCCCAGATGACCTTACAATGAAGGTAATACACTTTCAGTGGAAACTGAACTCTGAATTTGAATATTTTTCTTCCTTGTTATAATATGCAGTTCAATATTATTTGATTATGCTGGGCAGAAGCAGCAAGCTGAGCTCCAGTCAGCCATGAAAGCATGATGTGTGTAGCCACTGTACAGCTACACAAAATGTTTGGTAAGTT
The DNA here is from genome assembly GCF_019054845.1 of Dipodomys spectabilis. NCBI lineage: Eukaryota > Metazoa > Chordata > Mammalia > Rodentia > Heteromyidae > Dipodomys > Dipodomys spectabilis. Next base: position 11,446,265 of record NW_024870694.1, on the reverse strand, counting down.
AGGAGCACTACATGCATTTTCAACTTAAGACATCCTCAGTGTACAAAGGGCCAAAAACCATCTGTACCTTATGAGAATGGTGCCTGTGGCCCCGGACAAATATGTGTAGAATTCACCACAGCTAAGCTATTAAAGCCACTTAGCTGGCTTGAATAAGCTCAGTTGTGCTGAGATGAGAGAAAAATGGATCTCTTCCCAGAAATGTCCCTGAGATTCAAGACCTGGGTAATGCCAGTGGCAGGCCACGTGGGTATTCCATTCTATTCCCTTCCAGAACTGGGCTGGAAGGATTTGACTCTTCTCTCCCAGACCTGATGACTTCTCCCAGACAAAGACCTCCAGTTTCTAGAATCCTCTTCTGGACATGACAGAAGTCCATCCAGTAGTCTGCAAGTGACGTTTTCTGAACCCCACAGTCTAGTGTGAGATCAACACTCTCTCTGTGAGGGCTGCTTCAGGCTCCTTGGAGTATATAGAAGCAGGCAAGTCAGCCTTTCACAGTCACAGTCGCAGGCTGAGAAGCGCAGCCCTGGAGGGAGTCTGACACTGCAGCTAATGCACACTGAAAGTGTTTCTTGGAATTTTGAGGCCAGCCAAAAAAATCAATGGTGACAATGACTATATCTTTAAGAGTCAGTTGTCTCCCTCCTTCATCTTGTCCCCTAGATTCCTTCTCCCTGGTATGATGGCAAAAAATCCAGTGGTAAGGTCTCAAAAGTAGCACCTGGATCTACAAGCAGTGTTAGCATTATCCCATAGAAAAAGCTTAATGTTCCTTTACAACTCCAGGCCAAATTCCTGCTCATGAGTAGCTGACATGGACCATCAGTAGATAAGGGGGGACAGCTTTGGTGTTACAAACTACATGTGTGCCTCTCCGTATGGTGACATACTCAGACCCTAATTTGGGAGCAAATTTGGTCACAAAGGTGAAGGTCCTGTGATGAGATTAGGGCCTTTACGAGAAGAGATACAAGAGCACTTGCTCTTACTGGACTCTACAATACCAGGAAGTGTGACAAGATGGTTGTCTACAAACCTGATCTACCAGCACCTGACTTCCCAGCCTCCAGAGTTGTGTGCAACAAATTCCTGTCATTTATTAGTTACTCAGGACGACATCATCTGTTACAGCAGCCTGAATTAAGGCACTAGTAACATTCATTTATGGGATAGCTAACTTCACACTTCACACGGAAATTCCAGTTAAAAGCTTAGTTTTGACCATGGACTAGTTCAACACTTCCTTTCTGGCCCCAACATATGATAGGAACAGACGCACTGTGTATGGAGTTGGGAAGTGATTACAAATACTCACATGGTTTACTTTGTGATGGGAGCAACTAACTTATTAGCTCTAACTATTAGACTTCAAAATACAAACAGTCCTGATTTATAATGTAAGGTATTTATGTATATATGTATGTATGCATGCATGTATGTATGTATGTATATGTACACATGTATGTATGTGTATATTTACTAATTGGGCTATAACTCAGGGTCTTGGACATGCTAGGTGGACATTCAGTTACTAAGTTATGTCCCTAACCCTTAGGTTTTTGAGACAGGTTCTCATTATGTAGCCCAGGCTGATCACAAATCTACCACTTACCCTGCCTCTGCTGCCCCAATGCTGAGATAACCCTCATATCCAGTGTCCTTAAGATTTAAAACTTTTATAATGGTGTTAAAGTAATATGTATTCCATAGAAACTGTGACTCAGAATTTGAATTTTGCTTTTTCCTGGGCTTGAGATTGTGGTATTGTACTGTCTAGTGATACTAGCGGGGCAGCAGTGAAGCATGGTTCCCAGTCAGCCTCAGTCTGAGGGGGAAACAACCAATACTCAATCGTGTTCTATGTGGTTAAGCTAATATGTGTAGGCAAGTAAGGTAGAGTAAATGAATTTTCCAATTAATGATATTTACCATTTACAATGTTTATCAAGACATAACTATATCCAAAATTGAAGGGCACCTGTACCTTTTACCCAAGCGTTTGACAGACACCTTGAGGACTCAGGCTATGCAGGGTTACGGTAGGTCAGCAGCTTCCCCAGAACTTAGCTATTATGGGCTGTTCCAAATTCTATTTCTCTGAAGACAGAGAATTTAGGCAGAAACAGGGCCACACCTGCTATTCTTGGAGCTAATCTCAGAAGCCTCCCTGACCACTGTCAATACTGCTTTCCAGTATCCAGAGGCCTTTCCTGTGGTCAAAGGTCTCCACCATGGTGAATAGGCCATCCCTCCTGAGAGCACTGTGCACAGGTATACCACACACTTATTAGTTTTTACTTCCTACACAGGCCTGCTTCCATCTCCAATGAGCTACTAGACTTCGAGTAATTTTGGAATTCACTATGTGGTTAATGGATTCCTTGGGAAATTTGTTTTCATTATTTTCCTCCTCTCAAAGCATTGTGAACTAAAAGAAAAGGAAAATATATGTGGTATAGCAACGTGTTTAGTGAAATCTTATCTTGATCATTTCCTTATTGTATCCATATAACTCCTAACTCAGATGCATTTCTGAGCCATAGGCCTTCCATAGCTTCTCTTTCTTACAGCATCCTCCCCCAGTCCATCTCTCTATACATCCCTGCTCCTAGCTGGGCCTCATCAGACTTAGAATGGACCACGACAGCCCTAGTTTACATCTACTGTCCAAGCATAAACACTGACACCAACAGTATGCTGTAAGTACCATAACTTCCTATAGGGATACAAGTTTGTTGTGAGTTTTTTAGTAGTCAACAACAACAAATAAAAGCCATGTCACTGGTTATACAGAAGGAAAAGAATTATCCAGGAGAAATGCAACTCTGCCTGTCTCTAAGATCAGGGAGAAAAGCCTCCAGAAGGCCCATCAAAGATGACAGTCTGTGAAGGCATGAAGGGGATCCGTGACACTACTGCTGAGCAGGCAGGAGGATTTGGGGCCCATGGCCACATAAATGTTGTCCCCACCCCGATGTGTCCAGAGCTCCACTGGTCTCTCCACAATAGCACAGATGGGGCAGAATGCCAGCAGGAGAAGCAGTGAACACGTAACAACTGCATCCTTCCAGACTCTCCTACCCTTCCCTTTGGGTTCCCCCATCCCCGATCCAGGCCTCCAGGCCTAAAGCATCTTCAGACACTGAGAACAATCGGAAGATACTCTTATACACATTAAAACAAACAAATGCCAACTTCAATAAACGAAGACTCAGGGAAGCCTTCAGTTACATTTCTGGAAAAGAATTGCTTAGCCTTAATGCACTATTATTAGGTTGGTTAGAAAAGCATTTGAAAGCCAGGTGCCGATGGCTATACCTGAATCCTAGCTACTCAGGAGGCTGAGATCTAAGAACAGATGATCAAAGCCAGCCCAGGCAGGAAAGTCCCTGAGACTCTTTATCTCCATTAAATCCCCCCCCCCCACACACACACCCAGAAAAAAAGCCAGAAGTAGCCAGGCACTGGTGGCTCATGCCTGTAATCCTAGCTACTCAGGAGGCTAAGATCTGAGGATCACACCGGTCAAAGCCAGGAAAGTCCATGAGACTCTTTATCTCTAACAAACTACACAGAAAACGCTAGAAATAGCACTGTGGCTCAAAGAGGGGCTCAGGGACTGTGCCCAGGCAGAGTTCAAGCCCCAGGACTGGAGGGGGTAGGGATCAGGGAGGAAGAGAAACATGTGATAGACCAAAATCACCCTTTTCAAGAGAAAACACTTAATAGGAAAAAATACTTAAGAATAGGTAAGTTTGTGTGAAGCTGAACACTGCATCTAAGGAGCAGCCAACTAACACCTCGTAAAGGCCCAGGCCAGTGGCAGGAACAGTTGGCCAGCTTTTTGCCTCAATGAACCTTTAAGCCAGTTCAGCCAGGCAGCTGCTGAGCTGAATCTGGTACAGATGTGTTCTCTTTGGCTAACAGAAGGTATATAGTCAGAAACATTTTATTATTTTATTAATTTTATTCTTGTTAGTGAAAGTGTTGGGAAAGTTTATTAGGAAAGGAATACACTTTTGATAGACTGAAAGTGAGTCATCTCTAGGATAAAAATACCAATGGTTTTCATCCTGGCACAAGCTTTATCCCAATGTAAGGGGCTGGGAACTTTTTAAGCCCCTCCCATGGACCAACTCCCAGGCAGTATCAATGTGGCAGGTGGAAGAGGAGATTTGATTATTACATTAGATCTCTAGGACAGGATTTTCTGGTCTGAGTTAAATAAAAATTTATTGTTTTAGAAACTACATGTTGGTTCACTTAAGCTGGAATGAAGCCTATCATTAATCCTATGTGTGTTTGAAGAGGGGATACTCAAAATTCCCATCTTGAGGTATTCCATGAGTTGTCAATATTTATTTCAAAGTCAGAAGCTTTTACACTAACATGCCAGATTTCTAAAACAAAAGATAACAATGCAGATGTGGCAACATGGAGCCCATATCCATGTCAGAAACAAACACATGAACCAACCTCAGAAATGTTTATCAAGAGCCAGAGCACAGCTATATTTTCTCTCAACTGCTTCCTTTCTCTCTTTCACAAGCCATTTAAAGATCTTCAAAACTTGTATTCCTTCCTGGATATGGTTACCTAAAATAATACAGTTACAGGATGCACCCTGAGTTCTGAATCACAAGTAGCTTCTCCATCTACCTGTTCCACTGCGATGTGACATGCACTGTGTAATCAACTTTTCTTTTGAGAGCTTATCAGATGTTCACTCATTAAAAAAAACAACCACTTGTTCCACCTAATCTTGAATGTGAAAAAGATACATGGACTGGGGACACATGGGCTCTGGCCTGGTATCTGCAGGTGTCTGGCAGGCACTGTACTGATAGCTGGTCTCATGCTGTCTCTGGGTCTCCCCCAGGTTCTGTCTGGCAAAGGTAGATCAGTCTTTCTTCCTGCCTATTTCAATCTCCTCTGGGCCAAAGGAACTAGAGCTACCAGGTACATACAACTGTGCCCACCTATGGGTTAAGAAGAGGTTTCAAGAACTTTTGTTCCTGGATTGATCTCAAACTACAGACTTCCATGAAAATTAGAGGCATAAGGCCATGAGAGCCAGGTTCTCCTCTTTCTTTTTCGCAAATATTTATTGAGTAATCATTGTATGATGCTGCTAACTTTTAAAAAACAAAAGAATGTGAAGTATGAGTGTAGAGAGATGGTGCTCAGGATAAGATCACATCGCTGGCAAACCCTGTGACACTGACAGGAGGGAAAAGGCGGAAGAAAATTCTCTCCTCTGCTTTGGTTATTCCTTCTAAATAACATGATTCATCTTTATGTCTTTATCTTGTTTAGACACTGTCTTCCAGGCTCTCTGAAAGGTGAATACCAATGAGTTGCAAAGACATAATTATCAACATGAAGGTCCTGTTCACTGGCAGCCCAAGTAGAATGCTGGGATTAGATAGTCCTCTTTATGGTTCCAAGTTCATGATCCTTGGACCAGCTGGGACAGGATGGTCCTGGCACTAAGGGAAAGAGTTTCTCTGCAGATACTGAGCTTCATTTTATTAAGGGAGGCTGTAAGTATAAACATAATTTATAGGGCCAAGGAGAATCAAGTGGAGGCAGAGAAAATACACTGGCACTCACTCCACTGTAGCTGTCATTAATGAGGCCCCATGAGCATTACCGTGAATTCACATTTCTGAAAGTCCACAGGGATGGGCCAGCATTGTGAGTGCCTATCTGCAGGGGCCAGGACATAGGAAACATCCAGGTAAACCGTTCTGTATGAAGCAATTCCACTTCTGAAGTAAGCTTCTTCTTTTATAAAAGAGCAATATAAAAGTTCTGAGGACATGCACAGCTGGGAAGGCTGAGGTCCTAGGTTAGAACATTTTGATGGGCAGCTCCTGGATGCTGGGGGTCATTGGTGCCTTCTCCCAGGCATAGATATATGATCAGCAGTCAATGGCTTATTAAAAGACCAAGTTAAGAGCCCGAGACAAGGAGTAGGAGACAATTCCAGGCCAAGCTCAGTTTAAAAGCTTGACCAATTCTGTTGCTAATATGGAGGCAGAGGGACTGTGTGGACTAAATATCCATTTCACTTAGTTCCCTGCAGAAATGCAGTTATGCAACTGAAATGTGTACCTGAGATGGCCTCAGAGGAGTCAGATTGCAATTCCTTTCACGTGCAGCTGGTCACAATTAACTCAGTCCTTGCCACAGGCTGTTTGTCACAGAAGGCCCCTCTTCTACAAATGTCACTGTGATTCAACCCTGCTGTTTTGCTTTTTCTCCAGAAAGATGCTTTTGGATAAGTACTTTGTTTTGCTTCCTAGATTGCAAACAAAGTCCTTCCAATGAGATATTTATTTGGGAAAAAGAAACAGGTTGCAGTAATGCAAAGAAGAGAATCCTTGTAGATGCATCATCCTCTGCAATGCCTTGGTGGACAGGCCTGCTGATACCCCCATCCCAGCAGGCCAAACTGGGATGGGTTACACCACTTGAACCTTTGGAACAAAAGAGTCCAGCTTATCTCTGCTGTAAAGGTAGGCCCTCATCAAATACCCACTAAGTTTTCTATTTGGGCACAGAGCTTGGTCCACTCCAAGCACACTTCTTAAAGGCTGTGTGCAAAAAGTAAATACAACTACCCATCCAAGACACTTTTCAGAGGAAACAAAGGTCACCCACTCTTTAGCAATGTGAAGGCACAATATAAAACTGAGGCTGTGGTGGGCCATTCAGCACAGCTTACAGTTCCTATTGCAGAACGTCTTTGTGATTGATCCCCTCAGCATTTCCAAACAACCCTAGTGTCGACACCTGCATTAGTTCATCTTTATTGCTATAGCAAAATACCCAAGGCCGAGTGATATTATTGAAGAACATAAGTTTATTTAGCACACAGACCTGGAGCCTTAAGAGCACGATGCCAGTAGTGGCTAGGATCTGGTGAGGGCCTCCCAGTAGATGGCTTTACACCAGCACTTACTTCACACACACTTCCATTTCCTATTTTTTGGTGGTCAATTCGGAGATTAAAAGTCTCATGGACTTTTCTGCGTGGGCTTTGAACCGCAATCCTGAGATTTCAGACTTCTGAGTAGTTAGGATTACAGGTATGAACCACTGGTGTCTGGCAGTCTGCTCCCTTTGAAACAGCCCTAACATATGAACCAGACATCTTAATTCCTTCAGAGGGAACACCCTCCCTCCAAGTAGGCCCTATCTTTTAGAGCTGCCAACCTTTCTCATATCCCCTCCAAGAGACCAGGCCTCCAACTGTGAAGCCTCAGGGAACAAAGTACATCCAGATGACAGGAACATCTTTGGTATTTGTGTCTTTGTTATGTGTCATCTGCCCAACCTCCCCCACAATATAACCTTGAAAGCAGGAACAGGTTTTTGACTTTGAAATTCTTCAAAGCACCTAATCCTCTGGTACGCATACACAATGAGCCAAGTAAAAACTGAGAATAACAATGTTTCTTTAAAGAGAGAAACACAGTGTGAAAACAATTTCTCTTAAGTAGATCAGTGACAGAGTCATCAAGTCCCTTAGTAGCTGGCCAGTGGGCTGCTGAGAAAGCTTTCCTGAGGGATCATCTCTTCCCTCATTTGCCTAACAAACCCCCGGTGCTAGCACTAATCAGCAGGGACAGCACCAGTCTGTCTATTCCCTCACCGGAGCTGGTCCTAAGGAGCCCAAATATCTGTGTACAATGTGGGGTCTCCTGTCACTGGATCAGTATTATCACAGCATTCGTAACATGCAGCTCAGACTAAAGACCCAAAAGGAATTGTATGTTCAACAGTGGCCCCTCAAATCCACCCCAATCCTGGGTTCTCAGCTGGCACACATGGACCCTTGTGGCAACCTCTCCTCATTCTCCCTCTCATTGGAGGGTATCAAAGTGCTCCCAGCTTATCCAGAGGGACACAGTCCTAGGTACCCAGGACAGTAAACAGTCAGATCCCAACAATACCACTCGTTCTTCTATATTTAGCTGGTTCCTTTTAAAATCCACTTTTCATGTTGGTATTAAAAATTAAAACTTCATAGTGATTTTTAATCTATTGCAAGGCAGGTGTACGCCTCATCCTCCCAAGAGATTCTTAAGAGATCACACAAGCTATATAAAACCAGCCCAGCTTTCTAAAGAAATCTCTACTGAAAAGATGGCAAACTTTACACTTTTTCACTCAGATTTAACTCTAATAGAAACTGACAGGCTCAATCTTGGTTGACCTACACACACACATATGTATGCACACACACACACACAAACACACACATACATGCACACTCATTCACATACTGAAGGGCTAAGCAATTCATTGTCAGGTATCAGTAGACAGAGAAGAGTCAAGTGAGTGTGTATTCTAGTCCTAGTTCATACACTTAAGGGCCGTTGGTAGGTTATTTTAGGATACAGGGCCTTCTGCCTAGTGAACAATGAATTTATATCAGCCACCAAACCCCTTAGAAGTGGTGGTTACATGTCCATGCTGACAAGAGACAGCCTGGACAGAGATGGAGATGGAGAGCACTGGCTAGCAAAGTGTTAGAGCCATCTCTCTCTGTTTTCCTCTCTCTTACCAACGGAGATCAAAAGAAATCTGTAGACAAACTGACACTATGAGCTTATGTAACTCCTCAGCTGTAAGCCCAGTAATGGCAGGGAGATTTAAAAAGAAACAAGATTAAAAATTACAGATATAGATAGATAAGATATAATAGTATGATGTTTAGGGTTTGTTTCAAAATAGTCAGGAGAAGTAGAAAAGTGGATAGGAAAGAGATGAAGCAAGATTGGTGATAGGCTAGTCATTAGTGATGTGCCATGGATATCATAATACTGAAACACCCAAGGCAGGTATGGTGGTGTACACCTTTAATCCCAGTATTCACAAGGCTGAAGCAGGAGGATTGTGAGTCAAGGCCAGCCTGGACCACACAGTGAGACCCTGTCTCAAATAACAACAACAAACTTCCCCTTTCAAAAAAGCACCCAGAATATTATGATTCTGTCTACTTTTGTATACATGTTGTTGTTTTGTTTTTGTTTTTGTCCGTCGTGGGGCTTGAACTCTGGGCCTGGACACTGTCCCTAAGCTCTTCAGCTCAAGGTGAGCGCTCTACGACTTGAGCCACAGTGCCACTTCCAGTGTCCTGGTGGTTAATTGGAGTCTTGTAAGAGTCTCACAGACTTTCCTGCCTGGGCTGGTTTTGAACTGCCATCCTCAGATGTCAGCCTCCTGAGTAGCTAGGATTAAGGCTTTAGCCACCCATGCCCAGCTTTTTGTATGTTTTCCATAATTAAAAGTGGGAAAAAATAGCTCAGGAAACTAGTAGTTTCTCTTTGTAATACTGTCAGTTTCTGTTCCATACATTTCTCAAATTGTGTAAGGTATATATAGTAAAAGTATACAAACTGATGTGGGGAGGGAGGGCGTGCCCACATCCTCACTGGCTGTAAGAAATTGAGCAAACACTACATCCAACCCTTCAGTCTGGGCAGCAGGATTGTAAGGCAGGGACACATTCAAGCAAGAAGAGAAACCCAAACACTGAACAGTAATTAGGTTTCCAGTAGCCAAGACTTTGCATAGAAGAAATGGAGGTTCTGGGATTAAATGAATTCCTGGAGTCACGGAACTAATGGATGAGCTAGGACTCTGGTTTTGTTTTGTTTTGTTTTGCTTGTTGGTTATGAGGCTTGAACTCAGGGCCTAGGCACTGTCTCTGCGCTCTTGTTGTTTTTGTTTTTGTTTTGTTTTGTTTTGTCGGTCATGGGGCTTGAACCTGGGCTTGGGCACTGTCCTTGTGCTCTTCAGCTCAAGGCGAGTGCTCTACTGCTTGAGCCACAGAGCCACTTCCGGTTTTCTAGTGCTTTATTGGAGATAAGAGTGTCATGGACTTTCCTGCCCAGGCTGGCTTTGAACCACGATCCTCAGATCTCAGCCTCCTGAGTAGCTAGGATTACAGGCGTGAGCCACCAGCGCCCGGCTTTCTCTGAGCTCTTTTACTTAAGGCTAGCACTCTACCATTTTGAGCCACAGTGCCACTTCCGTTTTTCTGGTGGTGAATTGGAGATAAGAGTTTCACCGACTTTCCTGACTGGACTAGCTTAGATCTCAGCCTTCTCACTAGCGAGGATTACAAGCAGAAGTCACTGGCACCCAGCTAAGCTGGGACTGTGGCCACCAGTGCTGCCATACTATTAAGTGCTTCTCTGTGCCAGGGACTGCCATCAACTCCGCATTTCTCAGCTAAAGAAACTAATGCTCAGAGTGGTTGACAAACTTGCTCAAGATCATACAGGAACAGAACAGATCACACAGGTAGTGGTGGGTATCGATCCATCTCTCTTCCTCCCCAGCACTCCCAAGAGTCTTGGGAATGGAATAAGACAGCTGCAAAGAAACCGCACAGACATTTCATTTCAAGGATCTGGAAGGAGGTTAGGCTGTCACAATGCGATGAATAAAAAAAAAAGTCATGTGATCCTGAGAAGGTGAAAGTGTGTACACTATTAAAATACTGATCACAAAAGCAGATTCCTGCCTGGTGTGCATGAGCGGCAGCTAACAGAATCTGCCCCGCTCTGGCTCCCTGGGGGGTCTAAGCTTACTCCAGGACTCAGCCAGAGCAGGGAGAGGGTAACAGTAACCTTAACCCAAAGCTGTGACCCCAACACGCCACCCCCCCCATTCATAGGCTTCTCATGAGGTTCCAGGGCACAGTGACCACAACCTACAGCTGCAACCTGGATCTTTCTCTCTGTCTCTCTCTCTGCAACCTGGATCTTTCTCTCTGTCTCTCTCTCTCTCCCCCTCCCTCTCTCTCTCTCTCTCTCTCTCCCCAGGGGCAGCAGGAGCCTGTGATCCACTCTCTCTCTCTCTCTCTCCCCCTCTCCCTCTCCTTCTCCCTCTCCTTCTCTCTCTCACTCCAGGGGCAGCAGGAGCCTGTGATCCACAGCTGCTGCCAGCTCTCCTGGTCTCACAGACTCCCCAGTTGACTTGGGCTGGCTTGGCTCCTGGCTCCTCCAGGGTGGCACACGTGAGCCAGTGCCACAGGATGCTTTGATTGATGGTGGCTTCCCAATCCTTACCCCTGGCCAGTCCATTTGTGCACCCTTGTATGCACACCCCTTGCTTCTGTCCTTCAAGGCTTCAGCAGGAAAGCCAGATATCAGACTCCTGCTGAAAAGAGAGGCTTTGAAACTTGCATAGAGGTAGTGCTGCCAGATTTGGAAAAACAAATAAAGAAAACAGAACAACCTGTTAAACTACTGATATAGCACAAATAATTATAAGTATGTCCAGCGTCATTAATGCAACATAGTTAATATGTGTTTTTCATCTAAAGTTACATGTCACAGGTGTCCTAGAGCTTAAATGGTCCTGTGTGGTTGGGCTGGGATAGACTAGGAGTCTAGGAATAAAGCAAGAAAGGAGGGAGCATTCTTCCCTGTGGTCCTCATACCAGCACTTCTGAGTAGTCCAGGTGCATTGCTTCATCTGAGTTTGCCAACAATTATGTGATTATTTATATATCCTTGCTTACAGAGGGAAAATCAGGTCAGAAAAGCAAGTGGCTTGCAGAATGTCTCACAACAAATTTGCTAATATCATTTCTTCCACATCAGTCTGCCTAACCTCATGCACAGCTGGTGCTCTACCCCTTGAGCTATATCTCCAGTTGAGCTTGTTCACTGCTCAATTGGAGATAGAGTCATGGGAACTTTTCTGTCTGGGATGGCTTCAAACCATGATTTTCAGTGCTCAGCCTACTGAGTAGCTAGGACTATAGGTGTGAGTCACTGGTACCTAGCTGCTAGTACACCTTTCTAATATCTATAAACAACATGTAAAGAGGATCCATAGTTTCCTCAACTTTTGTACTACATTTACAAGGAAGCAAGTTCACATGGCATATATTTGTGAAGTACAATTACCTATACAGAGAAAGCACTAGAATATTCTCTCCCTATGACACTTACCCCAATCAGACACATCACCATGCAGAACCTGATGTGGGGTCTAGATAATGAAGAAACAGAGAAGGGGTAAAAGGAAGGACAGACAGCTTTCTACCCAAGATGACTAGGTACTCCGCTTTCTAAATGAAGAAGATCATAGGAGATGTGGTCTCACAGAGACTCAGACAAAAATCATCTATCACAGTTCTAACATCCCATGATCTCTACACCACCATCTAGAAAACAGTTTGATGTATGTTAGAGAAAAAGATTGTTAAAAAAAAAAAGTCATTTGTCAAATGGACAGTAGGAAACACTTCTCCCCTACCCTCCTCCGAGCTTAGAGGAACATTCACGGCATACAATAAAGGGGAAACCACCATAAAAATGACTCGATGTGTCCTTTTGAAAAACAGTTGCTGTGAGCCAAATGACAATAAAAATGATGCAATCGCAGGGCACAAGTGACTCACTCCTATAATCTTAACTACTTAGGAGGCTGAGATCTGAAGATCACGGTTCAAAGTCAGTCCAGGCAGGAAAGTCTGTGAGATTCTTATGCCCGCTAAACTACCAAAAATGCTGCAAGTAGCACTGTGGCTAAAGTAAGTGGTAAAGCACTAGTCTTGAGCAAAAGAAGCTCAGGGATAGAGCCCAGGCCCTGAGTTCAAGCCTCAGAACAGACAGACAGATAGGCAGACAGACAGACAGACACACACACACACACACACACACACACACACACATACACACGCACAGATACAGTTGAGAAGATCCAAACCTATTGCCAGACCCAGACATACTTGCTGAACCAGTCATTAGCTTTGTGCTTAATTTACCTTTCCTCTCACAGATGATAGCAGAATCCACTTATAATACTAAGTAACTGGTCCACATTTCACCAGGCCACTGAGGCGGGGATGGTGAGCGGCAGCCTCTGCAGGCAGAGGTCAGGACAGATGGCCAGTTCAGTCACGTGCAAGGAAGAAAGGGCCAGGACTTCGGCTCAGGACAAAGGCCCAGCTCTACCTGTCCTAGTGTAAACATATCGTTCCTTCTCTCTTCCCTTTCTAGTTCTTTCTTCCCTCCCCAACCCTCTGTCTTCATACTCCAGGTAGGCTGAGACACTGAAGCAGCAAGCAACTGTCACTGATGTTCTAGGTCCCTGAAGTTTCCAGTTCTCTTGTAGAGGAGGCAAAAAGCACATGGTTTCTTGTGTGCTGCCAGGCAGTACCAAACCATTCTCAGCCCCAGTAGATACCAAAATGCATATTTGAAAAAGTGACTCCCTACAGGCAGCAGCAGGCAGCAGCCCAGGCCTCATGTGCAGCCTTCATTATTAGAAGTCCTTAGCAATGTGTGCAAGGGAGAGGGCACAAAAGGATTTTAAATGTCTATTGATTCTGATGCTCAAGCCCTGTAAATGGCACTCTTGGTCTCAGCCCACAGTGGGATCTCATGGTTCTCCAAGTACATCATAGTAACTAAAGAGTCACAGGGCAAGAAAAACTCAATTGCATTTTCAATCTATAATCTTTCAGATGCTTCTTTTGGGAAAGCCAATCAGGCTGATGTAAGTTGCACTGTTATAAAATCCTAGATTGACCATAAATATAAATTCTGGCCCGAATTATCTAAATTAAGTATAATAAGGTTTCCAGGTTCCCATGTGTATAGCTCAAGAAGAGTCTAAGCCAGGGCTGGCAGCCATTGCTGCTCTCAGTGCATTTGATCTTCAGCCCCATCAAGTGTCCCCAGGGCCCAGCCTTCCATAACATGAGAGAGCTCCATGTGGACAAGCAGCTTTGGTGGGGTTGTACCAGCCAAATTCAGAGTTGGAGGAGAGATAGAGGTCCTAGAGCTCATCTGTACCCCTTCTTAGAGGGCCACCAAGGTCCCAGGTATGGTAGAAGAGCTGGCACTAGCATCTAAGTCTTGGTTTAATGTTTCTCTGTTACCTCCTTGGCGACGGAGAAGATACACCCTGTAGGAAAGTAAAGGAATGAAGGAGGAGTCTGCTCAACTCAAGACTTGCCCAGTGGCTCTGGAGTGAGGATTATGGGGGGACAGCCCACAAGGTCCCATGAGTTATCAACCCATTTGAGTCCTTGCAGGAATTTTCTGTTATGTGATCTAGACCAAAGAATCATGGCTAAACCAGTGACTGGGCCTTGCTCCAGGATTTCCACAAGGAGCCAGCCATTGGGGCCACAGAGCCCATATACCCTAGAGACTGAGGACAACAGAATCTCAGCTCTTCCTGAACCAACATGGTCAGTGCTGGTGTTGGTGCAAGCTATCAGCTTGCCTGCTAGCTATGAGCCTAGTTTTTAATAAAAACCTGCTTCTGCTATTCTTCTCTCATGTTTTTGTTGTTGTTGAACTGTAAGACATATATTACGCACAGAAGAATGCATGCACAGCTCATAACTATCCAGGTGAAGAAATAAAGCACCATCTTTCTCATGTGCTCCTGCCCCACAAAGTGGCTTTGAGAAGCACTTCCTTGGTATTGTGTATGCCGCCCTAAAGAGTACCATTTAATTCGGCCCACCATTGCATGCAGCTACTATGCAGTCTGCTTTCACTGCTATAAACTACTCAGTTGAGTAAATACATTTTATTAATCCATTCTGCTGTCTAGAACATTTAAGGTATTTTTCAGTTTGGGGGTACTACAAATAATGCTTTAGAGAACATTCTTAAATACATTTCCTGGCTCCCAGGTTTCTCTGCGATACACACTTGACAGTATCATGGGGACTGAAGGGCAAGAAAGCCCAGTTGTCATGAGAATGGAGGGGAAATAAAAAGGGACAGGGGTCAGGTTGTTGCCAGGTAATAGAAAACAGGACAAGGTGAAGACCGATCCCCTGATGGTCACTGCCTACCTGTACACTGGCTGCATCTCTCTGGCTATGCCAATGACAGCATTCGGCAGAAAATTGTCAAACTCCTCAAACAACTCCCGGATGTTGGTCTTATACTTTAGGTCAAGGTCCAGCTGAATGATCCTCAGGATCTCTGGAGGGGGGAAAAAAAAAGACAATAAGGCCAGGTGTTGTAGGACATTCCTGGAATCCCAGTTATTCAGGAGATGGAACAGTAAGATCTCAAGGTCCAGATCACAGTTGGGGCTACATAGTGAGTTCTAGCTCACTCTAAACAGAAATGACCCTGTTCAAAAAACAAAAAGACAATAAAACAGACCCACATCCTGACACACCCTGAGAGTATCAGCCATTGACAGAAATACAAGCAGCACAGAGAAAGGCACCAGCTTGTTGCAGTGATTGCTGTATGATGCCAAGTTCCACTGGAAACAAAAGCCTTTCAGTGACCAGCAGTCCCCTCTTTGCACTAGAAATCTTCACAAACAATAGCCTACATCTTTCCTTCCAACTGCAGGCATTCATTCCATTTAAACCAGGTGACCATATGCTCCCATTTAGGCCTGTGGTCCAGCTGTATTAACTATATACCATTTTACTACTCAAGGTATCTGACTTGGGAGATATGCTCTGCAGATACTCTACATAAAACTGAAAGGATCCAGATTTTTTTTTTTCTCTTTGGAGGAGAGAGAAATAAAAGGCATTATCTAAATCTTAGGCCCTTAAGTTGACACATGGGCTTGCACCCTAGGTTTGCAGGGTGTATAGTTCTGTAAACACGGGTATGTGTCAAGTTAAGATGCTGTCCCAGAGACAAGCAAAGAGAATTCACATGCAACTGTTTTTAATGTACCATCTACTGCTATGTTGGAAAAATGAACTTTACAATGTGGGGGGGGGGGGGAATAGTTGAGGAGGTGGGAGGGACAGGATGGTAGGGGCAAATTTTTTAAAAAGGAACAAGTAAAATAACTATCTGGTTAAAAAACAAAAAAAATAGTTAATAGTGCTTCTTTTTCACAATTTAACAATCATTTGATGATTATTCATATTATATCACCACTGTTAAATGAGTATATAGATTTTCAAACAAACAATTGGGAACTTACAAAGTTTTATATTTTATATAATAATATATAACAAGGATCAACTTCAAAGATGAATGATGATCATCATAATAAATACTTTTCATCGAGCCAAAAAAAGTATAAAAAAATAACATACTGTCTACAAGACAAAAGGAGTTCTAGTTATTCAGTCTCCCAATTCCTTGTATAGAAGAGCTCTGGATGATTTGAGGTGGGATGAAGAGGAAGATGGCAGTTTACTGGGCACAAGAGGAAAGCCCAGCTAAGTTTACTGCTTGTCCTAAGCTCAGCTAAGCCTGACCAATTCCTGCAGTCCCAGATACCAGGCAGGGTGTGAATGATACACAGTTCCACTGTAGGGACAGAAGGAGAGCCAGTGCTAACGCATAAAGGTTCCTGGGAGGGAGTATGTAGGGATAAATGATAAAAGAGGGAGAGCAAGTACTTAAACATTTTTATTATCTTTAAGTAGTTGTACAAAGGGATTCCAATTCAATATATCAATTTATGAGTACAATGCATCTTGGTTAATGTCTTCCCTTCCATAGCTTTCCCTCATCTCTTCCAATTCCATCCACCCCCTCAAAGCAAGAACTTACGCAAAGGATAAGGCCTGGCCTGGGAATCAGAGTACATGGCTCAAGTTCTAGTTTTCCTGTAGATTAATTTTATGGTCCTGAGAAAGACAGGAAGGATTCAGCTTCTCTAGACCTCAATTGCTTCATAAATGTAAGGCTGAGAGGGTGAGATTATGTGTAGAAATGTATTGCAGCTCTAGGAATCCAATCTGGAGACAAGGAAGTGGCTAAGGCATGAAGCAGTCAAGGAAAACTTCCTGAAAGAGAAGATGGACTAAGCCCAGAGTGTGGCAGGAAGGGAGGGGTGAAATGAAACTCTCATCTTCTAAACACTGTCTTTTCTTGCCTGCCCTGCTGCAGAGTCCTGTAGCTGTCTGAGGATAGGCTGTCACAAAAGCCCTCTGCGGACAGGGCTCCATCTTTGGCCTCTATTCATCATTGTTCAGGGTTTGGTATTCAGCAACCACTCAGGAATGTTGTACTATTCAACAACCATTTTCTAAATTAGTGTACGAAGAAATCTCAGCTTTACGATTCAAGAAAAACTGATTCATTTGTTCCTTGTTCTACTTTCCTTTGTGACGCAGAAACAAAACCTTAGTTGACACTGTACATAATTTTCTAGAAAAGAAAATCAGATGAGAATCCGGCAGCAGCTCTGACTAAAGAAAAGCACAGGGGATGATGCCAGGCTGTTTTGGCTATCAGAGAATACAGGAAGATGAGTCTGCCCAGACTTCTGAGGACCCCATTGCCTGCCCATGTTACATCTCACACAGGAGGACCAAAACGACTGCTTTCCTTCCTGCATCTAAAAACAAGAACAAAAGCAATCACCCAGAAGTCAGGACAGGCAGCTGATAATCTGGGAGACTGGATGTCTAGAGTCTGGTGTTGGGACTTTGCTAAATTCCTAGAAATCTGCCCTAGGCCAAGGGGTGGAGAGCAGACACAGGCCTCAGGATAGAGCAACAGGTAGCCACTGCTACCAAAGCTCTTTAACAGAGGAAGAATCTGGATGGTGACCCAAGAGAAGGACACTGTATCCCAGGAAGGAATGTCCAGGAATGAAAACTGCAGCCACCAAGAAGTCATAATGAGCCACCAAGGGTTGGCCATCTGTGGCCGAGAAGCTAAACCTTTCCTTTCTTTCTCAGGACCATAGCACATACTTGTTGGTCCCTTTCCTGTGGGTCTCAGGCAGCTCTTCTGTACAGTAAGGCAGAAGCCCAATGAAATAGGGACTGGATGGCCCACCATCCCCAGCAAAGGTCCAGGTTCTATGGATAAGGAAGGTGAGGGACAAGAGCATTTGTCTAGCAGATGGGCAATGTCCAGGATGCATGCTAGCAATTTTGTGGTGTCGACAGGGCAACAAAAGCAGTGAGACTAGCCGGGCACCAGTGGCTCATGCTTGTAATCCTAGCTACTCAGGAGGCTGAGATCTGAGGATCCTGGTTCAAAGCCAGCCAGGGCAAGAAACTCCATGAGACTCTTATCTCCAATAAACTACTAGAAAATCGGAAGTGGTACTTTGGCTCAAGTGGTAGAGCACTTGCCTTAAGCTGAAGAGCACAGGGACAGAGCCCAGGCCCAGAGTTCAAGCCACACGACCAAAAAAAAAGAAAGCAGTGAGACTTCATCCTCATGGCCTAAGGACTACTTTTTTTTAAAATTGTTATTGTAAAGGTTATATACAGAGGGGTTATATTTATATACGTCAGTAATGAGTGCATTTCTTTTTGAACAGTTTCACCTCTTAATGAGTGCATTTCTTTTTGAACAGTTTCACCTCTTCTCCCATTTATCTCCCCAGTTTTTACTTCTAGTCCCCCTCCCCCAGAAGATGTATAGTTCATTTTCAACATATTGTCTAGTGAGTATCATTGCTGCATTTGTTCATCCTTTGCTACCCACTTTCTGTGCTCCCCCTTAACCCTCCCCAAGACAGATAAACTTACATACAGGACAAAAGCTACAGAAATAAGAAAGAAAACAGCAACAAAGAAAAAAACAAAAACAAAAAGGAAAATAAAATAACCCTCTAATTTTCATTTCTTGGAGTTCATTTCAATAAAGATCATTTTATATGATTATATGCACATGGCTATTGTACCTTTATGATCCTCTCCTAAGAATAACCTCCTTCAGCCTCACTGTGTAAATGTCTAGAGTCCTGTATAATTTATCATGTCCAAGTGTATTTTGTCTTTTGCCATCCAGTGTGTTTACTTGTAGATTTATAGGCACATTCTAGTTACAACAAATGAGGGAAAATAGGCAACCTATGTTTCTTGGGGTCTGCTAACTTTACTTAATATAATTTTCCCCATCTTTCCATTTCTTTACGATGGAAGCATGGAATCCCATTGTGTATATATATCATCTTTTCTTGATCCAGTCCTCTGAGAGGCATGTAGATTGACTCCATAGCTTGGCTACGGTAAACAATGCTGCAAAGAACATGGCTGTGCTGGTAGCTTTAGTGTGACCTCGTTTGTGGTCTATTGGATAAATGTCCAGGAGTGAAACTGCTGGGTCATAGGGAAGCTCTATGTTTAGCCTTTTGAGGAACTTCCATGCTACTTTCCAGAGTGGTTGAACAAGTTTCTATTCCCACCAACAGTGTAGTAGAGTTCCCATCTGCCCACATTCCTAACATCTGTTACTGTTGGTTTTCTTGATAATAGCTATTCTAACTGGAGTGAGGTGGAATCTTAATGTTGTTTTGATTTGCTTTCTTTTATGGCTAGAGTTATCAAACATTTATTCCTGTATCTATTGGCCATTCTTACTTCATCTGAGAGGTCTTTAGCCCATTTATTAACCGGGTTGTTGTTCCTTTGAGGGTTTATTGGGGGGGAGTCAAGTTTTTGAGCTCTACATATATTTTAGATATGAGGTAGGGACTACTTCTAACAGTATCAATGATGGCCACACAGAAGCACATACATCCCCTTTTTTAGCTTTAGGTGCTTTTTTCTTGTTTTTCTTTTGCTGGTGCCTACGTTTTAATTAAGGACTTCAACCTTCCTCAGCTGGTGGACTATCACTTGAGTCATGTCTTCAGTCTCCTATTTTTGCTAGTTATTTTGGAGATGGAGTCTCTTGGACTTTTAGACCTGGAATGGCTTCAAACCATGATCCAACCTCTTTAGTAGCTACAATTACAAGTATGAGCCACCAGCACTTGACTTTAAGTAGATAAAATTTATTTCTCATACATTCCCAATATTAAATGGAATTATTCTCATTGTTAGATGAAGTATGAAGAAGTTAAGGGCATTTGTCTAAAATCATAGAAGTCCAGGAGGGAGCAGGGCTCTCGAGTCCACTTGATTTGAAAACCTACCATGCTATACTCCTTCTCGCAGGGCAGTTTCCCTTCTGATGAGACATTCACTCAGGAAAGTGGATTACTGACTTCACTGTCACCACCTAGGAGCCAAGGGCACACAGAAGAGCTAGAGACCTTAAGAGATTAAAAAAATTCTATAACAACCTGACCATGTTTGTGATTTTAGAGGAAGAAAACAAAGGGGATAATTTCACTGCAACTGAAGGAACTTCTGATGGCAGGAGAAGCCATTCACCCATATTAGTCCACTGGTTCATGGAAGCTCTTCCTACTGTATGCCATGCATACCCTCAGGGCTGTATAGATCATTTACATCCTATTTACTTAGAGGCAGTGACATGAGTGCCTCCTGCCCTGGCCTATCTGGACACTCGTGGGCTGAAGCTGTGGCCTCTTCAGTCTTGCATGGCTATTGCCTCCCACTGTTCCACACCTGTCATCACTCTTGCAGAGAATGCTCCTTGAGGATGGGAACTGGCTGGGAGGGCAGAGCTAGGACATCCATGGTTCCTCTGCTCCCTTACTGGCCTCTACACCAACCCAAGCAGCTGTCTTGACCTTAGGGACTGGCTGGAATGAACCTGACAGTTTCTGTGCAACCTAGAGCTCAGTTATCAGGGATATTTGAATGGAGTTACAACTACTCTCTCCTGAAGCACTGTTCAGAGTGGCTTTCCTCAATCCCCTCCCCCACCTCAAGGGGCTTCACCATGTGAGCCATGTCATCTAGAGCAGGAAAAGACACTAAGATCCACTTGAGCCTAAGCCTAGGGCTATAAGGGTGCCTATCTGTCTGCCCTCATTTTCTTTTGCTCCCTTTTCAGACTAAAGGAATGGCTCTATTAACAACCTGGCTCTAACAAACTGGAAAATGGTGGGCAAGATGGAAAGAGCTAGTTAAAGACACGGCTTTTAAGACCTCTGAGACCCCATGACCAGCATCACTGCTGACTGGGAATAGTACTCCTTGGGAGTTCCTAGACTCTCAGACCTAAAGGGGCTGACAATTGCTTCCACGGCCTGATCTCTGAGTTTGCTGAGGCCAGGCTGGGTAGGACTGTGCTGCAGACGGCTACAGTCTCAGTGTTTGTAGTGCATGGAGAGTTTCAACCTAATATCCCCTGCAGAAACAGGCTTGGACAACTCATCATCAGCTTCTAATTAAACAGCCATAAGGCCTGTCATCTGACTGTGGATGGAATTACAACCCAGTGTGAGTAGCTGATGATACCCGGAAAAAAAAAAACAGCCAAAGAAAAATGTTAAAGAAGAAGAAGAGGAGGAAGAGGAGGAGGAGGAGGAGGAGGAGGAGGAAGAAAGAAGACCTTGGTTCTTCTCCCATCCCTTCTCCCATCTCCAGAAACAATCCCTGGCTGATACATCTTAACATACACAATATTCAGAAAAGGATGAGAAGACCAGCTGGGTTTCGGGAAGGAAGGGTGCACCACCTGCAAGCAGCCTTCAGGGAGGGGCAGGTTAACTGTGCACATGCCTTCTCTTTAGGTGGGAAATAACTTCAGGCCCTCCTATAGATAACTTTACAACACATCAGAGTCCTCACCCAGATATCAGCCTGGCTTCCCACTAGCTCCTAGCTGAGAGAGGGTCTGCGGAGAAGGGAAATGATGACAACCCCAAAGTACGTGACTCTGGCATCCTGACAGAGGACCAGGAAGCAGCTGCCTGACTTGGGAATTTGTTTTCCTGCTGTCCATGTTGAAATATTGCTACAACTAACCACCTGTCTTATCATATTTGGGGGCTTTTTAATTGGTCTTTGGCAGCACCTTTGGCCTGCAAGAGTCAAAGGACAACTGAATGGGGTGGAGACTTCCTCCATGGATGAGAGAGGTCATGACCCCAGTAGGGCTATTTTGGGACCTGCAGGACAGGCGCAATCTGTGCCCCACCAGCCTCACGAGCCTCACCAGCCCAATTTCTCCCACTAGAGGGTCCAAGCGTGTGATGGGCCATATCCAGTGTAACGCACAGGCCCGTGTCGTGTCTCTGAGGGCATCGATGGCTGGAGCTGACTGTGGCTGCTGTCACATCCAACAGGAAACTTGGTCAATTCCCAGCTGGCCCTGAAAGTCCCTTCCACTATTCCCTTTGCAATGGAAAGCCCAGCTGCCGGGCAGCTGGCTAACTACGGGAATAGCTGCTATGAAGGAACAGAGTGGAACATGCCAAAAATCTAGGCCTTGGGCACAGATTCCTGGCCCTCCTCCAGCCTGGTCGGAAAAACACTTCCTCTCTAGGAGCAGGAATAGGGGTTTGTGTGCCAGGCCCGTGTTGAGGCCCCCACAATAACTGACTCAGCTAAGGAGTCACCCCTGCACTTCTTTGAGGTGTTACTACCTCCCACTTCCAAATGAGGCACCTGAGGTTAGAGAATTTAGGCCACTTTTACAAGACAGCCCAACAAGAAAGCAATTGCACATGGACTGTACTTGGTCACATGACTCTGTCACATACATGTTTCTGAGAAAAGCCTTCAGCCATCTCTGAAGCCTCTATTTAAAACCCATTATGGTTTTCTTGTCTGTTTGGTTTTTGGGTTTGTGTGTATGTGTATATGTGCCAGTCCTAAGGCTTGAACTTAGGGCCTGTGTAGTGCTCTACCACTTGAGCCAGAGAGCCATTTCTGGCTTTTTTCTTTTTTTAGTATTTCATTGGAGATAAAAGTCTCACAAACTTTCTTGTCCAGGCTGCCTTTGAGCCTTGATCCTCAGCTCTCAGCATCCTGCGTAATTAGGATTACAGGTGTGAGCCACCAGCTCAACATTCAATTATATTTTAAAATGAGAAAAACTTGCACATCCAGGGTAAAAACAGCAGTTATTCCCTGTTAGCTCTATGAAGTGACTGAGAGACCTCTATGGACCAAGAAAAGTCCCTGCTTCTACAGCCATCCCTCAAATCCCTCATCCCTATGGAACCTGAAGCCTCCTCCATTCCCTTTCCCTTAGCATAGGTCAGTGAAGAAACTCAAAAAAAAAAAAAAAAAGATTTAATGCCAGCAGAGTAAGTTAGAAGTCTTTAACGGCAATAGCCAAAATATATCATGCTCAGAGCATCATTCAAATGCAGTGTGAGATTAATATAATTATTTCCACTTGACAAATGAGGAAACCAAAAAGGTTAAACCAGTTATCACTGTCACACAGATGGAAAGTGGAATTCACATTCCAAAGTCCCAGGCTTGTTCTTCACCCTCACTTTCCGGGTCCCTGGATGTCAGGACAGCACTCAATTCTGCAGGCTCTGCTTGGCCGGTCTGAAGGCCTTGCCTCCTGCCTGCTAATCTACGTTTTCCACATTAGCAGCCGCCTGCACCACTGAGGGAGGGTGAGTGAGAGGAAGCAGGCCTCCTAACTATGATTTATGCAGCCTGTGAGAGACTCTAGTGAAAGCTTTGGGGGCCAGGAAGTTGAAATTCATGACCATAGTCAGCTTTGTATTTAACTATAACAAATTCTTCTGGCCTTACTGCCCATCTCAGAATGAACGAAGCATAGAAACTAAGGGCTAGCTATAGCTATCATGGCACTGTTTCTAACTCAGCTTCTTCACGGACAAAACAAATGACTACAAATTGATGTGAGTTTTCCTTCCATGATAGGGTCACACGAGCCTCTTTTCTCACCCTGTGCACCTTCTGAGACAGGGTATAAATCATCATCTGCTTTGGGGTTGAATAGGATTTATTTAGACCTTGGCTGAACAACTCTAGGGGACATACGTATGACACATACCTCTTTCATATTTCTACCATTTCTATCTGTTGGCATCAGCTTTCCGCTGGGTGCACAATCATCTGCTGCTCTGTCTCCAGGGCAGAACACTCTGTATTCTTTCCACTTAGCAGGCTCATCCTCCTCAAGTGGGTTCTTGCAGCTAACCACCACCCTCTCCCTCAAGGCCAGGTCTCCTCAGCCTCCTCCAGCTGAGAACAACTGGAAGATCTATAGCCAGAAGTGTGGTGTACCTCTGAGATTTGCCCTCCGAGTGAGCAGAGCTGAGGCCAAGAACAGGGCTTTCCCTCTGATAGGGAAGCCCTCACTATTGTAGAGGATCACGAAGCAGCTAAAGAAACAGGCCTTTTATCACTTAAGGTTCCAGAAGCCATGTCATGACAACTTTGGAGGAGATAACCCCATCTCCTTGTTTTATGAACTCAGACATGTCTCTCTGTGAGGCACAGGTAAACAACAACCCATTCTCTTCCTTCTGCAGCAGAAGGGGGGAAAAAAACAACAACATATGACTTTCATTTTTTTCCATAGCAACACCTTTGGCCCAGTTTGCAAACGGAGTAGCCATTAGGCAAGTGGTTCTTCAGGTTTCCTGTCTTATTAAAAGACCACGATACTAATTTTTATACTACATTTAAAAAGATGAACTATCTATTATCATCTGAAAATGAGATAAAGTGCCTATATGCCAGTCACAGAGTTGGATCCCTCATGTTCGCTGCCTCCTGTAATCCTCATAAGTGCGGTTTATTGTCCCTATTTTGTAGTTCTTCCTCCTCAAGATGACTGAAGTCACAAGTGGTCCCTTCCGTTAGGAGTTTGATGTATGGCACAGATGGTAGAGAAGTCAAGGGTCTAGATATGTGCTAAGAGTCACACTCCAATTTTCAGTCAGAACACAAACTGCTTTCCACTAAGAAATCCCTCTTTTCCCCTAACAGAGGCCATAATTTAAGATTCTGTCAGCTAGATTGTATGTAAGCACTGCTTGATTCATTTCCTTATTTTAAGTGAATTCTGGTTATTTAATTAACTCAGTCTTTTAATTAACTAAAATTGAGGTTGTTAATTGAAATTATTTGGTAATTTCACTTGAAGATGTATAAGGTACAATGCCAAAATGAGATAACTGCAGCCGAAAACAAAAGAATAAAAAAGAAAAAGAAAGGTTTTAACTACTAAATATTTGGCCATACAAGAAACAAGACAATTACATTCACAACAATAGACTCACATTAGAACCAGGAAATTAATATCAGTAACTAACATTAGGAATTGACATCAATATCTCAATACTACGTATTCCACAGTTCCATTCAATGTCTGTCAGTTGGACAAAGACAGAAAACAAAATTTCTAGTCCAGGATTGCAAAATAGTTGTCACTTCTTGATAATTCCTTGGTCTTTCCTTGTCTTCCATGACCTGGGAACAGTATAAGGAATACAGGCTGGTTATCTAGTAAAAGCTCCCTCAATTTGGATTCACCTAATGTTTGCTTCTGAGTAGATCCAGATTACACATCTTTTGTCAGGAACATCACAGAAGCCACGTTCAGCTCTTGTCACTGCCTCTGATCAGGAAGCACAGCTTGTCAGTTTGCCTCATTACTTAGTGACGCAGACTTTGACCTCTGTAAAGTCACTACTTTTGTCTTTGAACAGCATTGGGGGAATTTCTTTGATATAATGACAATATCCTATTCCTCAACACATTTTTACCTGCTAGGTTTTAACATCCACTGACGACTTGTCTAAATAAATTATTTCTATGTTGGTTGCCAATTGGTGATTTTCTAATGCTTTCATTCTGATAGCAGGTTGTAGAAAGCAAAAGCTTCCCCCACAGGAGGTACTGGTGCTTGTCTGCTGTAGGGGAACTGGACAGGGAGAAGCATCAGAGTGGCTGATGCTGAATATTTTGCCCATCATCCAAGCACTCACAGTGCTAAGGATTCTCTTGGAAATCTCCAGAAACACTAGCCTATAAACCCAATGTCCATTTAATGTCAGTCAGTAAATAACTGAGTGATAAATGCACCAGACCACCCTTCATTTCCCAAACTTGTTTTTGAAACAAGCTGTTTAATAGGCTCTATCTTATGCAATGGAATGTGAACTTAGGGAGATAGGGCAAGAATGAGCAGAGTGAAAACCCTGGCTTCATGTCCACCCTGTGGGTAAGCCATTTCCCTTCTGAGCACCAACTGTCTCTAACAGTAAGGATAAAATAGATGTTCTTATACCCCGACCCCCACCCCACCCTCCAGCCCAGCCATCTTGTAATTCTGAACAAAGGTTTTCTTTCCCCCAACTCACACGCTTCTTGCTTGCTCACAGAACAGCACAGATAAGCATCAGGCATGGCAGATATAGGCACTGTATTGACCTCACCCATGCTAAGAGTAGCCATCACACAACTAGTGAGTGACACAGCAGGAAGACAAGTAGGCCTAACTGGCTCAAGAGTAGGAACGCTCTGGCTTCAACATAACCCCCCTTATACATGGCTTCAAAATTTGTCCATACCTTTGTCAGGTATCTGTTGATGTATAACAAATCACAAACTTAAAACAGCAATGGCTCAAAACAGTGCTGTATTATTGTCCCTGGTGGTTCTACAGATTAGTTAAGCTTAGCTAGGTTCTCCTATGGAGGCCCATGTAGATGCAGTAAAATGACAGCCATTGTTGATGCTACCAAAGGCTCAGCCATAGCTGGCATCTGAGAAAGCTATACACATTGCCAGCTGTAAGTGGAGGCTATCAGCAAGGTGTAAGTGCCAAGCTGGGCTGTCAACCCAGGTGTTTTTGTGTGGGCTCTTCCTGGGGATTGGTAGCTGGGTTCCAAGAGGGAATTTGCCAAAAACAAGTGTTCCAAAAGACTCAGGCTGAAACCACAAAGTTTCTTGTGACTTAGCTTCAAGGATCATGAAGTATCTCTTCTACTCTATCTTATTTGTCAAAAGCAAGTGAGAGATCCAGCAGAGATTCTGGAAGAGAGAATCATACAATGGTGTGGATACTTGGAGGTGTTGTCAATTAGGAGATCATTTTTGCCTCATAACGGAATTACAGCTTATTTTAAATTTCTTCTATATACTTTAGCAAGTTTTCTACCTGCCCACACACACAGACACACATACAGACACAGACACACACACATATATCTTGGTACTCACAGAAACAAATACTGAGCCGGGAGCTGGTGGCTCACGCCTGTAATCCTAGCAACTCAGGAGACTGAGATCTGAAGATCGCGGTTCAAAGCCAGCCCGGGCAAGAGAGACCGTGAGACTCCTATTTCCAATAAACCATCAGAAAACCGGAAGTGGCGCTGTAGCTCAAGTGGTAGAGCACTCGCCTTGAGCTGAAGAGCTGAGGGACAGTGCCCAGGCCCAGAGTTCAAGCCCCACGACCGACAAAAAAAAAAAAAAAAAAAAAAGATACAAATACTGGAAACTATACAAGATTGCTATATAATATATGATTATTGGCATGCCAGATATACATATGGGAGTATATTTATACATAGTTATACACGTGTAGTATACGTGTAGGTGTATATTTATACACAGTTATATCACTATGGTAAGTATACAATTATTAGTTTGTAAATACTTTTCATCTTTACAAAGTAGCTATCTATTACTCTCAAACTAAAAATGCTTGTGTATGTGAGTGTGTGTGTGTGTGTGTGTGTGTGTGTGAGTGAGAGAGAGAGAGAGAGAATGAGAGTGTCCTGGGTTTGAATTTAGGGTATGGACACTATCTTTGAGCTATCCTTTAGCTTTTTTTTTTTTTTTTTTGATCAAAGCTAGCACTCTACCACTAACTCCACTTCTGGCTTTGGGTGTGTGTGTGTGTGCGTGCGTGTGTATGTGTGTGTGTGTGTGTGTGTGTGTGTGTGTGTGTGTGTGCTTAATTGGAGATGAGAGTCTTGGGGACTTTCCTGCCCTAGATGGCTTCAAATTGAGATCCCCAGATCTCAGCCTCTTGAGTAACTAAAATTATAGGCGTGAGCCACCAGTGCTCAGCTACAAATGCTTTTAAAGAAATTAATTGGGCTGGGCAGCGGTGGCTCACACCTGTAATTCTAGCTATTCAGAAGGCTGAGATCTGAGGATCGAGGTTCAAAGCCAGCCCAAGCAGGAACATCCACAAGACTCTTATCTCCAATTAACCACCAGAAAACTGGAAGTGGTGCTGTGGCTCAAGTGGTAGAGCGCTAGCCTTGAGCTGAAGAGCTCAAGGACAGCACCCAGAGTTCAAGCCCCACAATTGACAGAAAGCAAGCAAGCAAACAAGCAAGAAGGAGAGAGAGAGGGAAGGAGGGAAGGAAGGAGGAAGAAGGAAGGAAGGAAGGAAGGAAGGAAGGAAGGAAGGAAGGAAGGAAGGAAGGAAGGAAGGAAGGAAGGAAGGAAGGAAGGAAGGAAGGAAGGAAGGAAGGAAGGAAAAAGAAAGAATGTAATCAGCTACTTCATAGAAAATACCTAGGTTTAGGCCTAGTTTTAGATTTAATACACTTTGCTATAACTCAACTTTCTTTAGGACTCCTATTCCATTTTTACAATTCAAGTCTATCTACAAACTTCTGCCTCCTTCCTGCTTCACCAGAAGATAGTTACAAAGCATTTTTCAAATAAAATGCAAACAAGTGGTAGTCCCTCTCGCTTGGCTCCTTTTTCCTGTCATTGGTATAATTGGATTATGCTCCATTTACTCTTCTCCTTTTGCCAAGTACATCCTAAAGTCTGAGGCAATGACATGGTTGTTTCTCTGAACCTCTGAGCAAAACTCTCAAGTCTGAGGGGATGAATGTTTCTCTCTCATGCCAGCTTCTGTCTGCAAAGTCCAGGCCTAAAAGAGCCTGACACAGAGAAAGGTCAACATCTTTTAAGAAAATGTGAGAAAAAAAAAAAAAAGAAAAAGAAAATGTGAGATCAGGACTGGAAGAGTTAGCCCTTGGTGTCCAGAAAGGTGTTTCAAACACAAAGTCTCCTTCAGATGTCAACAGTTGTCAACCTCACCATGGATAAGAGTGGTTGAAGAGATCCCATTGCCTAAAAACAGGAAGTATCTAAACCCAATACCCAAAGTAGCCACCCAAAATTACAAGTGAGCTTCCTGGAACTGAGCCTGGAGAGAGCAGGTATAATACCTGGGTAGGAGATGCCAAAGTGAGTTTGTGTTCCACGGCAAGTACCAGCTTTCCCCAAGGCAGGCAGGTCTGACAGCCGAAGTGCCCAGCTCTCTTCCCAGAGTTCACATCCATCCACACTGGGAGCCAGAGGAGGCAGACTCATGGAGTCAGTCTGTGCTATTTTTACTCACTTTCCAGCCATAAACCCACACTTGAAAACTTCATTGTTTTGGACAGATTAAGAAATCTAACTTGGCCTTTCTTGTGGTTTAATTTCCTGCATGCCTATGTAAAGGAAAAACTTCAGTGTTCCTACTGAAACAAGTAACATTTTAACCTATTGGTGACAGGCTTGTGTTGAGATAGTTGGTTTCTTGACTGTCTCTAAACCCACCTTGCCCTGATTACGCAGGGAAGCCAAGACCTGGTCCTTTTCCCTTCCACCAGAGCAGGCAGATTTCCACAGGTCTAAGCTTAGGGTCTGGTTGCTGAATGCCAGAGCAGGTTAGTTTGCTTTAAGAATCTTCCAGACCAATATCAAGAGCTGAACAGCCACTCAGTGACCCATACAACAGTTACTTGCAACTCGAAGTCATGTGCCAACCATCCAGGCGCAGAGCTAAAGAAGTTTCCAGAGAGGGAATAGAGGAACAATCTTAAAGGGATACTCTAATGAGTTCAATGACAGAGCCAGGCAGGTACAATCCTGTGTGCTCAGAAACACTGGACACGTATCAAAATAAGGGATGCTCTTTTCTGTGGAAGCCAGTTTGAGTTTTGTGGGGGTATTGTGTTTGGTGTGGGGGTTGCCTTAAAACTCTTACCTCCATTCATATCCTAAGTCAAGTCATGACAGCTGGTAACTTTCATTTCTGCACTGTCAACATGGCCTGTCAAAAGCACTCAACTCATGCTGAGCTGTTAATTTTTTTCTACTCCAGGATGAAGTCCTTCTCTCTTCCAAAAGAAAGGCCTAGAACTGCACCATGGCTTCCTGCTGAATCTCATGGGCGACTCATGAACTTGTAATAAAAATTGAAAGGAGAAGATGCTAAAAGTATTCTTCTCTACAGAAAAAAAAAAAAAAACACTCCACCAGGAAGCTGACAGCTGGCATGGCAAAACAGGACAGCACCCAAAATGTCTGCAGGTCCAGGGCAGTTTCCTAGCTAGACCCTGTGAAGGAACATTCCGCCAGACACAGCCTGGGACATATCACATGGGTGGACAGGATACAGTCAGTTTTTACTGTTCATGACAACTCTGACTTCTTTTGAGCATCCAGGAAGTATTTAAGACTCCTGTCCTGGGTTCGTGGCCCAGAGGCTGTTTGGCTCACTGCAGATACAGCAAGAAAAAGACAGATGGGGCCTGGCTTTCCTGTAGCTTACAGACTAGACAAGGTGATCTGGGACAGCATTAGGAGCAGTAGAGATATTAAGGAGGACAATGGGATGGAGCAGGATACTACAAGGAGGGGCTGCTGGAGGGCAACGATCAAGGAAAGGCTTTTCTGAAAGTGGCACCTGAGATATGAATGATGGGGATACAGAAATGCAAATGTCTGAGGGAAGAGAGAACTAAGGGAGTCACTAGGAAAAAAAAGTCAGCAAATGCTGGCTGCATATTGGAGTAAAAGAAAGGGCACCAATGGGGCAGGAGCAGGGTGAATGAAGGAGAGCAGGCAAACTTGAGGCCAGAAAGCTAGCAGGTGCCTGAAACAGAAAGGAGCTCAAGAAGCAGGGAAGAGTAATGTGGCAACTTTCTGGGCTGATCAACATCCTTGCTTTAAAGACCTGCCATCTACCTGACTATAACCCTCTGTATATTACCTTTATAATAATAATTTTTAAAAAGCTGGGGGGAAAAAGACCTGCCATCTCTTCAAGGCTCTCTTCTATTCAGACATTTTGGTGCTAAATTTTAGGAGTGTCTCAGGCACACTGGCTTTCCACACCACGCTCCTAAAGGAGAGGATGCCCAACATAAGCAATGGAATAGAGCTCTTCCATCTGTATCTCCCTGCATTATGGGGCCATGACCCAACTCTGTGAGGCCAGGGCTCATGGATAGAGACTATGGCTGAAACTACCAGAAAGACTAGGAAAAAGAGCATTCTCTCCTTCCCAACACCAGAGGCTGGTTCTGAACTGGCCTCAGCTCTTTGAATTGTGAAAACAAGTCATCTACTCTCACCAACTGGGATGGGAATAGATAGACATTCAGGCAAATCAGGGTATAATGTAGCTGAACAAACAACACCATGTGACCCCTTCTTTCACCCCATCATATGTACATATATAAACCAGGTGATTATAACCAGCTGTATTAAATGCTCATTCAGAGCCGTGATCAAAGTGACCATAAGAGAACTATATTAAAGCCTTGAAGCCACCTGTAAAGGTGTGTTTTATGCCTGGAGGTGAGGGGAAGGGAAGATATTTCTTTATGGTTCACCTCTCCCATGAAACTATAAACTCCATGAAGGTTTAAAATACTAGTCCAGTCAAGGGTCACATAACAATGTTTCAATCAACAATGGACCATATTTACTGATGGTTCCATATGATTACAATGAAGCTAAAACATTCTGAAGTCTTAGGGTTTTGTTACATGTTCAGATATACACACTCACCTTCAGTATTAGTACAGGTACTAATACTGTACTATAAGGTACACACAAGTTTGTACCTTAGAGTAACTGGCCCACATCATGTGGTTATGTGTGTGTGGTAGGCTACATCAGTGAAGTTTGTGTTGGTACGCTTGATGGGTGTAGCTTTTGTACTGCAGCAGGCAATTCTGACACCTGTGTACCCACTCCCCACCCCTGACGCTTGAGAATCAGTGGCATAACATCAGATGAGAAGTAGATCCTGACCATACATCTCAGATCTATTATTCAGTGTCAAACATAACCATCCAACTTGTGATCTATCAGCACCCATCACCTCTCTGACACTGCTATTATTCTATTCATTCATCCAGTTTATTATGCTTTTTGAGTTCCTCATGGTCAAGGGCTGATGAGACTGAAGAGCTGGCTAGAACTGATAAGATTGTATAGCTAAGCTGAGCATGGCATTACTTTGTACCACACCCCAAAGCCAGCACTCCCTATGCTGACCTGAGAAGTGTGGGGTTGGAATCGACCACATAAATGGCTCAGTAAGAGGATGCAAACTACTATTCCCAAAGCAACACTCCTCACCTCACAGAGTACATGTTCTAGAGGCTGCTGGAAACAGGATTTGAGAGGAGGACACAACAGTTACTCAGAACCAGTGGGAAGGGACTTTTAAGCCCTTGCCTGAGGACTAGTTTCCAGGTCTGCTGACACAGCTCTTGCCCGATTGCCAGCATGTCAGGGCCCACTACCTTCTGGGCCTTCACACCAGCTAGATCAGCCAGGTGTCTCCAGGCTGACCGACAGCAGGCACTGCTGTTAGCTTTGCGCCTTCCTCCGGTTTCAGCATGTACTCTCTGGCCAAATACCTTCACATCCTCTTACTGGTTGCCTGCTGACCCCGCAGGGTGACTTGGTCCCTCACAGTCCGTTCATGAGGCAAGAAAACCCACCAAACAGTCCTGGACTGTTCTTAGGTTCCTTTCACATGAGGCTCTGGATGGGGTTTGAAGAAAAGCTTCAATTTCAATATGGCCTCAAATAAATTCAGGACTCTCTTCAGCCTTGTATATTAACTATTTTCATCAAGGATTTGTTGGAAGAGAGAAAGGTAACTCTGTTATGAAGCAGACACACACACAGAATGGTGGGACCAGCCAAGGAGTCTATCTCAGGCAGAACCTGGAAAAACAGGACCCAGTACCAAACTGAGAGACACTTAGTAGGGGAGGAGTGTTAAGCCTTGAAGTGGCACCATACTAACCAATCACACAAATTCATAACCAGGAGACTCAAGTTAGCAGCAGCCTCAAAAGTGAGGAGATAGAAATAGTATAAGCCTTAACTCATGAAACCACTATGGAAATCAATAGGGAGGCTCCTCAAAATACTAAAAACAGACTTACTTTATGACCCCACCATATCTATATTGTGCATATATCTGAAGGAATGTAAATCAATACAAGCACTGTTCAAATAGGCTAACTGTGGAATCAGCCATCCAACATGGAATATTACACAGACAAAAAGAAAAATGGAATCCTGTCATATGCATGAAAATCGACAGAATTTAAGGATATCAGTTTGCGCGAGATAAGCCAAGATAAAAAAAAGTCAAATACGTTTCCACTGACATGTAGAAGCTAGACCTAAAAGACATACATATCTATAGACATATACATACATTTATACACATACAGACCCCTTTAGGACATGATTCTAAGTATAGGACTATTTAGGAGGATGAAAGGAGAGAGGAATAACAAAGATGAAGAACGAAAACACTTAATATATTGCAATATGTATGAGGATAAGGAGTCTCAATGAAAGCTGTCCATAAATAGGGAGTTGGGAAAGAAGGAAGCAATAGAGAGATTATTCTGAGCAAGATGTAGTACCTGTACATCTGAAACACCATGGTGAAGCCTTTTGGTACAATTAATACATAGTATAAAAAATTAAAACATGAATGACAGAAAAGTGGGCAGGGTTTATTGAGGAAGGTGGGCACCAGCAGAAGGGGGCAATGCTAACAAGGCAGACATATGAGACTGAATATAGCCAAAGTAGTATATACAAAATGAGAACAGTGAAACATGTTGAAATGATGTGGGGAAGGGGGAACTGGAGCGGGGAACAGTTACTGGAGGGGTGTGGGTGACTGGGTACTTTGTATGCATGTGTGGAAATGCTGTAATGGAATAGTTCCCTTCTCATACAATGTATGCTAATAAATAAATGTTTAAAAATGGTATATGTCTAAATTAGGAAACTGCTTAGAGAGGTGTATACATTTGTCAAAAACAAATGGACTGTCGGGCACTGGTGGCTCACACCTGTAATCTTAGCTACTCAGGAGGCTGAGGATCCTGGTTCAAAGCCAGACCAGGCAGGAAAGTCCCTAAGACTCTTATCTCTAAGTACAGAAAAAGCTGGAAGTAGCACTATGGCTCCAAGTGGTAGAGTGCTAGCCTTGAGTGAAAAAACTCACGGAGAGCACTCAGGCACTGAGTTCAAGTCCCACAACCAGCAATAAAATAAAATAATTGAACTGAACACTTAATAGTTGAAGATTTCACTGCATAAAAAATTTTTTTAACCTCATGTAGGCACTGGTGGTTCACACCTGTAATCCAGATACTCAGGAGGCTGAGCTCTGAGGATCATGGTTCAAAACTAGCCTGGACAGGAAAGTCACTGAGACTCTTATCTCCAATAAACTACTCAGAAGAAACTGAAAGTGGTGTTGTGGCCCAAGTAGTAGAGTGCTAGCCTGAAGCACAAAGGGGCTCAGGGACGTGCCCAGGCCTTGAGTTCAAGCCCCAGGACCAGAAAAAAATGTCAATAGAAAATAAATGAAAGGGGGTGGGAAGGTGGCTCGGTGGTAGAGTGCTTGCCTCACATGCATAAGGCCCTGGGTTCTACTCCTCAACACCACATAAGCAGAAAAAGCAGGAAGTGGCGCTGTGGCTCAAGTGGTAGAGCGCTAGCCTTGACTGAAGAGCTGAGGGACAGCGCCCAGGCCCTTAGTTCAGGCCCCACAATCAACAAAAAATAAAAGAAAGAGAGAGAGAGAGAGACAGAGACAGAGAGAGAGACAGAGAGAGAGAAAGAAAAGAAAAGAAAAGGGGTGTAACCATCTGACTACTTTTAGACAAGTGACTCCTGTCAGCTTTTAAACCCTCCCACCTCTTTACATCTGCCACTGAGAAGAAAATCTAGATCCTCCTTCCTTTGTGGCAACAGAACATTCCAGAACCCTTAACTCAACCTCAACTCCTAAACACCAGAAAAGACCCATGCCTGTCTCCTTCTCCTTCCCTTTCTCTCTTTCATTTTTAAATGAGTTTGGGAAGCCTGCTCTCCCCAACCTCCTGCTCCAGGAAGCCCCACTCTCTTATCTCCACATGCAAATCAAAGTTTGGGTGAGGTCCACCCTGGCATGTAGAGTGGCCACAGCAGAGGGACTTCACAGTGTCGTGGGCAAGCACTGTTATCTCCAACAGGATGCCGTCAACCTGTGAGGCCCTGCACAGCTACAATAGAGGTAGTGTCCTTAACTCAGACGGAGGATGCCTTGTCATCTGTACTCCCATTTGCATCTGTCGCTTTCACAGTCCACATCTGACCAACTGTGCTCAAATCTGTGCTTTGTATCTTAGGGAAAGGAAAGACCCATGACAGCAGATCCAAGTGCACGCTTCCGGCTAGTGAGCTGTCTAGAAATATTTCCGGTGGGGAACACATGCAGAACTGGGGCTGTTTCCCCTGACTGACAGCTGATTTTGAATTTCAGAAACAAAGGAAGTAGGTTTGTTGACTGAGGTCAAGACTTGAGAGAAGATCAACAGACAAGCAAGTCTGGGACAAGGTAGGAAAGAATTTTCTAGAGTCTAAACATCTGAAGATGAAAGAGGCTATCTGTGGCAATGGCACTAGCACAGTGGACAGCAGCTCTCCAGGATTCTATGGAGGAGAGTCAGGAACTGATGATGAGATTATGTCTAGTGTTTTTCCAACACTGAAATTCTCTGACTCAGTCCAACAGTTCACTTTATCTCTGCTAAAAACTGCAGTGTTCAACAGCTGACCAGAAGAGCACATGGAAGCTCAAGAACTGGTTTGCAGTTGTATCTGATTTAAATGTAAGCTCGCAGAAGTTAGCTCTGTGTATATGTATATCTGGTATCTCATGTGTGTGTGTGTGTGGTGTGTGTGTGTGACAGAGAAAAAGAGAGAGAGGAGAGAAGCTGGGGGGCGGAGCCATGGTGATGAGACACAAGCCCCAGAGTGAATGCTGCTGATTTGTAAATTTATCATCAAGCCCAACAGGAAAATCCTAGAAATAGAAGCAAACCAGTCTATATCCAGCAAGAAGTTTCCTACTAAGAACTCAATTTCATCCTTCCTGGGAGCAGAGCAAATAATGGTGAATTTTCATATTTCACACAGAGGAATAAAGACACGCCAGGAACTTAAAAGCATGCCACAATTACCAAGTGATTTCCAAGGGGTGGCTTTTGTGTCGGGACCCTGAGTCTATACCACCAGGCTGTATAACATGGGGAGTCCCTGAGGACGCCCCCTGCCTGCTCCCATGCACCACTGCTTTAGGCCTCCTCTCAGTTCTTCCTTTTCTTGGGGTTTTGTCCAAGCTCTAGGCGGCTTGGGTGAGGGTGGGTGCATCTCTGAGCAGCTCCAGGCAGTTGAGACCCTGGAAGTAAGTAGCCTGACCTCCCTTTATGGAAGAAGGGGAGCAGAAAGAGGAGCAGAGGAGGCAGCCACACAGCACCCCTGGATTCCATGGCCTCCCCACAGCTTCCTATCTAACTTCTGTTCCCTAACTTCTGTTCAGTCTTCACTAAAGCCAGAGCAGGAGGGCCACAGACAGAGCCTTATGTAAAAGGACAGGTCACAGCTACCCTGGAGGCTTCGGAGGCCTTGGAGGGGGCCATTGGCACAGACTGATTCTGCTTTGTCCCTCTCTTTCTCTATTATTCTCCTTTAACTACTACGAGTCTCTCCTGCAGTCACTTTGGATTCCAGAATGATGGAACTGATCAATAAACAACTTCACGATAAGAGACCAAAACTACTACCAAGCAACAGCTATAAGAAGTTCTCCAGAACCCTTTGCAGAAGCAGAACTGAAGCAATGAGAGATCAGAACACTGGCCTAACCAAGACCACCTGCCCAGCCAACTGTGCACACCTAACCCCCTCCTTTGTCTTCATTCCTATAAAATCTCAAAGTTCCTGTCTTCCCCTGGAAGATAGATTTTGGGGTCACTGAATTCCCTTATCCATTCTTCCTGATGCAGCCACATTAAATGTACTTTCTCTGCCTTCACTACTCATCTTTTTCACTTGTGTTTTGGGACAGGTGACTGAGCCTAACAGTCCAGGTTTTTGCCCTAATCTCAGCAACAGCCTAGGTTGTAGGAGGACCTGGAAAGATAAGACACAGATTGTAGGATGTGCTACCCCCTGGCCTGCCTGTTCCTCAGACATTGCCATGGCAACAACTCCCCCATTCTAGAGCTGTTTCCTGTGGCTTTTCCTGTTTCATCAATCCCATTTGAACAATTTCCTGTTCCTTTTCTTTCTATGGGGGCTGCAGTCCTCTTCCTGGCTCTGCAGTCCCTGGAGATAAGAAAACAAACAGATAAGGTTCAACCTCTGAGGTCAGCCAGGGCCTTCTAGCCCTCACAGAGTAAGATGTGGCCCCATCTGGCCAAAAGCACCAGCCACCATTGGTGCTAGCCAGAGCAGCCAGTGCCTCTGCAAACGTGACCAGGCTCACAGGCCCAACTTTATATATTCTAGTAGCAGCCTGGCCAGGCAGCTGCTGTTCCCCCAGCCTACACGTATGCTGGCCATGAGTGACAGCCACATAGCTACTTGGCTAAAGAGGATGGACCACAAACCAAAACATAAACTTTCCACTTGATCTCAATGAAGCCAGTATAGATGAAAGACTTAAGAATAGAATAGAGTATGACAGAGATAGATAAGGGCAGAGGCATTTAAAACTAAAAAAAGATGCTCTTTTAGAAATAAAGGTGTTAGAAATAAGGGCGCTAATTTATTCTACAAATAGAGGCTCAGGGAAGCTTTGCTTGCCCCCATGGATTTCCATCTTCCTTTCTCTGGTAACAAAGGCTACCTCCATGATGACCATGGTGCCAGCAGAGGAGGGTCATCTGAGTACCTTTAATTAAGTCTTTTTCCAGAGGCCTACACTTGCCCCTTCTATCTATTCACACTGGGGCCACAGGCTGTTAATCTATCCAACTTGTGTTATTTTAGCAAGCATCTCAGATTCCCTGAAGAATGCAGGGTAAAGGAGGGGGAAGATAATAAGTGACAACAGAACAGCAACTAACACTGTGTGGTGGTTTATCATGGACCAGGGTCTCTCTTTGTCTTACACCTTCTCCACATACAAGTTCATTTGGTCACCAGCACAATCTTGAGATGGTGTGCTATTACTGTAATCACTTTGTAGGGAAGAAGGCAGGGCCCAATGAGTAGGTGCTACACATGGTAGTTGGTACAACTGGGTCTCAAACTAATGCCAGTCTCCCCACAGTTAATCCTCAAAACCATCATACCATACAGGGACACAAGAAGCGTCCACACATCTAATTAACTCACAGATGCTATTAGCTCCCAGGCTAAAGTCTGAGATTAAATTCCTAAGCAGCTTTAATATTCCTGTTGAAAGCTAGTCTCCCTACATCTCCAATAAAACACACTACTACATAGTTTCTCTCTTAAAAAATAGCCTGTCAAACACAAGTGAGCATATTAATTAATAATTCATATCCCTGATTCCTAGTCATCATCTTTCCAAATATTGTGCCAGCCATTTAACTGATATGTGGTTGTGGGCAAGCACCTAAAGCCAGAACAGAAGAGGTAAGCCAGCACCTAACCTGTTGTGTGCTGGCTTTTCTCAAACTACAGGATCTACCTTCCAAGCTTCTATGGAGATTCAGAATTAGCACATGCAACTTAGAGCAATGGCTAACAATTAACAATTGCTCAACTAATATCAACACAGAAACGCTATTCACTGATATCAGTAACTCCATAAGGCAACCTGTTGCTGTATACACAAAGTGACGGACACAGCCTTTCCATTCTAAAATCCAGGTTATAACCTGTACTTAACTGGACAAATATTATAGCCACAAACATGGACTCCAGGTGAGCCAAGAATGGTACTGCCACAGCCTACAGCTTACACCAGTCTGCAGAGGAAGGGGCCTCTGTGTTTTCACCCTCCTTCTACCTCTAGGAGCCAAGATCTGCTTTCCCTATCAAGAGAGTGAAAAATTGAATCCAAAAAGTCACTGGTGAGAGGAAGGAAATGCAAACAGAAGAATAAAGACCTTACATTATTCATTCCTTTATGTGAAATCCATCCAATTAGACAACTTCTTTTGACAACAACTACTACTTCTCCACAAAAGGTCAGAATTCAAAGCCTTTAGGGCACAGCTACCACGATGCTCCCTGGGCCTAATAATATATATCTGTGGGAAACCTTCTGATGTATTAAAGGGTGGACCAAGGATAGAATTCCAAAATCTATAAAGAACCTTGAAAAAAATTAACTAGATCATGTTTTCATCCACCTTGTCTCCTTCATTTTCTATAAAACTCTTCATTTTGCAAATCAAGAAATTGAAACTCACACAGGACCACTAAATGATGGAGTTCACACAACCAGTTAGTGTTAAAGACAGGTGTAAGTTTGGGAACTCTAAATCCATCACCCTATTCCCCTCGCCCAGAATCTCCCACAGGACTCATGGAATCACATAGAGAAGCCCTGCACCAAGATCCCCTGTGCAACCCTGGTCTTGGTTCCTTTGTTAAGAGTGAGTCAATCTACTGAAAAGGAGCAGTAGACAGGCACGTCTGCTGTTTCTTGTCTACAATTACAGACTACACAATTCTTCAGATTACACCTTCTAAAATGTTAAGTGGGGACAGAAGATTGGTCTGCAGCACAATGCAGGAAGCCCTCCATACATTGCTTCACTTCCTTTTTGGAATTCAAGCTGTCAAACACCATTATGTATCAACAAAAGGCTAAGCAAAAGCCATCAGACTTGGCTGCCACCATCTTTATCTGAAAACATGATTCAAATCCAACTCCTTTTGAGAGCTGGCTGTCACTACACCTGAGACCACATTTATAAATGGCTTTCTAATTCTGGAAGTTTAGGAAACTCCTCAAAGTGGTTCAGAAGCACCTCCACAAAAACCTGTAAGTCTCTCTAATTAAAGTCTTCTTTCCCAGAAACAAGCTAACTCCTCCCTTCAGGGCTCACTGGTCAGTCAAGAGAATTCCCTCCTCCTTCCACATAACCTACGAATCTCTGAGAACTTTAATCTATAATAGGTACTGGGCTAGGGGAAAGAAAAACTGAAAGAAGGACTTACTTCAGTTCAGAAAAAAATCCAGAGCTCCCTTTTAGGTCAAAGCATTCTCACTTTTTATCAATAAAATGTTCTATATTTAAAAAAGGAAAGCTCCATGGTTTATCTCTGGGTCTTAAATAATCCTTCCGCTTTCATTTTTCTAAATAGTGGGTATTTTTTACAGTCCTTTTTATGGTATTTTGTACTGTACAAATTGGAGGTTGTAAAAGGAGAGCCAGGTATCTCTCATGTCTACATTTTTGCAGAGCAGAGAGCATCACAAATGACCTTACTTCCATTTTTAAAAAAAGATGAAAGAAAAAGAGGTAGGACAGGATTAAGAAAAAGGGGAAGGGGAAGGAAGGAAAAGAAAGGGTGTTCTGGAGAAAGGTCTGTTCTGGGAAACAGCAGAACAATTAGGGTTTTGGAATGTTCTCTGTCTTTGAACTTAGAAGAATAAAGAATGGAAAAAGCAGCTCGGTTGGAATGTTCCATCACAATAATCTGATTAGTGGAACATGAAACTGTGCATCTGCAGTGCATGGGGAGGAAGAAAGATACTAAAACAAATTCCCCAGAACCAGCACCACCGAGACAGAGAGGCTGGAGCACAATACAAGCCACCAGTATTTCTGGGTTCTACTTCAGGGACAAAAGTGGCTGGAAGAGGTTGGGATTCATTTGCTTATATTTTTCCCTTTGATACCTGAGGTCACTGAATGACCATGGTAAGTGTAAGGTATATTAGGGGTAGGTTTCATTAGGTAGCCGGTGAAGAGAACACCATGCACTATTCAGGCAGGAAAAGAAGTTTATTTACCAAACTGCTGCCCCCCACCATGCATGGTGAAGAAGCATGGCTGAAAAGGAAAGGGGGAGGGGGGCGACCTACCTCTGGGCCAGGACTTATGTAGGCCAGGGACAGGAAGAGGTGTGGCCAGGTGGGGGAAAGGTATAGCCACACTGGATCTGGATGTGACCTCAGGGTCTAGGCCCCTCCTAAGGTCAGATGGGAGGCATGTGACCAGAGGTAACCCAGGATGTGACCAGAGGTGGCCCAGGATGTGAGGGGAAGGTGACTACTTCTAGGTCTGCCAGTTACCTAGGTAACAGATACTGGGCAGAAACTTAGCCAAAAGAGAGGAGGTGTCCCTGTTCTGACCTTATAGCAAGGAGGGCCGTTTATGCTGCTTTATAAAAATCAGCTTCTGACCTTAGAGCTATGGAACAAAGCGCATGGGTCCTCCACTCTGAGGCTGTGAGTACCAGCACTGGGCTGACCAGCCTGAGCAACAGGCTGGCCCAAGTTCTGGTTGCTGCAGGACACAACAGGATAGTATCTTCCATTTCTTTTCCCAGTCTTTCCTGACACTTGCAAGAGAAGCCTGACTTTTGCTTCTTCTCTAAGAGAGATCACCTTCCCATACCCCCTCTTTTCAAACCAAACCTGGAAGCCCCTCCAATTCCTCTTCCCACCTCTCTCCAATGACTTTTTTTTTTTAAATCAGATCCACAATCTCAATTCTTCCAAGAGCACCTACTGCTCCTCCAGTCAGCATTCAGTCTGTTTTCCTGCCCCACCCCTCTGACACCTTTCAGCATGGGCTCAGTCTCCATTCCCACTGCAGAAGTTCAAGGTTCTTCACTTCCGAATGCCTGCTTCCTCAGCTGCCTTCTGCTGCACCCAAGTTTCTCAGAACTTGAAAGCCATCACAGAGCTGCTCTTAGACTATGCCATTCCTTTTTTCCAAGCGTTCCAGCACTGAGTCTCTGACCACACCATTCCATACACAGAACCCTTCATTGGATTTCAGTGTATCCTAAGGGGCTTCTCAAGGCCAGGCCATTCTTTCAGGTCCATCTCATAGAACATCTGAAAAGTATCCAATCACCAAACTGCTTTGCTCCATTGGCTCTAACTCCATCAATGGTTCAAATTGTATTGTCCCCAGGATAAAGTCCCTAGTCTTTGGTATGGTCAGGGCCACATTTCCAGCCCTTGTCTGCAGCAACCTGTGTTGCTGCAGCGACTCTGCTCAGATTTCATTCAGTATCTAGGGTGCTGCAAGCTCCTTCCAAACCTGAAGGGTTTTCAGTCTCTTAGTTCCCAATCTGGATCATCCTTCCACTCCCTCCCAGCCCAGCCAAATTCCATCCATCAATCAGCATCTGTCTCAGTAATCCACATAACACTCTGCCCCTTCCCCATACACACTCCAAATCCCCACTCCAGCTGTCCCTGTATCTCTTCACACCTCTGATCACAGCTGCAACTCATCAACCAGTTGTACCTGGGCAGTATCTGTCACCTCTGCATATTCTGTAAAGACAGAGACCCCATCTGTCTTTCTAACCCCTGTGTCTCTAGGCAGGATTTGGTTCATTGTGGAAGCAAATCAATCTTTGCTGATTGAGTGACAGCTTCTACATCCACCTGATTCCTCTTACTGGCAACAGAAGCTTTGCTTCTGACTCCTCCACTACCTTGCTCTTGATATCTGGTGCCACCACCACGAACCCCATTCAATATTCCCAGGAAGCTTCAATTTATCTGTGTAGTGCTATGAAGAGCCTTAAGAATACAGTCAATCAATCAGAGAGGCAATCTCCTGATCTCCCATCCTAAGTTTTAATATTGTGACATAACTCAAGACCTGAAATATATAGGAGAAAGGAATGGGATTCTACTACTGAAAATGCAGCATCTCTGATTTTAATTCCTTTGTCTGCACACTGTTGACTGAAACTGTTTTCATGTTCAGCCAGAAGTGAATGTTGCAGGCTGCATTCCAGTGAATACGGATATGGCATTATTAAGGAAAGATATGGCCTAAGGACATGCCCAGACATGACTAACAAAATGGTGCACTTAGAAGAAGATGAAGCCAGGAAATATTTAAATGTCCCTTTCTTACTAGATACCTCAAGAGATGTCCTTGTTTGTTTCATCCTTTTATTTTTAACCTAAGAAATCTTCCTCACTGACAAAGACCCCAGTAAAGAAAGTCACTTTGGCTTGGTCATCCTAGGAACACGAAGTCACTTACTGCCTCAATGAAATCTCTTAACTTTGTATTTAGATAAGGGAGTAAACACATGACTCTAGAAAAGGCCAACTACTCCCAGAGATGTAACTTCTAGACAGGGAGAAAAGTACAGGGGATAGAATTAAATTAGTTTATCTTCTAAAGGTATTTCATCAGAATCTAGCCAGCTAATCACACATGGAGGGTTTGTTGTTTGCTCCTTATGGAAGGAAATCCAGGAAACAAGGCTAACACAATCGTCTTGCTAGCCAGACAATTAGTGAGGTGCAAAGGACATGCATTCCAGTAGCAGCTATTTCCGATCTGCAAATTTTTCCTCCTTTCTTGAGCTGGACAAGTGATGACATAAGGTACTCTGGTCTCTAGGAATTCCTCCAGAAATCCAGATTCCTGCTGATATTTTCTCAACCAAGAGCCAAAGCTACCTCCCAAGTGCACATGGTCTTCCTGCTTCCATCCTCAGGAACCAAAGGCCCAGGTCACCAGTCCTGGGTGATCAAAGGGGCCCCTCCAGCTCAGAATTCAACAGCTCAAACTATTCTGTCCATTGTGCAGCATGTCCGAGTCACAGAATCTTGAGGTTGAAAGGACAAAATTTCTTCTAATCCCCAACGCAATGCTAAATATCCTGAAATATATCTGGAAGTATGATTTGCCTCCACAGCCAAGCTTGTGTAAAGATCAAGATTTTACACAACAATTGTGTCATTTAACTTGAAAGAGACATGTTAGAACTCTGAGGTACAACGTGGGTTCAAATCCAGGCAGTTGATATTCAGAATCCTTGAGCCTCTCCTTCCAAATAAAATGATAATAAATAACTCCATCCACTAAGCAGTTACTATGTACATTCACTATACTAAATGATTCCCTCTGGTTAGCTTATTTAAACTTCTCAAAAACCTTATGAGCAGCTCCCCAAATTCTCATACCACTCAGGAAGCCATTAAGTCCTGAACAACAATGCCGTCCTGTAGGACTTCGTGTTTTGGTGGAAGTTCGACTTCGTGTTTTGGTGGAAGTTCTACATCTATACTAGCAAGTTCAGAAACCATTCATCATGTTGGATCACTAAGTACTTCAAATCAGCTGACTGGGAAATGAAATCCAGAGAAGAAAGGGAAAGATTGGGGTTTGCCTTAATACTGCCAGGCAGGGGCTCTATTGCTTGAGTCATGATTCAGCCCGTAGTACTCTGCTTCATTTTTAGATGGGAGCCAGCCTGGACCACGATCGTCTTATTTATGCTTCTTGCTGTGGGCTAGGATGACAAGTGCTGTCACTACCATGCCAATCTGTTGAGATGAGAATCTCAAAAATGTTTTTTTGCCTGGGCTGGCCTCAAATGACAATCATCACAATTTCTCTGCCTCCTAGGGAGCTAGAAGATAAGCATGAACCTCCTACCTGCTCCCAGAAGGAAATGAATTTTTATTTTTGTTTACTCTTAATTAATTACATGTAAATGGCTACCTGTGGCTACAGGCTATCTTATGGGATAGCATAGCTCTAGAAATTGGACATTGGCTAGAAATCCTTTAGGTCACACAGCAGCAGGCAGCAGGCTGGCAGATGGTTCTTAACCACAGGTCATACACACAACCCACAAGAACTTTTGCTTCCTCTCCACCCCGGCAGCACTGTCCAGT
Source organism: Dipodomys spectabilis (assembly GCF_019054845.1). Lineage (NCBI taxonomy): Eukaryota > Metazoa > Chordata > Mammalia > Rodentia > Heteromyidae > Dipodomys > Dipodomys spectabilis. The sequence continues at coordinate 11,401,728 of NW_024870694.1, read as the reverse complement.
ACCACCAACCCCACCACATATGGAGATCTGAGGGCTATTTGTTCTATTAGCCAGAGATCTTGGAAGACAAAATACAGTAGGACCTACTGAAGAAGAGATAGAGACATGAATCAGGAGGCTGATGAAAAGCTGAGGATGGATGGGCCTCGGTCTTTGCTTTTAAACTCTGAATAAATTACTTGCTCGTAATTTCTTTTTATAACTTCCCCACTGCATTAAGAATTAGGACCCAATCATGTACAAAATTTAAAATTAAGAGTCACATTAGACAAGAACATGGAGATCTTAAAAAGTGCTTTTCAGTAACTAAGATGCCTGAGTAATAAGGGATATTGAATGAGATGATGCTATAATTGTCAGCTAAACAAGTCATTAACTGTCACTTCATAGAAATTTTTTAAAAAGCAACAGCACATCTGAGGATAGGCAGAGGACTTGGCAGAAGAAAAGACTCTTGCATTGGAACTGGTATGTCCTTCTGAAAAGCCAGTGTTTGCCATTCTAACCACCTTGGAGTGAAAAAAAAAAAAAAATCAACATGTACCAAGGCAATTCTTTTCTGAATAACTTGGTGCTGAGTTGGCAATGAATTTACATGGCCCAGTTAACTCTTAAAACAATAGCAGCTTGTCTACATTTCCTTCTGAAAATTTTATTTTTAGCTAAAGTGGGATGTTATTGGTCACAAGTGGCTCACAACTGTCATCCTATCGACTCAACAAGCTGAGATCTGAAGATCACACTTTGAAACCAGATCAGACAGGAAACTCTGTGAGACTCTTATCTTCAATTAACTACTACAAAAGAAAAAAAAGATAGAAATGTAGCTGTGGCCCAAATGGTATAGTGCTATCCTTGAGGAAACAAAAACAAAACAAACAAACAAAAAAAAATCCCAGGAAAAATGCCCAGGTCCTGAGTTCAAGCCTTAGAAACAACACACATGTGCACGCACAGACACAAGGGATGATATTTAAATGTTTCATGGAGTGTTGTTTTTTTTTGTTTTTAAGAGAATCAAATATCTGAGGCATAATATTAAAAATATTATTCTGATGTGTATCTTTGGGAAACAAACTAGCCCTGAAGATGTCCATGAGCATCATATTATGGTATCATAAAACAAATTTAAAAGCTCAGCATGGTGACAAACACTTGTAATCCTAGAACTTGGGAAGCTGAGGAAGTTCAAGGTTAGCCTGGGCCACACAGTGAGCCCTGGTATGAATGAATAAATGACATCTTGTCAAAAAAAATTGTATATCCACTCCATTCAGGCTCATAGTTCTCACTACTCCCAGGTCAAGGTCTTTCATCTGCTCATCAAGGTCAAAGTCATGGATTCTATGATGTCAATGGTAGTACTCACCCTACTTACCAATCATCAGTATATGACATAGAAGATTCCTCTCTCACCAGAAATGTTCACGTGTCCCTTCATGAGCTTACAGTAAAGTATCTCTACATTGTTTTTGTCTGTTTGTTTGGTGTTTGTTTCTGGCAGCTTCAAAGTTATGGGACTCAAGTCTTCAATCTATTTTGACTTGATTATTTTTTAAGTGGTCAGAGAGAAGAATCTAGCTTTAGTATTCAGCATATGCATATCTAGTCTCCCCATGCCACTTATTAAATAGATTGTCTTCTCCCAAATATGTGTTGTGGGCACTGTTGTTGAAATTTGCTGGATGTAAATATGTAGACTTATTTCTGGGTTTTCTAACATGTTCCATTGGTCTGTGTGTCTGTTTCTATGCTCATGCTATGCTGGTTTGGTTAGTATTGTTTTGGGGTATTGTTTGAAGGCAGGTAAAGTATAAGGCCTCTTGCTTTGTTGGGTTTTTTTGTTTGTGTGTTTTGTTTTTGCTCATGAGCTCAATATTGTTTTGCCTATTTGGGGTCTTTTCTAGCTTCACATAAATTTTAGGACACTTTTTTATTTCATGAAAAATGTCACTGGCACTGAAGCTGAGCATTAAGACTATGTAAACTTCACCAGAGCCTGGCCTTCCTTCTCTGGAAAACTGCTGTTCCCCTCTCCTGTTTAGCTTATCTACTATGAAATTGGAACTGGTATGGCACAAAGGCTTGGTAACTTTGCTACTAATCAGTAGCAAGAACAGTTTGAGGAAGTACTTATTGTTGGCAAAAATAATTGTTTTTTTTTATGAATTTCCAATACTGAAATAAAAATCTTATAACTAAGCAATGAAGATCAGATGTTTGTTATCTGGCCACTAACTCCTGCCTGTGAGAAGACAACACCAGGCTAGGATATAACCCATCCCCATCTCCTCCAGACACTGACCTAAACAAATTCCTGGGAAAATGCTCCTTTAGGGTCAAGGTCTGAGATCTACTGGATCAGCTGGCTCATCACTCTGTAAAAGTCTTAATAAAAGTCCTCTATCAACACCCTGTCTCTCAACTGCCAGGGCTCCATTGTGTCAAAGCAGTCTGAGCTTTTGCATAGACACAGTATACTCATGGGAATGGAATTAGATCTTTTGACTTTGGGTACTGTGAACATTTTGACAATAGTAATTCTTCCAATCCATGAACAAGAGAGGTTTTCACTGTAAAGATCTTCTACCTCCTGCATTAGTCAGCTTTTCACCACCATAACAAAATACCCAAGGCTACCTTTAGAAGAAAAATAGATTTCTTTTTCAATCACAGTTTTAGAGGGTGAAGGTCCAAAACCATGGTGCAAGATCATCATACCATGGCAGGTGCACATGTGCATCGTAACCCACTTGGCCGCTCTCCCTCTCCATAATAAGCCACTGGTGTGGTGATCCTAATGCCCTAAGTAATCATTTCCCAGAGACCCCATCTATAAGCACCATAATTAGATTAAGTTTCTACCCTATTAATGTCATTAACATAAGACTTTGGGAATTAAATTTCTGCATGGGTTTAGCCATAGTAACGTCTTTATTTTCCAATAAAGCTAGAAAAAGGTCTGGGGGTCTTTTGTTTTGGGGGTTTTGCCATCCTGCAACTTGAACTCAGGGCCTGAGCACTACCCCTGAGCTTTTGTGCTCAATGCTAGTGTTCTGTCACTTGAGCTACAGCTCCACTTCTGGCTTGTTGGTGGTTAATTGGAAATATGAGTCTTATAGACGTTTCTGTTTGGGCTGGCTTTGAACCTTGATCTCCAGATCTCAGTCTCCTGAGTAGGTAGGGCTACAAGCATGAGCCAGCTACAAGCTGGTGGCCTAGCACAAAGAAGTTTTTGAATGTTCTTACCATAAAGGAATGGAAATGACTCAAAATGATAGATATGCTAATTACTTTTATTTGATCATTACATCATATATACAAGTATTTATGTTTCATAAATATATACATTTATTATACATTAATAATAACATTAACAATAAGAGAAAAATCCAGAGGCTTCTCCCCCAAAGGCCATGAAAGCACAAGGCTGAGGTGTACCACATTCTGGCCATACCTCATGGTCTCCATGGTTACCACCTACCCAAATTGGAAAGAGAAGGCTTGCTAATCACAGGCTTCACCCTCAACTTTCCCTTATTTATAAAATACAAATTTATAAAATCAGACTAACAGAAGTGTGACTAATTCATATCCAGTAACCACTCAACTGGGGCTTGAGGATATAGTATATATCAGACTTACTCAATTCTGTCTAGCCTGGCTTCTAAACTAAGACTGTTTCCTGACTAGGGAGAAACTGTTAACAGAAACATCCAGGAAGTATGCTTGGGAAGGGAAGGATGCAAACTCAGGAGATAGTAACTGGCACAGGTGAGTCACAAAAAGGATCAGTAACTAGAAGTATGAGGCAGACTTAAAGAAGGACCATGTAACACAGTTTTCCTCTTCCACACTCCTTGAGATTCAAAGCAGAGTTGATCAGAAACAACTGCCCCAGCATCTCAAACCAGGAACACCAAGGGCCCAAAGAAGGATTTCTGGGCTATACTACATCCATGGTAAGAAGAGGTTCCTGAATATGTAGAGTTAAAGACCTTGGAATCCGACAGGCAGGATGTATCTCAACCCTAGTCACACTAACTAAAGCAATAACAACAAATGCTTTACTTGTACATTGCACTTACTATGTTATATGCCTGGTCTCAATAAAACCCTACAAATGGTATAAATGACTGCACCCACTCCCAATGACTCCTGGTGGGCCTTACCCTACCTCTGCCCTTTCTAGCATTGCAGGCTCTCATTGGAGATGAGAACATTAGAAATATAGGTGTGGCTCAATTGGCAAAGCTCCTTGGGTTCAAAACCCAGCATAGAGAAAAAAAGGACATTAAGACTTATAAACCTAGAAATGAACCTACAGACCTATAGCCATCTAATCTTCGATAAGGGAGCTAAAAAAATGGAATGGAAGAAAGACAGCCTCTTCAGTAAATGGTGCTGGCATAATTGGTTAACTACTTGTAAAAAACTAAAGCTAGATCCTTATATATCACCCTGCACCAGAATCAACTCCAAATGGATCAAAGACCTTGGAGTCAAAGCAGACACTCTGAAAACATTACAGGATGGAATAGGAGAAACCCTAGGTCTCCTTGGCACAGGCCGAAATTTTCTTAATAGAGACCCAGAAACACAACAAATCAAAGAAAGGTTGGACAAATGGGATTGCATGAAACTGCAGAGCTTCTCCATGGCAAAGGACATAGCTAGCAAGATCAATAGAAAGCCCACAGATTGGGAGAAGATCTTCACTAGCCATACAACAGACAAGGGTCTCATATCTAAAATATACCTGGAACTCAAAAAATTAAATCCCCCTACAACAAATCTTCAAAGAAACAACTGCCCAATAAATAAGTGGGCTAAAGACTTAAAGAGAAACTTCTCTGAAGAGGAAAGAAGGATGGCCAATAGACACATGAAGAAATACTCAACTTCTCTAGTCATAAAAGAAATGTAAATCAAAACAACGTTGAGATACCACGTCACCCCAGTTAGAATGACTAGAATCAAGAACTCTAATAACAACAGATGGTGGAGGGGATGTGGACAGAAGGGAACCTTACTGCATTGTTGGTGGGAGTGTAAACTTGTTCAACCACTTTGGAAAGCAATATGGAGGTTCCTCCAAAGACTCCACACTTTTGGGCATTTGCCCAGAAGATCACAAACAAGACTACACTAAAGCTACCAGCACGACTATGTTTATTGCAGCCTTATTTACCATAGCTAAGATATGGAACCAAGCCAGATGCCCTTCAGTAGATGAATGGATCAAGAAAATGTGGTATATATACACAATGGAATTCTATGCCTCCATTAGAAAGAATGACATTGCCCCATTTGTTAGGAAATGGAAAGGCTTGGAAAAATTATATTAAGTGAAGTAAGCCAGGCCCAAAGAAACATAGGTCCCATGGTTTCCCTTATTTGCAATAACTCGTATATGTTTGATTCAAGCAGAAATGGTCAGATAAGGTGATGTTAGGGAAATGAACCCTAAGATATGTATTCAAATGTTTTTTTTTCCTTTCATGCAATTGTTTCTAACACATTTATAAGATTATTTCTTTGTTGCTTTGTATGTCCCTCCCCTACGGTATAACCCTGCTTTCACTGTATTTGATGTTGGTGTAATTTGTAGAGGAGAAGGGAAAAACAAATTGTTTAAATAGGGATACAGGTGGACCCATTGCAACAATGAGACGTGCAAGTTGTTATGTCAAAAACAAACTTTACAACTTTGGTAAGGGGGGGAGAAGGGTTTGGTGGGGGGGTGGAGGGAGGATGGGATGGGAAGGGGAAACGAAGGAGGAGGCTACAATGCTTGATAAGAAATGTACTCATTATCTTGTCCATGTAATTGTAACCACTCTGTACAGTATTTTCACAATAATAAAAAAAACAAAAAACAAAAAAAAGACTTATAAACCATGATACCGTGATGGCATTTCCTAAACTGGTGTTTAAGGTCTGTACACCATTCAGAATAATGTAGAAAGAAGTGCTCTATGGCCAAGTTCATTGGGAAAATGCTGCATAATGAAAGCTAAATATATTTCCTATCTGCGGTTCTTCTCCAATGTGTTATCTGTTATGACTTTCCAATAAGGGGGTCAACCATGTTCCCATATAATATTCCCACTTACTTTTCACAATTCAAATGCAAATTAAACTTAAATGCACCCACTCCCAAGGTGTCTTACATGAGCTAAGTCTTCACAGTGCATGGCACATTCACTAGTGGAACCGCAAGCTGTGAAAACAGTAGTAGAGAAAGCCCATTCCCCTTATGCAATCAAGCTTTGAAAATGCTTTTGCCAGTGCTCACCAGAAAACCTGCTACAAGATATAGAAATTGTCCTTCATCATCACCACCTTCACCACTCCCAGGCAGAAGCTTCAGTGAGCAGCATTCACTGACCTACTATCCGCTGCCTCATGCAGAAACTCTTATAGACACTGTGGGCAGGAATCGGGGTTACACAGAGAGGTGCAGCCAGCCTGGAAACCCCAGTCTAAACTGGGCTGGGAAAAAGGTATCAGATGGCTTCCTTCACTGTGGCTCCATCAGCCCCTCATCAGTTTAAGCATGTCACAGAAAAGGACTGTGAACCATAAGGACCCTGAGCCCCAGAGTCCCCTATAACAGAAGCTGCTTTTGCTGAGAAACACTGACTTCTTACTTGGACAGGGCAGGATAAAAGCTCAGCAATTCTGCCTCATGCAAAAAGAAAATATACTCAATGCATACCAAGGACCCCTCCTTTAAAAAAAAATCTTATTTCCCTCCTGTCTTCTCCATCATATGCAGATACCACCACATTCTCTTTCTCTGCCATTATTATTATTATTATTTTGTTGGTCGTGGGGCTTGAACTCTGGGCCTGGACACCACTGGCCCTAAACTCCTCAGCTCAAGGCGAGTGCTCTACCACTTGAGTCACAGTGCCACTTCCAGTGTTCTGGTGGTTAACTGGAGATAAGAGGCTCACGGACTTTCCTGCCTGGGCTGGCTATGAACTGTGATCCTCAGATGTCAGCCTCCTGAGTAGCTAGGATTACAGGCGTGAGCAACTGGCACCCAGCTATTCTATAATCTTATATAAAAATAAAAATAAATTGAAAAATAATTAAAACTAAAATAAATAAATATTATTTTACTAAAAGAAAAACTTATTTCCTTGATAAATACAGAGCTTCTTGATATCAGTAAGAAAAAGTCCATACTCCAATAGAAAAAGAAAAAGAGATGAAGACATAAAATAGTTCAGACAAAGGCATTCAACCATTTTTCAACCATATCGAAGGAGATTCAATTTTCCTCATAAGAGAAAGAAAATTTAATATTTCATTGTGATATGATTTGTCTCCAACCAAATTGACAAAAAATGAAAAGTTTGTTTATATCCTAGATGTCTGGAGCTTAGGAGACAGACAAACTCACTCATGGAGAACTAGTCTACAATATCCAACAAGATTAAATATGCACACACCTTTGTCAGCAATGTCAGCTAGGAATTTAACAAATGTAATGTGCTACATGTATATATGGCACACATGTCAACAATTTTCAGCCAATTTTGAGCAACAACAAAAAAGCCAAAAATAAATAAATGCCCTTTATCTGTATGATAAAGCTACAATTTGCATGGATAGCAAAAATGTCTAGCATGTTAATAAGTGAAACAAAAGCAAATTGCAGGGAAATCTGAAGAGGTTAATCTCAATTATACTAAAAAAAAACTCTGTTGTATGTTGATAAATATCTGTTTATAAATACATAGTAAAAGGTCTAAAAAGAAACACAAAAATCCCTTTTACAGTACTCACCTTGGAAGAAGAATAGACTTGGGATAAAATATATTTAAAATTCTATAAATTATTTTTTAGAATACTCATTTTAAGGTATTTTAAGGGAAATCATTTTTTTAAGTTGATGAAAAACAATCAGCCTTTCATCTACATGGTTTTGTATACAACAAGAAATTTTGTCCATAACTTTTTATTTCAGTTACTAGACTATTTATAAAAAATTTCCATTTGGTTCTTTTTTAAATATACTTGTCACTTTTTAGTTTCACACACATACAGTATTTCTTTTTTCCTGGTCTAGGGTTTGAAATTAGGCCCTGGGCACTGTCCCTGAGCCTCTCTGTGCTCAAGGCTAGTACTCTACCACTTGAACCACAGCATCACTTCCAGCCTTTTCTGAGTAGTATATTGACTATACTGCTTAGGCTGGCTTCGAAGTACAGCCTCAGTTCAAAGGCTACTCAGCCTCTTGAGTAGCTAGTATTACAGGCATGAGTCACCAGCACTCTGTTCCTATAGATATTTTCAAGTTTTTTTTGTTTTTTTGTTTTTTGGTTTTTTTGGGTCCGGTCGTGGGCCTGAACTCTGGGCCTGGGCGCTGTCCCTCAGCTCTTCAGCTCAAGGCTAGCGCTCTACCATTTGAGCCACAGTGCCACTTCCGGCTTTTTTCCTTTTTGCTTATGTGGTGCTGAGGAATCGAACCCAGGGCCTCATGCATGCAAGGCAAGCGCTCTACCACTGAGCCACCTTCCCAGCCCATTTTCAAGTTTTTTTAAAGACATGATCAGCATACTTTAAAAAAAATCTATATCTCACCATTGCAAACATCTGAAGTGTTTGAGGGGCTGTTTCTGTGTGTCTTAATTTTAGTCAGGTAACTTTTAACTAAATTCCTCGGAGGTTTATGGAGCCTCTGAATTCCTTGGGTTTGTGGTGTGGCTTAAGTGGTAAGAACACTTGCTTAGGAAGAACAAGGGCTTGAGTTCAAACCCTAGCACTGCCAAAAAAATTGTTCAAATTCCCTTTCCTGACAAGGGTGCCGGCCCTGGAATTAGGCAGCCCAGGCACCAGTCCTGTTCTTCTCCCTATCATTCTGTATTTTGGAGTGGTCCGCTTCAAAGCCCAATTACCTCCCTTCACCCTTACTGGGAATAAAGCCAAACATGTAGTGAAGCACAAAGTGAGCATTCTCTAAATTGTCATGTTCTTTTTTACTGTAGTATTTTGCAACAAGGACCTGACCCAAGGAGATGGTAGCAAGAATAATGGGGATGGAGTAATTAGAATGAGACTGGTGTTTCTTCCTGAGTAGGCTGAGCCAGAAAGATGCATCCTGGCACTTCTCACAGAATGCCCTACTCTGCGGGTGTTAATAAGTGTCACAAAAGCTATAATATGAATAAATGGGATTGTATGATATGTACCCGCAGAGCCTATGTGCTTGGCACACTGAGGATGAAAGTCCACAGAAAAGTTACTGTGGAATCATACGGAGACAGACAGAGAAAGTGCACCTACAGTGTCTGGATAACACACAACTCCCTGGGATCCCTAGGAGCCCCGTCTCCAGAAAAGGAAAGACAATAGGAATAAAGAAATAGAAACATCTGGAAGGTTCCATGTAGAGCAGCCCAAGGACACCCCTGTCTATCTTCTGGCTGTGATTCATGCTCATTCTTCTGTCCTGCATTAGATTATTACACAAGTGCTAGGAAATCAACATTCCTGGGCCTCTAACAGTCCTTTGCCGGTTTAAGTAGCTGAACCAACCCCCGCCCCTCTCCCCCCACACACCTCACTGAAAATTTGTATTGAGTCCACATATCCTTCCAGAGAGCAGAGACACAATCCCACCCCAGGCCTGGAATCCACAGTAACGCAAAAAGGAGCTGGCATTGGAGAAAACGCACAAAGAAGTGAATTTAACTAAATGAAAACCTTATTTCCTAAAACACAAAAACAGCAACCTGGCACTTACTTGGGCCTATAACATGAGATGCAAGGGCCTAAAAGACCTATTCCCTCCACTGTGCCTCCAGCAGGATTCTCCTTCTAAGTGTTTCCACCAGCTCCTGTCCATGACAGCTGGGACTGTCATCCTTCATGCTGAAAAGAACATGACCAGGGAGCTATTATCCCTCTTATCTGAGGTCAGCAAGCAAAGTAGGGACAACAAGCCCTGGAACAAGTCTGACCCCAATTTGCAATGTATCAGTCAACGGTTCAGCAAAAGAGAAGGAAGGATGATGACCAACTGTGGAAATTACAGTCAGGTAACACACAGCACAGAGGAGGAGGTGAGGACAAAGGAGGAGGCAGGGAAAGTGCTTTGAAAAAGCTTCTTTATTTTTAATAGAGTCTGGAATTTGCTGCACAAGGTGTTATAAGAGATCATTACCATCTTAAGCAAATCTGGTTTGCATTTGCGCCTACAAGTGCTCACTCTGTCTCTCTCTCTCTCTCTCTCTTTCCCCCTCACTCCCTCCTACCCTCCTTTCCCTTCTCTCTCTTTCCCTTTCTCCCTCTTCCCCCCGCCCCCCTCATCCACACACAACTACTAGCAGTAGCAACAGCAAGAATATCTTAACCAGAATTGCTGAGACTAGGTCAGGAGTACATGACAAGGTGATGTAGAGAACCATTCCCAGCATCCAGCGTGGCCATGCCTGATCTGTGGGCAAGAACAATAGGCTTTGTGGGATGCTCAGACAATGTGAGTGTCTCGTTGCCCACCATCCTCACACCCCTCAGAAGCTAAGCTGAATGTCAACATGCCTGACCTGTAACAACCTTCCTGATCCAGCTGCCCTGCAGCATCTAGCCAGGCCATGGACCACAGGACACACAGTTCATACTGAAGATGCTACCTCAGCTACAAAAGGAAAGTGCTGATAGTCCCAGTTAGGGACATTTTATTAAACAGTTTCACACATATCATCATAGCCATGAGAAATCATCAGAATGCACACTTTTATCCCCAACTGGTAGATCAGAAAATAAGATTAATAATCTAGATATAATAATCTACAGATTAAAAGAAGCATTAGAGGCCAGGCATGGCTCAGACCTATATAATCCAAGCTACTTAGGAGGTGGAGATCATAAGGATCCTTATTTGAAGCCAGCCTGGGCAAAAAGTTAGCAAGAATTCAGCATAAAAACAGGGTGTGCTGGCACCCACCTGTTAGTCCTGCTATACAGGAAATTTAAATAGGAGAATCATCTTTCAGGCCAGCAAAGCATGAATGCAAGATCCTATTCAAAAAACAACCAAGATGTAAAAGGGGCTGGGGGAATGATTCAGGTGACAGAATGCCTGCCTAGCAAACACAAAGCCCTGAGTTCAAACCTGAATACTCCCCAAAAAAGAGACATGCAAGAAACACTAGTACATTGCTGAGGGGGTGGGGAAGGAAGGCAGTATAAAATGATGTAACCACTCTAGAGAAGTTTGACAATTTCTTATACAATGTAGCATGTAACTACCATAAGACCCTGATACTGTAGTTTTAGACATTTATTCCAGAGAAACAGAACTTCATGTTCACACAAAAACCTGTACACAAATGTCATACCAGCTTTATCCATAATCACCAAAAACTGGAGACAATCCAGACATCTTTCAATGGATAACAAACTTTACTACATCCATACTATTAACTACTACTCAGCACTAAAAGGAAATGAATTATGCTGTAACTTGAATGAATCCCTTCAGAATTATATTGACTGCCAGTAATAATCCCATGTAACTGCTTACAATGCAAATGTATAGAAATGAGAAAACCCATCAGTGGTCACTGAGTTTTGTGGGAGAAGGTATGGTTCAGGAGGAGAGCCCAAAGGATCCTCACAGTATGCCCAGTACTTGACTAACAATGTCCACATCCTGGTTATGTTTATTATAGCTTTGCAAGCTATTACGATTGCAACAAAGTGGTCAAAAGATCTTTGTATTCCTTCTTTACAATACATGTCAATTTACAACTACTTTAAAATTACAATTTTAACTTCAAAAAAAAAAAAAAAGAATGACTTAAGAGCCAGCCACATGAAATATATAGCCCTTGTCTGAATCATGATTTCAACTATAAAGTCACATTCCTGAGACGTGAAACATGTGAATGGATAGAAATGATCACAAGATATTATTGTTTGCTTGCTAAATGTGCTAAAGATGCTGTATTTGTACAAAAGAAAGCATCCATCAGAAGCATCTATCAAAGTACATAGAACAAATGAGGAAGACGGTAGCTGGGTGGGAGAGAAGGCAACAGGTGAGAATGGAATTGGGGTGGGACAGTCCATGAGCTAGTATCAACTGAAGCTCAGCGATTGGCACAGGGTTGTTCATTACACTCTTCCCTCTGATTTTGTATGTATTTGAAACTTCCCATAATTCAAAGTGGAAGAGGGTCTGGGAGTTACCACTCTGTGGTAGCATACTTGTCTAGCATATGTGTACGTGGCCCTCAGTTTGACCCCCACCACCAAAAAACACATAGCATAAAGAAGAGAAATACAGATGTTTAACCCAGGTCTTCAAACTCTCCCACCCAGGCCGATCCACTTTGAGGAGGAGCCAGACAGGGCAGGGCCCACGTGTGGGAGATGAGAAGCACCCTGTCTAGACTATTGGAAGGACCCAAGACTAAGGAGCACCTGGAGAGGCAGGCCTGTGAATCCCGAGATGTTGCTTATTGTTGCTTAGTGAGTGCTAAGCAGTCTCACACACTGAGGGCACCATGGATGAAAGCCATCAGGGCCTACAAGACCCCCATCTTCCTTAGAGATGTCACCTGTTGGATTAGGCAGAAAATAGCAGGTCCTTCAGCAGAAGAATGGAGGTTAGCCTGAAAAATAGGGCTGACAAATGAAGTTCCTTGCCCTCTGGTATGCACAGATGGTCTGCCTTATATAAGATGTATAGTTTTGAACAAGTAGGCCTCTCTCAAATGCTTTTACAAGGCCTTCCCAAATTCTCTAAATCAAAGGTGCACTCTCCTCTGGAAGTTCATGGGAAGAAAAACAACCCCCACAAAAAACTTAAAAATGATGAATTAGGGCTAAGAATGTGGCTTAGTGGTAGAGTGCTTGAGCATGCATGAAGCCCTGGGTTCAATTCCTCATTACCACACAAACAGAAAAAGCTAGAAGTAGGGCGGTGGCTCAAGTGGTAGAGTATTAGCCTTACGCAAAAGAAACTCAAGGACAGTGCCCAAGTCCTGAATTCAAGCCCAGAATCAATGAAAAAAAATGACAAATTAAAAAATTAATTTTAAAAAATCATATGCCTAATCTAAGACTACAGTTATAGTGGTTCAGGCAGTGATCAAGTTCATTTCATCAACCTTATTTAATCATAGTTTTGTTGCATTATTAATCACTAGAGAGAACATATGGTTGACTGGTACTCCAATTCTAATATGCAGGGAAGAAATATGTATGTAAGAGAAGAGGAATAGAAAATACAATGAGCCGGGCGCCGGTGGCTCACGCCTGTAATCCTAGCTACTCAGGAGGCTGAGATCTGAGAATCGCGGTTCAAAGCCAGCCCGAGCAGAAAAGACCGTGAGACTCCTATCTCCAATAAACCACTAGAAAACCGGAAGTGGCGCTGTAGCTCAAGTGGTAGAGCGCTCGCCTTGAGCTGAAGAGCTGAGGGACAGCGCCCAGGCCCAGAGTTCAAGCCCCATGACTGACAAAAAAAAAAAAAAGAAAAGAAAAGAAAATACAATGAATCACACATTGATAGCTGAAAATTGATGGCCAGGTACAGATGGCTCAGACATATAATCCTAGCTGTTCAGGAGAATTAGGGGTTCCATGCCAGCCCAGGCAAAAGAGTTCTTGGAACTTCATCTCTGAAATAACTAGCAAAAAGCCAGGTTGGAGGCATGTGGCTTAAGTAGCAGAATTTAAGTTCAGCACACCAAGGCTCTGAGTTCAAACCCTGGCATCAAGGGAAAAAAATAGGATGACTGACTGCATGAAGTTTATCTTAAAAGAGGATTTAAAATGAGTAAAGTGTTTGGTGTGTTTATTTTCCTAGTAGCTACAAGGACATGTACTTTTATAGACTCATTAGGAACACTTCAAATGGGTTAATATATGTATATAAAATATGCAAAAAATATATGCATATTTTTTAAAGGCACACCTTTCTGTATACCCTTTCGTGGCTCTAGGCTGATACCCTGCTGAGGCAGTTTATTTACTGTTGCATAGCAAAGCAGGTTAACCCCAAAGTTAACAGCTGAAAATTACAAACACTATCTAAATTCTGAGAAAATGCAGACACCACTCAACTCGATGCCTCTGGCCCATAGATTATGATCAAAATCTAGGGACCAACAGCATGAGGACCCACATCCATTCTCACCTGTGTGGCTGGGAGGCCTCCATTTTTTCTGGAAGCTGGACAAAGACACTGATTCCTTACGGGGAGAGGTGGGGTGTCTACCACAGGGAAGCTCTTAAGACAGTAGCAGATAGATGCCTCTGAGCAAGCAGCCCAAGAGGGAGAAAGAAAAAAAGAAAGAAAGAAAGCACCAAGGTGGATATTGTAGTCTTTCATAGCAATCTCAGAGATGATATATTAGTACTTATACCATGTTCTGTTCGATAAAACCAAGTCACTAAGCCCAGCCCACATTCAGGGAAGGAGCTCCCAGGAGGACATGAATACCAGAAGGTAGTCCACTAGAGCCATAGAGACTGCCTAAAACATTCCCCAAGGTAGATGGCATTTGTAGATAGCCACTTATCTTTCCTTCTTGTATGACACTGTGTATGTAGTTATGTAAATGACTAAAGTCTCCACTAGAAAGTGAAGCCACAAGGATAAAAGCCACATCTAGCTCATCTCTTTCCTCCTTCCTTGCTGAGCCATCCCCAGTCCTGATGGCTTTCAGGGTATAGTGGAAAGCCACAGCCACAGCCACATCCTTGCTGAAGAGGCAGACCCAGGCATCTGAGTTTGAAACCACATGGTCTCATCTGCTCTGTCCTAGCTGACTGGACAACATAAATCAGTAAATAGTAACAAAATGAATCAATAGATAAAAAGAAATTAACAATTTATGGCCAATAGGCTGGCCAGATGATTATCTATCAGGATCTGAAATGATGCTTGTTAAGAGCCATCATAATAAACCAAAACCTCACACATACTTCAATTCTTTGGCAACAGGAAAGTAACATTTTGTAAAAGCTGTTGGAGTGATTAAAAACTGGAAACATTTAGACAGAAACAAAGATACTGTATGAGAGAAAAAGGATTCACTCAAGGTCTCCAAAGAGGTCTCAGTAATAAACCACCCTTTATTCAGTGACTTTACATAAATCTCACTTTCTCATAAAAGAGAAAAAGAAGAGAAGGGCTGAAAAAGACGTGAGCACCTGATGTTACCAGGAGACATCAGATGAGTGCCAGGCTACCCCAGAAGATGTGAGAGGAAGTTTCCCTAAAGCATCTGACAAATTAGCTGACAACCAGAAGCTCCCTCTGATCCCAGGCACGATTAATCTCCCCATTTCACATGTCTTGGATTAATGTGACTACTGAATAAACCTGAAGTGAACAATGAACAAATACCATGCTTAAATACATACAGTGTACCTGCCTTCCTAACTCAATGCAGAAGAGAAACTTATCTCTCTAGCTTCAAGCTAGAGAGAAGCTTTTAAGTTGTAAGATTAGGATCACCTTCAGCCTACTCAGCAAACAGAAATCCTGGGCATAGATGAGAAGTTAGTATGACACAAGAAGTAAGCCAAAAGGCCAAGGTTTAGGGCAGATGAGACCTGTTCTGGCTCTCTGGAGGACATAAGGCTCTAAGACAGTGCTTATCACCTAATGGTATATTCCTTGGCTGATCTGACTCAGTAGGACCACCCAGAATAGGTGGAAGGTACCCTTATCCCCTTACCCACTCAAAGTGTTTTAAATTTTATAAAAAGTTAAAACTTATGCAATCTCAGTCACTTATTGACTGATTTAGGTCTCTACAGGGGTCTTCCTACCCCCAGGGCCCAACCAGAGGCAGGCAGACATTGAGCTTAGACAGCCTGCCCTCTTGGGAGCTTCTTATGGGGCAAAGCCTAAGATAAGAACTAAGACGGGCCATCCAGGTTTAGAGCAAGGAGCTGAGCCAGCCATGAAGTAGGACAGCGGAACACACATTTGACTAAAAAAGCTTGAGGCCAACTACTATGATCAAGATGATTTGCAGACCAGGTGAGAGAAGTTGAGGCACCAGACCCCTGCAGTTCTATCTCTGGAGACCCAGGCAGAATCCAGAACATTCCAAAGATGTTTAGAAGTCAGAGTAATTGGGTAGGAAAAAAAAAAAAAAAAAAGAGGAGATTCAATCCAAGAAGGCTGAATCTGACCAAAAGGACCAGGTCATCAGCAAGGACATACATGGCTTGAGTATCAAAACTACAAATTCTCCTGCACAGGGGACAATGCACAAAGACAGAGATAAAGAGATGTACAGGGACTGTCAACCTCAGAAGTACTGATGAGCACAATGGATGATAAATTTAGAACTTGGTAACACCTGCAGAGGCTGCAGACAGACTTAGAGTGAATTTGAGCACAGGCTTCCCAATACACCCAATACCCTGAACACCCACACTGCCCACCTCACACACCCTTAGTCCTCAGCCTGGCCCTTATTACCCTTCCTCTCCTCCTCCTGAACCTTTTCCTCAAAGAAAAAGGTTCTCTGCCAGAATCTAGTCCATTCTCCATATAAAGGGTCCAACAGTGCTTCCCAAGTCCACCCACTGGGATCCCCAAGCCCAGATAGTACTTTAGATGCCATGCTGCAATCTGATCATCCCCTCACTCGGCTTCTTTTTTCCTGAGGCCAGGCAGCTGCAACAACCTGAACATGGTGGCAGAGTCCAGACCCTCCACCGGAGAGAGGAGGCTGAGCAATGAGCTAATCAGCTTGTGGCAAGAATACAAACCAGCTGACTCCTTTGACTGAAAGCCAAGAATTTTCAAGAGGATCTTGAAAAGTTAAAAGGTTAACAGCCAATGGAGAGAGACTAAAAGGGATGATGTCACTACTCAACCAAGATGGCAACAATTTTCATTAGTTGAGAAAGAGCTCCTGGCATTGAATTAGTAGGAAGTGGTCTGTACCACATTACTATTTTTACTCTTTTATGACAAATATGCTCAGCTGTCCTTCTTCACAATAAAGGAAAGCAAATGCCACAGATTTGCTCCATGGAAGCTGCCAGAAAAATCGTTTTCACTGAAACACTGGACACATGTTTATAACCTTTGTTCAGTATTTACTCAGATGTTTTCACTCAGCAAAGTTCCTGAATATTTGTTTTTTCCTTTGCTTTCTTCCACAGGAGAATTCCTGCTCTCGCACCATGTTGGACGCTGGCAGTCAGGGCCTTCCAGTCACACCGGGAGCCAGAGCACACTGTGCATCCTCAGGTGGCGGCCCATCACAGAATGGCTCAGAGAAACTTCATCTCTGGTTATGAGTTTGAAATTTTCACCCACTCGGGACATCCAGAGTCCGTAATTTATTAGAAGCAGCTGCCCCCAACACTTCTATGATAGACTTAAGAGAAAGAGTTGAGGCAGGAAGGTAGCCATGGCAACTTTAGGTGACCCTCAAAATAAAGAAGCTAATTATATATAACTGATTAATGTTTGTTCATTTAACTCACTTGGCAGAAATCTACTGGATACCTATTACATGTCTGGTATTTTTTTTGGGGGGGGGGGAGGGCATTGCGAACACCGTAGTGAATAAAACACACAAAGTGCCTGCCCTTGGAGAGCTTACGTTTTGGTGGGGTAGACAGGAGATCTCCAAAAAGCAAATACCTTCTCCATACATGACCATAAGGACTAGGAAGAAAAACAAAGCCAGGAAGGGAAGAGCTGGCTCTCTGAATAGTAGATTAATGAGGCTTGGGTGTGGGGATAGGGTGGAGTGGGGTAAAAGGAACAAGAGAGAAGCCAGAGATATTACGAAAATGCAGCAGCACAAGGCACAGCAGTAACACAAGATAAAACACAGAGCTATAAGAACAGCGTAAGGACACTGCCCTGGGTCACCTAAATCCCCAGACAATGATAAATGGCCACATAGAGAGAGCATGGTTTGTGGCCATGGGTGGACAGTCTACACTATGTGTCTTACCCTCAATGCCACCTGGGGGCAAAGGGCCCTGCACATGGCTCACAGGAAAGTGGAGACAGCTAAATCTATACCCATGATGCCTTTCAGAGACAAAAAGAAAACCTATTTCTTCTACCCAGGAGAGACCTCCAGAAGAGAATGAGTTCCCTATAAGGATTAAGGGCAGGACTCCTAAGCTATTCTCTGGATCACCCTCTTATGAAACCACTGGCTGACAGTAAAGACCAGGAGGGAATCCCACCCATCGTATGTTTCTAGATACTCACCTTTTAAATGTCTCTCACCCACAGTCCAAGGAAACTTTGGGTATACCAATGCTACTTCAAATCATTGAGGAAGTAGACATGGATTACTAATTAAATGAGTGCATAATTCAGTGACAGTCGAATACACGCTCAATGGATTGTGCTTGCGTGGAAGAGGAACTGACTTGAAATGCCTCTCTCTGATGGCTGGCCAGGGCTCTCCTTCTTGCCTTCCCTCACCACTAGAGAGAGCAGCACTTGTGAGCTACTTGTCAACCTTACTTCAGGGCAGCACTGCTTAGAGTTCTATGAAACCATTTTCTCCCAGAATGGGAATAGGTACCCCTCAAAAAGGTACTCTATTGTCATTGGTTTTTAACAAATGCTGATTACACAAAGTTAAACTTATGAGCCACAGGATTTATTGATGCTTATCTGCATTTGACCCTCCAGGATGAAATGTCCTAATATCGCTACTTACTGAGCTCCTCTGAGCCAGGAAAGATGGCTCTTCACTTCTCATTCAGTCTCACTATTGTGGACAATACTCCAGGAAGAAGCAAGTGGCATTCAGAGTTGGAGAATTCAGGTTTATTATGCTGGTGGGCCCAGCGGAGTTTCTACTCTGAAGTCTGAGCCCCAAATGACAAGGGTACAATTCTTTTCTAGAACTTGGTTTCCAGGTTTTAGCTCTGGTAGAGCACAAGTATTTTGAGTTTAGGCTTACCCTAAGGACTACAGTTTCTTGAAAATTACTTGAAGCATAAAGGTCAAGCTAGTTCTGGCAATAGCTTATCAGGTTGTGCTAATTCTGATGATGGCAGGTTTTCCTTCATCATCATCACCTGGTGAAGTTTATATAACCATTATCCCCATTTTACGAAGAACCTGTGCTCAGAGAACACAAGTTGTTCACCTGAAGTCTCTAGGAGAAGTTATGAGGGCGGTTGGCAATACTACCTATCTTTTGAGCCAGAAAACTTAGAAACAGCCCAGTGGCCCTACTCTCTGACAGGTTTCTGAGACACTTATACATATCAGGAGCAATGGCAGGTGGGAAATTCAACACTGGTTTATTATCACCCAGGTGTGATGCAGAACTCTAGGAAATTAGGCTGGAAAAATGTGACTTGGGGCTGGGAAGGTGGCTCAGTGGTAGAGTGCTTGCCTTGCATGCATGAGGCCCTGGGTTCAATTCCTCAGCACCACATAAGCAGAAAAAGCCAGGAGTGGCGCTGTGGCTCAAGTGGTAGAGCACTAGCCTTGAGCTGAGGAGCTGAGGGTCGGCGCCCAGGCCCAGAGTTCAGGCCCACGACTGACAAAAAAAAGAAAAAAAAAAGAAAAATGTGGCTTAGGCCCAAAGTCTTAGCAGGACACAAGCCCTCCCCCTACCCAAAGACTATGAAGGCAGAGGAGAGAATGTCCTGCTGAGGTGAACCTTACCTCCATTGATTCCTCTTGCTGAGAGACAGACAGACAGACAGACAGACAGACAGGCAGGCAGGCAGGAAGGCAGGCAGGAAAACTCCAGAAAGAAGGAAAGTCATGCTCAGGTGTTAACCCAGACAAAACCTAGAAGGGGACTTGCCCTGCTATGTGGCAGGATCCAGAAAAGAGCAACTCTTCTCTTGTCTATGTCAGAGACCAGGAAGCAAGAGTCAGAAAGAACCTCACCAACTATCTATCCTCAGGCAACTCAACCCAAAAGCAAATAGCTTCACAGCATCTTTCACAGTGAGGCTCTCAAAGACCCAAAGGAAAACTACATACACACGGCACTAGTAAACTGAGTGGGCTTTTGTGTCTGCTTTCTCCAGGCCCTTGAGACTGACTGGGGTGGGGGTGGGAAGATTTCTATGGGATTCCCAAGTATTAGTCCCTTTTCATCATTTTGCCAAAATACCTGAGAAAGGCAATTCCAGAAGGAAGACTTATCTAAGCTCACGGTCTCAGAGGTTTCAGTCTGTGGTCCATCAGCTCAATTGCTTTTAGGCCTGGGTGAAGCAGAGCATCCTGATGGGAGCAGGTGGTAGAGCTGTTCACCTCATGGCAAACAGGAAGAGAGGCAGACAGAAAAGGCCAGGGATAAGATTTACTTTTTTTTCTTTTAATAATAAAAACTATTTAAAATTTTTAAATTT
Organism: Dipodomys spectabilis; assembly: GCF_019054845.1. NCBI lineage: Eukaryota > Metazoa > Chordata > Mammalia > Rodentia > Heteromyidae > Dipodomys > Dipodomys spectabilis. The sequence continues at coordinate 11,381,376 of NW_024870694.1, read as the reverse complement.
TGAATTGACATACAACACATTTCACTCTTTTTTTTTTACACAGTTCCTTTAGCTCTTATAAATGGGTAGTAGGATCATGACCTCAAATAAGACACAGACCAGTTACATCAACAAAGATCTACTCTTCAACGATATTTGCCAGTGACCTACTTCCTCCAACCAGGCTACATTCCTCTCCTCTCTTCTCCTTCCCCCTGTTTCCTTCTCCTCCCCTCTCTTCTCCTTCTCCCCGCCCTCCTTCTCTCTCCTCTTCTCCCATTCAGCTATGAATTCATCAGTAGGCTATTTTTATTGATGAGGTTAGCATCCTCATGATCCAACCACCATGATCTAAAAAGCATCACCACAGAAGGATCATGAATCTCTGGAGGCATCTTACATCTAAATCATAACACCCGTCTTGTCCCACCACACCCTACATTCCAAAATGCTTTCACATCCACTTGTAACCTGTCCCATTAGGAACAAACCTGTCTCAGGCCAGCTAATTGAATATTGATATAGAACAATGTCCTGATTTAGCTTCACATTGAAGTTAGAAACCACCTCTGAAATGAAAGAACAGTTCCGAACTAAACACCTCCTGTACATGACAGCAAAGGTACAAAAAGTAAATCCTAAATATGGCTTTTACTATAGCTGTTGAATTTTATCTAAAGGAGAAAAAAATTTCAAAGGCTTTCTGCAAAAAGCCACATATTATCCCTGGTGTTTGAATGAATGAATGAATGAATGAATAGATGCATGGATGAGAGCTCAATCTGGATTTTCCCAGGTGGGTTTTAGCCCAGCCTGTGAGTTTCCTGGGCTGCCTTAATTCTCTATCATGTGAACAGGCCTGTGAACCTATGCTAAGAGGCTCCCATATATGAATAACCTGAGCTTGATACTAATATTTCCCATACTGTATTACTGACCCAAAAATGTCCTTTAAAGAGTACAATCGCCTGTCCCCAGCTCCCCATGACATAGACTGCTGAATAAGGACCTTTGGGTGCTGGCTCCCACAATGCCAGGGGATACAGGTCTAAGAGCAGGACTGGGTCACCCAGTCCACTACCAGCTTGCTTTGCTACATGCACCACACTAGACTGAAAGAAAGTGTTCTGGAGCAAAGAAGAATTAGGCTGTAAGCCCTATATTTTCAAGGATTTCACAACACCTTGCATCTGCCTGGCCTTTGTACCACACAAATCTTCTTAGAAAGCACAAGGAGATAGGGATGGTAGTAACAATAATAATCATATGTGGTGGATTTCAGTTAGCCAGGCTCTGGGATGAGGGGAAAAGGCCTTACTCATTTTTTCCCAGGGGACAAAAGGTGACCTATCTTGCCCAGGATGGAACATAGAATTGGCTATGGTTGTTTGTTCCCTCCAAAATCCATGTTGAAGTTTTAGCCTCATTGCAAGTTATGTAAAGAGTGGAAACAATCTGACTGCAATGTTTAGAGATGGGGCCTTTGGGAATTGATTGGGATTAGGTTAGGTCATCAGCTTGGACCCCATGATGAAATCCTATAAGAAGAGGATGAGAAAGCACAGCACACATACACGTACCTTGTCACTTGTAGATGATAATCAGTGCCACCCTGGGATGCTGATAGCAAGGCCATCCCTAGATGTCCCCTCAATATTGGACTATAACTGTAAGCCAGAATAAACCTCTTTTCTTTCTAACTTACTCAGCCTGTTGTATTGAGCTATAATTGATAGAAAATGGACTAAAATGCCTTGTCAGAAGCTCTTCCCAACAGGCAAAAGAGAGTGGTCTAAGAACATGGGAATTCTAGCCCTGTACTCTCCTTGGGCTGTGTTTGGAGACGTGACTCATTGTCACCACTAAAACAACAACAGTGACTGGGCGCTCACACTAAACACAAAGCTATGCGCAGTCATAGGCATCACCTCACTAATCCTCTGCAGTTGGGTCTATACCAGCTTCATTTTGCAGAGGAGAGTGAGATGGAAAGAAGAGGCTCCATATTCACCCTACTTCAGGCACTGCTGTAAAACTATTACACCTATTCATACTCAACTAGTTTTCATAACTACCCCCATGAGATGTGAAATATTGTTATCTCCACTTCGTAAATAAGAAAAACAAGAAGCGATGCAACGTGGCCAGTTAGTTGGTAGTTGTGCTGTCACAAACCCAGGCATCAGGCTCCAGCAACCAAGCTCTCAACTGTAATACCATATGGCCTCTTTAGTGATTTCCCAAGGTCACTCCATACTCTGTGATATACCAACTCCCCTTCCAGCCTGTTCAGACCTGCGTGGCTCAAGACAACCTGCACTAGGCCTAGAAATCAAGGGAGGCTCAAACAGGGTTATGAGTTCAATCTGTGTAATAAAATGGTACTTGCTGTAGGGAAGTAATTCTTTAAAATCTGTAAGATCCTGAAGCCCACAACAGGACATATGGGATGAGTCTAGGCAGAGGACGTGCATCCTTCAATCATCCTTAAACATTCTGTAAACGTGGACTATATATAGTGACTTTCATCCACAAACAGAAAAGGAGATAAGAAAAAGATTTATAGTGGAAAAGCCTGACAAGTGCTACATGAGGAAGGTCATCAAGGTCAACATCACCAGTGATACATCATGTGCCCTTGAGGTGATCCATCACTGAAGTAGTATCATGGAAATGGCACTTTACCACTATGTCCTCCTCTCAAAACCCTCTTATCATGGATAAAAAGAAAGCAAGTAAACCTGCTGGGGACTCTACTTCATAAAAGAAAGGGTACAGGGAGTATGATACAGAGGGTAAAACTGATTGAAATACAGTGTAAAAAAAATACAGTGTGGAAATATAGCAATGAAATCTTCTTACCCCACCGCCTCACCCACCACCACATAAGTGATATCCAAAGGGGGAACCCACTCATAACACTAGACGAACAGTAAGAAAAATAACAGGCAAGCCCTCATTGGGAGATATTCTACAAAGTGTCCATGGTTTTAAATCACAGTTTAAAAATGATTGTCAAGCTGGGCATCAACGGCTCATGCCTGTAATCCTAGCTACTCAAGAGGCTGAGATTTGAGGATCAGGGTTCAAAGCCAGCCTGGGCAGGAAAGTCTCTATCTCTAGTAAACCCCCAGAAAACCAGAAGTGGTGCCATGGCTGAAACAGTAGAGCACTCACCTTGAGCTGAAGAGCACATGGACACTGTCCAGGCCCAGAGCTCACGCCTGACGGCCAAAAAAAAAAAAAATGTCAGGCTCACACCTGTAATCCTAGCTACTCAGGAGGCTGACATCTGAGGATCACAGGCCAAAGCCAGCCTGGGCAGGAAAGTCCATGAGACTCTTATTTCCAATTAACCACAAGAAAACCAGAAGTGGCATGCAATGCAAAATGGTAGAGTGCTAGCCTTGAAAAAAAAGCTCAGGGACAGCACCCAGGCCCTGAGTTTAAGCCCTAGGACTGACAAAAGAAAAATAGAAAACTAACATGGTAACTAAATATATGTAGCATCTTGAATGAGAATCTTGAACAGAAAAAGGATACGTGGTTGTGTGTTAGTCAACTTTCCAACCTTAAAAGCAAACAACTGAGATAATCAGCTATAAAGAAAAAACAGGCCAGGCACTAGTGGCTCACGACTGTAATCCTAGCTACTGAAGAGGCTGAGATCTGAGGATCGCAATTCAAAGTCAGCCCAGGCAGGAAAGACCATGAGATTTTTCTCCAATAAACCACTCAGAAAACCAGAAGTGGCATTGTCTTCAAGTGGTAAAGCGCCAGCCTTGAGCTGAAAAGCTGAGGGACTACACTCAGACCTAGAGTTCAAGCCCCACAACTGACGGAAGGAAGGAAGGAAGGAAGGAAGGAAGGAAGGAAGGAAGGAAGGAAGGAAGGAAGGAAGGAAGGAAGGAAGGAAGGAAGGAAGGAAGGGAGAAAGAGAGAAAGAGGAAAAGAAAAAAACAGTTCTTTTGGCTTACAATTGTGGAGTCTGGCCCAGGAACAAATGACTCATTGTTTCCAGGACTGTATTGAGGCAGCACTACAGGGAGCGCATGATAGAGCAGTCCCTTATCTCATGGCCAGCACACACACACACAAAAAAAAAAAAAAAAGGAGGGAGAGAGGAAGGAGGAGCTGGGATCTCCTACAAGAGCATACCCATGCAAGCCAATAATACTGGAGGTACTGGGAGTAGACACATTCTGACTTTATGAAGACCACCTTTGACCTAGTGTTTCTATCCTTAGGGACCTATGATAAGCAAACAATCCCACCAAAACACAATCTCTATGCATGTGGATATTCATTATAGTTTATGACATTAGAAAGAAAATAGGAAGCATCCAGCTAGCTGAACTCAGGGAAATGATAGTGCTCTAAGGCTCATTTATTCAATGGAACCATTTAAGAAATTGTCATGGATTATAATTATACAGAAAATGATGACATATGATAGCTAGAAAAGTTACCATACAGCTTTCAGCATACCATTTCTTTCTTTCTTTTTTTTTTTTTGGGTCCAGTCATGGGGCCTGAACTCTGGGCCTGGGCACTGTCCCTCAGCTCTTCAGCTCAAGGCTAGCACTCTACCACTTGAGCCACAGCGCCACTTTCGGCTTTTTTCTTTTTGCTTATGTGGTGCTGAGGAATTGAACCCAGGGCCTCAGGCATGCAAGGCAAGCGCTCTACCACTGAGCCACCTCCCCAGACCATCATTTCTTTCATTTTTTGAGTTGAAATAAAAGTTCACGTTCATAACTTGATATACTAAGACTCAGAATGATCTGACTATAAGGTGTGACGCCTACTTTTCCCAAAAATTTAAAATGTTATATGTTAAGAAAATACAAGGAGATCAAGGAATTCAGAACAGTGATGCTGCAAGGTGCTGGAGGCTCACACCTATAATCCTAGCTACCAGGAGGCTGAGATCTGAGGATCGCAGTTCAAAGCCAGCCCAGGCAGGAAAGTCCATGAGACTCTTATCTCCAATAAACCAGAAAATTGGAAGTGGCGCTGTGGCTCAAGTGGTAGAGTTCTTGCCTTGAACTGAAGAACTCAGGGACAGCACCCAGGTCCAGAGTTTAAGCCCTACAACGTCAAAAAAAAAAAAAAAAAAAAAAGTGATGCTTATGTAATGACAAAGGATAGTGCTTTCTATTTTGTGAATGAATGTTACATTAATTGGTTGACTGGCTGATTGATTGACTGATGCTAGTACTGGGGCTTGAACTCAGGATGCTTTTAGTTTTCTCACTAAAGTCTAGTGCTCTATCACTTTACCACAGCTCCAGTTCTGGCTTTTTATTTATTTTTTTTAAATACGTTTTTTATTGTGAAAATACTGTACAGAGGGGTTACAGTTACATGAGCAAGGTAATGAGTACATTTCTTATCAAACATTGTTGCCTCCTCCTTTGTTTTTCCCCTACCATCCCTTCACCCCCATTTCCACAACTATACCTCCTCCACCCCTGCCACCTAAATTGTAAAGTTCAATGTTCAAAAGTGTCTTGTATATCTCATTGTTAAAATGGTCAACCTGTATCCATATGTAAACATTTTCTTTTTAATGGTTAATTGGATTTAAGAGTTTCACAGACTCTTCTGCCTGGGCTACCTTTGAACCATAATCCTTGGATCTTAGCTTCCTGAGTAGCTAGGATTACAGGTATAAGCCACTAACACCTGGCTGTTACTTTTAAAATAGAAAACCAAGAATCAAACAGACCTGAGGATATAGCTCAAGTAGAACATGGTCTGGCATTTACAAAGCCCTGATTAGCCCCACTTACACCAAAGAGGAACTGAGGAGAGAAACAGTAGTTTAGCCACAGAACAGTGACCAGTATTCTACAGAAAGGGAAGGGGACAGATGTTCAGATATAGGAAAATAGCGTGCATTTCTGGAACCCTGGTCACCACAACTAGATTCACAACTTTATAAACATCACAATCAGCTAACTCTGCCTTCCCAGGTTGGGTCACAGGCTCAGGCCCCTCCCATTCCATCCGTACTTTCCTGGAGCAAAAAGGAAGCCAAAATAAAAAAAGAAAGAAAGAAAAAGCAAACAACAAGAGCCAGGAAAAGAAAATGAAATAACCAAATGAGCAAGAATACAGCAATTATACAAGAACAAAGCATCAACCAAAGCACAAAACAACAGTAATTTCTATAATTAAAAAAAAAAATAAACACAGAAGACAGCAATAAAGAACCAAGACCAACTCAAGACAGTGCTAATGATGTCTGAAAACAAAGTGTTCTTCTGAAAGTTGCAGGGATTCCAAATGACCTGCCCAGTGGGGACAACAGCACCAAGGATTGAACAGCAGCCAGATTTCCTAATAGAAAACACCCCGGACGCCACAGGAAACAGCAGTACTGCTCAGCTCATTTTGTGACTATCAAGTTGTAGTAACTCCTAACAACTCTTTCCTTGGGAAGTAGACCTTGGCCATATGCAAAAATGAATCTCTAGAAGTATATTATCATTCCAGTAAAGAGCCTGAGAAAAGATGGGATGTTTGTGTCAAAACACCTCTCTCCACCTCCTCCTGCACACCAGGGAGGCCCTGGCCCATGCCTTACATCCTTAGCAAAGCTGTCCCCGAAGCCTCTTCTCTGTAGGCAAGGCCCTCTAATCAATTCCAGGCTACCACACAGGGCAAATAGGAAAAGACCAGAGTGGCTTTATGACTCACCATCTGGCTTCCCCATAACTTGGGGCAGAGGCGTCTTGTGTTCCCTGCAGATTAAAGCAAGAGAGCTGCCTTTTGCCTCTGCTGGGCACCCTAAACAAAAACCTGGCCTAGAGTTCACCCGATAAGCAGTGAGAGGCCTGGCAGCTGACAAATGCAGTAAGGCCTAGCAAGTCTGACATGTTTGCTCCTAGATCTCTGCTATCCCTTGGAAGGCCAATCACACATGCAGGATGAAACACAATGGTCAGGCCCATTGACCCATCTAGATGAACTGTTTCAAAGTTATTTAGTCATAGAACCTTTTGACCAAACAGAATCCTATACCAAAATCTGATATACACACAGACTGAGCTAGGAGTGGGATGAGGGTCAAACTATTCCCCTAGCTCCCCAGAACTACACAATCTAAGGGGAATTCCCACACATGCTGGATTTGCAGAAGGTAAGCATAAACTGCCCGGGATAGCCCTTCACTTTATATATGGGGAAACTGAGGTCCAAAGACAAAGCAAAAGGAATGTGCATGGCCAGCTGCAGAGCTAGGGCCAGCCATGGAATCTAGGAAACCAATAACCATGCCTTCTTGAAGCCTGGCACTATACCCTCACTAGGCATGTCTAAAAAGGTCCCATGTGGGACACCTGATGGGACAGAAGGAGCTGCTAGAGACAAGACTCTATGCCAGACAGGCTTGGATGCAAATCCTGGCTTTTCCACTTAAATGGCTCTATAACCATAGGCAGGTGACAAAACTACTCAGTCTGTTCTATCTGCCACCTCACAGGACTGGGAGAGAATATGGAAACTTAACAGAACCTCCTGAGCCCTAGCCTTAAACCAAGAGACCACTCAGAGCTAGGTGCTTGAACTTGCCAGCAAGACAGGTCCGCTTATTTTTCCTTGTGATGTGAATTCTCCTGATTCCCAGCTGACCTGTCCCTTCTGGTCTGTTAGGTGCTGGTTCTTGATTTTTGTTAAACTTCTGATCTGCTGGGCCAGAGCAGCAAGCCTCTACCAGTGGTTTGGCTTTACCCTGGGTTATCAAATCCTGCCTAATGTGCAATCCCTCTAAAAATTCAATCAAAGCCAGATGCTGGTGGCTCATGCCTGTAATCCTAGCTACTCAGGAAGCTGAGAGCTAAGGATCATAGTTTGAAGCCAGCCCAGGCAGTTAAGTCTGTGAGATTGTTATCTCTAATGAATCACCCAAAAGCCAGAAGTGGAGCTGTGGCTCAAGTAGTAAAGTGCTAGCTCAGGGAGACAGAGTTCAAGCCCCAGACCCACACAAAATATTCTAAGGCCCCAGAACACCTCTTCTCACTCCTAAGAGGCTACGGTCATGGTTCACCCCGATGAGAAACTGGATGATATCCAGGCCCAAGAACCAAGCAAGGGTCACTAGGAAGGGAGTCTGAAAGCCAGGGGCATACTACACATGTAACCTTCTCCAAAACTCACAGTCAAGGATGACCAGTTCTGCCAGTAATTCTTCACACATTGCACCTATCACATACAGGATAATTGTGTCTCTTCTTCCCAGGAGGGACAGAAGCCTAGTGTATAGCTGAGTTTCAGAAATAGTCTTACAAGGTCCATAATTTGTACCTCTCACATCTAGATTTGCTCTTTTCAAACCAGACAGAACAGGGTCACTAATTTCAGTGGTACATTATCTAATCCAATCTGTCACGGATTAGCAAACTAAGCAAACAGATCAACAACTAAACCTTGCAGAGGGGACTTCTGAACAAGGTGCAAAGTCAGGGCTGTAGCCCAAGTTGCTATAGCCCAGGTCCCTATGGCCAGGAGCAGCAAGCTGCTTAGCTCACACTCTGTCCTCTTGACTGGACCCCAGACCTATGCAATGCAGGGTAGGCCTGCCCTTGGTTTGCATATAGGACATGGCTGGCTGCTCATTCTCCCTCTCTGCCTAGTGGAGTTCTTCCTCTGACATAGAGCAGCATCTGTGCAGGATACAGAGATATGCATGCAGAATTGGACACTCGGGGCCATTGTTTCTGGCAGACGAGGTTACCTTTGGGCATGATCTGATGCATTGCAACCGAGAGGAAGAAGATGGAGTCACTGTAGTAGGTGCCTGAGCCAGCACTGAAGTGCTTCTGCATGGCCTCCACGATGGGGAAGAGCTTGTCCGTCAGCACGGCCACATCATGGAAGATAACCTGTAGTGGGGAACAGGAAAGCCCTGACGCTCAGCCAAGTGACTCTTGCTCTGGGCTCCAGATACCCAACACACTCCTGTGCCCAGGAAGAAAACAACAGCAAAAACACAAAGCAAAAAAACTGGGCCTCTCAGATGAGGGTGGGCCTAGATGAGTAACTGTGAGCTAAGGAAATGGGGAATAGTGAGTCAGTTAAGGGACACAGAGGCTGGTGTAGGACCATGTTCAACATGAGGAGAGCTATGCAGTGAGAATAGTAAGAAGGCAGATTAGAGAATGAGAATAGTTTTCCGTGTGTGTGTGTGTGTGTGTGTGTGTGTGTGTGTGTGTGTGTGTGTGTGTGTGTGTGTGTGTGTGTGTGTGTGTGTGTGTGTGTGTGTGTGTGTGTGTGTGTGTGTGTGTGTGTGTGTGTGTGTGTGTGTGTACTGGGATTTGAATTCTGGAACTAGGCACTGTTCCTTAGCTTTCTTGCTCAACTTCTGGCTTTTTGCTGGTTAACTGGAAATAAGAACCTCATGGACTTTTCTGATTAGGAAAGCAGATTCTCAGATCTCAGCCTTCTGCATAATTATAGACATGAGCCACCAGCACCTGGTAGTTTTATACTTTCGAACTTCAAGGGCAACCACCAGGAAGGTAGGTCTGTGCTTTGGGTCAGAAAGCCATGTTAAAGCATCTGGTGCTGGAACTCAGGATCGTTGGCATGGCTGAGGGCCCACCATCGCTCCCAGTGACCATCATATATGTGCTACAGCCTACAAGATGCCCTGGTTCTACCTTCCTGTCCAGGACTGTAAATGAAAAGTGAAATGACCTCTTCCCCTGATCAGCACTAGAGTGCTGAGCTAAACTCATCTACCAACTCAACCAACCTTCTACAGCATTCCCTGCACTCTGGAGGTGCTCTGTGAGAGGCACAAGGAATCACCAGGCACCACTTTCCTCAGAGTACTCAGAAATCTGGAGGGACTACCAGATGCTACAAGCTTTACCGATGAGATTTCCTCACATCCCTACTCTGATCCCCGTGATGACACAGGGCTTCCATCAGACAGAAACCACTGTCCCAGCCTCCAAATTACAATGGTGACAGCAGGTACCAGAGAGGTTGGTTATCCTGTCAAAATAGACTGTCCCATTTTCTTTCCACTAACAACACATCCTCTCCTTAACAACAGCCAGCAAGACATCGCATGGCCAGTGATGAGAGGCCTCAGGAACAGTGAAGTCGCTTACTGTCTGACACTATTCCAAAAGATTCAAAGTCCATCCCACAGCCATCTCTACCTTCTATAACACCGTGTTGCCGAGCACTCTGCTCACTTCTGCCTTGCAGGTTCTCCTGCTGCTCTCCATGCCCCATGGAAGCCAGATCCACACAGCAGTGCTCAAGCCAGAAGCCAGAGCATCTCTCCTCTTTCTTCCTGCACCTTCTTAGGAGATCTACGGCCCCCTCCTGACACTCACTCCCTGGCAGCTGACAGGACAAGGACCTCCTTCCTTCCAGGTCCCACCTGTCTACTCCACCCCATTAGCTTCCAGGCCAAGAAGCCACCTGAACAGGTGACAGTAGCCAAAGGTGAAGCCATAGGAACCCCTGTCATGCTTCATGCGGATGGTGGCCCTTCCTGCCAGCAGGAGAAAGGATGGTGCCTGCAAATGTCCCTAACAGGTAGGTTACCCACTTTTGCCCTGCTCTTGACTGCCCAGGCTGCCAGGGTCACCTGCACTCATTGGGCCTCTGGAGCCCTGGTTGTCAGGCCCCAGCCCTGCAACAGGGGCAAACCCCATGTGCTTTCCTCTACTTCGGGTTCTGTGTTTGGTCTATGTTTCTTTCATTCTTAATATTTCCAATATATCTTAATTCTCCCAAGCCTGTATTTCTCTTCATTTATGTGCTTGCTTTTATCCTGAGTCTTCTTAAGGTCCTAAAATACTATTAATCTGAGAAAACTTCCATCCTGGGTTGGTCCTCATCGTTCATTAAAACCTGTTTTAAGTAACTCTAAGTCTTGTACCTTGATCTTTCCCACAGCACTGCTTTCCTTCACCCCTTCTCCGGCTGCTTTTCTTCTCTGTGACTTTGACTTTTTCTTTTTGTGGCCTCTCAAGGTGGAGAGGTGGTTCAAGTGAGGGTGGTTCCTGCCATTTCCCAACACAATTAACTCTCTCATCTCCTAGCCCCTGCCCTGGCCTCCCGACAGGCTTCCTATAGTCATATTCCAAATATACAAATTCATTGCTTTCTCCTTCGCTTCCCAACCTCAGCTGGCTCCCCACTGACCTGGTTCACAGTCCAGAACTCTGGCCAGGCTCAAGAGGCTTGCATTCATGCCTTTGCCCACCTTCCCTGCCCAGCCCTTCCCTCAGAACTGGGTAGCACTGAACCAGGTGCCTTGTTCCTGCCAACCACCCCTTTGTGTCCTAGGTCTTTGTATATCTGCACTTGCTTTTCTTATATGTGTAATTCTCTTCCTCCAACCACATCTGTCTGGTAAACTCCTATCTAGTTTCCCAGCTTTCCCCTCCAGCCTTCCCACAGCCTCCCACAACCCCCCAGACTGTTCCTGCAACCCATGCCACAGGAGGCTTTGCAGACTGTGACTGCTCCAACTGCGTACCCAGTTCTGGCCACATAGAGACCAGACTATACTTGGGTGTATACTAAGTGCTGAGCATGGGTCTCTTCATGAGTAAGACAGGAATGATAGAACCTACTTCCTATGGCAGCTGCCAGGGTTGTGCAGGACAAGCATTCAGTTCAAGGGGTTGCTGAGATGCTGTCAATCCTAAGGCTTAGCATACATCTCTATTCATCTCCTGATCCCTTGAATCCCATCCCATTGATTGGTCAGTGCTCATGAGCTAGCTTTTCCCTCCCAGCTCACTGCACCTCTAAACCATTGCTGAGAGCTAGAATAGGCAAGGTGCTGGAAATCACAGAGGGCTTACAGAGGGAAGCTTCTGAATTCGTTCAAAACGGGGCAGAAAGAAGGGAGGTGCATGTGTGCCCATGAGCAGAGCCTGCCACAAGCGTGGCCGCAGTCAAGGCCAGGGAGGCCAAGCTCTACCGGCAGGAAGACTCCTCTACCTCCACCGTTATCCCAGATCACCCTGAGCTGCCAGGCAACAACTGAATCCCATCAGCAATAATAGATTTATGAGGACAAACTGTACTCAGTACATTTGTTCCGAGAGCTGTGCTGTGAAGCCCGCTCTGATGAATATTTCATATAATAAATCTACTTACAGATCAAATGAATATGTTCCATGGATACACTTATGCAGTAGGGAGCAAATCACAGATACTGCAAATGTCAGTCAGAACAATGAGATCTCTCAAAGAACAAAACAGGTTTTCCAACTGTGACCTAAGAGCCTAGCATCCTCTGGAACCCCCAGCTCAGACCAGGTACCACAAAGCAAGACTAAAAACAGGAAAAGAGGTGGAGTGGGGGAGAAAGGGACACCCCTTTGTCCTTTCCTTCTCCTTTTCTTCTTCTTTTTTTAAATTTTATTGTCAATTTTGTGTACAGAGGGGTGACAGTAACATACGTAAGGTAGTGAGTACATTTCTTATGGAACTTGTTATCCCCTCCCTCATTTTTCTACTTTCCATTCCCTTAATCCCCCCCCACACACACACACCAAGAGTTCATTTTAAAATGGAGCTACAGGAAGAATTTCCATTTAACCTAGATAACTGGCCAAGAGGACACCATAAAACAATGCTTTGTGCCAGTGTGAACATTTGACTTTTACAGATGTAGACAAAAAAGGTAACTTGCTATTTGTAACCCTTATTGATTTATTTGCAATACATATTTTAAAACTTCAAGTCTCATTGGTTATAAAACATCATTTTCTCCACATGTATTCTAGCCTACAGAATAATTTCTTCCTCAGACCCTCCATGTGAGCCAGGGGGAATGGTTCACACCTGTAATCCCTATACTTGGAAGGATGGGGGAGGAAGATGATGAGTCTGAAGCCAACCTGGAGCCCACAGTAAGACCTTGTCTCAAAAAACTAAAAATAAAATAAACCAGTCCTTCATGAGCACCAGCTGCAATGCCTTCATCTACCCGACACAAGGCTGAGTCACCCAGGGCCCGTCACCTCACCAGCCACCTCAGTCATGCAGGATGCGGCAACTTTAAACCCAGCTGAGGTGTATTATTGGAAATGTTACTCTGACCTACAACATTACCCAAGTTATGTTAGAAACTCTACTGGGGTTTTTCATCCAACTATCACCATATATTTGTCAACCCTTATTAACCTTCCTTTCATTAATGATCTTAAAGGATTTTTTATGGTGCATTAAAAAAAAAACTGTCAAGGTCAAGATCCAATAACCCCTTTATGATGAAGGCTCTGGAAAAATTGGGAATCCATGGAACATTCCTCAATACAATAAAGGCTGTATATGACAAACCTACAGTCAGCGTTATACTCAATGGTGAAAAACTAAAGCCATTTCCTCTTAACTCAGGAACGAGACAAGGATGTCCACTCTCTCCACTGCTCTTCAATCTAGTATTAGAATGCCTAACTATAGCAATAAGACAAGATGCAAACATAAAGGGGATCCAAATAGGGAAAGATGAAGTAAAACTCTCCCTCTTTGCAGTTGACATGATCTTGTATTTAAAGAATTCCACAGACTCTACTCCCAGCTGATTCAAAACTTTGGCAAAGTAGCAGGGTATAAAATTAACCCTCAAAAATCAATGGCTTTTCTGTATGCCAACAATGAGAAAAGTGTGGCTGAAATCAGGAAAGCAACTCCATTTGTAACAGCCCCACAAAAAAATGAAATACCTAGGAATTAACCTTAACCAAAGAAGTGAAGGATTTCTATGATGAAAACTTTAAAAACCTGAAAAAGAAATCAAAACAGAACTTAGGAAGTGGAAAAACCTCCCATGCTCCTGGATTGGAAGGATCAACATCATGAAAATGTCAATACTTCCCAAGGCTATCTACAAATTCAATGTGATACCTATCAATATTCCAACCTCATTCTTCAAGGAAATAGAAGAGGCAATCCAAAAATTCATATGGAACAATAAAAGACCCTGAATAGCAAAAATGATCCTTAACAGAAAGACCAGTGCTGGAGGAATATCAATACTAAATCTCAAACTCTACTATAAAGCCATAGTAATCAAAACAGCTTGGTACTGGCACAAGAACAGACCTCAGGACCAATGGAATAAAACTGAAAATCCAGAAATGAACTCACAGACCTATAGCCACCTAATCTTCGATAAGGGAACTAAAAAATTAGAATGGAAGAAAGACAGCCTCTTCAGTAAACGGTGCTGGCAAAATTGGTTAATCACTTGTAGAAAACTAAAGCTATATCCTTATATATCACCCTGCACAAGAATCAACTCCAAATGGATCAAAGACCTCGGAGTCAAAGCAGACACCCTGAAAACATTACAGAAAGAAATAGGAGAAGCCCTAGGTCTCCTTGGCACAGGCCGAAATTTTCTTAATAGAGACCCAGAAACACAACAAATCAAAGAAAGGTTGGACAAATGGGATTGCATGAAACTGCAGAGCTTCTCCATGGCAAAGGACATAGCTAGCAAGATCAATAGAAAGCCCACGGATAGGGAGAAGATCTTCACTAGCCATACAACAGACAAGGGTCTCATATCTAAAATATACCTGGAACTCAAAAAATTAAATCCCCCTACAACAAATCTTCAAAGAAACAACTGCCCAATAAATAAGTGGGCTAATGACTTAAAGAGAAACTTCTCTGAAGAGAAAATAAGAATGGCCAATAAACACATGAAGAAATGCTCAACTTCTCTAGTCATAAAAGAAATGCAAATCAAAACAACATTGAGATACAACCTCACCCCAGTTAGAATGGCTATAATCAAGAACTCAAATAACAACAGATACTGGAGGGGATGTGAACAGAAGGGAACCTTACTGCATGAACAAGTGTTCAACCACCATGGAAAGTAGTATGGAGGTTCCTCAAAAGACTCTACATAGAGCTCCCTTATGACCCAGCAATCCCACTTTTGGATATTTACCCAAATGATCACAAACAAGACCATACTAAAGCTACCAGCACAACTATGTTTATTGTAGCATTATTTACCATAGCTAAGATATGGAGCCAACCCAGATGACTGGATCAAGAAAATGTGGTATATACACACAATAGAATTCTATGCCTCCATCAGAAAGAATGACATTACCCCATTTGTTAGGAAATGGAAAGACTTGGAAAAAATTATATTAAGTGAAGTAAGCTGGGCACAAAGAAACATAGGTCCTAGGGTTTCCATTATTTGTATTAACTAGTATATGTCTGTGACAAGCAGAAAAAAATAGATAAGATGATGTTAAGCAAAATGAACGCCAAGTTAAGGACACAAGTGGTTTTTTCTTTCTTGCTATCATTTCTAACGTATTTATAATATACCACGTGGTCCTTTTGTTGCTTTGTATGTCCCTCTCCCACAGTATAACCCCTGTTTTCTCTGTATTTGATGTTGGTATAATTTGGGGAGCCGAAGGGAAAAAACAACTTGTTTAAATAGGGATACAGGTGAACCCATTGCAGCAATGAAATGTACAAGATTCTATGTCGAACTTTACAATTTAGGTGGGGGGGGGGGCGGTGATGGGGTATGTAGTTTTCGAGGTGGGAGGGAAGGGATGGTAGGGGAAAAACAAAGGAGGAAGCAACAATGTTTGATAAGAAATGTATTCATTACCTTACTCATGTGATTGTAACCCCTCTGTATAGTATTTTCACAATAAAAAACTTATTTTAAAAAAACTGTCAAGGTGATGTGCAGAGGGGTTACAGTTAGATAAGTAATGTAGTGATTACATTTCTTGTTACCCCTTTCCTCATTTTTCTCCCTCTTTCCCCGCCTCAATCCCCCACAAGTTGTACAGATCATTTCCAACATACTGTCTTGTGAGTATCTTAAAGGCCTTTTTATTTTTTTTTTTTTTTTTTTTTTTCTTTTTTTTTTTTTCTTTTTTTTTTTTTTTTTTATTGTAAAGCTACTATACAGAGGGTCACAGTTACATGAGTGAGGTTATGAGTACACTTCCTCTTGAACATTGTTACCCCCTCCATTGTTTTCCCCCTACCATCCCCTCCCTCCCTCCCTTCCCCGAGGTTCTTTTTTTTTTTTTTTTTTTGATTGTGATTAAATGATTACATAATTTCAAAGTCACAAGTTCATTCTAACTTCCCTGGAGCAAATTGTCTACCACAGTCTGTAATATATAACAGTGTTCACATGTTATATACCATATTTGTGATCAGCAGCATGAGGATATTTAGTAGTGGTTCAACCAGATGAGCGGGAGTTCTTTGTTTCTTAAGTCCTGTTAGTTTTGTCGTATCACTAACCTTTTGGATTTAGCATCCACTTATGAGGGAGACCATGTACCGTTTGTCTCTTCGTTCTTGGCTTACCTCGCTCAACATGATTCCTTCTAGCTCCATCCATTTCCCTGCAAATGCCATTATTTTGTCATTTCTAATGGCTGCATAATATTCCATTGTGTATAGATACCACAATTTTTGGATCCATTCATCTGTGGTGGGGCACCTAGGTTGTTTCCATATCCTAGCTATTGCGAACAGTGCTGCAATAAACATGGAGGTGCACGTGTCCTTGTATATTGGTTCCTGTTGTTCAGGGTAGATGCCTAGAAGTGGTATGACTGGGTCGTAAGGGAGGTCAATCTTTAGCTTTCTAAGGACCCTCCAGACTGCTTTCCAAAGTGGTTGTATAAGTGTACATTCCCACCAGCAGTGTAATAGGGTTCCTCTTTCTCCACATCCCCTCCAGCATTTGTCGTTGGCTGATTTGTGGATGTGGGACATTCTGACTGGGGTAAGGTGGTATCTCAGGGTTGTCTTTATTTGCATTTCCTTCACCACCAGGGATGATGAACATTTCCTCATGTGTTTCTTTGCCATTTTTATTTCTTCATTTGAGAAGTCCCTCTTTAGTTCCCTTGCCCATTTAGTAATTGGTTTGTTAGGTTTGGGAGGGATTAGTTTCTTGAGTTCCCTGTATATACAGGATGTTAACCCCTTGTCTGATATATTGCTGGTAAATATTTTTTCCCAATTAGTTGGTTGTCTTTCTAGCTTAGTTGCGATAGATTTAGCTGTGCAGAAGCTTTTTATTTTAAGGTAGTCCCATTTGTCGAGTCTCTCTCCAACTTGTTGTGACCCTGGGACTCTGTTCAGGAAGTTCCTTCCTGTGCCTATTAGTTCAAGCGTCTCTCCTACTCTGTCCTGCAGTAGTTTCAGAGATTCAGGTTTAATGTTAAGGTCTTTAATCCATTTTGAGTTGATGTTGGTGCATGGTGATAGGCTGGGGTCCACTTTTAGTTTTCTGCATGTGGCTGCCCAGTTTTCCCAGCACCAGCGGTTGAAGAGGCTGTGTTTCTTCCATTGTATGTCTTTGGCTCCTTTGTCGAATATCAGCTGGCTGTAGGCCTGTGGATTTATATCTGGATCTTCTATTCTGTTCCATTGGTCTTCGGGTCTGTTTTTGTGCCAGTACCATGCTGTCTTTGTGATTATAGCTCTGTAGTAGAGTTTGAAGTTCGGCATGGATAGCCCTCCCATATTGTCTTTATCCCCTAGAATTGTTTTGGCTATTCTAGGTCTTTTGTTGTTCCATATAAATTTTTGGACTGTTTTCTGTATTTCAGTGATGTACGTCATTGGGATTTTAATAGGAATTGCATTGAATTTGTATATTAATTTTGGAAGTATCACCATCTTTACTATATTAAGTCGGCCTATCCAGGAGCATGGGAGGTCTTTCCATTTCCTAGTGTCTTCTGCAATTTCTTTCTTTAACTTTTTATAGTTCTCATTAAATAGTTCTTTTACATCTTTGGTTAGGTTAATTCCTAAATATTTTATTTTTTGGGAGGTTATTGTGAATGGGGTTGCTCCCTTTATTTCCCTCTCTTCCTGTGCGTTATCAGTGTATAGGAAGGCAACTGATTTTTGTGGGTTTATTTTGTATCCTGCTATTTTGCCGAAGTGACTTATGATTTCTAAAAGTTTGGGGATGGAGTTTTTGGGATCGTGGAGGTATAGTATCATGTCGTCTGCAAAAAGGGATAGTTTCACTTCTTCTTTCCCTATGCGGATCCCTTTAATGTCTTTTTCTTGCCTTATTGCCCTGGCTAAGGGTTCTAGGACTATGTTGAAGAGGAGTGGAGACAGTGGACATCCTTGCCTTGTTCCTGTTTTTAGGAGGATTGGTTGTAGCTTTTCCCCATTAAGTATAATATTGGCTATTGGTCTGTCATAAATGGCTTTTATTGTTTTTAGAAATGTTTTAAAGGCCTTTTTAAATAACAACATTTCACACAAATAATTATGAGGTCAGACCTCCATCAGGAATAAAGACTAAATTTGTGTACGATTTCTTTGCCTCCTTTTATTTTTTTTTATTTTTATTTCTTTTTGTGAGTCGTGGGGCTTGAACTCAGGGCTTGGGCGCTCTCCCTCAGCTCTTCAGCTTGAGCCACAGCGCCACTTCCGGGTTTCTAGTGCTTTATTGGAGATAAGAGTCTCACGGACTTTCCTGCCTGGGCTGGCTTTGAACTGTGATCCTCAAATCTCAGCCTCATGAGTAGCTAGGATTACAGGTGTGAGCCACCAGCACCCAGCTTGCCTCCTTTTATTTTTAATTAATTCTATCAAAGAACTTCTGAAGGTTTCTTAAAACTACAATGTCCTTGTTCAAAATAAAATATATAATGGAGAAAATGCCATGTAACACACAGAACTTCAAAAAGACTCAACTCTTTGGAAGAGGATAGTTTTCAAAAGGCAGAGGAGGGAGAGGAAGCTTGCCTCATTCCACCACACAGCACATGTTCTGCATTTCCAATATTAGAGGCTGGAGAGGCCTAAGCCTGAGGTCAGGCAGGAGCCAGTGCCTCTGCCAGCCCAGCCCAGCACACACTGACACAGAGAGATCAGGACTCCTAGAAACATTCATTGAGGACCTAAAATGAGGCCAAGCCCAGTTTCTATAAAGAAAACTCATTTATCGCTGGGAGTCAGTCCTGGCCACACTTGTGGAGCCAAGAGGGCAGGTGGCAAGGGCAGGCCCTTAGCACCAAAGATGCCAAGAACCAGAAAACCCTGAAGCCTGCCTGAAGAGCACCAGCTACCAACTGTAGAGCTCAGACCACTGGAGGCTGGGCTGGCAGAGAGTGGAGATCTTGGGGAGGAGGGGACAGTGATGCACAAGGCTTAGGGAAGGCTCTGGGGACCTGACAGTCCCTCTGACGCTGCTGAGCACTAGAACCCATCTCCTGCAGGACAGCAAAGAGGGCTCAGCTCGTCCTGAGGGGATGGCCAGAGCTTGGGAGGATCCAGTGGCAATGTCTAAGCTCAGCCAGAAAGCTTGCCATCACTAATACAAGTGTTCCCCTTCAAGTGGCATTTGTCTGTGTCATTATTATGCCATGCATAGGATCGGCTTGGACTCAACACTTCTTAGTGATGGAGACTCAGTGCTTTCAGGATTCAAGAGGCAGAGGGACCCATGAAGTAAAAGCCAGTCCTGGATTTGATGCTAGATTTGAGAAAAGAACGTATTGATGCAGTCCTAAGACACTGGAGACAGCCATCAGCGCCTCTGGCTTTCATGTGCTAGCCACATGAGAAGCTGTTCCAGATCCTCCCACCTGCCATGCCCGGCCATACTGCTGAGCCTCTGCCAGGGCTTCCCCCCAGAAGCTTCCTTCCACACTCCGCGTGCTTAGTGTCCCATCTGCTGATCGTGCTTCATGCTTCTACACTGACAGTCTTCTGCGCTAAAGAGGTCTTAATGTTTAGAAAAAGTCACTAAGTAGGAGCGTACACCCCACAAGGGAAATGGTATCTCCTCCAGGCCAGTCCCCTGCCTTCAGCCCTCCCCCTGGCCTGGGTAGATACCCAGGAAGACATAGAGAGGCAGCTGACCAGCACTTAGCACATTTCCAACTAAGAGCTGCTTCTTTCCTCTTGGGACCAGGTCAGGTTCCATCTTCGTCCTGCCCCACAGCATTCTTCAGGACAAAGGGAGGAATAAGCACATCACAATGGACTTGCTCTGACAGCAGACAGGACAGACTGGTCTCCTCAGCCTCCACCTAACACGGGCCAGCTTCACAAACACTGCTAACCTTAAAGGAAGAAAAGAAGTTTCCTTACTGATCTAAGGATGTGAAGCCTTACTGCTATGAGGGAAAGAAAAATCTGCTAAAACAACAACAACCACAACAACTGGCAATCTTTAAATCCTACATACATACCAAACCCTTGTACGACTCAGGGACTTTGCATTGGCTGTCTTCTCTGTCTTCTCTGTTGTGTCTAGATCCTTCTAGCCCTTCTGGTATCTGGTATCTGGTGCAAATGCAACTTCCTGAGATCTGAGAACATTTCCCAAACTACAGAAAAGAACAAACCATGTAACGGAGCATAGCAGCTCTATGCCACAGGGAGAAGAAAGCCAGGACACAGGGAACACCAGGCCACTACAGCCCTCAAACCAGGTTCCCACCTGGACCTGCCAGCCTCCCCAGGCTCCAGTCCAGACCACTTCCCAATTGCAGAAACCAAAGTGAGTGAGCAACATGTACATAGCAAAGAGCCACAAAACATGATTCAACCTTCATGCTTCTGACACTAGGTCCAGCAAGGGGACAAGGGGCGATCTGGGGGTTGCATGGCAAATCACTAGAGGACCCAGACCTACTGCCAGACCTTAGAGCCATTTCCTCCAGCCTGGCACAGGTAGGCAAGGGCAGGCCAGTGGGAAGCTACAGCTGAGGATGCTGAGTCCACACTGGGCAGCCACTGCACCTGTACCTGGGCATCTTCCTCACTGCTCTCATCTCAAAGGTGCTACAATCTATGGCACACTGACCCAAGTCTAAAGTCTGCAGGGGCACCAAGGAGCGTGCACATTTATCCTCCCAAGTTTCCTTCCCATCCTGTTCCCAAAGCTGCCTCCTGTGTCTGCCTCCTGTCTCAAAGGCAGCAAGACCTACAGCAAGAGAAAGGAACCCAGTCTGGCTGTCGGGAGGGCGTGGAAGGGGGAAGGCATGGCCAGTATGGAGAATACAAGAGTGTGCTACGAAGCTGAAGGTGCTTCTATCCCAGGACAGCTAACACCCCTCATGTGAGCACACACACCTGCATGTAGAGGTGTGTGCCTGGTATTCACTGAGGCAAGGCTTCTAGTAACAAGAGGAATAGGGCAAACTGAGGTGTGCCTGTAATGAAATACTACACGGCAGTTAAACCAGTAAGCCAGGTGCCAGTGGCTCATACCTGTTATACTAGCTACTCAAGAGGCTGAGGTCTAAAGATTAAGGTTCAAGGCCAGTTCAAACAGAAAAGTCTATAAGACACTTATCTCCAATTAACCTCCCAAAAGCCAAAAGTGGAGGTGTGACTCAAGTGGCAGAGTACCAGTCTCGAGTGAAAAAGCTAAGGGTCAGCAGCCAACCCTTGAGTCCAAGCCCCAGGAGTGGCAAAAAAGAAAAAGAGAAAAAGAAGAAAAAGAAGCAATAAGACCATATGTGTTCACAGGGCTAAATCTCCAAACCATCCTTTTCAGTAAAGGGCCATTTATATAACTTCCTGAAACCACAAAGCACAATAGACAAATGTTACACATACATCTATAGGTCATAAAAGCAAAAATACAAAACAAATTCCACAAAACACACCAACCTGTCATGTGGGGCAGTCAGCAGCTGTGGGGCAGAGGACAGGGAAGACACAGGATAGGCTTTAGCGATAGCTGTAATATTTTACTTCTTAAAAAAATAAAACCTGAAACAAATTCAGCAAATTGTCAGCGGCTATTTAACCTAAGTCGCAAGAGAGCAGTATCTTTATTTCCTTTTCCTGAGTTTTTCTGTGTTGGTTTGTCTCGTCATTAAAACTTGTGAGTGCATTCATACGATTCTACATAAGAGTAGAGCAGGTCTGTGCAGTGTAAGCTGGCAGGCAAACTTGGCAATGACATGTCAGCAAGTGAGCAATGAAGAACAGTCCTACTACCAGGTCCTCACTTCCACATATTCACTCTGGCTTCAGGTCACAAGCCTGTGAAATGCTCCTTGTGAACAATCAAGGAAGAACATTGAGGAACGATTCAAAAGAAAAAGGAAAATCATAGAGAGAGACATTTTCTGTGTCCAAAAATAAATCAGACACCTATAGGACAGTTTACGAGAAAAAAAAAATATGACAACAACCTATACTATGGTCCTGTGAATGACAAGCACAAAACAGAAGAGCAGCATGGGAAACAGTATGATCGATACCATCACACGTGGGTTCCACAGGAATCGAAATGAGCAGAGGACAGAATTCCCCTGCCACACCAAAATTAGGGCCACAAGTGACAAGGGCCCAAGGGGCACATGGGAAAATGAAGATGGTTCATGCCACACCCTCTGTGGCATGAGGGCTCTTTGTAGGGTGCGCTGTCAGCTCCCAGCCCTAAGTCCTTCTCCCCCCCCCACCCCACCCCCCACATTCTCACAACTCTTTCCCATCCTGGGCCAGGCTTTGTCCACAGAGCCAAAGTTAGCCTTGCTTGTTTCCAGGCTTCATTAAATTCCCTTATGAGTTCTACAAACTAAGTCCAGATGCTACACAAGTCACAGAAAAGGGCTCAGAAGCCAAGAGTTCTAGAAACCCAAGGTTCAACAACAAGCTCAGATTTCATTCCCCAAAGCCAACTGCTTAAGACACAGTTTTCGTCTCATAAAAGAAATGTTTTTTACTTCCAGCTCCTAGTGTTAAGAGAGTGACTAAGTTCAGGTTCTCATGCCTCTGATCAAAGCAAAAGCTGCTCAGTGAAGTCTGAAGAACCTGGAATAGAGACTGAACCAATCTATCAAAGGTCTCCCATCCTCAGGAAGGCTGTTCACCATATTCAATTCTCTATGTAGGCCCCAGCATGGCTGTTATCACAAAAATGATGCTCTCAGTGTCCAGGAACTCCACATAGGAAGCACCATCTGGCTGGGCTGCAGAGTGGACGGTGCCCTGGAGTCTAGGCAGCATAGCTTGCCTCCCAGAGGGCTCCCACATGCCAGGCTACCAGCCCCCTCTTGGTCACGTGGGCCCATACTATGAGACTAACAGCAAGCCCACAAGCACAGCAATGCAGAATGCAGCACTCCAGCCATGATGCTGATGCCCAGGACCAGAGAGAGACCAAAGTCCCACCATATACCTGTTCTTCTTTCTTTGGGCCATATGTGCCCCATACCATTGTTACCCAACATCCCTACCAGAGGTGTAAAAGCAACGAGTCTGCCTGATCAGTCATGGATCAAAACTCTAAAATTACAATGAAAATAAACTTCACTTTAAAATAGTTGGTGGGGCTGGGAAGGTGGCTCAGTGGTAGAGCGCTTGCCTTGCATGCATGAGGCCCTAGGTTTGATTCCTCAGCACCACATAAGCAAAAAGAAAAAAGCCGGAAGTAGCGCTGTGGCTCAAGTGGTAGAGCACTAGCCTTGAGCTGAAGAGCTGAGGAACAGCGCCCAGGCCCAGAGATCAGGCCCCACTACCGGACCCAAAAAATAAATAAAATAAAATAGTTGGTAATCTCAGGTATTTGTTATAGTCATGGAGAGGTGACCGACAGACAGATGTGAAATTCAGGTTTAGAGGCACTGGAAGACCTTACTTATAGAAGCCAGGACAAGAGAAAGACCTAGAACTTGGAGTTGTCCATCCCTGAGGCCAACAGAGACTCTGAACAGACCAAGTGGCTCTCTAAGCTGTCTAAGGTGAGAGTCCAGTTGAGCCCCTACCTCCTCCAGGCCAGCATCATGTTTCTTCTTGGTACTATAAGGAGGATAGTTGAGAAACCCAGGAAGAAGTCTTTAAAACCCATCTGCATCATCCTGGCTGGTCTCAGGCTGGACAATTTCCTATACAAGAATTCGTGTCAAGAGGCCTATGGGAGCTTTCTTTATCATCACAAAGCCCCTCTGGATGCCTTAGGACCCCAAATCCCACCAACCTGAGAGTCTTGCTCACAGAAAGTCTGAAGACTAACAGTGCCCAGCAGCCCTTCCCCAACTCCCACCAGAAAACAGGGACACAACTCACATACCCGCTGACACCTGGCTGCCCATCTGCACTGGCATCTACCTCCTGCAATGAGTCTGGGCTGCCATCCACTGCACCAGGCCCCAGCCTACACTACCTTCTCAAGACAGAATCAAAGAAATAAGCCAGCGCTGCCCTGCAACCACGTGTGCGCCAAGGCACAGCTTAGCATAGCAGGAGCCCAAAGTGGGGGAGGGGCAAGGTTAAGGGGGTGGCCAGAGGTGGAACCTCATGTATTGGTACCATAGCGGCATCTGAAGGAATAAAAGAGCTAAAGACAGAATGGAAAGATGGGTGGTGCTTCAAGAGAAGTGCCTGGGCAAAGTCCCAGGGGTATGAACTCCAGGCCGTCACAAGTGGAGCTACATGACAACCAAGCATCCTGGTGTGGCCAGACAAGCATGAGCTCTGCAGCTGCCTCTTCATGGGCTCCTGCTTCATGATTCTATTAAGCCAGAGGGCCAAGTACTTACTCAGCTCAACTCCTCTTCCCCTGCTCCTTCCTCCCCTCCTGGTCCTGACTCTCCTGCCAGGAACAGGGAGCAGAGACAATGTTACCAGCTGGCTTAGGTCCTTCGTCTCTAAGATAGGCATGGCACTTTCTACTAATTTACCACGGATGCACATCCTCAAAGCTCCCACAGACAGGTCTCCATCCTCATGCAGCCTCAGGCACCCCAGGAAAACCCTGCTCCTCAGAAAACAGTGTCCTGAGCAGCCCAAAGCCAAGTTAGCACTATACTGGATCCCAACTCACCTACCTGTGCATGTGTCAGGGCCAATGCAGCCCACCCTGAACAGAATTCAAGGAGCCTGAACATTTAGGCAGCTCCTACGGAGCCTACATTTCAGACAAAGATGATCAGGCAAGAGCTTGGGCTACCTCAATGAATGCAGTCTGTGGGGTAGGAGCTCCAAGGGATGAAGTCCAAGCAAGACCCAGGATATGAACAAGATCTTAGAGTTTGTGGGTCCATGTAGGGGAGTACAGACCAGACCAGCAGGCTTGGTGTTTTAAATCAATTACCCCTAAAAAAGATTATGAACAACTGGTATGTGAAATCAGACCAAAAACAAACAAATAAATAAAAAAAAAATTAAGAGGCGAACAAAACATCATTTATTTTATTTTTTGGGGGGGGGGGGTGGGGAGGGAGTCTGGTCGTGGGGCCTGAACTCTGGGCCTGGGCACTGTCCCTCAGCTCTTCAGCTCAAGGCTAGCGCTCTACCACCTGAGCCACAGCGCCACTTCGGCTTTTTTTCTTTTTGCTTATGTGGTGCTGGGGAATTGAACCCAGGGCCTCATGCATGCAAGGCAAGTGCTCTACCACTGAGCCACCTTCCCAGCCCAACATCATTTATTTTAAGCAAGTTTAAACTGGAACCTCCTAGAAACTAGAGTATTCACAGAAGACCATCCCACAAAAACTAGAGCAGGACCACTCCCATGTCCACACAAGACTATCAAGCTCTCCCACCGTGACAAGAAACAGCACTAGGGACGAACACTGGGGGCCTCCTCCTCCCAGCAGAAAGAGCACTGTGGGTGCAACTGAGCAAGGCACAGTGTTCCTGCTCCAAGAAGGACCAACTGTGCACTGTCAGGGAGGGATGGGCTGGAGAAGGAAATAACATTAGAGTTTGGGCTGGGAAGGTGGGTCAGTAGAGTGCTTGCCTCGTACGCAGGAGGCCCTGGGTTCGATTCCTCAGCACCACATAAACAGAAAAGGCTGGAAGTGGCACGGTGGGCCAAGTGGTAGAGTGCTGGCCTTGAGCTGAAGAGTTCAGGGACAGCACCCAGGCCTAGAGTTCAAGCCCCATAATCGACAAAAAACAAACAACAACAACAACAAAAAATTAGAGTTTGGGAGAGTGTGGAGGATTCCAAAAACCTGAAGACAACCTATTGCACCTGGGCAAACATTGCCTGCAAACTAGCTACACTGCCCTTCAGCTGAATCATTCTTCCTGGAATGCTGAGGAAGTGTCCCTGCTCCCCACACACCTACCTAACTCAGGCACCATTTAGTAGCAGTATTGTTTACCAGCCACCTGCCATGTGCCGGGCCCAGCACTGCCTCATAAGGAGTCATGTGTGGAGGCTCACAAATGTAACTCGGGACTCAGGGCCACAGGGTCCCCTCATATAGGAGACTATATTTGAAGTCTCAGGCACCTCCCCTGCAGCATCTTCCTGATCCTTCCAGGGAAACAAATGTGAGGAACAAAATGCACTGGCAGCTGCAGGACTGGGGAAGAGAAGACTTGGTGGTGGGGGAAGGAGAGGGAGGGGAGAGAACACAGCCTGTGGCCTGACATGAGCAACAGAGGCTAGACTCAGGACACTTTGTCCCACCAGTGGAGGACTGCTTAGTTGGGGCTGCTTAACAGTAATCACCCTAATAAATAAAACAAATGGCTTTCATTTAGAACACATTAAGTTAACAGCAGGCATTGTGCCAGCTGGCTCTGCGGCTTGGAACCAGTACAGAGTGGTCTTGGAAGCAGGGCATAAAGGTCAACACCCCTGCACCTGCAGGAGAGGGGCGGGCGTGACCCTGCTGGGGGTGTTCTTGACCAGCCTTCCACAGCCCATAGGAACCTGGGAGTGGCCCTGGGAACAAGACTGAAGTCTTGGGAGGGAAGTTTTGAGGACTGGCTGCAGAGTCTTTGGATTCAGATTCAGAAAGCCTGTGGATCCTGAGCCTCTCAGATTCAGAAAGCCTGTGGATCCTGAGCCTCTCAGATTCAGAAAGCCTGTGGATCCTGAGCCTCTCAGATTCAGAAAGCCTGTGGATCCTGAGCCTCTCAGATTCAGAAAGCCTGTGGATCCTGAGCCTCTCAGGCCAACACCAGGAATCCTTCCCTCTCCACCAGTCTCGCCTCCTCACAGGATGGGCCTGTGGGAGCCTTGAGATTCCACAATTAGGCCCCTAGACCTGCCAAGGGTAGAGAGGGGATCCAATTCCCCTCCGGGCCCACAGGGCACCCGACACCCAGCCCTGCGCTCAGACACATTTCCCACATTGAAGCGAAACCCCTTCGGCCATGGCTGGCGCAGGTGGCACAGAAAAGACACACTGGGTTCTAGGCAGGCCCAAGGGGCACAAAGCCTGCCCATCCACACTGCCTGTGCTGCCAAACGCAACGCCCCGCCGGCCAGCCTTCCTCCAGAGGCCTCAGCAACGCTGGTTCACCCCTGGCAGGAAGGAAATGACGGCCCTTCGCGGTCGCCCCGGTGCTTCAGTCCCCCAAGCCCCGGGGGCGGGGATGGAGGAGGAAGCGGGGAGGCGGGAAAGGCTCCCCTGGCAGGTCTGAGGACGAGGCGCCAGCGCGGTGCCATGGCGCCCTCCTGTGGTCACTGCTGGGCAGTGGCCTTGGCTGCTTGGCATCTGGGCCACACAGGCCTGGAGTCTTCCTCTTCCTCCTCCTCCTCTTTCTCCTCCTCCACCCGCCCCTCTCCCCTGCACGTGGTGGTCACGAGGTCCCATGCAAGGCACAGGATAAACAAGTGAGTCCTCCAAGGCACACACTCCCCCAGTCCTGGCTCCCAACTAGACTCTGGCACTTTACAGTCTGGAGAGCTGGCCCCAGCATGGGTCTGCCTCCAGGAAGTCAGGCAGGAGGGTCAGCCAGTTCCAGGGAAATCACTAAGGGAGACAAGGCTGAGCTGGACCCAGCAGAGGCTAGCACTGGTACAGAGGAACCCAGCTCTGTGTGCACTACCTCCCTGCCTGGCTGAGACTCAAGGTCTTGGCTAGGCTGAAGATGCTGCACCAAAACCCGAGTTCCCTTCCTTCTCCTGCTGCTGGTAGCTATGTCATACCCTCTAGGCACTGACAGCAGCCCAGTCTTGTTCTCACACCATCTCAGGCATGGCTGATGGCTTCCCCTCTGTCCGAAAGACACCCAAGGCTGCCAAGAGGCCTCCTCCAGCCAGAGCCGGCTGCCCCAGTGAGATGAATGTGAAAGTGCATGAACCTTTAAGTACCCAGCAAATAGCACTTTGTTTCCTCATCAGTCTTCACAACAGTAACACCTCCTGGCTGGCCTGAGGTATAACATGCTACATGCCTCAGAAATGGCCAATGAATGTTTCCCAAAATGGTTCAAAATCTTTCAGGCAAGGGAGAAGAGAGTGGAAGTAATTGATTTTTCTTGTAAAACACACTCTGGCTGGGCGCTGGTGGCCCATGCCTGTAATCTTAGCTACTCAACAGGCTGAGATCTGATGATCGAGGTTCAAAGCCAGCCCAAGCAGGAAAGTCCATGAGACTCTTATCTCCAAAAACCCACTAGAAAACCGGAAGTGGCACTGTGGCTCAAGCGGTAGAGCCCTCTCCTTGAGCTGAAGAGTTCAGGGACAGTGCCCAAGCCCAGAGTTCAAGCCCCATGACCGACCCAAAAAAAAAAAAAACCACACACACACACACTCTGAAATGACAAAAATGTTCTGAAATGAGTGGTTGTGGGAACCCTAGGACCCTGTGGAGTATTTTTCTGCCACCAGAAAACTGCTGGTGTTGTGTTTGCTTAGGCTGGGTACTTGACCTTCAGTAGCAATCTGGTCAAAATACAGGAAGGATTGACTGAGGGTCCTTATCTCACTGCTTTATGGTGATCTTGGTCTGTTACCTAAACGACTTATCTTACTGCTTCCACTAGTCCAGAAATCTACCTCTTGGAATGTGCCCTTTTTGATCTGTCCCTAAAGTTAGCCCCAGGGCAATCTGTCCTAATAAGGGTAGAGGATAGGGGAGACCGATTCAGTTTAACCATTTCTGTCTGTTAGAGTCATTCCTCATTATGAAACGATACTGCATGGGCAATTCTTCATCCTTCACCCCCATAGCTGCTGGACAGAGCCAGCTGTACTCATGGTTGTGTAATCTTATAAATATTCTTCTAAAAATCGCTGAATTTCATACTTCAAAGGGGTGAATTTTATGGTATATGAATTATATCTCATTCTTTAATTGCAAAAAAAAAAAAAAATAAGTATCTTAAGAGTGTCCCTGTTAAGTCTACTTGGTAAAACATAGTGTTTTCAAATGGCCTCACTAGCATTATCCCCACCTCTGGTCCTCAGCTCCACCCAGACCTGAGCTCCTCCCTACCCCAGAGTTCCCACCGTATAGCTAGATGGCCACTCACTCTCTTCCCCACCAACCTACCTGTGCTACCCAGAACTACCCACCTGGATGGGGGCAGACGCCATATTTCTCCCTCTCCAAGAAGAGTTAGGACACCTCTAATAAACCTTATAATCTTTCTCCTGTCCCTGCCTGCCTCCACGTGGTCTTCTGGAATGGTCGTGATGGATCCTAACAGGTATAGAATGCCAGCCTCGTCTCAAAGAACCTCTCAATCCAGGACACATTTCTCTATCCATCTATTTCTAGACCATCACAATGTAGCCAAAGGCTCCACTTAGTGCAAGAGGCCTAATGCTGGGCTAAGCCAAAGCATCCTCTGGAGTCCCAAGGTCACCTGCCTTGTGAATGAAGACAGCCAGAGTCAGGGTTATCACTATCAGGCTTTTCTGAAGCCCCATGAGGGAGCCCTTTCAGGCCACTCATCAAGTTGAGGGGAAGCTGTTTGTTTTCAGAGGATCAAACCCAGGGCTTTACTGATGCTCTCTACCTCTGAGTTATACCCCCACCCAAGCTCTAGCAATGAAAGGAACTGGAGAATCCATCACCATAGCTGCAGAGCTCTAATACTTGCCAACCTTAGTGCCTCCTTGGCCCAGGCTGCCCCCTGGAACCCAGCAACTGCCTATAAGTGAGAAGCACATGTATTGCCACCTTTTCCTAACTTGTCAAGGAGGATGCAGCCTCGGGCACCTGACAGGACAGCTGGGCTGCAACAGCAGCGTGTGGTCCATGGAGATCTGCTCCAGGATATCTTAGCTTTAATCCACTGCTAGCAGTACTTACTGAGCGCCTAAGATGTGCCAGGAACTGGAACTGCACTGTGAGGGGGAGAAAGCAGACTTCTACCTGTTATTCTGTGTTTCAATTTGGTGAATGCTCTATTAAACCAACACTCTTGGCTTCTTGCCCCCCGTCCTTACATCCTCTCCCCTGTCACATCTACCAACTCTTCCTTAAGAAGGGAAACTTATCTGGTGGGGGAGTTTTGGAAATCCCTGCTTCTCTTCTTCTGCCTGTCCCTGAAGGGAAGCCAGTGGCTCTCCAGTTACCTCCCTCTCCAGAGGTCAACTGACTTCAAGTCAATCTTCCCTGCTAGTAAACTGCCCTCTGGACTTTATAAGAAAGAGGTGCTCCTTACAAGGGAAATGCAGCACAAAGAGGAAAACATTGGCCTGAAAGCTGGGCCAGTCCCAACTAGGTCAGTAAGTCTCCAGGCAGCCTTGGCAAGTTTCCTCACCTGCTATATATGCTCTTGAAGATCTTTGCTGACGACAATTGCTAGTTTCCTTCCTAATCATCACAACTAAAAAAATAATTCTCTCTATAAAATGCACTCACACATGTAAGACATGGTGTTAAGGGCTAGGGTCATGGTACTTGAGGGATGTCCTTAAGAGGTTTGTAGACTAGCAAGAGAGATACATAACTATATAAATACCACTGTGACAAATGCTACAAGAAAAAGCACCCAGGGCTGTAAAAGTGTGGAACAAGAGCTCCACAAAAGTTTACCAACGAAACCCACTGAGCTAAAGCAAGACAGGAGTTAAGATGGGAGAAGGGGTGGAATTCCAGGCAGAGGGAAGGGGAAGTGTGAAATAGGTTTTCATATTGAGAGAAGCATTCCAAATCTGATGAAGTTAAATCACACATTAAAGCAAGTCCTTTAGATTTACACATTTAAAGGAAAAAAGAACACCTTTAATCACACACAGAAAACAGATTCACACAAAAGATGGATTCACAAGCAATAGGAACAATGCGATCCCAGGACTGATAAACCCTTACCTGCCCACTGCCCTGTAGCTAGCTAGAATCCTTACCCTGATCCTCACCTCTCAGGTCTCAACAGAGAAGGTGGCAGTTTCATTTGCAAGCCTCCTTTGAGGGCTGTGGCTGTCAGAACTGAACCCTGCAAGAGGAGCAAGTCAAACCAGGAAACACATACTCCAAGACAAGAGCTGGTCCTGAGGCTGGTCCCACACCTGAGCCGTTACTTATGGCACCAACTATGGGCCAAGCATCATACATAGGGACAGGTGATATGACATAAAACAACAGCGCCAGAGTGGTACCAGAAGGAAGAAGAGGAGGTCATACTTTTCAGCTGGGGGTTCCTAGCGGCAATGAAGCTACAGGGAGCCCAACTCCAGGTCCTGGATTCTTAGCCTCCTAGAACATGAAATCCTGGCGCAGATATCAGGAATGGACAGCTATGCAGGGTTGGACACAGACTGTGCCCAGGAGGTAGGAACATTCTCAAGGGAAGTAGAAACTGAGTAAAGAGCGGCTGAAAAGCCAGGTGTGGTGGCTCAGCATATAATCCTAGCTACTTGGGAGGCAGAGATGGAGGATGCACAATAGCTGAGCACTTGTCTGTCATCCGCAGCAACACAAGGAAGCACAACAAAGAAAATCAAAGAGCAAAGAGGGAAGAAAGGAAGAAAGATAGGCCAGGAATCAGATTGCTTATAGCATCATGCTCACACAGAGCCCACCAGTACCTCTGTTCAGTAACACTATGTAGATATTTATGAATTTTAGTTATATTAGCTATGTTTAGACAAAAGACTGCTTTTTTGTTCCAGTACAAGGGTTTGAGGGCAGAGCTTTGAGCTTGCTTCGCTAGCTACTAGCTCAACTGGCACTCTACTATTTGGACCATACCTCTAAGCCTACTTTTGCTTCTTATTTTAGAGATGGAGTCTCTAGGACTTGTCTGCCATGGCTGCTTTTAAACTGTGATCCTTAGATCTCAGACTCCAGAATAGCTAGGATGACAGGCATGAGCTACCAGCACTTGCTAGATTTTTTACTTTTATCTATTTAGTATAGTTCTGCACACAAGATCCCTATACTGTTAAAGTGATTTATATGAGTGCCTCTGTGTGTGCTAAATGTCTTAACTTTGTAAAGAGGAGTCGTGATAT
Organism: Dipodomys spectabilis; assembly: GCF_019054845.1. Lineage (NCBI taxonomy): Eukaryota > Metazoa > Chordata > Mammalia > Rodentia > Heteromyidae > Dipodomys > Dipodomys spectabilis. The sequence goes on along the minus strand of NW_024870694.1, from coordinate 11,349,248 downwards.
AAGGCATCCCCAGGGCTTCATAAGAATGGTCTCTTTTAGAATTTGTACTCTGTTGCAGCAAGTGGTTAATTTTGCCCTGGTCCTATGAGCTTCTGCATGCAGAGGCAAAGTCTGTTTCTTTATAAGTATCCCTCATTTCTAACACAGTACTCAGCACATAGTCCATATTCAATAAGTGATTATTAAAATAATAGATGATGCTTTACACTAATTTGTGTTATATTCCATATGGCTATTTTAATAAATCTGGTCCTTCACACGCAAAAAAACAAAATCAAAGAGCAGGCCAGTATAGGCATAATAGAGGGAGACCTTACCTGAAAAATAACCAATGCCAGAAGGGACTGGAGGTATGGCTTAAGTGTCAGAGTGCCTGGCTTGAAAGCATGAGGTCCTAAAGTCAATACTTAGTACTTCAAAAGAAAGAAAAGTGAATGAGGACCCAAGAGGAAGAAGGACCATCCTGGGTAGAAAGTACAGATGGGACATAAATTGGCTGAGCATGGTGGTATATGACTATAATTCCAGAACTCAGTAGGATGAGGCAAGAGGATTCAGAGCTTGAGGAAATTCTGGGCTATGACACTATGTTTCAAAAATAAACCAAGGAATAGACACAATAGGCCAAACACAGCTAAAGATGTATGACAGGCTCACAACACAGCCCCACCAAGAAACCAGAACTTGATACATGCCTGCTCCCATACCATTTAAGATATGTCCCCTACATAGGACAAACAAGCCCATCAGAAAAGGACATCAGGACCAGAAGGGATTTCTTACTATAGAAAGGCCAAAAGTTTAAGACCTGGAGTTTTGCAGCTAGGTGAACCCTTGCTTCCTGGCCTAGGGCAACAAGTGGCCACCACAATCCCAAGTGGAGGAGCTCCCCCTTAGTCATCAGACTCCCAGGTCCTCTGAGACACTGCTTTGGCCTTGCTGCTCTTCCTCCAGGCTCACATCCAACTCCATAGTTTAAGATCACTTACTCTTCCAATCAAAAGAAGAAGAAAATTTGGACTCCTCCGTACCACCAACAGGTCAAAACTTGCTAGGGCAAGCATGCAGTCTTGAACAAGGAGATCCAGGCAGTGAAGAGGAAGGACAGGAGAAGTGGAGCTGCCTTGGAGGCAGGCTGATCCAGCCTGCAAGACAGGCTGCTTTCCCTAGATGGTACCTGTAGCTCTTAGAACTTTCTCTTCCTCACTAGGAGGAACCACAGCTTCTCTAACTGGGCTCCTGACCCTTGGAGGCTGGGGGTAAGGAATCACTGGAGAGAATATGACATGGTTCACACTGGACCTGACTAGCTCTGCCTGAAAACCCTTAAATGCTACTGAGAGATGCCAGTGCAACTTGGACACTTCCAGAAGCCTCACCAAGACTGTCCAGCAGATGTTGCTCGGATGACAACTGATGTCTTCAAATGACCACTTCCACTCTGAGAAGTGAAGGAACGTAAAAAGAGGTGCAGATCCTGAAGGCATTGCAACTGATCTCCGCAAGGTGTGCAAAATGCGGGTGTGCTTAATCTCCGATTGGGGGGGGGGGGGGAGAGAGCAGCGAGAAGCTAGGCCACCAGCTATGGCAGCAGCCTTACTTTTGCAGCACTGGGACACACCCCCAGCCTAGGCCTCCACTGAGAGCATGTTGAGGAGCAGACGGGTAGAGGAGTCTGGGCTACAGGCTGATAAATCAGACAGCACAGGAAAGTCTCTCCCCATTCCCTGACAGAAGCAAGCCTAGACCGCGGGAGAACGCGCGTGGGCCACCCACCAGGGGAACCACGGCTGCGACCCCAGCTCACCTTGCACTTAAAGCCGGCGGCCGACGGCAGGAGCTCCCGCAGCAGGCCTTTGGCCACCTCGCGGCTGGCCTCCTCGCTCACGAAGTGCAGGTTCAGCACCTCGTGCGCCTCGAACTTGGCGAGGCGCAGCAGCGAGCGCAGCGCGACGCGGGCCTTGGCCTGCAGCGCGGCGTTGTGCTCCGCCTTGGTGAACATCATCAGAAGGTGATAATCCAGCGGGCCGGCCCCGCCGCTCTCCAGGCTCTTGGCCTTGGCCCCCGGAGGCGGCGCCAGGGACGCCCTGGCCAGCTCGAGCGCGGGCGGCGAGGGCGCGGCGGGGACCCCGGCGCGGGCCTCCTTCAGCCTCTTGGTGGCGCTCGAGAAGGTCTCCCGCCCCGAGCCCAGGTAGTAGAAGGCACAGACGGCCAGCGCCGCGGCCAGCAGCAGCGCGCAGTAGTGGGAGCGCACCGCGCCCAGGCGCGCCATGGCCCGAGCGCATGGGGGCGCGCCCCGGAGGAGGCTCATGCGCCCCGAGTCCGCAGGCCCAGCGACCGGGAAGGCCTCGGAGACACTCTCCCCCGGCCACCTAGCCCTCGCGCCAGGCGGCGGCCATGGCGGGGGCGGGGCGAGGCTGCCGAAAGCCAATCAGGGGCGCGGAGGCTCGGGAGGCAGGGCCAGCGCGTGCCCGGCGCCCGCGGGGTCCTAGATTCAGAGGAAAGGAGAACCCCGAGGCCCGTGCGAGGTCCTGCAGCCCCGGAGAAGGGTGGCCAGCTAGACAGCTGTGTGAACAAGGGCTCGCTTCCCCCTGGCCCAGTCCAAGAGACTGGACGGTGAAGCTGATCCGTGAAGGAACGGAGATACCCCCAACTCAGGACTTTCAGTTAGCAAAACAGATATGCTAGAGAAAAAAGACATGGGACTTACAAAAGATACTATTTATTTTTTCTATTTATTTATTTTGTGGCACTGAGGAATCGAACCCAGGGCCTCATGCATGCTAAGCAAGCAGGCTACCACATTCCCAGCCCCAAGGGAAAGCTTTTATCTGTACTTTCTAATTGTTTTTGAAAGATTTATTGTCCTCTTTCCTGCTCATTCACCTCTGGGAGAATAGCTGTGGCTAAGGATTTTAAACTAGAAAGCTCCTTTCCATTTCACGCTAAAATGATGACGCTTGAAGTGGAAATCTCCCCATAACCCATATATTTGGCACCTTTACAACAGACCCGAGGTAATCTGTGAGACCCTGCTACCCCAAATGTAGCGATCATTCAGAGACCCTGAGTTGTAGTACTCAAGATTGTGGTAGCACACACACACACACACATAATATGTATATAATTTTTTTTCAACAGGCTTCAACATGGTAAAAAGCCTAAGCCAGGTTTGGTGGCTCATGCCTGCAAACCTTGTTAGTTACTCATGTGGTTGAGATCCATCCAAAGGAGGATCACAGTTCTAAGCTAGGGGATGGGGGGAATTCCCAAGACCTACGTAGGAAGATGAATAGGAAGATTGAGGTTCAGGAAACCTATGCAAAATATGAGGTGCTATTTCAAAAGTAATCAGAGCAGGGGCTGGGAAGGTGGCTCAGTGCTAGGGTGCTTGCCTTGCAAGCCACTGGGTTCTATTCCTCAGCACCACATAAGCAGAAAAAGCTGGAAGTGGCGCTGTGGTTCAAGTGGTAGAGTGCTAGCCTTAAGTTGAAGAGCTGAGGAACAGTGCCCAGGCCCAGAGTTCAGGCCCCACAACCTAAAAAAAAAAAAAAAAAAGTAATCAGAGCAAAAGGCTGGAGGTGGCTCAAACGGCAGAGGTCTTGCCTACCAAATATACAGCCCTGAGTTCTCTTAACAGAATCACACCAAGATAACTTGCTACGGTCATACAGCTAGCCTGTGGGCGTTTTTGACCCCAGTCAGACACTGCCAGACAGCTAAGTACAAAATCAACTAATTTCAGTCTTCTAAGAATCAATGGTACACCAAGAGTTCTGAATTAAACCTGAATAAGTAGTCTGGATGTGTGAAAGTTAGATGTGAAATGCATGAACCAAGGTGCACAAATGGACCTTTCAGTTTAGGAGGCCAGTCCACTATTTTTCAAAGTGTTAGGTGAAGCTCACCTTTCCCAGGACCACCACTTTTTTTTTCAACTCTCATTCTTTTCAAATGAAGCAACACTTCTGACAACACCAGACCTATGCAACACCAGACCTATGAAACAGACCTGACAAGTTCAACATATACTAACTACCATGGAGTAGGAGGAAGGCTAAACTCCTCTATAGAATTGCCACGTTGTCATTTGATGTTCCCAACTCTATCAGGGACCTCTCCCACTGTATGTATGTGTGTATGTATATATGTGTGTCTGTGTGTGTAAATGGGGGGGTGTATATGCAATATAACATTTATATCCAACATATATGAAAAGTTTAACCACCATAACTTTTCTAGAATATTTATAAATATTAAGCTTCATATTAAACCTTCAGATCTTGGTTTATATGACTACAAAAACAGTCACTAAACACCTTCCCATCTAGTGTCGGGACTTGGACCTATCTTCAACCATTCCCTGAGGGCCATTCACATACTCTCAAGCCTGATCTTGCTCCTCTGCAAAATAGAAAAACTCCAATAGGAGATATTATCTTTTTTTCAACTAAACTTACCTCCATTACCTAACAATATCTGATATGTTGAATGAGCCTAAAAATATACCCACCCATCAAAACATTTTTCACTTTTTTTTTTTTTTGGTCGGTTGTGGGGCTTAAACTCTGGGCTTGGGTGCTGTCTCTCAGCTCTTCAGCTCTAGGCAAGCACTCTACCACTTGAGCTACAGCGCCACTTCTGGTTTTCTGGTGATTTATTGGAGATAGGAGTCTCATGGTCTTTCCTGCCTGGGCTGGGTTTAAACCAAGATCCTCAGATCTCAGCCTCCTGAGTAGCTAGGATTACAGGCATGAGCCACTGGTGCCGGGCCAAACTTTTTTTTTTTAAAGAAGAGTCTGAGATTTAGTTGAGAAAACCCCAAGGAGGAGAAAAAGTAGGCAGTTTAAACAGAACAATGTTTTTAATGAGGCTATGGAATTGAAGCTGTCCTCTACATTTGAAATTTTTTATAATTATTTAATTAGCCATATAGGTAGTGAAAGTAGGTGACAAAGCAGTATGGTCCTGTTGTGTCCATGTATAAGACATACCTAAAGGCTTAACAGGGTTTCTATATCAAGAAAGTGGCAAATTCTCCACCGTCGTGTAACAGAACATCCTATGGCGACAGTCCAGGGTGTGCCTAGAGTTTCATTGACTACTGGGTTCTCAAAATGGGGCTCTATGCCTGAGAAATTCTTGTGTATTTTAGTTAAATAGTGACATGTAGCTTTGGATAGCACAGGTAGAAAGAATTTCTGATTTGCTTTGCTTTGTGGCCAATTGTTTTATTGCCTTAACAGAAACTGAATTCATGGCTAAGCAGGCAATCTACCATGCCCCTAGTCCTGCTTTCATTTAACTTTGTGTGTGTACCTGTACTGGGACTTGGAACTCTGAGCCTCTAGCTCTTGCTCAGCATTTTCTAATTATGGCTGAACATTAGACTGAAGTCTACCATTTGAGCCACACCTTCACTTCTGGCTTTTTGCTGGTTAATTGGAGGTAAGTCTCTTCGATTTGTTGGCTTGGGTTGGCTCTGGAAGTGAGACTTTCAGATCTCAGTCTCCTGAGGAGCTAGGATTGTAGGCATAAGCCATGGGCAACTAAATCTCAAGCAACTTTTCTTTTTTTTGGGGGGGAGGCTGATCATGGGGCCTGAACTCTAGGCCTGAGCACTGTCCCTCAGCTCTTCAGCTTAGGCTAGCGCTCTACCACTTGAGCCATAGTGCCACTTCTGGCTTTTCCTGCTTATGTGATGCTGAGGAATCGAACCCAGGGCCTCATGCATGCAAGGCAAGCACTCTACCACTAAGCCACATTTCCAGCCCAACCTCAAGCAGCTTTTAAAGGAAAAGAAAAGCATCGAGATCTGGTTTTAGTTCTCCATTCCTTCAATTCCAATGCACACAGAAACGTGTTTTCATTGGTTTATGAAGAGGATGAAGTATAAATGTGTTGTCTAGATTAGGGACAGATATATGAGGTGGGAGAGAGGCTTGTATCTGATGGCAGCACCTGGTGCACCTGGGAAAGAAAGCTGTCTGCTTGTGCCTCAAGAAGAATGAATCATCCTCCTAGGGACGGCCATCTCTGTGCTTCCTGGGAGGCTCCTGGTGGGTAAGATCCTCAAGCTCCTGTGAGGTATAAGGGTTAAACTGGAGGCAATACCGGAAGGGAACTAGAAGTTGTCTCTGGGCTGCTAGCTTTGCCTCTGGTCTGCTTTTGAATTGCCCACTGTAATGGCATCTAGTCCAGTCTGGCAGTGAATGATGGCTATCTACTGGGGAAAGGAAGCTTATTCTAGGAGCTTAAGAATAAGTGAGAGATTAGTAATGGGGCTTCCTTTGGTGGACAGGAAGCCATACTCCTTCCAGATGGCTGCATGTGAATGCAGAATATGAAGGCAGATTAACAGACATGCCTAGAAAGTAAGTGAAAATAAAGTAGAATTTCTCAGCAGAAAACAATGCCAGGTGAGATTTTTATTGAATTATTATGGTAATTTTTTCAGCATACAAAGTAATCAAGTATAGTATTTACAATTCTTACATAATGTACATTTTAGAATAACTATAAAGATAATGTACTTTGTTCCATTTACAATGACAAGCTATTGTAAAACTACATTCAGGAATTAGATACAAAATCTCTACATACTAATAGAAAGTAAATGGAGTGTTGGTTATACATTCTTTAAAAGATACTTTCTCAGGTAGCAAGAAATATTACATACTGTTTTTGACTGGAATGATCCAGAAATACCACAAAGCACACATATATAGAAAGTAAACATGTATAGAAAAGAGTTCATTATTTCCAGAAGTTAACCTTTAGCCTCTGTGTAAAATACATGATGCCAATGATGTTTATAATTAGCAAGCTTTCCCTGTTTAAAATTAATACCCAAAACAGGAATGAGAAAATACAAGAGAAATCTAGATACGACAGTAAAAAGGTTAATGCAGACAAAACTGTATTTAATCTGCTTTATTTGTAAACAGAAAAAGATGTCCATAAAACTGTCTTTACAGATGTCAGGATTCAGCCGAACAGAATCCAAGCTCCTTTTAGTTTTCCTTTAAAACCATCAAACAATTGGGAGGTTTAAATTACCTTCAAATGTTTTGTTTTTCCAAAAATGTAAAATATCCTATATTTTGATGCCTTCAAATCCCAACCTGTCCCCTCAAACCTTGCCCTCCAGGTTCTCCAGAATATTTGGAGTCTCTATAATCAAACACAAGGGAAGGTGCTGCTAGACAATCTTTCAAATCATTTCATGGTACAAGTAGAGTGCCTGTGATTTGCAGTCAGTCAGAACTGAGTTCTGCCACCAACCAGCAAACCAAGTGGCTACCTCTATAAAACATGAAGAGCAAGCCAAGATCAAATGGCAGACCACGTGGAAACTCATAAATGAAGACCTCAGAAGTCCTACTGTGAGATTCAGGATATAAGGTAATGTACCACCAAATAGCAAAACATACACAAAAGAATGCTTTTATACTTTCACTTTGTTTCATCTACTCATTAATTTGTGTGGAGCCCTGAATTCAAGAGAGAGAACTGACTAGTAGTCCAGTGCTCTTTCCACTATACAATGCAATTCTAAGGTCATTCTGGACACATAATTCTATAAAAATATATCATCTTTCCAACTCATGTCCATAGTCAAAAGTACAATCATACAAAAGAGTAAATATGACAATGTAAGAATGAGCTGGGAATGTCTGATTATTCAAAATGTAGCAAATTTTGTCTTAAACTCAATTTGGTTTATTATGAACATAATTAAATGCATAAAATTGTATTTTAAAATACCACTAACATTACCACTCCAAACATAACCCATTCAAATTGTGAAAGTCTAATTTTTTTTCAAAATGCATTTATGAAGAACTCAAGTACACACTATAAAGTAAATCTATATGTTTGGGAAAGAACAACAATGAATTTCACTAAAACAGTGAAGACCAGTATAAGTCAGGCACACTGTAATATAGTAAATCCCTGGAAATTTCTGGATTTCTAAGGACTGTAGAAATAATTCACTTCAGGAATATTAACAATGTAATGTTGCAATGAAACATTGCAAATAACTACTCAATTACCTTTAGTCTGGCTATGAAATTAAACTGAAATTCATGAACTCTTCATAATGCTATGATATTTTTATATTAATACAATTTTTAGGGAGCTAACGACTATGAGCTAACAGAACTACATAAAGAACCAGAAATTCTTTATCAGTAGATTGGTAATGAACAGAAAATAAAGAGCAATCACTCAGACTAAAGAGGCCCTAGAGAATGATTAGCACTGTTTGTACATAATTTTCCAGATACACTTCACAGCAAAAGAAAACTCGTATTTGTTACTGTATAAAAGCTATTAGTTAACACAGCAAATTTTACTTAAGAATCAGCCTACCTTGTAACTATTAAAATCTTGCTGTTTACTTCTATCTTTTCAGTCAAATTTAGCACATTTAAGAAATCAAGTCCCAAAATGTATTTTTGTTACCTGTCTCCTTGCACTATTAAAGATGCAGTTCTCTCTGAGGGTATTCAAAAATCAATTTAACTACATCTCTAGCAATTAAGACATTACTTAATAAGTAAACACCATCTTGACAACACATGACTAGTGCCACTGGAGATAATTGTGTAAGCAGGAATTCCCTCAGGTCTCACCACCCCAAAGTTTATCTCCAGCACTAATGCCAATACTAGGGGAAACAACCTCCACATGATCAAAGGTCAGGAGCTTCAGAAGTGAAGTCTAGGATTAAAACCAGAATAGACACGACAGGGGAAAAGTGAGGCTTTCTTTTCTCTTCTCTGTCTTCCTTTCTTTGTTTGTTTAACCTATCTCTCTTCTTTAAGGTCTTAGGACAATTAATTTCAGAGTACACTCTAATAAAAATGTTACAAATCAGACTTTCCCCTTTAGACACAGTGCCTATGAGTCCATGTGATCTGTGATTCCAACATGGAATTGGAAAGATTTAATGTTTCTTGTTGTGTTGTAGTTAAAAACAATGCTCTGAAAACTAGTATTTCCTCAGAGACAATTCAAAATGCATTTTCATCATTATCTAATATGTAGTGACTATTATTAAACAAGCATTACAATGCTTGCAATTATGCTAAATTATGGTAGATTTTCTGTGATGTGAATTTATTTCCATATACTTCCTGTTTAGATTCTGATTTGATGTTTAATCAAAGACTACTTATGGGGAGAAAGGGAATATTACAAAATTTACTATCTGACTAAATACAATTTATTTTTTGCAAGTTTAAAAACCTTTAATCTAGAAACTGGGTAGCAATAATATTATTTGCACATAATTCCTAAAAGAACTGTTGTCAAAATTAGGAAACTATTTAATTTATTCTACTCTCTCAATGAGGCATGTCAATCAAAGATGGAATCAGACCGACTTACAGCATGTACATGAAAAATAAGTATATTCATATTTTGGAATTTGAGAGTCTATGGATCATGTAACCAAATTCTAAAGCTATACAGGTGATAAAACTGTGAATAGAATATAAGATATAGAAAAAAATTAAGGAATTTACTGCTTTACATTTTAGTATAAACCAAAAAAAAAAAGAGCTTTTACATAGTATAAACCAAAAAAAGAGCTATTTTTTCTTCTGTATAAAGAGATTTTTCTTGGGCTGGGAAGGTGGCTCAGTGGTAGAGCGCTTGCCTTGCATGCCTGAGGCCCTGGGTTCAATTCCTCAGCATCACATAAGCAAAAAAGAAAAAAGCCAGAAGTGGCGCTGTGGCTCAAGTGGTAGAGTGCTAGCCTTGAGCAGAAGAGCTGAGGGACAGCGCCCAGGCCCAGAGTTCAGGCCCCACAGCTGGACCCCCCAAAAAAAAAAATGAGAGATTTTTCTTCCACCAGAATCAACAGCAAAAAATGTTTCTTACAAAGACAAATTTCAAGTATAATTTTGATGACAGCATAAGTTGCAACATGCAAGTAACCTTTGAAACAGTTTTATTACATTGATATTAATCCATAAAGGTTTTAGGAAATCAGCCCCCAACAATGAAGAACTACAACTTCTAAATGAAGATTTTTTTGGTGATTAAAAAACAAAAAGCTGAGCACTGGTGTCTCACAGCTATAATCATAGTGACTCAGGAGGCTGAGATCTGGTCCAAGGTTTGAAGACAGCCTGGGCAGAAAAGTCCTTGTGACTTGTCTCCAATTAGCCACCAAAAAAAAGTTGGAAGTACATCAAGTGGTAAAGTGCTAGCCTTGAGCTACAAAGATCAGGGACAGTGCCCAGGCCCTGAGTTCAAGCCCCAGAACAAGGGGGGAAAAACTAACAAAAACTGAGTTCTTTGCTTCACAAACATGCAGAAAATTAAAAGACTGAACTTGGTCTAATTGTACAGCCATGATATATGTGTATGTGTGTATACATGCGTGCATGCATGTATATAAATGTATCTGTTAGATTAGATAGAGATAGATAGATAGATAGATAGATAGATAGATAGATAGATAGATAGATAGATAGATAACAACTAAATTGCCTAAGGAGTACAATGTCATTTCTGAGTAATGGGTCAAAGAATATTTCTAATTCAGTAACACATTGTGTGGATAGTAGCTGGGCTACCAATACACCAATTTCTAAACCAACAAAAACCATCAGGGAAGCTAAGGAAAAGATGATTTCCTGACGCAGAAGGATAACGGGCTCACATGTGACGAAGACAGGCTTGACTGAATGATCCTGGGCACAGTGTACAGGAAGAAACATCAAGGCTATCACCCATTGGCAAAGAACCTCTTAGCATCTTGTAGTATAGAAATGGCCTAAACCTAGATCCAAATTTTATCTATAAAACAGGCTTAAAAAAAAAAATGAAATAAAAGAGGTTGTAAAGTAGTTCCCTCTTCCAACTATGAGGTGTATGTTTTAATTTTTCAAAGTATCCACAAATGTGTACCTTTTCCAAAAAAATTCAGTATCTACCAAAATTATATAAGCAGATTTAAAGCAGTAAAAAAAATTATGAGTTTTAGGCTGTATACATTAGGAATTCATCAAATTTCAAATTTTCCCCTGAAAAATTTCAGAATTTCTGTGAATCTTGCTGAAAACGATTTAGCTTCTCTGGATTATTGGATGCCATTTGTGAAAAGTCACGAAAAATGTCCTGGTAAGTTTCATCACCTGCATGAGAGTAACAGGATAGTTTTAAAATATATACAATTAGAACATTAATAAAAACAGTATTCATTCTTTATAAATCATTATATTAAAATGTCTGTTCACATGAGCATTTTAGGAAGAAAAGAATTCCCAACTAGATACAAATCCAAGAAGAATATATAATGAAAAGAAAAACTATACCTGAAAAAAAGCATCTCAGATGCAGCCACAGAGGAAAGTTCAAAGTTAGAAAAGAGCAGAGATGAAAGTGTTCAAAGCAATGCAAAGAAATACATTTATTAACATATGAGAAATAAGTCATTCTAAATAAAGTAAGCAAGACATTCTTTATAAATAAATATTTTTGATAAAAGCCCAAACAAATGACCAAAACTAAACACTAATGTTTCTGATGGATGCAAGTTATTAACAAGACAAAATATAAGCAGGTGGAAAGAGCCTTCTACTATAATACTATCATTTAATTATAAGAAATTTGAATTAAGTAATTCCTTACTTAAACTTTAGTGCTTAGGATGAATATGCCTAAACCACTGTTTACTAAGCTTATAAAATAACAAAGCCTAGAAAACTATTAAACCAAAGTTTAACACTGTTACAGCTTGCTGTGTACTATAGGGTCATATAAGCAATAATGCTATGAAAAAATGGGAACAATAAAGATATCTGTTAAGAGAAATAAACATATGGACACAGGTAAATATTCTTATACAGATGCAGCAGAACCATAGCAAACTGAATACAGTTAATCATACTATGAGAAACTATATATACACATACCAATTAATCCCTCAAACAAAGGAATCTTAATTTCAAGATGAATAATTCATCACAAATGCTTTCTGCTAAACATTAGCTCTATATAGACATTGGCATAATGTGGTTTTCAAGATTTGGGGCATAAAACACTGATTTAAATGATTATGGTTACAACATGGTTGTTATTTCCCATTAGATATCTTGCATCCATCTAATAACAAACTTATGCTACAGTTGCTGTCAGTGCACTAAGTTGTGTTATGTTTAAAAAGTAAGATTGCTGAGGCAATCCATGCTATACCAAAAGCTAGAATTAGAAATCTAGTAAAAAGGCCTAGCAGCACAACCCAAGAATTTTAATAAAAAAATTTAATATGCTTAATACTTAGTCCTTTTACCACTTAGTTGACATAAAAAGCAATTTTTTAAACCCCTACACAGTTTTCATGTAGCCCTGGAAATTTAATCATGACCTGAAACAATTAGTTAAAAAAAAGAAAAGAACATTAAGAGAATAAGAGTTAGAGCTAAGGTAGGAAATGAAACTAAAGGCTGACCTACTGGAACAACTGGTACAACCCAATTACAACAACCCAGTTATGCTCAGAACTTTTTTTTTTTTTTTGGTCTTTTCTTTTTTGGTACTGGGGATCGAACCCAGGACGTTGCACTTGCTAGGCAAGCACTTTGCCACCGAGCTACATCCCAGCCCACGCGCAGAACTTAAGTGTACATCTACACTAAGACAAGCTACAAACTATAAGCATTTTTAGACATTCTAAAAGACACAAAACAAAATGAGAAAAAAACAACACTAAATAGCAATTAACAAACCATACAAAATATTTTTAAATTTTTCTTATTTTTAGATGTTGAATTAAAGTATGTAAAATATTTATTGTAAACATTAGAAATATTTTTAAATACTATTTAAACTAGATAGTGTAGAATTTTACTTTCCAGGAAAGTTTAAAGTGCAGATTATAATACAAAAATACCACACTAATTTTACCAATCAACACGAAAAATAACTTAAAAGGCACACATTATACATTCAGAAGAAACAGGAAAAAGGTTCTAGCAGACATTAATGCCAAGTAGTTCACAGATAGCACCAGATGAGCATTCTCAAGTGTAACACCAGTACAATGGCAATATATGGCTTCTACAATCAGCAATGCATATTTTGTAGAACAAGCTGTGAGTTTTTATGGTTTTTGAAGTTTTTTTTAAAATCATCTATTATCTATTCCACAAATACATTTTAGTAGGTCCATTGTACCATGCAAAACAAATTTTAAGACCTTTTACTCACTGAATTAAATGCTCCTTAAAGGAAAGTGTTGGTGCTGTAATAATCACTGGCTTCACTAACTGGGTATGTTTAAAAAGGATACACCAAGAAAGATGTTTTCATCTTCATACACAAAACTTTTTGTTAACACTCAGTTTCTAACAGAACATTAATTAATGCATTGTTAATATGCTACCTTTCTTAAACCTCAAAATATTTTGCAAAAAGCAAATGCTATAAAATAAAACAGTAAGGACCAAGATAATTACTACAACTCACACAAATTGAAGTTCAACGTGATTACTCAAAATTTAAGTAGAATTTTAATCACTTGGAATATTTCCCAAGGCAAATACAATTTGTCTACACTAGAACACATAAACAAAACCCAGAATATATGGACCTGGAATATTTCCAGAAGTACATTGCACAGTCTATTACAAACGAAAACAACTAATCATTCAATATTTGTAATGTTAAGCATATTCTTTAAATCACCGAACCACATTTTTTTTCCCTTCAGAAGAGTTAGCTTTTCTTTATACCTGGTCATTTCTGAGTTTTTAAAAATGTAGACTGAAGGTGTGGTGGTACACACCTGTAATCCTAGCTACTTAGGAGGCTAAGATTGGGAGTTTGAGGTCAGCCCAGGCAAAGAGTAGGAAGATCCCCATCTTAACCAACAAGCCAGGCATGGTGGTACATACCTATAATCTCAGTTATGAGGGAAATATAGGTAAAAGGATCATAGTTTGAGGCCAGCCCCAGGCAAAAACGTAAGATCCAATTGGAAAAATAACTAAAAAAGCAAAAAGGAGCTAGGGGAGTGGCTCAAGTGGTAGAGCACCTGCCTAGCAAGTGCAAAGCCCTGAGTTTAAACTCCAGTACTGCCAATAGTAATAATAATAATAAAGTCTGTTGTTTCCACTGATGATGTAAATTCATTCCTAATTTTTGGTATTTAGAATATCTATCACAACAGTAATTAGGGTGATTCAAGTGTTTACTGAGTTTAATCTTGAAAGTAACTTGGTCAAAGAATAGCAACATGTGTCTCTTACCCCCAGGTGATCATATGTACTATGCTGCTAGCTCTTGGTTGGTAAACAGTTTCTTCCTGTAGCTACCTAGATCAGCTACATACTCACATATTCAGAAGTAGTTTCTAAGCCAGTGATTCTCTACTGGCTGAGAACTTGCCAACCATTAAGAAGAGACTAGGAGAAACTAGGAGCCACCAAACTGACTTCCAACAGTGGAGAGCAGGGTGTGCTACTTCCCTTACTCCCTCAGGCCTCTGAGAATCCTGGGAACTGCTAAAGAGGAACATGTCCTTCCTTCAGAAACTGTGTGCTCTTAAAATTGTCTTGCAAAAATTGAGGAGTACCAGGTCCTTAGGGTTGTAGATAGAAGTTCAGAAATTGAGTTTCCTAGAAATAAGTTCATGATTGCCAAGCAATTATAGCAGTCTTTTAAATGACAGAGCTCTTCATAATCAAAAGACTGAAAATTCTTACACAATTAAGGACAATTTTTTCTAAGAAGGAGCGATGCCAATAAAACAATCAGCCAATGTCTGAGAAAAGAAAAATGAACAGATAAGCAGAGGGAAAAATAAAAGATCTGCTGTCAGACCAAACATATCTGCTCTCCAAAGACTATGAAGGAAAAGAAAGTAAGCAGAGGGCAAATGCTGTGCCATTTCATCATGTCACCTGTATAACATTAAAGATTTTCTGCCTTATTAGTAGGCCCTGAAATGAGTCAAAAATCTCCAGATGATCTCCAAATATGTAAAGAAATCACTTTCTATCCTGATGCAAAATACTGATTAAAATTTTTAACTTCTAAATTAAAAACTTTTTACTAGTAGAAAGATTTTTTTAAAATTGGTACCTTTTTTTTCAAATTTTCAATAAAATAAAATGGTTTAGAATTGATTAATGGAAGTTCATAGTTACATATAAACTTAAGACATACTCAACAATGAAAAAAACACTGGAGTGCTCCTATATGCTAGAAGAAGCAGCCCAAGCAATTTGAGCTGAGCTACGAGCAGCAGGAACAAAGAGGTTCTGTCCTGTCAAGCTTCCAATTCCAGAGAAGAGTTGATCAGGGACCTATGACTAATCAGCTGGGTGAACTTCCATCAGCAAATACCTTAAGGAAAGACCAGCTAACTAAACATATTAAGATTTTAGGGAAAAAATACTATTTAACTTAAAATCTTGAAGTTGACTCTTACCTCACAAATGTCTTTGATCAGTTTTATTTAAAGTGCTTAAACACAAAGGCCTAAAAAAATGGCCTAGTAATACTATCACTGAAGTATATCTATTACAAAATTATAACTTATTTAAACTCTAACATTCAAGTTTGAAACAAATGGGCAAAGTCCAGAATTAACACCAGAGCTTTACCTGTAATCAGCACTCTTAGGTCTTAGAATATCATAAGTCAGTAGTACATATGATCCATAGGATTCAAGTGGGACATTCTAGATTACAAGTATCTAGCTGAAGTGCCTCTAGTCTCTAAGTCCATACTTGTTTCCTATTAAATTAGGCCAAAATAAGTAGTAAATACAGCTTTCTGAGGAAAGAATAGTCTCACATGGGTATTAGTTATATATTAATCTAGTTAAATTAAATGTCTGACGATAGTATAAAGCACAGAAATTTCAAAACATTTAACGGGAGGAAGAGATGATATTGCCAGGCCAGATTAAAAATCATTTTACAAGTAACTTAAAACAAATCAAATGTACTCAATGGAAATTTAACATGCCTTAGGTATTTTGGTCATGAATTCTTAAATTTTTTTCTAATATGTATATGAATTTAAAACAGATAGCTTAGTAATTCATATTCTTAAATTCATGGAACTAGAGGTCCAACAATTATTCTCTTCTTTGTGAAGAATATCTAATCAGTATGAGTTCAAAGAGAAGAAGGTAATCAGTAACATTTCTTTCTATCCTTGACATCTTAACACAGGTGAAAATTACTCAAAATGAAACTTGAGGTGATCATGAGTTGAGATTTATCTACTAAGTCTACTTTACATCAGGTTCACAAAATACTGCTCTAAATACTTTTACTTATCCAACAAATATTTTACAATTGCTTGGAGCAAAGATTAAAACAAGAACTTTTTCTTTAGTCTTTTAAACTAATTCTATTTCCACTGTGGAGTTCTAAACTTACTGGTAGATTTTTAGTTTAAATCTTCAACTCATTGCTAAACTGGAATACAAACATCAATAAAGTTTTCTTACTCTTTTCCATACTGACTTTTTATATGCCAAATACAAGGTGACTTTTTTTCCCTGAACACAATTTATAGAAATTCCCTGAATAACAAAAAGAAAACAATGGTGTTATATTCACTGGAAAGCTAAAAAGAATTTCAAAAAGGAAACAATTATTTTGCTGCTGTAAGTATATAAAGAACACTTCTATCATTCCATTCACTTCACTGGAATGTATATGGAAGACATCTGTACAGCAGACAGGGACTCAGCAGCCAGAGTTAAATATAGAAGTCAACGTGTACTGTAATAGAAGAGTTATGAGTTTTTAAAGGCTCGGAATTAGCCACCCAAGAATTGTGTGATTTACAGTACATAGCTAACAATTCACAATTTACAAGTAGGTTATAAAATGCTATATTATCACATTCATTATCTAAAGACCTATGAATCTTCCAATTGTAAACTGATAAATTCCTGAATGCATTTCTTATACTGCATTTCAGTATGGTTATTAGTGGAATATTGACCTGGCTGTCCATAAAGTCCTTCTGATTCCCGCATTTCTTCGTTCATTCTTGCTAATCGTAACCTAAAATCAGACAAAAGGAACTTTTAGATGAAGTTACAGAATATAAATGTTCATAAACCAATAAACTATATAAGGAGGTAATACATGTACTAATATAGTTTTCTTTCACTGAAACAAACTGGCTTTTTAGCTTATAAGATCTAGTAATCTGAGCTGACCAAAACAACTTTCTTACCTTCATACAAGTCTCGTAAGAAAGGCAAGAAAAGATTTCTAACAAGTGTATTTCAGACCCCTGCAGTTCTTCCAGCAGCTCCTACAGCAATTATCAAGCTAACTGCCAATTACTGCAATGAATGCTGCCCTAGCATGGAAGTGATAGCCTGTTGTTTCACTCCAGCTCACGGTGAGGTGAGAATTACCAACACATGAACAGCATATTTGCTTGTAGTTACTAGGAATTATTTTGATACATTAATATTATAATACATGATCGTAGGTTACCAAGATTTTTGCTAAGTTACCTTATTAGTTATACGTTCTGTTTTAGGTTAGTGATCTTGGAGAAAACATGCAGCACTGGATTAAGAAAACAAGTTTTCTTCTGCCTTAAAAAAAACAACCAACTAACTTTAAAAACATTTGAAATGGGAAAAAGTTCTCTCTTCTTTTTTGAACTGCCTGCCTGGCCTCTGGACCAGTAATCCTAGCTACTCAGCAGATTGAAAGTAAAAGTGTTTCAGTTCCAGGTGAGCCTGAACAAAAAATTCAAGACATCCTATCTCAACAGAAAAGGCTAGATGTAGTGATGTAAGGCTGTCATCTAGGCCAGCCAAAGCAAAAAGTGAGACCTTGTCTCAAAAATAACCAGACAAAAAGGGTAGGAAGCATGGCACAAGTGGTAGAGAGCCTTCCTAGCAAGTACAAAGCTCTGAGGTCAAACTCTAGTACCACCAAAATCTTATTCAAATATTCAAATTCTTATCTTTAAAAAAAAACTAAACTAACTAAAATAAACTAAACTAGCTAAACCTAGATCTTTATATATTACCCTGAACCAGAATCAACTCCAAATGGATCAAAGACCTCAGAGTCAAAGCAGACACCCTGAAAACATTACAGTAAGGAATAGGAGAAGCCCTAGGTCTCCTTGGCACAGGCCAAAATTTTCTTAATAAAGACCCAGAAACATAAGAAATCAAAGAAAGGTTGAACAAATGGGATTGAATGAAACTGAAGAGCTTCTGCATGGCAAAGGACATAGCTAGCAAGATTAATAGAAAGCCTACAGATTGGGAGAAGATCTTTACTAGCCATACAGTGGACAAAGGTCTCATATCTAAAATATACTTAGAACTCAAAAAATTAAATCCCCCAACAACAAATCCTCAATCAAAGAAACAACTGCCCAATTAATAAGTGGGCTAAAGACTTAAAGAGAGGGGCTGGGAAGGTGGCTCAGTGGTAGAGTGCTTGCCTTGCATGCATGAGGCCCTGGGTTCAATTCCTCAGTACCACATAAGCAGAAAAACCCAGAAGAGTGGCACTGTGGCTCAAGTGGTAGAGTGCTGGACTTAAGCTGAAGAAGCTGAGGGACAGTGCCCAGGCCCAGAGTTCAGGCCCCTCCCCCCCCCCCCCCCCCCCCGCCCACACAAACAAAAGACTTAAAGAGAGACTTCTCTGAAGATGAAATAAGAATGGCCAATAAACATATGAAGAAATACTCAACAACTCTGGCCATAAAAGAAATGCAAATCAAAACAATATTGAGATTCCACCTCACCTCTGTTAGAATAGCTATAATCAAGAAATCTAGTAACAACAGATGTTGGAGGGGATGTGGCCAAAAGGGGACACTATTACACTTTTAGTGGAAGTGTAAGTTTGTTCAACCACTCTGGAAAGCAGTATGGAGGTTTCTCAAAAGACTACACATACAGCTCCCCTATGACCCAGCAATCCCACTTTTGGGCATTTACTCAAATGATCACAACAAGGCCATACTAAAGCTACCAGCACAACTATGTTTATTGCAGCATTATTCCCTATAGCTAAGTCATGGAACCAACCCAGATGCACCTCAGTAGATGAATGGATCAAGAAAATGTGTGTGTGTGTGTGTGTGTGTGTGTGTGTGTGTGTGTGTGTGTGTGTGTGTGTGTGTGTGTGTGTGTGTGTGTGTGTGTAATATATATAATGGAATTCTATGCCTCCATCAGAAAAAATGACACTGTCCCGTGTGTGTGTGTGTGTGTGTGTGTGTGTGTGTGTGTGTGTGTGTGTGTGTGTGTGTGTGTGTGTGTGTGTAATATATATAATGGAATTCTATGCCTCCATCAGAAAAAATGACACTGTCCCATTTGTTAGGAAATAGAAAAACTTGGAAAAAACTATATTAAGTAAACCAGGCCTAAAGAAACAGGTCCCATGGTTTCCCTTATTTGCAATAACTAGTATATGTGTAGGACAAGCAGAAAAGGTCAAAAGCATATATATGATGCTAGGGCTGAGAAGGTGGCTCAGTGGTAGAGTGCTTGCCTTGCATGCACAAGCCCATTGGTTTGATTCCTCAGCACCACATAAGCAGAAGTAACACTGTGGCTCAAGTGGTAAGAGTGCTAGCCTTGAGCTAAGGAGCTCAGGGACAGTGCCCAAGCCCAGAGTTCAGGCCCCATGACTGACCCCTCCCCAAAAAAAAGATGCTAAGCAAAATGAACCCCAATATAGGGACACAAGATGTTTTATCTTTGTTGCTGTTTTTTTTAATGTACTTATAATGTACTATGTGATTTTTGTTTGTTTGTTTGTTCATCCCCCATGGTATAACCCCTGTTTTCACTGTATTTGATTCCAGTGCCCTGCATCTTGTATATACTTTATTTTTTTTTTGGGGGGGGGGGTCCGATTGTGGGGCCTAAACTCTGGGCCTGGGCGCTGTCCCTCAGCTCTTCAGCTCAAGGCTAGCACTCTACCACCTGAGCCACAGCGCCACTTCTGGCTTTTTTCTTTTGGCTTATGTGGTGCTGAGGAATTGAACTCAGGGCCTCATGCATGCAAGGCAAGCACTCTACCACTGAGCCACCTTCCCAGCCCTTGTATATACATTTTTTTAATTTGGAGAGGTGAAGGGAAATAACAAAATGCTGAAACAAGGATACAGACTGACCCATTGTAATGATGAGATGTACAAGACACTATGTTGAAAACGAACTTTACAACTTGGGGGGAGGGAAAGGATGGTAGGGGAAAAGCAAAGGAGGGGTAACAATGCTTAATAGGAAATGTACTTACTTCCTTACTCATGTAACTATAACCCCTCTGTACAGTACCTTTACAGTAAAAAAATATTTTTTAAAGCACAGATTCCTATCATTGTCCAAAGGCAATACAACTTCACAAGTTAGTAGCATCAATGTCCCTGTCCTTCAATTCATAACACACTAATCCTCCAGGTAGTCAAATAACTACCTGTTACTCTACCACTTGCAAACCTAGCCCCAGTACTACACTAACAGGTAAATAAACAGCTTCACAAAGGCAATGATTTTTGTTTTCACTGGCTAGGCAGTATGATAGAAGTGGCTAAGCACGAGGGCTTACAATCAGAGGTCTTGATTTCAAGTCCTAGCTATAACACTTATTGATTTCTCAAACACTGATTGTTCAAATTATCTAGAAGATAAAGATAATAAAATGATACCTTCTTAGCTGGATGCTGGTGGTTCATACCTGTAATCCTAATTACTCAAGAGGCTGAGTGAGATCTGAGGATTACAGTTTCAAAGCCAACTTAGGCAGCAAAGTCCATGAGACTTTTATCTCCAAAACTACCAAAAATATTGCTTAAGCACTAGCTTTGAGCACAAAAGCACTCAGGTTCTGAGTTCAAGCCCCAGAACCAGCACACACAAAAAATACCTTTACTTTCTTCATAGGGTTTGTTGGGAGAACCAAATCAAGTCATGTATTTCAAAGTGCTTTACTACATTTGATGTACTTAGAAAAGCACAAGACACACAGTAAATTAACCAGTCAAAGTTCACACATAAACATGAAGCTGTAATGAGTACTCTACAAGAAATACACTGTATGGGAATCATCAAATAAAAAGGAAATACTTACAAGGTTACAATATCAGCATTGGCTGCTTCCACAGCTATGCTCAAAGGATCTTTCCCTTCTTCATCCGTGGCATGTTGATTGGCACCTCGCTTTAGGAATAAACATACTTGCCTATTTAAGGAAACAAGATTTTTAGATATGGCCAATAAATAAAAAGTTCTACCTAGTTACAGAATTAATATTTTCACTAAAAATTCTTGACTCATTTTACAAATAATTAATGAACATTGACTCAAGTGTTAAAAATTCAACAATCAATATTTTACAAGTTTCATATTTACCTAGCATAATCTAATGCTATATATGTAATGAGGAATATAAATTTTAATGAGCATCATTACAAAATGTACACAGATATTGAGACATTTAAACAAAAGAAAAATCACTCAAGGCTATTATTTTGGAGTGAAAAAAAAAAACCCAAGGCAATGTAAATACCATAGTAATTAAAATACAAGAGTTAAAGAATAGGAATATTTTGTTATATTCCACAAATACTCACAATTTAAAGTGACAAAAATAAAAATAGGCGGGCACCAGTGGCTCATGCCTGTAATCCTAGCTACTCAGGAGGCTGAGATGTGAGGATCACAGTTCAAAGGCAGCCCGGGCAGGAAAGACCGTGAGACTCTTATCTCCAATAAACCACTCAGAAAACAGGAAGTGGTGCTGTGGCTCAAGTGGTAGAGCACTAGCCTTGAGATGAAGAGCTGAGGGACGCCCAGAGTTCAAGCCCCATGACCAGCAAAATAAAAAATAATTAATTAAAATAGATGAAAACAGATTAACAGATTATATAAAATAAAATGGGAAGAATTATGATAATCTAAGAAGAAAATATTTAAAAGTCAATTAAATAGTATTTTTATGTATGAAAACTTTATATGAGGACATTATTGAATTGAATCTTTTTGCTACTAAAGGAAAACGAGTTCTAATAAAAGATACTATTAATGATAGTGCACTTCTCTAATCCAAGTTACTCAGAAAAGCACTGATAGGAGAATCATGGTCTGAGGCTGACCTGGGCAAAAGTATTAAGATCTTTTCTGAAAAACTAAGGAAAAAAGAGATGGAAATCTGACTTAAGTGGCAGAGTACTAGCCTAGAAAGCAGTTAGCACTGAGTTAAAGCCCTAGTAACTGCCCAAATAAGTAAATAATCATCTATGACAAGCATTTTGTACAAAGTCAACAGTTTTACTTCATTTACACTTTCTAACAGAAAAGTCTAGTTTTATGACATTATTGAGTAATAATATTGCTCCAGAAGCTAAAATGTCAATTTCCCAAAGAAAGTAGTTTATATAATTTAACTAACTGCTACAAGAAAAGCTAAGATTTCCAGTTAAAAGATTCTTCTAAAATAGACTGTGTATAGTGTATGCATAATACATGCATAAATACATACACTCAAGCTCTCCAAATGACCACAATGTCAGAAATAGGCAAAAATACAAAAACGAATCTATTTAATGACAAGTCAAGGTATTTCATATCTGGAAAGAAAGTGTAGTTTTTATCTGAATAAAATTTTTTTCATTTAAAATTCCATCATAAAATATGTCATAGGAATGCATCTCCTTACAAACTACCTAATGACCTCAACCTAAGAAAATGCAAAATTTTAAAGTATTTTTAAAAATAAAACCTACATAAATGTGTAAGCAATAAAGTTACCCTGTATGTCCTAAGACAGTTGCGTGGTGTAGTGGTCCTCGTCCTTGGACATCTCTTTGGTTTACATTAGCACCATTCTGTAGGAGAAACTCGCACGTCACCAAAGAGCCCTAAAAGAGACAAAGAAGGTAAGAATATACTCACACAAACAACAAGAAACAGTATATTACGAAAATAGCACTTCAAAACACAACCTAGCAAAAGCAGAGAAGTCTTCAGTCATATTTGTTTCTTCCCAATAACTACTTCCTGGTAAAGATTTACTTGCAAGTTTGTGATTTCATTTTACTACTTTTATTATCAGAATTCTCTTCTATTATTCCACCACCACTACCACAAAGCTAAAACAAAGTGATGTTCAGTAATTACTGAGGTACAGAGGTACACAGAGTCCTCTTTATTTTCCAACCCATCTCAGAATACTAATAATAAAAAACCCATGTTCAAAATGTATTATAATAGTTTATATTTTTCTACCAAAAACTTCTGTTTTAATTCATACCCCTAATACAGCCTGAATGAGTGGTGTTGCTTTGTTTTCGTCTGAATTAGCCCAGTTCACATCTGCACCATGAGCCAAAGCTTCAGCCATTTTAGGAAGGTTTTTTTCATATGAAGCCCTATAAAGCTGAAGTCCTGGATTAAGATGTTTAGAGTCGAGAAACACTGAAGAATCTTGCCTTTCCCCTTCTGAAAAGCAAACATAAATACTTGAATAAAAATGAAATCTTGGTAAAGATCTTGTCTAAAAATAGGATGGATTACTCTCAGTACGGATCAATAATAATGTTTACTACAATTTAAGAAACAATATGAAACTTGAGATATTAGTTTCTGATGTCACTAATTGATGGCAATGGGATGTGTTTTACACAAATATCTTATTTCCTATAGACATAATCATTCCTCAAATGTCAACTTTCTGTATAAGCCATTGTGGTCTTACAAGTATTCAACAGATGAGTTAAGTGTTGTGTTAAAAATTGGCTAATATCAAAGTGAAGAAATTCAATGAAGCATGGGTAAATGGCAGGAGTAACTATGACTCTCTTAAGGTAGTCAAATGCCTCGTCATCTAATTAGTGATGCACATGAATGGATGAATGAAATTTAAAAATTGGCTATATTTGTATATCCCTGGACTTAAGAGGAAACAAGAATCCCTAAAGTATTTTACTACTGGTTCAAACCTAAATTCCTAGGATGATTCAATACCATCACAATTTGCACTATAACCAATTCAAATAATCTGAGGAATGTTTACTGCAAGGCCCAAATCACTGAAATTATGGAGAGTATACAGGAATAAAGCATTTATCATTCTCTAATGGGGATGAATTGCTGATCTTTTTTTTTTCCTGATAAGAAAAGATAGCCATACAGGATATCAGGTGACTTATACCTGTAAGCCTAGCTACTCAGGAGGCTGAGATCTGAGAATCAAATCTAGCCCCGGAGCAGGAAATTCTGTGAGCTTCTTATCTCCAATTAACCACCGAAAAGTTGGAAGTGGAGCTATGGCTCAAGTGGTAGAACACTAGCATTGAGCGTAAAAGTTCAGGATCAGTACCAAAGCCCAAAGTTCAACCCCAGGACGAGCCCAAAAAAAGCCACAAGGAAAGACAAAAGAATAATAAGCCGGAGGTATGGCTTAAAAGATGGGGTATCTACTCAGCAAGCATAAAGCCCTGAGTTTAAAGCTCAGAACTACCAAAAGGAAGCCAAGGGAGATGAGAGGAAAAGGGAGAGTGAGAGGGAAAGGAAGAGGGGGAGAGGGAAGTGGAAGGGAAGGAGAAGAGAAAAGGGGAAGCTGGAGAGGAACAGAGACAGCATAAATGAAAATAAATGTAAAATGGTACAGATGGACTAGAAGTTATCCTTGCCTATGGCAAGGCACTTGAGGTGCACATTAAGTGGCTTAAAAGAATGTTGAACTAGCAAAGAACTTCCAAATATAAACAGAAAGAGTTGCTTTCTGATTTTACAGTATTATTCCTATCCTATTGCTTTCTAAAGAGCTATTTCCTTTAAAGAAACTATTTAACAAAGAATTGGCATTTACTAAATGTATTTTTCAGCAGACTATACCAATTAACACTAAAGACCATCAAAACTCACCAGGCTCATATAAACTATTGGCTGACACTGTGGAGGGTAAAGATTCTCTTCCATCATCACAGCTTTGCTGGATCCCACTGTCATTGCTTTTGACTGTTTTAAAGAAAAATTGGCTAGTGATTAAAGGTCATGCCATTCAGAACAACATGTCCCACAACCAAAGAAATTTTGAAATGAGCTTTCATATGTCAACATGAACTCAGCCACCACCAGTAGAATATTTAATACAATTTTAGTTTTTAAATACTTATATCTTATTGTGATATAAATCACTCACAAAGCCTGAAAATAACACATACAATACCCCATAAAATGTCAGGAGTCATAAAGAGCTTGATTTATTGCATGACTATAAGTAGTATGTAATTCTGAGACAATGGTAACATCTAGAGAAATGGCCACACCGCACAATGACCACTGGCACAGACTTGGAATGCTCCACAAGAGTAGTACTTACTACTACGCAGTTTTGAAGAAGTATCAAAGTAGGAGAAGAGTGAATCTAGCTCATCAGGACAGAACAGAGACTCCCGCCTGGCCTCGTCGCTATTTACAGCAACCACTGAGGACATGCAAGTTAGCAAAGCACAAAGCAGGCCATAAGAAGGGAAAGGGCAGGAAAAAAAATGTTACTGGGAAAAATCAGGAGGAAAAAATAGGAAGGAAATCAGGTAGTTAATCAGATACTTAGGGCTTCTGGCATGACAGATTTCTAATTCCCATTTCCCCTTGCATTTTAAGCAGCTTTATTCCTTAAAATATACACATTACCTAAAAATGTGCGTTATCATGGCATCACTTCAAATTAACTGCGTTAAAGACACAGAAATCTAGTTTTTCCTTAGAATATGTAGAAGGGAACAGTGCTTAGCAAAAAAAAGAAACCTACAATAGCTTCTAATTCAGAAATTATGAAAGTGACTTCAAGATAGTATTTATATTCATAGCAAAAGAGGTATAATACCTGAACTTTGGACAGATGCTCTGATTTGGTCACTTGGCCCAAGTTTAGAAATGCTCAGCCTCTTTTCTTCACAACTTTTGGAGGTAATCTTTTTGTCTAGCTCGGGAGGTGACGATGATAGAGAATACTTATCCACAAACTTTCTCTCCACATATTTAGCTCTGATATATGCCTCTTTTTCCTGTCTGGTACACATAAAAATGTCATGATATTCTTGCTGAATGCTGAGCATGGCCAATACTGAAAGGATGTTATTATAGAGTATTTTCAAACAAAATAGTTTTGCAAAACTAGTTAAAACAATCAGTGACAGTTCTTATATAATGTGTTTCTTTCCAATTTTTAATGAATCAATTTCAGAAATTAAATAGCCTAATTGAAAAATCACAAATGGTTACATGGCACTCTATTTTCTTAATTTTATGTATATTTACTTTTTACATATACTCTCATGCTTTTTACAGAATAAAAATATTACCAAGAAAAGCATAAAAATTTATCAAAATTAACTAATTCATTTTTACTCAGAAATACTGTCTCATTCTGAACTATCATTATTGATGGCTATCATTTTTCATAAGATACTTTAAAACACAATAACATTCCTAAGTGAAATAAAAGCATCACATTTAAGCTTTTGACTTACAACACCAAATCTGTCCTGTAGTTTTTCTCCATTAACTCTTTTTAAAATTCTTAGGTCTTAGCCAAGCACTAGTAGCTCATGGCTGTAATTCTAGCTACTCATAGGCTGAGATCTGAAGACCACTGTTCAAAGCTAGTCCAGGCAGAGAAGTCCATGAGACTTGATGGTAGAGTGCTAGCCTCAAGCAAAAAATAAACCCCAGATCCATTCATATACTGAGCGGCATCTGGGTTGGTTCCATATTTTAGCTACGGTAAATAATGCTGTAATAAACATAATTGTGCTGGTAGCCTTAGTGTGGCCTTGTTTGTAGTCATTTGGGCCCAAAAGTGGGATTACTGGATCATAGGGGAGCTTTATGTGTAGTCTTCTGAGGAACCTCCATACTGCTTTTCCAGAGTGATTGAACAAGTTTACACTCGCACCAACAATGCAGTAGGATTCCCTTTTGGCCACATCCCCTCCAGCCTCTGTTGTTTTAAGTTCTTGATTATAGCCATTCTAACTGGGTTGAGGTGAAATCTCAATGTTGCTTTGACTTGTAGATTTGCATTTCTTTTATGGCCAGAGTTGTTGAACATTTCTTCATGTGTTTATTGGCCATTCTTATTTCTTCTTCAGAGAAGTCTCTAGCTCACTTATTAATGGGGTAATTGTTTCTTTGAGGAGTTGTTGTTTTTTTTGTTGTTTTTTTTGGGTCCGGTCGTGGGGCCTGAACTCTGGGCCTGGGCACTGTCCCTCAGCTCTTCAGCTCAAGGCTAGTGCTCTACCACTTGAGCCACAGCGCCACTTCCGGCTTTTTTCTTTTTGCGTATGTGGTACTGAGGAATCGAACCCAGGGCCTTGAGCATGCAAGGCAAGTGCTCTACCACTGAGCCACCTTCCCAGCCCATGAGGAGTTGTTTTTGCGGGATTTAATCTTTTGAGTTCTAAGTATATGAGGTCCTTGTCTGTTGTATGGCTAGTGAAGATCTCCCAATCTATGGGCTTTCTACTGATCTTGTTAGCTATGTCCTTTGCCATGCAGAAGCTCAGTAGATAAATGGATCAAGAAAATGTGGTATATATATACAATGGAATTCTATGCTTCCATCAGGAAGAATAACACGGCCCCATTGATAAAGAAATGGAAGGACCTGGAAAAAATCATATTAAGTAAGCCAGGCCCAAAGAAACATAGATCCCATGGTCCCCTTTATTTGCAATAATTAGTATACATCTAGGATAGTCTAACAGATAAGCAGAATAGCTCAATAGCTATGTACATCTGATAATATAAGACGATGTATGCAAAATGGACTCTAAAACATGGACACAAGAGCACAAGAGGTTTTTCTTTTGTTGTTATTGTTCTCAATGTACTATGTGATTTCTTTTTTCCTTTGTGTTTTCCCCCTATTGTTTATCCCCTGTTGTCACTGGGTTTGATTTTGGTACCCTGGGTATTATATATATATGTTTATCTGAACTAGGGAAGGAAAAGGAAAAAACAAAGTGGTGAGACAAAGGATAAAGGGGGAACTATACAACAGCAATACTCACAAGACAATATGTTAGAAATGATCTGTATAACTTGGCAGGGGGTTGGAGAGGGGGAAGAGAGAGAAAAACCTTACTTATATAACTGTAACCCCCCTCTGTACATCACCTTAACAATGAATTTTTTTTAAAGACAAGAAACTGAGACCTAGATAAGTGAAGAAAACTAGGTTGCTCATGAATGGAAAGTCTGAACACCATGAAAATGATAAATGTCCCTAGTAAATTTGTTTTCAATTAAAAAAAAAAAAAAAGCCAGGTGCTAGTGGCTCACATCTGTAATCCTCACTACTCAGGAAGCTGAGATCTGAGGATCACGGTTCAAAGCCAGCCCAGTCAAGGAAACTCTGTGAGACTATTATCTCCTTAACCACCAGAAACCAGAAGTGGTGCTGTGGCTCTAGTGGTAGAGCACTAGCCTTGAGCTTAAGAGCTGAGGAACAGCGCCCAGGCCCAGAGTTCAAGACCCACAACCAACAAAAAAATAAAATTTAAATTTGAATTTAAAAAGGCTCAGAGACAGCACTCAGAATCTGAGTTCAAGCTCTAGAACCTGGCACACGCACGCATGTACCCACCTACCTTAGAGATTGGGTCTTTGGCTAAATTAGAAAAGTCTAAAATATCTCAACTATGCATAGGCAAATATTTAAATAGCAATAGTTTAGAGGGTTAAAAATCTCAGCATAAGATTCTAGTAAATTAAAATTTAAAAATTTTCTTATTATGCTGGACGCCAATGGCTCACGCCTAAAATCCTAGCTACTTAGGAGGCTGAGATCTAAAGATCTTGGTTCAAGGCCAGTCCAGGCAGGAAAGTCCGTGAGACTCTTATCTCCAATTAGCAACCAGAAAACCGAAGTGGCACTGTGGCTCAAGTGGTAGAGTGCTAGCCTTGAGCTGAAGAGCTGAGGGACAGTGCCCTGGCCCAGAGTTCAGGCCCCATAACCAAAAAATAAAATAAAATAAATCTTATTATTAAGTAGTTGTACAAAGGGTTTACAGTCCATAGTCAGGTAATGAGTACAATGCTTATTGGTCAGATTTTGGCAAGTTAATTTTTTTTATTATAAGTAGTTGTACAAAGGTTTTACAATTCCAAAACCAGGTTATAACTACAATGCTTCTTGATCAATGTCACCCTTTCCTTAATTCTCCCCCATTTTCTACCTCCCATGCCTATCCTTAAGTTGCATAGCTCAATTTTTACATAATATACATGGAATATAACTACATTTAACAAATAACATTTCAAAAAGAAAATCAGAATGACTAAAAGCAGCAGCAAAAAATCTTGAAGGCACTCTCTTCTAGCTGCTTCATTCAGTAACCTCCTTATAACAGAACTGAAGTGCAATCTGGCATAGCACATAAGTCTTCTCTCCTGCATTATCATCTTTGCTCAACATTACAAAGCCATTCATGACCTATGTGATTAACAAATATTTGCTGAACTAAGTCAAACACTGTAACATGATTCAATGTTGAAACTTGGTCATTGAAGACATTAATGAACAGATTATTTCTCTTTAAATTCCTCCCAGGAACAGAACTATGATATACTTTTAACAGCTAAGCGTTTTCTACACTCTTAACAGATGTTTAATTTTTAAGACTTATCTCCATCTATAAATTATAATTCCCTGTTCAATAAAGTATAATTGTCAAACTAATATACTCAAGACTGAGATACTCAAATTTGAAGAGAAGCAGTAATGATGACTTGTAAACACTCTGTCTCAATAGTATATAACAACTGCAGTGAGATAAAATCATAGTTACATTCCTGCTTAGAGGTGGGGTATGATATTAAAGACAATTAAAATAGTACCTTTGTCCTGGCTGTGGTTTCTTTATTCCCATTTTTTCCACTTTAGCTTCATAAACATGATTTATAACATCATTCCCCAACTCACACATAAGCTGTTTGACAGGAAAATAGAAAAATAAGCTATAAAATTAAAAGTCCTGAAATTAAGCTAAAATTTAAAAGGACTCAAAGTCAATACAGTTCACTACTTCTTTTGCATATCCTACAATTACTCATTCCACAAAGAAGCTTAAAATTAAAACAGACAAGAACTGAGAGTATCATTTTGTCATTCTTCACTACAACATTAGCACTCCTACGTCTTTCAATCTAACAATATACTATATGTACTGTACGTACATACATACACTGTATATAATGACAAGCATCTACCTATCCATCTACCTATGTATCACAACTACTGTATCTGAATATCTGTAGTGGGGCAGTAAATTATAACTGATACAGTTAGGTATAGTTAGTGCTAGCTCGTCTAAGGAAAATCAGCTAAAGTTAAATATTTATTCTTTTCAGTTTTTTTCCTTATAGAAATATTCAAATCCATCAAACATACAACTTTTTTGAAATTTAGTTTTGAACTTTTCTTCCTCTTTGAGTTCTATCTCCAAATACTAAGCAACTCCTTGCTGTATGTTTCAAAATCTTTTAGATGTTGTTTTTATCGTCCCTCTACCTCTGATTCAGTTTACAATTCACAAGATCCATCTGTAGTGTCTCAGTAGCAAATCATATACTTTTGGTTGGGTCTAATTCCAGACTTGACCACTAGACCAAACATACTATGCCAAGATGCAGGTGATCCAATTCATTTCCCTGGTCTTATGTTGGTTAAAGGGATACTTTGAGCTAGTATAATAAGACAATGGTTGTAAAGAATAAAGTTAAGACACTGGGGATTATTAGTTGAGAGGGAAATGGCCTACGATGATACAGCAAGAAAGTGAGAATGCCATCTGAATATCAGAATCAAAGCAGAGGCTGGGAAGGTGGCTAGAGTGCTTGCCTCGCATGCATGAGGCCCTGGGTTTAATTCCTCAGCACCACATAAGCAGAAAAAGTCAGAAGTGGTGCTGTGGCTCAAGTGGTAGAGTGCTGGCCTTGAGCTCAAGAGCTGAGGGACAGCGCCCAGGCCAAGTTCAGGTCCCACAACCGACAAAAAAAAAAAAGAATAGAAGCAGTGTGGGAAAGGCATCTTAGAAAGTGTACATTAGGCAAGCAGTACATCAGGCAAGCAGAAAAGTGTATACCTTTCTCCTTGTTTCCTTATTCATGAACTCTTTTAGGGTCTCATTATTTCTATAACTACCATTTCTCTTCAGATGTGGTTTCCTGTCATAGACCCTCCCTTTCTCTTTGCCCCTCCCCTGCTCTCCCTACCCTACCTCTCCTCTTCCTTTGTCCCTTTCTCTTTCCCCTTCTTCCCTTCTCAGCTGGCACCCTGACACCGATATTTCTTATAAATTTTGAATGTGCCATTCTGTTTGCTGTGATGGGTTTTATGTTTGTTTTTTGGTGATACTGGTTTTTAAACTCAGTCAAGCACTAGAGCTGCAGCTCCAGCCCTTTTTGCTTCAGTTATTGTTCAGACAGGGTCTGGTCTGGTTGGTCTTTGACGTCCCTCCAGACTTCCAGAATAACTAGGATTATAAATATATTCTTCCACAACTGGCTTGTTTTAGGAGGCGATGAATGCCTAACGTTTTGTGCAGGGATGGCCTGGAACTACCATCCTCTTAATTCCATCTCCTAAATTACTAGGATTATAGATATGAGTCACCAACCATGCCCAGTTTTAAAGGTTCTACTTCCTTATTTCAGCAATTATAATTGTATTTCATATGTCCCATTTTTTAATTTTCAAAGTAGTGATACCAATTATGTATTATTCTTTAAACAATCTGCACTAGAAAAACTAGGTGCTGGTGGCTCATCCTAAAATCCTAGCTACTAAGAATGCCGAGATGGAAGGACTGAGCTTCAAAGCCAGTCCAGGCAGTAAAAGTCAAAAGACTTTTATATCCAAATACACAGCAAAAAGCTAGAAGTGGAGGTGTGGCTCAAGTCATAGAGCCAGAGCTATACAGCAGAAAAAACAAGCAAGAGCTTGAAATCTAGAGTTCAAGCCACAGTACTGGCAATAGTACACAGGCATGCACGTGCGTGCACGCACTCTCTCTCTCTCACACACACACACACACACACACACACTCTCTCTCTCTCTCTCTCTAAAATCTGTATTAGAACTAGAGACAATAGATATATCACTGGATGAAAATGATAGCACAGGGCTGGGATGTAGCTCAGTGGCAAAGCGCTTGCCTAGCAAGCGCAACGTCCTAGGTTCGATCCCCAGTACCAAAAAAGAAGACAAAAAAAAAAAAAAAAGAAAATGATAGCACAGACACCAACCTTATTTACAAAAATTTAAAATAGGTCAAAAAAGAAATTGATAGGGAAAAAATGATAGGGAAAGTATTACTTTATATTTGATTCTAAGAAAGCTGGTTACAAATTTGGTAAAACTAGCTGGATACTGGTGGCTCATGGCCTATAATCCTAGCTACTCAGGAGGTTGAAACTTGAAGGATCATAGTTCAAAGACAGCATAGGCAAACAGACTGTGAGACTCCATATTCAATTAACTAGCAAAATACCAGATGGAACATATGGCTCAAGTAGAGCTCCAGCCATGAGCAAGAATGTTTAAAGAAAGCCAGAGGTCCTGAGCTCAAGACCAGGTACTAGTATAAAGTAAAAACAAAAAACAAAAAACACCTATTTGGAAAAATTATCAAGAATGACACAATTTATACAACCCAATGAGTAAACTGATATGTATATTATGATTAAAATTTATAAAATTAGCTGATAAAATAACTTATCTAAAATAAAAATGAATTTTTTAAGCCAAACTCAGAAGTAAAACTGTATGGCTCAAGTGATAAGGCACTAAAGCCTTAATCAAAAATACTCAGGGATACCACCCAGGCCCTGAGTAAAAGTCCCAGAACAGATAGATAGACAGACAGACAGACAGACAGACAGACAGACAGACAGACAGACAGACAGAAAGAGAAAAGAAGGAAGGAGGGAGGGCGAAAGGGAAGAAGGGGGAAAGGGAGGGAGGGAAGCAGGCAGACCAACCCAAACTCTACTTTTAAAAAAAAGCTAAATTGTAGCCAGGTATCAGTACCTCATGCCTACAATCCTAGCTACTACTCAGGGGTTGAGATCTGAAGATCAAGATTTGAAGCCAGTCTGGGCACGAATGTATCTCCATTAACTACCCAAAAAGCCAGTAATGGAGCTGTGGCTTAAGTGCTAACTTTGAGCAAAAAGCTCAGGGACCATGCCCAGGCCCTGAGTTCAAACCCCAGGACCAGGACCAGCACAAATACAGATGTACACACATACAAACATACATATATAACTAAATGGAATTATTTTCCAATTTTTAAGATGCATTATTATATCATTTTTCTTTACAAATTCTAAAATATTATAAAATAATCTGTAAGAATATGTGTCAAAAGAGTAACTATTTTTTTCTTGGATCTGGAAATTAAGCTCAGGGCTACAACCATACCAGCCCCAATAGTTCACTTGGAGTGAAGATGGTGGTTATTATTTTGAATACTTTCTTTTTGGTTACTTATTTCAAAGCTAATCTTTTATATAGCCATTTTAATTTTAAAATAATTAAAGTTGTACAAAGCTTATCTTAATCACATCCAATTATTCCTTTCTCCTATATATATGCCTAAAAAGATTTCCCTATTTCTTCCCCTATAATTCTAAAACAAAGAAATATCAAACCAATATCAGTACTGTGAGCCTTTGGTCCCTCCAGTAATAACATCTGACTTCTACTTCTCATAATACTCCTCAGTATTTTCTACTTACAGTCTTTTAAATGTATATTTTAATTACCTGACATTCAATAACTTGCCTAAACTACCTAGGGGATAATTTCATTTTCATCTAGACAGGCTTGACCCAGAGTATTTCCTTCCTGTTTAAATACCTGCTTTACTAATAATTCCTTTATTTAAAATTGGAACTAAGAGCCAGGTGCCCAGGGCTCCTGCCTATAATCCTAACTACTCAGGAGGCTGAGATCTGAAGATCTCAGTTTGAAACCAGACCAGAGGGAAAGTCAATGAGACTCTTATCTCCAATTAAACACAAGAAAGAGAAAAAAGCTGAAAGTGAAGCTATGACTCAAGTGGTAGAACACCAACCTTGAGCAAAAAGGCTAAAGGACAGAGGATTGAGTTCAAGCCCCAATACACACACACACACACACACACACACACACACACACACACACACGCGCGCGCGCGCGCGCGCGCGCGCCTCTATCTGCTATCTAATGTCACTACATATATGTTATATTACATGCTGTTTCTCAGCATGATTTTAAGCTTCTGCAGAATCCATCTTCTACTAGTTTTCCTTCCCCCTTCTATGCTCTATTATTGATAATTTCTGATGAGTTAAATGGAAAAAGAATTCTATGGTCAGACAGGTAAGGTTTTAACTCAAAATTGGATAAAAAAAACCTTCCTCCTTATAATTTGTACATAAGAACTTGTAAAATTTGCTTTAAGGTTTCATTTTTAATGTGTAAGATAGGTTTACATAATTATCTACATCCAAAGCTGTTACAGAAATTAGATTCTGCTCTTTATCTCACACTTTCTGCTTTGAATGCATAATAATTGGCAAGATCTAACTGGTAGGGCTCTACTCTGGGAGTTAATTTCATTTAGATGTTTATGAATTAATTCCATAGGCATTTTTTACATAATAGACATAAGACCAGAAATAAAAACATAAGACACAATTTTCTGACAAAGTATATATTGACTATATTCTAACCCTTAGGTGAATTTATTTTCTATAATATGGTAAACTAGAAAGGGGAACTTGAAAGGACTGTACTAATAACTGCTAGGTAAATATCACTATAAATGGAGTTGTAGTCTAATGTCATTATTTATTATACTTTTAGAGATTTGAATCCTTAGATAAGGAAAAGAGAATTTCTTGGTTTGATTACTTCTGAATGGTCCTATGCTATAACAGCCCAGTGATGCCATTTGGTATAACAATACATTACAAAGTTTACTATACCAAGGTATCTGTATATTTTTAGTAAGAATCTACACAAAAATGTATGAATAGTAGTTTTCTTAAAGAGTGGGCTTAGAGATACAATTGCTATATATAACAGGCACTGCTTTTTAAACTCTATAATCCTTCCTATTCAGGAAACTTAGATCAAGAGGATTGCTGGTCAAACCCAGATTGGGCAGAAAAGTCTGAGATTCCACATCTCCAATTAACCATCAAAAAACAGTACTGACGCATGGCTCAAGTGGTAGAACACCAGTCATGAGCAAGCAAGCTTGCTTGCTCAGTAAAGAAGAGGCTCTGAGATCAAGCCTATTATAAAAAAAAAAAAAGAAAGAAAAAAAAAAAAAAGAGGGAGATATAGGATCAGGTATGGTGGTATAATCCTGTAATCTCAGGACTAGGGAGGGTGAGGCAGTTAGATCATGAGTTCAAGGCAAGCTGTGGATGCACTACAAAACCCATTACAAAAAGCAAAACAAAAATGTATACTATATAAACTGAACAACTTCAGAATTTAAAAACATCCAACTTACCAAGAGCCTCACATATCTTTAATTACCATTTAGTTTGATATTAACATGAGTAAACCATAAAACTATAAACCAAATTTCTAAATTCTTCACTTATGTGAAAATATGAAATATTTTCATGCAGATATTCAGTTTACCTTTAAAAGTTCAGGCTCCCAGGTATCTAAAGTTAAAGAGCGTACTTTTGAAAAATGAACCCCAAGACTCCTGTATGGAGGAAAAAGAAGACTGCATTATTTATTAATATAAAATTTTCAAGTTTCTATTTTATATTCATTCTCTCTTACAATGACATAAATCCTAATATAGCCTTCAACATACATATAAGTAGCAAAATTAGAGAAATAGAAAAGATCTGCTACCAAGTGAAGCACAGTAATTTACTATATCCAAAAGAAGTGTCCCACTCTGAGTGGACTACCCACCGGTGAATCCCTGAGCACTCGATACACAAGGTGATGCCCAAGTTGATACTGGCCCACCGAGGATCTGCCAGACCACAATCACAACAGCTGGCATTGCCAGGGATACACTGAACCCGCTGCAAAGCACTTTCTCCTTTCAATAATTTCTCTTTTGACTCATTTCCAGAATCTAGGCTTCCTGTTGATGGAGATGATTTCTTATCCAGCTTCTGAAAAAATTAAGAATGTTTCGCTGTTTAAAAAGAAATAATTATGTTGCATAATATCTGCTTAAAAGGAAAAAAAGCTTCTAATTCAGACATTAAAAGGCTACTGAAGGCATAAAACAAGCACTAGTAGTTTAAGCACTGTTTACTGCAGGATGAAAAGACTCAAATGCAAGATTCAGGTTCCTCCATCAACAAACTTTCAGTCTAGTTAGGGTAAATATACAAACACTCCAAATTATATATAAAAAGTGACACAATGAACATATGAACAAGATAAAGGGGCAGAAAGGAAGAAGAAGGCAAAGAGAATGGGAAAAACAGGGTAAGAGAAAAGGTAATTGATACTATTAAGATTCATGAATAAGAAAGAATTCCAGAGCCGGGTGCAGGTGGCTCACGCCTGTAATCCTAGTTACTCAGGAGGCTGAGATGTAAGGATCACAGTTCAAAGCCAGCCCAGGCCGGAAAGTCTGTGAAACTCGTATTTCCAATAAACACTCAGAAAACCGGAAGTGGCGCTGTAGCCCAAGTGGTAGAGTGCTAGCCTTGAGCTGAACTGCTGAGGGACAGCACCCAGGCCCAGAGTTCAAGCCCCACAACCAACAAAAAAAAAAAGAAAGAAAGAAAGAAAGAATTCCAGTGCTAGGAGGATGAGGCAGAAGAATCATAAATTTGAGACCAGCTTGGTTACATATCAAGACCTTATTTCAGGAAAATCAAAATAAATATTTTTATATAATTAACTGTAAGGAAATTATTTTATGAATTACTACAGTAAATAACTAGAAAAGGGGGCTGGGAAGGTGGCTCAGTGGTAGAGTGCTTGCCTTGCATGCATGAGACCCTGGGTTTGATTCCTCAGCACCACATAAGCAAAAAGAAAAAAGCTGGAAGTGGCGCTGTGGCTCAAATGGTAGAGTGCTAGCCTTGAGCTGAAGAGCTGAGGGACAGCACACAGGCACAGAGTTCAGGCCCCATGACTGGACCCCCCCAAAATAAATAAATAAATAAATAACTAGAAAAACTGTGGCTTTTTTGGGGAGGAGAGAGGGTCAGTCAAGGGGCTTGAACTCTGGGCATGGACACTGACCTTGAGCTCTTCTGCTCAAGGTCAACACTCTACCACTTGAGCCACAGCACTACTTCCAGTTTTCTGGTGGCTAACTAGCATTAAGAGTCTCACTGGCTTTCCCACCTGGGCTGGTTTTGATCTGCAATTCTCAGATCTCAGCCTTCTGAGAGTAGCTAGGATTACAGGCATGAGTACCCTGCTGGCTTTATTTATATATAAACTAAAGAACAGATCAATTACAGAGTGAATCACAAATAACACACAGTAAAAAGCTGTTTCTAAGTGCATAGTGAAGGTTATACAAATTATACAAGATTATATAAATTATAAAGATTACACAAATAATAAAAATATTCAATATACCCTAGTCTATACAAAGACATGGCTCATTGATTCTAAGCAATTAAAGATAGAGTCTACAAAAAGTTTTCTGATTTAAAAATAGAACAATTTTTTAAAAATAGTATGTTAGCAGAGAATCATTAGAAATAAAATCTGAGCTGGGTACCAGTGGCTCACACCTATAATCCTACCTAACAGGCTGAGATCTGACAGTTCAAACCTAGCCTGGGCAAGAAAGTCTGTGAGACTCTTAACTCCAATAAACTGCTAGAAAACTGGAAGTAGCTATGTGACTCAAGTGGTAGAGCATTAGCCTTGAGTTGAAGAGCTGAGGGACAGTGCTCAGGCCCAAAGTTCAAGCCCCATGATTGACAAAAAATAAAATTAAATAAAAATTTAAAAATCTGGCTCTTATTTGTCCTTCTTCGAAATTCAGTTTTATAGCCAGGAAGAATTGAGCAAGTAAGTCTGGACACAGAATTCCAGAGATGTTGAGCATAGTGAGACATAAACCCACCGAAGAGAGCTACCTTGCAGGTTATTGGCTCTTAGGCAGGGAAGTAAGGATGTGTGCCCAGAGAGGCAGTCCAGCAAGGGAAATATAAGCCAATGAAGGAGAAGAGGGCATCTAACTAGGAATGCCCCCTAGTGTGAAGTGGCAGAGCCTAAGTAGGATATCAGTGTAGGGCTGGAAGGGCAGGAAACACAGGATATTGGTTATATACACAAGGATCTATCATAAAGCAAATCGAATGAGAATAAATAAGAGCCTAATTTCTCATTGCAATGAAAAACGTTATTAATATGGAAAAGAAGAAAACTAAAATCAAACCTGTTATATTAAACCATA
Organism: Dipodomys spectabilis; assembly: GCF_019054845.1. Lineage (NCBI taxonomy): Eukaryota > Metazoa > Chordata > Mammalia > Rodentia > Heteromyidae > Dipodomys > Dipodomys spectabilis. Next base: position 11,310,794 of record NW_024870694.1, on the reverse strand, counting down.
ACTAAAGATACCAATAGGCTTACTAATGGTTTTCAATCTGAGTAGATAAAGAAATGTAGATGTAAATGTATGCATATGCGAGGCTATACATCCTACCTTGGTTTCTAAGTATCATTCTCTAAAAAAAGGAGTCAGAGATTTTTGGAGAAATGGCCAATTTCATGGCTTAATACGGAGAAAGCAGAAGATGCACCTAGAACCACTTGTTGAGCTAGAAAGTAAAGGAACACTCAAAGAACAGTGAGGACAAAGCAAAAGAATACAGAAAACTCCTCTTTTCAAACTTGACTCAATTTAAGCAACAAAAGAGATGATGATAGTAAATAATATTGGATAAAATAAAAAATGAGCATAGTCAGAAAACTGATTAGTTTTTCTAAGAAATGATACCAGCCAAAAAGACTGTGAAGATTGTGACTAGATGATTTTTCAACAACTAATCCAGACAGGTAGTTTACAGTTGACAAAATCTTATCTACTTGTCTAGAAGTTCCTCTAAGAAGTTCTAAGTAACTATAGTATTAATTATAATTATGAGCAAGTTATCAGAGAAACAATGAAAGCCTATAAACACAAATGACTTTCTTTCTTGGCTATTCATGGAAACTACTTACCAGAAAAGCTCATGGACAGCACATAGGCCAGTTCAAGCCTTACGACTGACAAAAAAGAATAAAGGAAAAACTTAAAAATATTAATGCCTGGCTCCCAAGTCCATTCAGATGATCTGGTAGGGACTCAAATGATCTGGTAGGAACTTAAGCTTCCTGTGTTAAAGGGTACAATGAAATGAAGAACCAAAGCTGTAAAAATGTATCTGTGACCAAGCAACAGATTTGTATAAACTTTCAACAAACATAAGGGAACTCTTGAAAAATTAATGCCAATAGGATGAAAATATCAATGGAAAGTTTAAAAGATTAACTGAAATTTCCCAAAGAGTAGGCTAAGAAACACACAATCACATTTAGAACACAATTTTAGAAAGAGAAATTAGAGAGAAAAAAATAAAGTATCATTAATAAGCTCCAACAACAACATTGGATAATATACACAAACAAAAATAAATAAATAAATAGTAGAACTAACAAAAATATAATGTAGTTAAAATTCTTAAGGATAATTATTTCCAATATAAAATTCTGTAACAACCAAATTATTAAAAATATGAGAATATAATATTATTAAGATATTTTCAAGCATAAGAGCCATAAAACTGGGCATCAGTGGCTCATGCCTATAATCCTAGCTATTCAGGAGGCTGAGATCTGAGGATGGTGGTTCAAAGCCAGCCTGGGAAGGAAAGTCCATGAGACTCTTATCTCAAGGACAGCACCTAGGCCCGGAGTTCAAGCCCCAGGACCAAAAAAAAAAAAGTCATAAATAGCTCACTTTCAATAGCATATAGGAGAAAGTCCTCAAATCCTTCATAAGTCAAAAAGAAAAATATGAGACAAAGGAGAGAAAAATCTCCAGGAACTGTTATGTAAAGAAATCTCAGACCACTAACTACATTGTAAACTTAAGGACAACTGATTTAAACTGGAGAAGTATAATTCAGGTGACACACCAATTTGAGGGTTTTATCACCAACATACCCTTTTTGCCAGTGTTCCAATAATTAGTATCCAATATTGGCTACTGATGAAATTGCTCCTCTCCTCATTGCTTGGATTAAGTAAGTTCCTCATTTTCTGCTAAGAAGGCTTCTAATTGAGCTACTCCTGACCTTTCAAATATAACTTAGAGAGCATTTCATTTCCCTAATCATATTTCTTTTTTTTTTTTTTTTTGTTGGTCATGGGGCTTGAACTCTGGGCCTGGGCGCTGTCCCTCAGCTCTTCAGCTCAAGGCGAGCGCTCTACCACTTGAGCTACAGCGCCACTTCCGATTTTCTGGTGGTTTATTGGAGATAGGAGTCTCACGGTCTCTCCTGCCCGGGCTGGCTTTGAACCGAGATCCTCAGATCTCAGCCTCCTGAGTAGCTAGGATTACAGGCCTGAGCCACCAGCGCCCGGCTCCTAATCATATTTCTGACAAGTATCTATCACTAAGTTTATGCCTCAGCCCTGCCATATGAGCCAACAGCAGTGAGTTTCATTTCTCAAAATTCATTCACATAAAGTCATAAAATATTTAGGGGAAAACACTAACATTAGAATACTTTATTCCAATCTGGGATATACAGTCAAATATTAAAATAAAGGTAAGTTCAAATATTGAAAACTAAAATGAGAAATTCAGCCTAGATTTTAAAAACTCACTCAATTACATAAAAATTATCTCTCATAAAGATATTATAATCATATATTAGCATGTGACTGAGATTAGACACTTCTTGTAATTTTTCACTTGATATTGATAATGCCTTTACTAACCTCTGACTCATCACCCTTCTCTCTATAAGCAGTTGCAATACTGGTCTGAACAGCCTTAATCCATGCCTGGCGCAGCTTTTCAGAATCTGCCTGGAGCATACAACTCCTAAAAGGAAATAAGATATTGGTTCAATAATAAATGCTCAAATACATAAATTTTATACTTCTGTCCACTTTGCTATTTAATAATTTGTTGAAATGTTAAGCCTATTTTCAGGACAAATTGTTTTCAAAGAAATAAAGATACCAATAGTATAAATATTCTCTTAAAACAAATCATCCATCCCTAAACATAAGAATATAACAAGACAAGTATAGTAGTCCATGCCTATAAACCCAGCATTTGGGAGGCTAAGGCATGAGACTAGTCTGAGCTACAAAACAAATACCTGTCTTAAGAAAAGTAAAATAATCAAGAAACAGCATATAGTATATATTTACTTATTTATTTATATTTATATAAAATATATATATATAGTTTAAAAAGTAGATGAATTTACATTAAAAATATATAAACTCTTAAGCATACCATATATTACTTCTCTGAACTGTGCTATACATGAAAAGGAGCTACCAAAGCTCATATCAGAATATGAAGTAAAATCCTTATCATAAGAGTTAAAGAGTTCTCATATGGACATATAATCATTATAGAATTTAAAGGATAAAATTCATAAAAAGAAGTTATGTTATATAACATGTATTATCAAGGTACCTCATTAGCAGAGTAGGTAGTACATCAGTCTCATAATATGTATTATTACTGAAATTTATTTTTAAAAAATCGTTTTATGATAATCATAAATCAAACACAAATTTCATAAACACAAAGTTCATAAAATCAATTCTCAAATTCTTTAGAACTACTCACTTTGTTGGCGAGACCACCTCAAAGCAGAATCTTCTTTCAATGTCTTCACAATGCTTCACTGTGCAGAGCCTGAGATCTTCCACTACTACAGTGGGGTTATCCTACAATGAAGAAACAGGATTCCCATATTTATCAACTTATACTACAAATAACAACATATTTTAAAATATTACATATAATAAAGGTTTTATTTTACCTTACTGTTAGGGACTATCAACACATATAATTAATAGAAGTAATTCTGTCTTATTAATAATTTTATTTGCCTCACAAAATTATTGTACATGGAAAAATATTACATATGGATTAAGTGAACTTAGTAGATGGTCAGTAGTTTTAGCTATTTTTTTTCCACTTTCATTTATATTTATTACTCCTCTAGTCTCCACTTATATATAATAGACAGACACCAAAGACTCATACCTACAATCCTAGTAAGAAAAACCACAAAACTCTTATCTCCAATTAAACATCAAAAAACCAGAAGTGTAAGTATGGCTCAAGTAGTAGAGCACCCAATTTAAGTAAAAAAGTTAAGGGACAGTGCCCTGACCATGAATTCAAGCCTCATTACTGGTACAAAAAAAAGTCACTCCATATGTTATAATGAATGACTATAATTTATGGTTTTTAAAAAGTTTTTTCATTTGGCTGTTCTGAGTTGTTATTGTTGTTGTTTTTTTGTTGGTCCTGGGGCTTGAACTCTGGGCTTGGGCGCTGTCCTTGCGCTCTTCAGCTCAAGGCGAGCACTCTACCACTTGAGCCACAGCGCCACTTCCCGTTTTCTAGTGGTTTATTGGAGATAAGAGTCTCATGGACTTTCCTGCCCGGGCTGGCTTTGAACCGCGATCCTCAGATCTCAGCTTCCTGAGTAGATAGGATTACAGGCGTGAGCCACCAGTGCCGGCCTGTTCTGAGTTTTGAACTCATGGCTTTGAGCTTGTTAGTCAGGTGCTCTACCACTTCAATCATAGTTCCAGCATAATTTATGTCATTTTTAACCTTTCAGAATTATGACCACTGAATGAAAATCCTTAAAAAGCATATTCTCTTTCTGCCTCACAAGATTATCAAACAAAAAAATCATAAAGACATTAGAGTAATAATCCTAGGACACAAGAAAGTCCATCTCAAAGCTATAATTAAGAGTCCAGGACTCAGGCTGGGTGCTGGGGGCTTATGCCAGTAATCCTAGCTACTAAGGAGGCTGAGATCTGAGGACTGCAGTTCAAAGCCAACCTGAGCAGAAAAGTCTGTGACTTTTATCCCCAATTAGCTACCAAAAAAGCCCGGAAGTGTAGCTGTGGTTCAAGTTGAAGAGTGCTAGCCTTGAGCAAAAAAGCTCAGGAACAGAACACAAGCCCTAATTTAAGACATGTATGTGCATGCACACATGCACAAACACACAAAGACACACACACACACACACACACACACACACACACACACACACACACACACACACAGAATTCAGGACTCAAGACTAGAGTTGTAGCTCAAGTAGTAGAACATGAGCTACAAGTGAAAAAATCCAAACAAGAACGTTGAGTTCAAACCCTAATGCTGGCACATACACATAAAAGAATCTAAAATTGAGTGACTGAAGGGCATTAAATTTATTCATGAAAATAGCATAATAAAATCCATTATACGCTGTTTAAAAGGGGGAGTAAGAAGAACAAGAAAGTCATAGGAGGGTCAATTTTATCAAAATATGTTCCATGCATGTATGGAAATATCACAATAAAATCCCTTTATGCCATCAATCTATACTAATAAAAATGGAAAGAGTGTCAAAATGCTTCTAATTATAATACTATAGAAATCAAGAGAGTAAAATTGCTCTTGGGTCAAACAGTGAGTATGTTCTCTCAATACAAAGATAAGCTATTTTTAACTTTTACTGATGTATAATTTATACCTACAACATGGAAACTTCAGTTTTAACAGTTTTATCAACCAGTATAACCACTATTGAAAACAAGGTAAGACACTATTTCCATCATCCCAGAAAGCTCTCTAGCATTCTTTCTAGTTAATCTCCTCATGTCTACCTAGAAGCAAGAACTTACTTTATTTCTCTATGGATTTGCATTGCTGGTTCTGTGCAAATACATGTGTGTGTGCACACATGCACCTGCACACACCAGTTCTGGGCTTGAACTCAGGGCCTAGGTACTGTCCCTGGGCTTTTTGCTCAAGGCTAGCAATCTACCACACTTCCATTTCCAGCTTTTTGGTGGTAAAATGGAGATAACTGGCTTCAAACCACAACTCTCAGATCTCAGTCTCCTGAGTAACTAGGATTACAGGCATGAACCACCAGTGCCCAGCTTGCATTGCTGGTTCTTAAAAATTACATTAAAGAACTCATATAGTGCATATAGTCTGGTTTGTCTTGGGGATTTATTGTATAAAAATTTTACAGGGGCTGGGAAGGTGGTTCAGTAATGAGTGCTTGCCTCACATGCATGAGGCCCTGGGTTCAATTCCTCAGTACCACATAAACAGAAAAGGGCAGAAGTAGTGCTGTGGCTCCAGTGGTAGAGTACTAGCCTTGAGCTGAAGAGCTGAGGGACAGCGCCCAGGCCCAGAATTCAAGCCCCACAACTCACAAACAAAAAAAGAAAAATAAAAAAAAAATTTTCACAGGTTTTTTTCTTCACCTCCTTTTGATGCTTCCTAATTACTAATTTTTTCTTGTTTCCAATGCTGGTTTAAAGAAGAGAATTCAGATTCAGAATCATTCTGCCTTTAGGATAAAACATTGGTGGTTTTTAAGCTAGTTGTAGTGGTGTATCCCTATAATTCAGGAGACATAAGTAGGACAATCACTGTTCAAGGCTAGCCTGGACAAAGTTATCTACACACTGTATCTGAAAAACAAACTAAAAAGCAAAAAAACTACAGCACTTGCCTAACAAGTGGGAAGCATGGAGTTCAAATCCTAGTGCCATCAATCAATAAATAAACATAATTTAAATGTTAATAGTTGCCACTCAAGAGTTTCCTTATACATGCCAAAACATAAAACTAGTAAATAGTAACTATAATAACTTTGTACATGAGCACTTATGGACTGTAATATTTACTAAGGCAAACTATAAAAAATAAAGTAAAATTGGTGACTGGAAGTATAGCTCAAGTGGTACAGTGCTCATCTAGCATGTGCAAAGTCCTGAGTTCAATCAGAACTGAGAAAAAAAAGCTAAAATTGGGAACGCACTCAACTTTCTCTTAATTTCTTTTCCTTTTATCTGATTTTGAATTAATAAAATATGTGTAGTTTTTCACAATAAAACCAGATGGGCTAAAGAGACAAAACACTTGTCCTGAAGATAGTTTGTTCAAGATGCCAAAAAATGTATTTTTAGCCCATCCCCAAATGTAGGTAAGTGGCATGACCAAGGACAAAGACAGGGCTGATAAGGACTTACCTACCAAAAAAGAATATAAGGCCAACTCTCCTTACAATGAAACACTGGCACAGGGATCATTTGTGCACATGAGTTTTCAGTTCATTTCTTAAGAAAAGACCTACCTTAAACTTTTTCTGGTAAACCAGCTGATTGTTCTGTATTGAAAACCAGCGTCTAAATAAAAAACAAAATAGATTGTTTTCATAAACATAAATTACTTTTCCTATGGACAGAAATGAAATACTGGAGAAAGGACTAACAATCAGCAAATAGTAATTATATTTTTTATAGACCAGAAGCAATGAGATAAATTAAGAGCAAACATCATAAAACCATAAATTAGGAAAATAAACTTACAATATTTTGATTCACTTTATATCATAAATTCACATCCCAACAAAAGCTATTTGTACTATCATCCAATAATTGTTTTAAAATTTAAATTTGAAGCTTTTGAGATTCCTCAAAATAAAATGTTTTCTCCCAATTACATATTTATCAAATTAAAATATAAATTGTGAATTGAAATATCCTTGCATATAAACATTAGGATAAATTGTTTTATTTTCAACCTTTCAGCAGATAATTCAGCAAGTCTTTGATTTTATAAGCAAAAAAGAAGACTAATCATTCTAGAACTGATTCAAACAGGATAATCGTCAAACTTGGTCATACTGTGTACTTCTAAGCAAAATAAAGTTATCACAAATGATCCTCTCAACTACATGGTTCTGCTTATTACTGTAAATTAGAAAAACATTTACTTGCAATCTGCTTTAGAAGAAAAGGCTAAGCTATGTATACCATATTTACTAATTCTAATTTATTAAAACAAAAAAGACTTCATATCACAGCCACAAGCACTTACAAAAGAAAGCAAAACTTCTCAACAAGCATGAAAGGTAAAATGATATTTAAGTTATCATTTTAAAATTAGTTTCATGTAAGATGGTTTCTATTGTAAACATTAGTTATTAATCTATTAGCAGATAGAGAGTCTACCTTTTCATTGCTACTAGTATCAAGCACTAGAAATTATATTCAGACATTTCAAATTTTTTAATTTGGAAACTTCTCCAAATCTGAGAATATGATTAAGAAATGCTTTTCCATTTTCAAGCCTTTTACTAGATCGTTAGGTATAAGAAAAAGGTTTCCCCTTTTTTATTATAAAATTGTTAAAACTGTTAAATAAGCACCTAGATAACACAAGGTGGGTTGCCTCTAAATGCAAATCACCAAGAGGCTAGAAAAGGAAGAACTTCTCAGTATCTTTTAGAACAGATGGCTGGTTAGAAATGTTAAAGGAAATACCTACACACAAACAAAATGGTGCAACTCTGCCATGTGAGATGACATGCAATGGAAATAATCTCTGCTACTGATTAAAGGGGTTTTCTTAATTGTTTACTGGAGAGTGACCTATATTAATGAAGATTCATAGGTCTTATAGCATAGTAACCATTTTATTGTTTTATTGAACTATGGGGAAAATGCCCATTTAACAATGTAACTTCCATGCTTCTAAGGTCCTTAAAAAACAAATTTCTTTTGACCTATTTCATCATAGGATAATACTCCCTGCAAAGAATAACAAAATACTGGGGGAAGAAGAGTGTTCTTTTTTCAGAGATAGTTCCCTCTAGTTATTAACTTCAGATCGTATTTCTTCCTCCCTAGTCCCCAACAGTAGAGTTTGAACTCAAGAGCTATATATTTGCTAGGCAGGTGGTCTATTCTTTGAGACACCTCCCAACCAATCATATCTGTTTCTTGAAACTCAGTTTCCCTACCATTTATCTGCTTGTGAGTGGCATAATCACTTCATCAAGCTTTTGTATGCTCAGGAAAGACAATATGAAGTGATCTAATTTAGATACCTCCTAAGAAGGCATAACATATATCCTAGGTAGAAAAAAAATCTGAAATTAGAAAACTTACATATTACAATACTATCTCCCTCCACTACCACTAAAACTTAAAAAAAAAAGTGCACTCTTCATTGTTCAAAACTTCACACAGGTAAAATTATTCCTATAGAATAAATCTAGTGATTATTAACATTTCTAAGAAAAGGAAAACTGAGAATGGCAAACAGCTCATGAGCTTTGGGATACAGAATATTTAATAGTTTTAAATACTTGGTACTTGAAATTTGAAAGTTCTAAAAAAAAAAAAAGTAACAAAGCAGGGGCTGGTGGCTTAGGGCTGAAGTTTGAAGCTACTCCAAGCAGTAAAGCCCGTGAAACTTTTATCTCCAATTAATCACCCAAAATTTCAAAGTGATAAGAGACATGGCTCAAGTGGTGAGGTACTAGCCTTGAGCAAAGCAGCTCAGAGACAGTGCTCAGGCCCTGAGTTCAAGCTCCAGGACTGGCACCAAAAAAGAAAAAAGTAATTAGATCCAAAGAGAAAAACTTTCAAAGGTATTATGCTAACTAATATACTAAGGTCTCCAAGATTAAGGAATGGAACACAAAGCCAAAAATACAAGTTTTCAAAAAGGAAAATTTATTCATTAATATCAGACAGCATTACATATCTACCCAGTTGAAATAGTTCGGTATAGCATTTTTAGATTAAAATACGAAATTTGTTAAAAAATTAAAGATCATTCTTTTTTATACACTAAGAATGTCCAGATGACAAAATTTAGATAGGAAAGGAAAAAATATTTAGAAAAATCAAGTATCGTTTGATTACTAGGTTCCAGAACTGTACTTAAGATCATGAGGAAAAAGTCCAACTTCTAAGTCTGTAGATGGTTTCTCACCAAAACTGTAAATTATGGGCTCATACACCTATACATACAGATGCCAAGTAGATAAACATTTAATAAAATAAAATAACAAACATGATTTTAGTTTATATAAATTCAACTTACTTTATTATAGGGGAAAATTAAACAAAGAAAACTTAGGAACAATGTATTTTTCAACAAAATTAATATGGTTTCCAAAGTGACTAATCTTAGCTGCTGCTAGTTTATTTCCTTTATTTAAAAAAAAGAGACATAACAGTATTCTTTGAGTAACTGAAAGTACATCAAATGTTCTTTATAGATTAAAATGAAGTACAGAGATGGGCAATCAAGAGGTATAATTTCATTCCTCAAATAAAATGCTTCTATTTTTGTTCCCAATTTAAAACATAAAGAGACATTTTATCCATTGCAAGTAATCCAGCTTAAATGCAGGTTAATTATGAGCTTTCTCGTGCCAAAGAAGAAACTGGAGTAAGATGAGAAAGGGAAGGAAGCCATTTGGTACCTGATATGATCGGGTTTTTTCCTGTCATGTAAAAAAATGGGGCAGGATTAAAACATAAGGGAAAGGTGGTAAAAGAATGAAAATGCAAATGTGCAAAAAAAAAAAAAAAAAAAAAAAGCAAAGGACTAGCATGATACAAATAAAGCAAGAATTGAAGGAACAAGCTTAAGCTTATAAACTAACAAAATAATCAAAAGTATCTGCTGTATTTTATTTAAGCATCATATACAAATGTGTAACAGAATTAACTCTAACTCTTGGGAATCTGAAATACTAATATTTTAGAAATATTCAAACCATGCTTCAAGTATTACCTTATAAAAATTCTGGATGGTCTTAGTATACTTGGGCAAACCTCTTCTATTATTATTTTCTAAATCTGTGGTCATAACTAGACAATACAGATAGTACCTTGCCACTTCATTAAAAACTGCTCCTAAAATCACTGCAGGTATATCTACAGAAATCTAGAATAAATGAAAGGTTTTCGTAAAGAAGTGGGATCACATAGAATTTCAGATTATAAAATATTAGCCAAAGAAACTTCCCACCTACCCACCTCCATTTTTATCAAATGATAGCAAAGATTCTAAGCCACACATAAGAGTCATCTTTAATTTATGAATGCTTATTTTAAAACAAAAACCAGTAAGAATAAAACATTTAATCTGTAGTAGCAACATATAGAACACTTTGCTTTTTTAAACAAAGTTGTGTAACACTTTTCATGCTTTTAGCTGTACTTTCTAGTACAACAAAGATATTAGCTATTTTGTCAGCCTTTCTACATCGTTAAATAAATTATATCAAAATGTACTTATTTTCCTTTTTTATCTTTTCTACATTTTTTAACAAAAGGAGGAATATATGAATACACTTGACCTTATTCCAGTAGTCCACTAGTTTATGCATATGGTGAAACTATCATACTGAGAAAATAACTGACAAGGAAAAGTTATTATGGCAGAAAGAATACAGTAGTCTCTTGATATGCGTAGAGTTTCAGAACCATAACCTTCCTTCCAAGGATATCCAATCTATAGATGCTCAAGTCTTATATTTGCATATAACGTAAATGTATGTGCACATGCATGTGTGTACACAATAGGGCCTTGTCAGTTGCCCAGACTACTCCCGAATTCCTGGGCTCAAGTGATCCTCCTGCCTCAGTCTGAGTATGATAGGACTACAGATGGGCATGCATCATGATATCTAGTTCTCCTATATACTTTACTAACACAATATAAATGCTATGTAAGTAACTGTTAGACGGTACTGTTAAAGGAATAAGAAGAAATAAAAGTCTGCACAAACTAACTACAGACTTATTTTTTTCCAAATATTTCTGAGTCACATATTTTGCTTGAATCCATGGATGAAAAGAGCCATTTGTATTACAGATATACCTAACTTTGAGATGCCACTAACTACAAATCTGAAAACAATCAGAAACTAACTCAACAGTCCACTTGAGATGTAAACCTTTTCACTCTGATGCTATTTTAATTGCATCACATAAAATATATATCTATTCTGGCAACTTTAAGACTAGTGAATACCACTTTCAAAAGACTTTTAATTACAAAACATAAGCTGAGGTTTTAAAACTATTTGGGAAGTCAAAGTCACATTCACTTATCTCTCAGGAAGGATGTCTTTTTAAAAAGTTGATGTTAAAAGTTTTATATGCCATAATTCTATAAAACTATAGATTGTCACTGTATGGTGACTATAAAATGTTCCCTAAAACTAATTAATCATTGGCTCGTGCCCATTATACTAGCTATTGAGGAGGCTGAGGTCTAAGTATCCAGGTTCAAATCCAGCCCAGGCAGGAAAGTCTGTAAGACTCTTATCTCCAATCAGCTACCAAAAGAGCCAAAAGTGGTACTGTTGCTCAAGTGGTATAGGGTATCAGCCTTGAGCAAAAAATCTCAGGGACAGCACCCAGGCCCTGAATTCAAGCCCCAGGACATCTCTCTCCTTTCTCCTCTCTCTTCTCTTCTCTCTCTGTCTCTGTCTCTGTCTCTGTCTCTCTCTCTCTCTCTCTCTCTCTCTCTCTCTCTCTCTCTCTCACTCACTCACTAACTCACTCACACACACACACTCACACACATACACACACACACACACAAACTAAAAGTATATAAGCAGTAGTTAGAAACTCTTCATATCTAAGTGGCTGGGGTTACAATTCCGTAAGTCAGGTTATGAGTACAATGCTTCTTCTTCAACCTTTCCTTCATTTTCCCTCAATTTCCCTCTTCCATCTCTACCCTCAAGTTACATAGTTTCCTATATATTTTTTAAGTTAAAGCATAAATATTACAAATATATAATCTTACTCAAAGGCTAGTAGTAACAGATTAGATTATGTTAGATGGAGAACTAATTAGAAAAGCAGGGTAGATACTAATAAAATATGGCTAAAGAGAAAGTATTTGTATTTCCTGACATTAGATTCTTGACAAAACTGTTAGAAACTGATACATTCTAAATGCAAAAACAAGAATATTTTAACTAACATTTACTATACTTTTTTCTTCTCCCATTTATAATAACTCCTTTCTATTATGCTTTAGATATATTTGTCCTCCAAAGTTTTATGCCTAGTCCTCAGTATGGTGGGAGATAAAATCTTTTAAGAGATAGGGTCTTGACTAGGTAATTACATGATTGGGGAACCACCAATGGAAGGGTGGTTATAGAAAAAGAAGATTGGCTCTTTTCTGCTCTCTAACTCCCTGTTGTCTACTATGAGTTGTATATCACTTCTGCCACTATGATGCAATCCACTACCAGGCCCTCACCAGAAGACAGATCAATGAGGACACTCAATCTTGAACTTTCCCCCTCCAAAACTGTGAGTGTAATTAATCTCTTTTCTCTCTCAATTATCTCTAAAGCTCATTTACTTTACTGAAAATTGGGCTATTAGACTTTAACCCATGATTCTAAATAGTAATTGTTATCTCATAACATATAAATGGCACCTCCTTTAAAAGCAGCCCAATTTCCAATCAGCACATAACATGTTTACTTTTGATGATTGTTTATCTATTCCTTCATTTCATTTCTAGATCTATTAAATAGAATTCATAAATCAAATAAAAATGAAAATGTTAGCACAATCTAATACAAATTTTCTTCTATTGTCGTAAGTACCAATTTAATTTTTCACTAACACTGTGCTGCTTCACTTTATTTTTTATCTGATTTTTTTTTCTTTTTTTCTTCTTTTTTGCCTGTCATGAGGCTGGAACTCAGAACCTGAGCACTGTCTCTGAGCTTCTTTGGCTCAAGGCTAGTGTTCTACTACTTTAAGCCCAGCGCCACTTGAGGCTTTTTTCTGTTTATGTGGTACTAAGGAGTCGAACCTAGGCCTTCATGCATGCTAAGCAAGCACTCCACCACTGAGCCACATTCCTAGCCCATGCTGCTTCATTTTAAGTCTGAGATCATTCGTCACTGAAGGAAGTTTATTTCTTTTCTTTATAACATAAAGGTTTCTATAGACTTATTGTATTTTTCCTTTTGTTAAATTTTAAGGAAGTTGTTTTAAAATCTGAAGTTTAAAACTTAATTCTAACATAAAACTATACTGGATGAATAATCTTTTTTTACTGTGAGATTCACCAATAACATTAATTTTTTCCCATTTCATGTTCTAGTTACAGAAATGACCCAGAGGTTTAAAAGATTATTGTCATTTTTCAGATCCTGTAAAACATCCATTTTCATTTTTACTTCATAATAATTAGAAACATTACTTCTAATCAGATCACTATAGTTGAATGACTATGACGTGAGTATCACTATATTTATGTTTTTTGTTTCAAGTTCTTCAAAACTTAAACAAGTTTAGTGTCAAATATAATTATTACTCTTCCTAGTTGAAATTCACTCTCAGTTTGTTTTTCAAATAAAACCTTCTACCATTTAAATTTAAATTTGACTTAACATGCTAGGGAAATATTCAACATATTTCCTTCAATGTCAAGAAACAAAAGTAAGTACACACAAGGCATTATACATTTGGGTTTCTATTAAATTATATACTGAACAAACTTACCAAAAAATCCTATTTGTATTTTTATTTTTTGTCAGTTGTGGGGCTTGAACTCAAGGCGCTGGGTGCTGTTCCTGAGCTATTTTGCTCAAGGCTAGCATTCTACCACTTTGAGTCACAGTGCCACTTCTGGTTTTCTGGTGGTTAATTAGAGCTAAGAGTCTCCCAGACTTTCCTGCCAGAGCTGGCTTTGAACCTTGATCCTCAGATTTCAGCCTCCTGAGTAGCTAAGATTAGAGGTGTGAGCTACCAGTACCTGACAGCTCAAGTGGTAGAGTGCTAGCCTTGAGCAGAGGAGCTCAGGGACAGTGCCCAGGTCCAGAGTTCAAGCCACATGACTGACAAAAAAAAAAAAAAAAGAAAGAAAAATAGCTATTACAGTTTCCCATCTGAAAAATAACACTATGTCCTTAAGTTCCTCTTTATGGCTTCTACAAAGTACCAAATATCAGGATCATCTGGCTTAAAAATTAGTAAGTGAACAGTAAGTAAAAGCATACATATAGGGAAGGAACCAAAAGGGAAAAAAAGCTTAATTATTTTAATCATCAGTTATATTTAATATATAATTTGAACTAATACCTATTCAATAACCATTGTGGGAAGTAGCTTGTGTTCAATAATTGTAATGATATAGTCACAATAACCAAACAACATGAAAGTTCTACCTTGCTTCTTCCTTAACCTTGCTTGCAGTCTAAGGATTAAGAATATTTTCATTTTCACCTGCTTTAAGAGTCTTTTCTTCAATGGACTGGGATCAAGAAAGTTACTACAAGCTAACTACCAGTGGCTCACACCTACAATTCTATGTACTCAGGGGACTGAGATCTGAGGGTTCCAGTTTGACGCAGCCTAGGGCAAAAAGTCCAAGAGACTCATCTCCAAGTAACCACCAAAAGGCTGTGTAGCTCACATCACAGAGTACCAGCCTAATATGAAAAAGCTAAGCTCCCTTAGCTTTGGCCCTGAGTTCAAGCCCAAATAACAGCACAATAGAAAGAGAGAAAGAAAAAGAAAAAGAGAAGTAAGAAAGCATGCAAGCAAGACATAAATTTACTACACAATTTATAGAATTTCAGGAAAAATGGAGGAAGCAATTGCCAAACTCCAAATATGGAAAGGTCATGATTCACATGTGAAATATATTACCTGTTCCACGTTTTGAAGGCATTACTGGCCCGTTTAAAGAGATACCCTTCCATGACAATGCCATTTGCAGCATCTACATTATATTCCAGCTTAGAATCATCACTGGAGAAATCCTATGCAAAATAACACACGAGAGGTCAATTAGGTCATGATGTTACCTACAAAAATCAATTTTTCTAGGGAAAGAGTTGAAAAAGAAGGAAAGTTTAGTATTAAGGCTGTTTCAACACTATTCACGAAAAATATGGGGGTCTTAAATGGCCAGTAATTGAGGATGTTTCAGCACACTAAAGTACTTCAATTCAACAGACTATTGTACAACAATTAAGATAATGTTGGTTTAAAAGGACAGATGAATATATAGAATATAAAAAAACAAAGTAATAGTATGTAAACAAAGACACAGAAACCAAGTAATATATTTGAAATGCTTTTATCACAATTATTTATGACAATATGTGTTCATAATTTTTAATATATAACAATATATGTAATTGGGATTATTTGAATCTACCTAGATATTTTTAATTTATTTTTTAATTTTTAATATGTATTTTTTATTGTAAAGATACTGTACAGAGTGGTTACAGTTATATGAGTAAGGTAATGAGTACATTTCCTATCAAGCATTGTTACCCCCTCCTTTGTTTTTCCCCTACCATCCTTCCCTCCCCCCCACCTCCCCAACTCCCTGCCCCCCAAGTTTGTTTTCAACATAGTGTCTTGTACATCTCATTGTTACAATGGGTCAACCTGTATCCTTGTTATTTCCCTTTCCCTCCCCAAATTAGAAATATGTATATTCAAGTTGCAGGGCACCAGAATCAAATACAGTGACAACAGGGGTTATACCATGAGGGAAGAACATACAAAACAAACAAAAAAAATCACATAGTACATTAAAAAACAACACCAAGAAAGATAAAACCTCTTGTGTCCCTATCTTGAGGTTCATTTTGCTTAGCATCATCTTATATGGTCATATGTACATAGCTTTTGACCTTTTCTGCTTGTCCCAGACATACACTAGTTATTGCAAATAAGGGAAACCATAAGAATGTATTTAATTGGTACTATTTTAATATACCTATATATTTTTTAATTTATTTTTTAATTTATTTTTCCAGTTGTGGGGCTTGAACTCAGGGTCTGGGAGCTGACCTTGAGTTGTCTTGCTTCAAGGCTAGTACTCTACCACTTTGAGCCACAGCTCCACTTCCAGTTTTCTGGTAGTTACAAGAGATACCAGTCTCATAGACTTTCTTGCCTAAGCTGACTTCAAATCATGATCCTCAGATCTCAACATCCTGAGTAGCTAGGATTACAGGCATGAACCACTAGTACCGGGCTTCTACCAATATTTTCTAAATGTACTACTATCATGGTAGCTTTTTAATATAAGAGGAGCAATTACTATTTAGTAAGTTCAAAAATAGGACAAAAAAAACTATGTTTTTTCTTTCCTCTAAATTAGAATTTAGTTTTGCAATACCAAAGAACTTTCAGACAATTTCAAGTGAGCATGTCAAACTCACTTTTTGGGAGGAAGTAGGGAGAAGATACTAGGGTTTGAACACAGGGCTTGGCGTCACTGACACACATATTCACCCCTTGTGCTCACTGTTAATGTTAACTACAAAATGATTCATAGGCTTCTTGTATCACCCTAATCACTCAAATATACATATATGTATTTCTATATGCTGTATTAATATAGTATAGAAATATATAGTGATTAATATTTATCAATTACTAATTAAATGTTAATATTGATTATTACATTCATACAATATGATGTCAATATATTAACATATTATACATTTGCATGTAACTCAAATGTGTGATTTCCCTCCAATGATTCATAAAGTCTGGAAATCAGATAATCAATACTTTCCTCACGAACTTCCTAATTTGAACAGTCTCAATAATGTTGAATCACAGCAAATTTAAAACTCTAAAAATCAAGTACCAGAACTTTTGAACTTATTCTTGCACCAATACCTACAACTAGAATGCTACTAGTAGCATTTACTGATGGCCCACCTGCTGATAAACCTGAGAAGTAAGGGACCTGAACAGAAAGGGAGGTGGAGTGAGTCACTCAAGGGCCTTCCAAATCTGAGTCTGCTAAGACAGGGAGTAGAAATGGAATGAAATTAGAAATAAAAGGAAAATCTGATTTTTTAACCTTTATAATTACATAAAAAGGAATAATTTTAATAACTGCTATTTTTGCATAAGTCTTAGGCAAGGGTTGAAAGAGAAAGTCATTCATATACACATATATATGTATGCATACATATATATATATATATCTGTATTAAAGGTGTTTATTTAGGTCATAATTCTGGACTTTTGAATGCCCACATGTGGTGATGGCCTTCCTGTCTGAAGAATCCCTAGGAGGCTTAGCATCTCCTGATATTTTTTACTCTTTAATCATAAGAAATGAATCTAGGAAGTGGCGCTGTGGCTTAAGCAGTAGAGCGTTCGCCTTGAGCTGAAAAGCCCAGGGACAGCACCCAAGCCCAGAGTTCAAGCCCCACGACCAAAAAAAGAAAAAAAAAATGAATCTATAAATGGATCATTACATTTCTTCCTAGTACTTTTTAGAAAAACCACTGCATTACTTCAATTCTCTCAGTTAAAATTTATTTGAAGTAAAGCTCAAGAGTGTATCTCAGTGGTACTCTGCTAGTCTAGAATGTGTAAAGCCCCACATTCCTCAGACCTGTAAAAAAAACAACTAATTTATTTGAGGATATGATTTTGTCTGTATTTATATTATTGCATGTATATCTCAGGTGCTAGATGTTGAACCCAGTGCTTTTTGCATGTACATTAAGTTCTACCTTCAGCACAAGGCTATAATTTATCAAATTAAGCACATTCGTTTAAGTTTGAAATAGATATAACTGACTTTGTAACATTTCTAAAAGTTTCATTCGTAAAGATATAGTTTCTTTAATAATCCTAATTCTATTTAAGAAAATAATGAAACTGGGAGTGTAGCTCATCAGTACAGTGCTTGTCAATGATGCACAAGAACCTGTACTCAACTTCCAATACTGAGAGAGAAAAGACAGAGAGACAGAGAGAATAAAACCTCTCTGAATGTGTAGTGGATTATAAATGTTACTCTACAACTATGTCTTTGAGAGAAATAAGTGTTCAATTTACTATTAATATCAATATTTAAAGTACTTTAAAATGACAATCATGTACTTAAAATGTGAGAAATTTCATAATGTTAGCAACGATAATGTTGGAATGGATATATTGTAGAATGTCTCTGATGATGACAAATTAAGAAAGAATACTCAAAGACAAAAGACTAAATATGAAATTTGAAAGCCAAAGAAGTCAGCAGAGCAAGGAATCTAGCTTTCACATTAGGGGCATTTGCCCAACAAGAGAACTTGAACATTCTTATGAGGTTCAGGGAATAAAAAGGTAAAAACAGATGGATGGTCAGTAATGGGTATCAAATAGAAGCTTTTTCCATTGCAATTGTAAGCTAGACAAGAAATATTACCGGGGCTGGGAAAGTGGCTCAGTGGCAGATTGCTTGCCTTGCATCCATGAGGCCCTGGGTTCAAATCATCAACACCACATACCAAGTAGCTCTGTGGGTCAAGTGGTAGAGCGCTAGCCTTGAGCTGAAGAACTGAGGGGCAGCGCTCAGGCCCAGAGTTCAGGCCCCACGACTGAACAAAAAAATAAAATAAAATAAAATAAAGTTGTTCCATAGCAGCAATAGTCCTAATAATAAAAGAAAAAGAAGTAAAAAAAAAAAAAGAAATATTATTACCACTTACATTTGAGTTTATGATAAAGGTTGTAGCCAGCCAGAATGGTGAAATGTTGGAAAGAAAAACCTACCATATTTATGAAGGAAATGTTTTACAAGGATCATTTTAAAGTATCCAGAAATAATCAGTATTCAAAGAGAATTATTGATTACAGTAATTACAAGAATACTGATTAGTGTCAGGCACCAGTTGCTTATGCCTATCATCCTAGCTACTGAAAAGGCTGAGATCTAAAAATTATGATTCCACAAATCCAAGAGGCACTAACATCCAATTAACCAGCAAAAAAGCCAGAAGCAGAGGAATGGCTCAAATGGTAGAACATCAGCCATAGTGAAAAAGCTGTGAGGTCTCAAGGCCCTGAGTTCAAGCTCAGTATCAGCATGAAAATAAAGAAAGAAAAAAAATACTGTTTACAAAATCAATAGAGAAATATTGGCTTTATTCTAATACAACAGAAAGAAATGAATTTAAATAAATTAAAAAAGATAACATTACAAGAATATTTAAAATGTGTTTAGAGCCAGGTGCTAGTGGCTCATGACTGTAATCCTAGCTACTTAGGAGGCTGAGATGTGAGGATCTTCCTGAGCTGTAAAGTCTATGAGAAGCTCATCTCCAATTAACCACCAGAAAACCAGAAGCGGTGCTGTGGGTCAAAGTGGTAGAGCGCTAGCTTTGAACAAAAGCGCTCAGGCCCTAAATTCAAGCCCCACAACTGATCAAAAAAAAAAAAAAAAAAAAAAGTGTTTAGAATAAATCTAGCAAAAGAGATATAAAAGAAAATAATAAATCCTTATAAAATCAATCAAAAAAACTCCAGTAATTGAAGAATATAACAAGGCCATCAATTAAACAACACTGTTAAGTAAAGATATCATTTTCCCCAAAGATTATTACTTTATCTAATTTAATGTCAAAATATCAAAAGCTATTTTTATGGAACCTGAAAAGCTGCTCCTAAAATTTATATGGAAATGCAAATCTACAGTAATTCATTTCTTCAAAAGAAAAGGTAGGAAGCTGCTTTAATAGATATGAAGACTTACTATAAAGCTAATAACAACTAAGAGAATATAGTAACAGGATATTAAGAGAAAAAGATTAATAGAATAAAGAGCCCGAAAACAGCCTTAGCTATATGTAAATGTGAAGTACAAAAAGGACATACTATAGAACATTTGGGAAAAAAACATTGATAACTAGTCCAGATCCACTACTAATGGGAAAAAAAATGAAAATTGGATCTTTACTTGACATCATAAACAAAAACCCAAGTACACATGTACTGAACATCTAAACATGAAGTCTAGTGATATAGCTCAGTGGCACAGTGCTTGCCTAACATTTTTGAGGCCACGAGTTTAATCCCTAGTACCACAAAAAAAAAAATTAAAGCAGTGATCTTTATGATTTGGAGATGGAAAAGATTTACTGAACAAGACACAAAAGGTATCAAATAAAAACTAATAAACTACAAAAAAATTTAAACACATAAACCCAAAGGGGCTTATGCTTATATTCAGAATACATGGAATGTATGATTGACAGCTAACCTGACAGGAAAAAGGGAAAAAAGGGAAAAAAACACTAATAGACATTTCACAAACAGTATGACTAAATGATCAACAGATACAGTCACAAAATTATGTATAAATTAAACCACAGTGATATAGGTTCACATCTGCCCACAAAATTAACAAAAACATAAAATTGTTTGTAATATAACAAGGTGACAATGAGCAATGGGAGTTCTCAGAGTGCTACCTGCAAAGAATGGAATCACATTTTGAGAAATAATTCAGTAATACCGACTAAGGCTGGACATGCATACACTCTTTGATTAGACAGTTTTATTCCAAGAAAATCACCAAAAATGTGTACATATCCAAAACCATGTACACAGATATTTACAGCATCACAGTGTCTTTAATTGATCAATGCCAGTTTTTAGAAATCTAAGTAATTATATTAAATACAGTTTCCCTTAAATTTGATTGGTTTGTTTTTTTTACCTGTAATGCAGCCTTGTGCCAGCATTTAAGGGCAGAAAAAAAGGTAATTATTCATAATGAACAAAAATAGCATTATTTTCAATAAAGGAAAATAGTTTGAAGTATTGTTTAAAGTCAAATAAATTAATCTCAGATTTAATACCAGTTCTGAACCTTCAGTACAATATTTAACAGAATAGGGAAAGATATGAAATTACATATAAATATATATAATCATTAAATGTTTGAATTCAAGCAAATAATCATACATTTCTACAAACATTTCAATCTTTCACTTCAATTAAAAATGATTCCATTTTAATAATCTTTTCACAGTAATGTTACTAAAACAAATTACTCATAAAAATATGTTGGGCCAAGTGTAGTGGTGCATACCTGTAATTCCAGATATACTAGAAGCCTAGGTAGGAGGATTGTAGTACAAATCTGATCCCTGGCAAAATGCAAGATCCTCTATGAAAAATAACTAAAGCAAAAAAAGGCCTGAGAGTGTACCTCAAGTGGTGGAGCATAATATAAAAGGGGTAGGGATATTTCTAAGTGATAATGTGCCTGCCTAGCAAGCATGAGGCCTTGAGTTCAAACCTCAGCACTGCATTAAAAAGAAAAAAAATCATGTCTCACACCCTAAATTTATTCCATTTTTTCCTGACAATAAAAAAAAGTGCCCCAGCTATGATGGGACACATTTGTTGGTTATCCTACCACTCCAGAGGTTGAGGCAGAAGGATTACAAGTGCTAAGCTAGCCTTGGTCACATAGCAAGACTAAAATTTTTTAAATTTGTCTTAGTAAAAAAGGTAAAAATGAAGGGGGAAAGAGAGAAAAGTTACTCAAATAAAAAAACTAAAGCCAGGGGGCTGGGAAGGTGGCTCAGTGGTAGAGTGCTTGCCTTGCATGTTCGAGGCCCTGGGTTCAATTCCTCAGCACCACATAAGCAAAAAGAAAAAAGCCAGAAGTAGCGCTGTGGCTCAAGTGGTAGAGCGCTTGCCTTGAGCTGAAGAGCTGAGGGACAGCGCCCAGGCCCAGAGTTCAGCCCCACGACCGGACCCAAAAAAACCCCAAAAAACTAGGCATGGTGTGCACACATGTAATCCCAGCTACTCTAGACAGAATCAAGAGTTCAAATCCAGTCTGGAATACATACCCAGATCTCATTTAATTTTTGAAAAAGTTAATCTAACCTTCCAACTTTAAATAAAAGAAAATATGGAGTTAGTTTTATCTGATAATAATAAGAAATAAAAAATTAATATAGCCAGGCACTGGTGGCTAATATCTGTAATCCTAGCTACTCAGGAGGCTGAGATTGGAGGATGGCTGTTAGAAGGCAGCCAGGGCAGAAAAGTCCCCATGAGACTCTTATCTCTAATTAACCACTCAAAACAAAAACAAAAACAAAAGCCAGAAGTGGTACTGTGGGTCAAGTGGTAGAGAGCTAGGCTCAGAGACAGTGCCCAGACCCTAAGTTCAAGCCCTGAAACCACCAAAAAAAAAAAAAAAAAAAAAGGAGGAAGAGGAGAAAGGGGAGAGGGAGGAAGAAGAGGAGGAAGAGGAGGAGGAGGAGGAGGAAGAGAACTAGGAGGAGGAGGAAGAAGAAGAAGAAGAAATAATCTGAGGTGAGTCTAGGACAGGTTATGGTAGTGTATACCTGTAATCCTAGCACCCAAGAGGTGGACGCAGGAGTATTGTGGGTTCAAGCTAGCAGGGTATACAAAGTGAATTCAAGGACAACAAGGCTACAAAACAAGACTTTGCTATAAAAAAATGATAATAAGAATCATAACAAAGGTTGTTATAACAGAAAATCCTTCCTTTTTAAAATACTATTTAGCCAGGCGCTGGTGGCTCACACCTGTAATCCTAGTTACTTAAGGAGCCTGAGATCTGAGACTCAAGGTTCCAAGCCAGCCTAGGCAGGAAAGCCCATGAGACTGTTATCTCCAATAACTACCAAAAAGTTGAAAGTGAAGCTGTGCCAGTCCTAAGCAAAAACGTAAGGGAAAGTGCCTGGATCCTGAATTCAAGTCCCAGGATGGGAAGGAAAAAAAAAAAGAAAAAAAAGAAGTTGACTTAACTGTTTATACTAAGAAAACAGAAAACAGATTTATTTTTAAGCAAGCAAGGCAGCTTGACATCTACTTATAATACTGTATCCAACCAATGCTCTCTCTCTTTTGTTTTCAAAGTACTGAAAAAGGGCAGGCGCCATTGGCTCACTACTGAAATCCTAACTAAAGAGATTTAGATCTAAGGATCACAGTTCAAAGCCAGCCCAGGCTGGAAAGTCTATGAGATACTTATCTCCAATTTATCACCAAAAACCCAGAAGTGGAGCTATGGCTGAAGTGGCAGAGCACTAGCCTTGAGCACAACAGTCCTGAGTTCAAATCCCAGAACTGGCATAAAAAAATTACTGCACAGGCTGGGAAGGTGGCTCAGTGGTAGAGCACTTGCCTTGCATGCATGAGGCCCTGGGTTCGATTCCTCAGTACCACATAAGCAAAAAGAAAAAAGCCAGAAGTGGCGCTGTGGCTCAAGTGGTAGAGTGCTAGCCTTGATCTGAAGAGCTGAGGGACAGCGCCCCGGCCCAGAGTTCAGGCCCCATGACCGGACCCCCCCTCAAAAAAAAAATTACTGCACAAAAAGTCACTACTTAAGATATATTAAATATAGTATATATTATATACTATCATATTGCATTTCAGACATAACATTCAATTCATTATAAAGAAAAAAAGAGCTTAATATTTGAATTTTCATTCTTAAAAGCAATTTCCAAAAGCTAGTGTAATTGGCCTTGGGCATTTTAACAAATCACACCTTTTAGCACCACTGTGAAGGAAAGGAGTGTTGCTCTGAAGTGAGCGCACGGGGAAATGGGTAACACTGTCACCAAGGCACATGTGCTCACAATCAATCTCTCTCTCACTGTCTTCCTCTCTCCACCTTTTTTATCTCCCTCATATCATCATTCTCTTTTATTACTCACTTTTATCTGTCTCTTCTTTATTACATAGATGCACACATGCACACATACATACATTTACAGAATATTAGTAGCATCCTAAATGAAACTATGAATAGCATTTAAAATAGGTTTTTATAAACAGGTTCAAGAACATTGCTTTCAAATGTTTTGATCTGAAGGAATAATAAAATACATACCTTAACATCTGAAAAATATCCTACTTTCCACAAAAAGACATTTATTTGTACCATGCAATTAAACAACTGAAATGATTTGTTATAACACAATGGTACCTTGCTTAAACCAAAACTAATTTAGAAAAATGAAAATTAATCTTCTTTAACTTTTCCCCTCATGTACCTTTTGTTGAATAGTGGAATGTTTTTGTTCCATCTCTCTTTTTTCCTTTGCTGCATCTACAACCAGTTGATCCAACTAGAAAAGGAGAAATATAAACTTAAAAATCAAAGAAAAAAGCATTTTTTTCAAACCATACTTGCAAGTTAGGCATAAAAAGTCTTTTTGGCTAAACTTAAAAACACTTCATATTTCTTTCTGGTATTAATCCCTCTTGGAAAAGGTCCATTCCTGCTCTAGGGAAAAGGTTTCCAAGAACAATCATGGTGCCAAGCATTCAAGGCAGGAGGCCTTGTCTTGGGAATGTCAGCAATATGTGTTCAATCCTTGAATAAGGAAAATGACTGTAGCTTAAGGTGCATGCTGACTCACTCCACAAATTTGGATAGTTACAATCGAAGTTACCAAGAGGAGACACTGGTGACCCCCAAATGGCAAAGGGTATTTCAGCTAAACAAGTCTAGTCAACCCTCACAAATTAATATTAACAGATACTTCCTATCACTCAAGAGGCTTCAAGTCTTCAAGTTGGCTGTTACAATCAAATCTAAATGTAGAAAAAATGACCAAAGATAGTTTAAAAAAAAAAAAAAAATCATGAGCTGGGTAGCAGCAGCACATGTCTATATCCCCAGCACTTGGGAGGCTGAGGCAAGAGGATCACTTAAGCAACACAGCAAGAAGACAACCCAATCTCACAATAGTAACAATAAATTAATATCACTCCAGAGTTTAGACTCTATTATTTACCAACTACATTTCTAACAAAAATCCTAACTAGCTATTTACAGCAAAGATATAGTATCCATTAAACACTATGGGCATTATTAGTTATTACAAAGGCCTGAAAACATATTTGACATCTGGAGTGGGGAAAATATTATAAAAGCAATTAATAAAACTTTAAGATATATAAATATTTCAACTAGTCAACTGCAATTTGATTTACAAATTATATTAAAATGAGAGTGTAATCTAATGTTTGATAGGCCAAAAACACTTAGAAAAGTCTTACCTTCCCCCATGACTGGGCTACATGTGCTATCTACTGATTTCTACAAAACCCTGACCCTTCTCTAAGTGGTAGATAAGGCTACTTGTTCTCATGACCAGAAAGGTCATATTTTAGCAGACCACATTCTGGCATCAAAGCTGTATTTTCCAGGTTTCCCTGAAGTGTGTATGACTTTGTGACTAACACTGCCCGTTAGAATGTACACAGAAATAACATGCAATTTCCAGATGTCCTTAAGGAAACAGAATGTGTCTTTCCCCTTTCCTCCTTCCTGCTTGTTGGAATGTGAGAGCTTTATTAACTACTTTGAACCATGAGACAAACTCAAAGGATATAGCAAGCTTGAGTCCTTGAGAATCAAATAGTCATAATATTTTGCTTTGTATTTTTTACATTGAAGAACTATATTTCCTCTGTATGGTATTTTCACAATACAAAACTTATTAAGAAAAAAAGAAAGAAAAAAAAGAACTATATTTCTACCTTTTTAAACTATCATTATTCTGTTTTCTCACTTGCAAATAAACACAATCTCAACTGATCTCAAACAGACTTTAACGGAGATTAACAGTTGGGTGACTTGCTGGTTTCTTTTAATAGATTAAGTTCAACAGAGACCAAAAGACCCAGAATTTTGTGTGTGTGTGTGTGTGTGTGTGTGTGTGTGTGTGTGTGTGTGTGTGTGTGTGTGTGTGTGTGTGTGTGTGTGTGTGTGTTTGTGTGTGTGTGTAGATAACTAAAAACATATGTCTTCGGTAATAGCTCAACACACACGCACACACATACACACACACACACACACACCATCTACATACACTTTTTGATCAGTAAACACAATTCTGAATCCATTTACATTTGTATCTTATTTCCTTAATTCTATTTTCCATCCTTTATTCCTATGCCTCAAAAAATAAACCACCTTGGGAAAAAAAACTACCTAAAAATTGACAATATTAAATCAAGAAAACCTATCAATCAATGACCCCATCCTGTTCTCAGGAAGGGGATACAGTAGAGCACTTGACAAGCATAACAAGGTTCTCAGCCCAAATCTCAATATGGGGGGAGAAGGGGGAGAGAGTAAAGAGGGAAGTTCCACTACAAAATGCTACTCAGATGTGGAAAATAATTTGAACACGGTGAAATTCATATATATAAAATTCTTGTGTATGTCTATGTGTATTCAGTGTGTGTATATATATGCATATATATGTTTAAATATAAAATCAAACAGACACATACTCAAATGCCTATGTATAAAATGAAAAAGGAGATAGAAATGGTATAGTCCTAAATTGCTATAATTTCATT
This sequence comes from Dipodomys spectabilis, assembly GCF_019054845.1. Lineage (NCBI taxonomy): Eukaryota > Metazoa > Chordata > Mammalia > Rodentia > Heteromyidae > Dipodomys > Dipodomys spectabilis. The sequence goes on along the minus strand of NW_024870694.1, from coordinate 11,284,155 downwards.
ATCAACATAGCAAAATGAAATTCTTTTAAAATAGAAATGTGCTATAATTCAAATGAAAAGCAAACTAGGACAGTATCTCAATTATTCAAATGTAAGAAACTAGAAAAATCCAGCAACATGTACTATAAAAATAAATTTTGCATGTGTAGGGGCTGTGTGTGGGTATTGGGGAATGTTTTGAGACAGAATCTTGCTATATAGATCAGACTGGCCTCAAAGTTACTATGTAGAGCTGGCTGGTCAGTCTCAAAACTGAAAGCATCCAGTCTCAGCTTCCTGAATAATAGGATCACAGATATATGCCACCTAGTTTATGGTTCCTTCATATAAAATCTATAAGATAGGCTATTTTTACCTTTACTATCATTTTTGGTAAATATATTTAGCCCATAGATAAATAAACTAGACTGCTGAATTTTTTATTAAGTAAATGAAACATCAAATTAGCTAACATGATAAATTTCTTTTAAAATATAGCTAATATAAAATCAAGAAATATAGTTCAACATTACCTGTGCTCCAAGATCTTTCATGTAGGGCCCAAGTTCACTAAAGAGATCATATCCTTGATGAAAGAAGGCCAAATGGGCATACATAAAGGATAACATCTAATAGGGAAAAAAAAAAGATCACCAACTTTAAACCCATTCCTAGAAAAATATTTGAAAATTTTATAAAATATAAAATTCCCAGGTCAATATTTTAAAGTTTTATCCTGTTTAATGTTTTAAATTTTTTCCATAAGAGTCCAAAGTATTAGATCTACTTTAAATTAAACAGTAATTTTTTGTGCATGTGATAACTGTAAAAAACTGGAAAAAATAATTTCTTTTTAAATTTTAAAAGTTAAATTTAAATTCTTTAATTTGTTGACTTAAACTTTAAATTAACAATGACTTAAATTTTAGTTGTTTGGACTGTATCTAGATGATAGAAATTGATATAGATGATATCAACTAACCACATTTTCAGCAACCACACTATCATCTTAGGTATTCTGAGGTATATTGTGTTCCAAGAAAACTAAGGAAGTAAGGAAGTAACACTTAAGAGAAGAGACATAAAACTCTCAACAACTCATAAACCACTCACTCTGCAGCTTACTAGATCACGAAGTAAAAACTAAAATAGGAGCATATATAATCATTTGGGGTTTGTTGTTGTTGTTGTTACAAATAATGAGTAAACACTTTGCCAGTGTGGAAGTTTCTTTATATTCATTCCACAATTCCAAAAACAATATTAAGGGTTGAGTTTTTTCCCCGATTTTTTTTGTATTTTACTCACTTATGAAAAAAAAGTCACTTATTTTTTATTAAGTTCTCATATGGGAAGGAAATATACAATTAAATGTTAATATTGAAAGAATTGTCTGATACTGATTTTATTTTTATCAATATCTATTTCTCTAATATCTAAATTAGGTCAAAGTTTCTTAAACTGCTTTGTTGAATGGAAAGTCCTTTGTACAATAACTTAAAGATAATAAAAATATATTTTTTAAAAAGAAGGTTCATAATATTCAGTAATTCTACAAAAAAGCTTCTGGAATAATGGTTGATTAAATGCAACACAAAGATTAAAGGATAAAACTCACAAAAGTAAAATTATGCTAGAATTAAATAATAACGGGTTTTTTTAATATAATTAAAAACATTGAATTATAAAAGTGAAGAGGAACTAACAGTACTATTATATATATATAGACTTTAAATATATATATATAGGTTATATATATATATATAATATAAAGCATCTATACATTAAAAGACATACTAGTCACTGGTGGCTTATGCCTGTAATCATAGCTGCTTAAGAGGCTAAGATCTGAGGATCACAGTTCAAAGCCATCCCAAGCGGTCAGTAAGACTCTTATCTCAAATTAGTCGCCAGAAAACTGGAAGTGGAGAAAACTGGAAGTGGAGCTGTGGTTCAAAGTGGAAGTGTGCTAGCCTTGAGCAAAAAAGCTCAAGGACAGGCCCTAGGCTCTGAGTTCAAGCCCCACAACTGACAAAAAGGGAAAAAATGGCACACCAGTCATATTAAAAATGATAAACTAGGAAAAAACACATGATTAAGGATTAATAATCTTAGATGTTATCATTATGAAAAACTGACACACTCCAACAGACACAAAAATAGAAAAAAAGTTCAAACTAATTTGTTATTAATAAGATACAAAATTAATCCCCATCTATATCCATCAAGTGGCATGGGAGGAGACTGTATTACTCACTATTGGTAAGGTTAATGGAGAAATGTTCACTGAATCTCACTCATTGGTAGTGAAACTATTGTACAACTCTTGAAATTTAACAATAGTTTTCCTTTTCAATGTTAAAAGTTATAAGTAATCTCTTATTTATAAATCTACCCTAGCAATAATCAGATGATACATAAGAATAATCATTATAATAACTTTAATGACAAAAACATGGAAATTATTTTAAATTACATTAATAAATGAGGGTAATTTATGGTATATTTCGAGTGAGCAAGTTATGACCTCCAAACTACATCTAGACCTACCATCACCTATTTTGTCATAGCTTTTGGGCTAAAAATGACTTTTAGATTTTAAATCATTTAAAAAAATGAGAAAAACATATAGTATAAACATGCCATGCCCATATATAAAGTTTTCCTAGAAAATAGCCATCACCATTCATTTATATATTTGGCTGTCTGCTGCCTTCTTCTTACCTGGATTTGGTTGACAACATAGCCTATGCACCTATGTTATTTACCAGCTAGCTGTATATCCCTACATAGTCACATGCTAGAATTTGGCCTGCTCACTGCTGGGGGTTGTAGTGTACACCTGAAATCCCAGTACTCCAGGGGTTGAGACCGAAGTATCTTGAGTTTGAGAAGGGACACTGTGGTTCAAAGTGGTAGAACATTAGCCTTGAGCAAAAGAGCTTAGGGACAATGCCCAGGCCATGAGGTAAAGCTCCATGACTCCACAAAAAAAAAAATTTTGGGGGGGTGCTGTCCCTCAGCTCTTCAGCTCAAGGGTAGCGCTCTACCACTTGAGCCACAGCGCCACTTCCGGCTTTTTTTTTCCTTTTTGCTTATGTGGTGCTGAGGAGTCAAACCCAGGGCCTCATGCATGCAAGGCAAACGCTCTACCACTGAGCCACCTTCCCAGCCCTCCACAAAATTTTTTTTTAAAAAAACCACAACCATCTCGAAGTTGATGCCAGCCTAAGCTGCCTCAAAAACAACAAAAAAATAAGAAAATTTTAAAAAGAATTTTAACTGTTCACAAAAGTAATCACTAAATATTAGTCCTACCCATTACACTCAATCTAGAGAACATGAGAGGGAGAAATAAAAATAAATATATATATATATTAGTAAGTATAACTTAACTATATTATACTACCTAATAAGGTATGACATGAAGATTAACATAAAATTTAAGAAAAAGCAAGAACAAGATGAAGAAAAGAATCCAAAGTTATTTAAGCATAGCCTAAGGGAAACAAAACTGCAAAGAAATTAAGAGGAGTTAATTATTTTGAAGGTTCTCAAAATAAGAAAGAGTGTAATATGCCATATCATTCCATCTCCCTGCTCACTTCCTTGTTGACCCTAAGACCAAAAAGAAGGGGGGGAGGGGTAAATAAAAAATCATTGTCATCAGTGGTAAAAAAAAAAAAAAGATTCGGGGGGAAAAGACTAAATAAAAGCAAACCTCCAACTTCATCCCATTGGTTTTGTAACTGCACACAAAAGAAACTCAAAAGCTGTCACATAATCAGTCTTAAGGGAAAATGTCACCAGATATGATGTTACTATTCACCTTAAGTCCTCAATCTTAAGTACTTTTTTTTTTTTTGCTGGTCATGGGGCCTGAACTCTGGGCCTGGGCGCTGCCCCTCAGCTCTTCACCTCAAGGCTAGCACTCTACCACTTGAGCCACAGCACCACTTCTGGCTTTTTCTGCTTATGTGGTGCTGAGGAATTGAACCCATGGCCTCACACATGCAAGAAAAGCACTCTACCACTGAGCCACCTTCCCAGCCTCAAACCTAAATACTTTTAAAGTCTAAATAACACATATAATCAGCAGGGCACTGGTGGCTCACCCCTGTAATCCTAGTTACTCAGGAGGCTGAGATCTGAGGATTGCAGTTCAAAGCCAGCCCAGGCAGGAAAGTCCATGAGACTATCATATCCAATTAAGCACCAGAAAACTGGCAGTGGCACCATGGCTTAAAGTGATAGAGTGCTAGCCTTGCGTGAAAGACCTCAGGTACAGTGTCTAGATGCTGAATTTAAGCTCTACAACTAATAATAATAATAATGCATATAACCAAATATAAATTATAAATACTATAAATGAAGTTGCAGAGAAAAAATTTTAGTGACTATACATGAGAGAAAATTGAAAACCTAAGTGTGATAGTATTTGTGTGTGTGTGTGTGAGAGAGAGAGAGAGAGAGACAGAGACAGAGACAGAGAGAGAGAGAGAGAGAGAGAGAGAGAGAGAGAGAGAGCGCATGCACACGTGGGTACTGGGGCTTGAACTCAGGATTTAGGCATGGTATCCCTGAGCTTTTCTGCTCAAGACTAATAAGATATCATTTGAACGACAGCTCTACTTCTGACTTTTTGGTAGTTTTTATTGTCAATTAGAGTCTCATGGACTTTTGCTGCCTGGGATGCCTTTGAACTGTGATCCTCAGATCTCAGCCTCCTCAGTTGCTAGGATTACAAGCTTGAGCTACTGGTTCCTGGCTAGTATTTTGTTTACATGAAGTTCAAAACATATATTCACAGATGTTTACAACCATCATTTTCAGTCATTTGCCAAATAGACTAGATACCTAGTGTGTATGTGCAAGAATATATTAAGGTAATAGAAAATAAAAACAGAAGTAATCAGTACAAAGTTTATTTTTATGGAGCTCAGAGTAAAGAAGATACACACAACCATAACATGAAGACAAGATATGAGAAACGAAAGCTCAAAAAGAAGAACAATCATGAACTGAGAATATATACATACTAGCTACTATAATATGTATCATTTCATATTAACATTCTTAAATATTTCAGTTAATATCTTACTGATTTTAGGATTTCTGATCTTCTTTTTGATTGAAGAACATTAATCTGGAGAAAAATATATTTGGTTAATTATTCAGGCTTTTTCAAAACTAATTCTAATACAATATCGTAAAACTTGCTTATTCAAGTGGCTTTAACAAAATGTAAGTAAAGCCTAAGTTTTTCATCTTTTGAACTTTTTCTTTTTTTTCCCAAAAGAGTTAAGCGAAACGTGCCAAAGAAATTCTCAAATGATTTTGATCTCAAGGAACATATGTCCATTAAAATTATAAGTTGTAGTGATAGAACTATTTTGACACTTAAATTCTGAAGGAATATATATCTTTTCTCCACCTTCCTTGTCTGCATGTACATTAAGGTTCAACATAGAGCGTAAATACAAATTCTCATCAGTTGACCACCATCATATCTTTTCTGGACTGTAGTAACAGGATATGAACTAGACTCTGCTTCCTTTCTGACTCTCTTTATTACATTCTCAACACAGGTACCAGAGTGGTATTTATAAGATGTAAGTAAAATCCTATTACCTATAGTTTAAAACCCTCATAACTACCAACAAGGCCCAATATGATGTGGCTCTTCCCTCTCTCTCTGACCTGGTTTTCTATTACTTCTGTCTGTGCTCTAGCCATGACGTTCCCTTAGTGACTTTGTACTAGCTGTTAGGTTATAACTTGGTGTACATGAGGCTATTCTCATCTAATCAAGTCTCTCCTTCAATAACACCTCCTCACAAAGGTATTAACACAGTATCAAACCCATTTAAGTTTACTCACAGCATTTATAGGTACCTTATGTTTTCTAATTGTTCCCTAAAGCCTGAGTTCCAAAGTTCCAAAGGTTGCCTTATTCTCATCTCCAGTCCCCAAGCAAACATAGTAAGCACTAAATAAATATTTGTTAAATAAAATAATGGTTCCTAATATTTTAATTAAGGTTACTAAAAAACTCAATAAATTAAGAGAATAGCCTTTTATAGCATCTCTCATCTCTAAAAATTGCATTTTCAACATTTTTGTCAGTAATCACATATCAACTTAATGAAAAAAAATGTTTGCACGTAAAAAGAATCATAAACACTTGACGCCAATGTCAGAATCTTACTTAATGTCCATACCACTAATTTCTCTGCCTATCTTATAATGGTAAAGTACTGACTAGAAAACAAAAACAGACCAATATAAATCTAAATGATGTTTCTTTAAGCATTGGTTTCGTTTGTGCATCTGTTTCAAACACTACTCAGTTTTGAGAATTCGAACATTAACTTCATATGATCTGAAAAAGAGCAGAGGTTGCACATAGCCTATTGTTTAAATGAAAATGAAGAACTCAGAGAAAATAGATTTTGTCATCTACGTACAAGTGGTAATTTACAGAAGGGGCATGATGAAAATGTCACAAAATAATAAAGAAAAGAGTAGAATAAAATACAAGACTTAAAAAGGAAAAGGAAAGGCAGACAAAGGAGAAAAGCCCATGGCACAAATTGAAAAGAAACAGAACTTAGGAGAAACTAATTTCAGATAATGAAGACAAATGGATATTTCAAGAAGGAGCATGCATATGTTCTATCTTTTCCGTAGAGTAGAAGAGCCAAGGTGGCTAAAAACTAGAATATGTCTAATAAATAAGGACTCTACATAGGTCATTCATTCAGTGTCCTGTTAGGAAGGCTCACGGCTCATCCTAAAGCAGGAAAGGATATGAATGAAAGGCAGACTTAACTAAACTATGCTAAAAACCTGTATAATATACTGTATTTTTTAAAATGTTTTTCTTCCCACTTACTAGAAAAAAAAAACAAAATTCATATTCTGTTTTTTTGCAAAGTTACCTAAGTGGTTTTTAATCACTAATTTCTGCACAGTTTAGTAGACTTTTTAAAGAAAGATTCATACTAGCTACACGGAGACTGATATCTGAGGATATCATTTCAAAACCAGAAAAGTCCCTGAGACTATCTCCTTTCACCAATTAGCCAATAAAAAGCCAGAAGCAGAGAAAAAAAGTATAGTGAGAACAGCCTGAGTTCAAGCTTCAGTACCTGTACAAGAGAAGAGAGAGTAGGAGAGAGAGGAAAGGAAAGAGAAAGGAAGGGAAGAAAGTTGAAGGGGTGAAAAGAAAGAAGAAGGAATAGAGAAAAGGAGGGCGGGACAGAAGAGACAGAGGGAGAGGGAAAGTTGGCCCACAATCTCTGAGATAACACTGCAGTTTTATAAAGTAAGATTCAGAAAAGACAATTCCCTAAGCCTTAAAGCTTTTAACATCTAAATGCATGATACACAAAAACACATCATACGCATTTTAAATAAAATGTTCTACCTTCATTATCACAAGTTTCAAATTCCTTTGGAGATCTATCAAGTTCACACTAGTTTCAATTACACACTGTACAAAATGCAAAAGCTGTACCTTCTGGCAAAACATCAGAACACTATTTCTAGAAATAGGTTTGATTTGGTAATAACAGTGAGCCTTAAATATCTACTATAAAGAAATAATCAACAGAGCTCAGTATAAGCTCAGGGGTAGAGTACTTGCTTAGTATACATAAGGACCTGAGTTCAAACACTGGGGGTAGAGGGTTGTACTAGGAGAGTGTCTCAAGTTGTACAACATTTACCTAGCAAGCATGATGAGGTCCTAAATCAAACTCTAGTTTTATCCTTCAATAGAATTCTTTAATGTGTCAAAAAAAGTCTATTATAAGTTATCACTTATAATAATTAAAAATTATTTTTTACTATTGCCAGTAAAACATGGCAATACCATGAGGCTAATTATCAAGTATTAATCAAATGGACATAGCAACTTTAAAATGACAGATGTTAAAAGAAGAGAAGAACTGTTCTGCAACCAAGCTGGAGTGTTTGCCTGGTCAAAATCAGAGCCACCTAAAGGGAACTTTACCCATGAGCTAGGGATATAGCAAAATGTCAGAGCACATGCCTAGCATGCACAAGGCCCTGGGTTGGATGGTCATCACAAGAAGGAAAACAAAGAGAGTAATCAAAAACAAAAGCATACGTGTCCACACACCTGCCTAAATGCATACATACATACACACACAAAAAAGACTGATGACTTTTCCCCACAAAATATCAGGTTTTCCACTGAACATGGTAGTGCACATCTGTAATCCCAGCACTGGGGAGGCTAAGGCAAGAGTATCTCAAGTTTGAATCCTACCTAGGCTATAATATAGCAAGATTCTGTCTCCCAAAAACAAAACAGGATACTTACCTTTCCATTTTAATAGTATTTATTTTATGGGGGTAACCATACATAGAGTAGTAATATTTCAAACATGTAAGATACCTGAAGGACATAGTCTAAAGCTATGTGTCGAAAACATTTTCTTGTTGCTGTCAGAATGTTTGCAGCTTCTTCAACTTCATGTTGCTTGTTTCTTTGTACTTGGGCATTTTTTACTAATGCATTTTCTTTTTCTTCACTGACTTTTTCAAACTGTTTTTTGGCATCTTTGAATTTTCTAAGATCCCTAAAAATTTTTAAAAAAAATAAGTGAGCCTTTGAAAATTTTGGCAAAATAACCTCAGAATTCTAACATATCTCTGGTCATTTTTTTCACTGAGCAATGAAAACTATAACAAAACTATATTATTTTTCAATTACAGGTTAAATACACTTTATTTGATACACCTGGGCAGATCATGGAGTTTTTGTTTGGATTTGGTATTATTTGTTTGGAATTCTGGTTGTATACTCCAAAATCCAAAAATGTAATACCCCAGAGCTCAAAGAGTTTCGTGTTTCAGATCTGGAGCATTTTAAACTTCATATTTTTTGGCTTACGGATGATCAACCTGAATATACAAATCCTGACACAGTGAGCTAACATTTCATTATTTAAATCTATGTAAGTTAAAATGTAAATAATCCAATTAACAGAAAAAGGAACTTTTTTTTTTTTTAATGACATCAGGGACATGTACCATTATCTAACCAAATGATTTTTTTAAACAGTATATACAGAATCACCACTTGAACACCGTATAAAATACAAATTCCAAGGCATTTTCCCAAAGATTTTCCTAAAGATTGTAATTTGTTAATTGAGTATTTATCTTTCTTCCTTTTCATCTCACTCTATTTCAAACTGTGAATGAAGTCATTCTGTAAATTATGAAAGTACTTGGAAGTGCTATGACAAGTCTCAAAAAATTTGAGAGGCCTTGTAGACACACACCTTTAATTTTACTTCTATGGGTGGTCTACAGACCTTACTTTGAGAAACAATATTAGTCAGGCACCATTAGTTAAGGATTTCAATGTTAGCTATTCAAGGAGGCTGAGAACCTGGAAGATCAAGGTTCAAAGTCACCTCAGGCAGTAAAGTCTGTAAGATTCCATCTCAACCAGATAAACTGTAGAATGGAGGCATGACTCAAATAGTAGAGAGCTAGCCATGAGCAAGAGAGCCAAGTAAGCCCAATGCCCTGAGCTTGAGGTAGTGAGCTCAAGCCTGAGTACAGTGGAGGGGAAAGGAGAGGATAAAGATGAGAGGAAGGAAGATGGGAAGGGAGAGGGGAGGGGAGAAGGAAGAGAAAGAGAGCAAAGGGAAGGGGAACAATATCTGTATCTTCTCAGAGGAAATTAGTGTGTTGAAAGGTAAACAAAAGTAAGTCTTAAAATGCACACACACCTCTGAAACAATCTATGAAACTTGGTATTCAGGAGAAATTCTAACCTACTGGGCTACAGTTGTAGCTCACTGGTAGAATGCTTGCCTAGCATGTGTGAGGCCGAGTTTAATGCTCAACACTGAAAACAGAAATGCATTATGTTGTTAATAAGATCTGTCACTACTTGCAGTTTTATAATATGTATAACTTATCTCTAATAATACAGCACAATAAACTTTTTCTTCAGTTCTTTATATTCTCAGTTAGGAATTACAAGAGGAAAAACAAAATTACTAATGTGAAAAAGGGAACTTATCTCATTTGAAAGTTTAGACTTTTTAAAAGTCTAACTCACTTTTATTTCACTACAAAACATGATGAATCTGACACAAAAGATTCACAATAACAAAACATGAACTTCCGTGAGTCATTATCTAAACTATCTTCTCTTCAAAGAAAATAACATATCCAGACTAGACAAAACTTAGTTCCAACTACAATACCTAACAGTATTTCAACTACCTTTGGGTTTCATTTCAAAAGTCCAATAGTTTTTGTGTATATTTTTTAAATGCTTATTAAACGTATAACAACTCTAGCTATATATTTGAATACATGCTCATGAAACAAACTATAAGGAATCCAATGAAAGACATGAAATCTGATTCCTATGCAGAAGAACTAAGGAAGAAATACAATGCACATATCACAAAGTAAACAAAGACCTCCAATATTTTCAGAAATTCATGGTCCATAATTTCAAAAAATACCAATTCCCAGATGGCATCATTAACCAGTCACTTTTCTTTGCTCTTCACTGTAAATGACTTACTCTTTAACAAAATTCTGAAGCTGTGCCTTAATTGATCTCTGAGTTTGGTCAAACAGTATCTAAAAGACAAAATGTAACATTGGGTGATTAGAAAAGTAAACAAATAATTTTACTGTAGTTCTATAAATACCACATCATTTCACCAGTACTCCAATTCTAATAATATCGAAATTCCTTCTTACTGAAGACCATCAAATATGTAAGCATTTAAAAAAGAACCTAAAACTAAATTTAAGCCAGTTTTAGCCTCAAAAATGAACTACTTTCTATTTACAGAAAAAATATATCAAATCTTTTTTAATGTTGAAATAGAATTCTCACACAGAAAGGCAACCAATTTCCTTTATTGTAATTCAGGCTTCAGTAGGTAAAATGAGTAATACAAATCTCCCCCCCCCCCGCCCCCGCCATCCACTATAGATATTTTTTAGTCCGATATATTGAAGCACCACAAATGTAAACTCCAACAAAACTGCCTTACACCCTAGTCAAGTGTTACTCATTTGGGAAGACTGTGTATTTAAATGTTGTATGTTTGAAATTCAAGTAAACCTTAAATAGTGCTTTAGGTTAAAGGATGGTTGCAATCAGAAATAAAAATAATTCTTTTGTCCCTCTTAAATGATACTTAACAAGGACGGTTTTGAGTATGGCTAAGTTTCACAGGACTTTCCATGGAAATTCCAAGTACTTTAATAATTTACAGAATAATTCATTCTTAGTTTGAAGAAGAGTGAGATGAACAGGAAAAAAAAAACCTATCAGTCGTCAAGGTACATACTTCTAATCATAGCTCCTTGGGAGTTGCTGGTTGGGAAGGCTGTGATTCAAATCCAGTCAGGGTAAAAAGTTAGTAGGAACCATCTCAACAAATAAGTTGAGTGTGGTAGCTCTTGCCTGTGTCCCAATTATGTGAATATGGGTAGGCAGGAAAATAATGATCTAGATCAGTTCCAGCAAAAGGAGATACACCTTATCTAAAAAGTAACTAATGCTAAAAAGGGCTGGAGAATGGCTCATGGGATAGAATGCCTGTCTAGCAAGCATAAAGATAGCCAAAAGATCAATGAAGCAGAATGGAGTCCAGAAAT